>NC_063215.1:22464607-23144393 GCF_020740725.1 Corvus hawaiiensis | reverse complement strand
GGAAAGGGAGAGGGAGAGAGAAGGGAGAAAGAGAGAAGAGAAGAGAGGAAGAGAAGAGAAGAGAAGAGAAGAGAAGAGAAGAGAAGAGAGAGAAGAGAAGAGAAGAGAAGAGAAGAGAAGAGAAGAAGAAGAGAAGAGAAGAGAGAAGAGAAGAGAAGAGATACACATTCTTGGAGAAATAACACGAAATAGCACCTACTCTTTCTGACAAGATCTATAAAATTAAGAGGTTGTTTTCATATTAAAACACATTAAATCACTTGTTACATAGCTTAAACTAGCACGTAGTAAACAAAATTTGTTCTGTAAATATCAGCTGCTTACAGGGATCCAATTGAGATTCTTCACTTCCCAAATCTGCTAAACTATGGAAGTCTGCCAAAACACAGGATTCAAAAGACAAGGTCCTTCAACACATCTACTTTATAAAGGAAAAAAATCCAAATGGATTCTGTGTCTTCTCAGACTTGGTGAGGAGTAGGGTATGTGCAAAAGCAGAAATGTTTAACAAAACAGGATATCTATGAGTACAAACATCTCCAGAGATAGGTGGCCAAGAAGTAGGGGCTGAGGCAGAGAAGGGAGTTTAGACTGCAACGTCAAATGCATGCATCTGTTTGCACTTAAATCATCTCCTTATTAATTTTTGAAATGTGACTTTATAATTTGCAGCAATCCCCTAAAAAGGTGAGGAATGAGCCTTTTAGTTTTGGTACTCCTTTATATGGTGCACTGTGATAAAACTGATGAAATTCTGAAAGACAGGAGACATATAATTCTTTTCTTCCCACTTGACAAAGATTGACTGATTACTGGAGGCAAGGAGTGAAAACCCTAGTGGAGATCCCTTTACAGTGAGTTGCAAAGTACTGAGCTCAGATGTAGGAGCCTTGTCTTTTCAAAAGACTTTAATTCCATCAGGAGGGTACAATCTCCATTTGACTCATCTTGGGTGGTCATTCCTTTTGAATCTGTCATTAACCTGCAGAAAGTTAATGTCTTTCCTCCCCATTAGCCCTCTCTGAGGGTTGGCTTGGCTTTCTCCCAGGAAAAACCTTTCAAAAGGCCGAGGTTCCACCAGAAAACCTTTCAGCAGGTCTGATGTACCCAGGTCATACCGACGGAAAAAAAATTATCATTATAATTTCATAACAAGCAGACAGTCACCATTTGACTTGCTCTTGGTAGTTACACCCCTTCAGTAACCCACTGAGAGTCAATGTCCTTCTCCTCACAACCCTCTCTGAGAGTCAACTTGTCTTTCTCCCACAGAATACCTTTGCAGCAGGTCCAGGTCACACCAGAAAACCCTAAACAGCTTTAGACCACACTGATCACCCACCACATCCAAGGGATCCTGTCTGATGTAACAATTATGCAATGCTCTGGTCTAGACAGTGGTTTTAGGGGAAGGTAGTTTGATTCACTCTGGGTGGTGTGTGAGAGAAACAACAAGAATTCTCAGGATTAGAGTGAAATGACACTGAATTACCAGAATGTATAAATTTATTATACATATATATATTTATATATGTGTGTGTGGCATGTTTATTTTAGAACAATTTAGTTACAATGGAAAGAAAGTATGTGGCCTTTTTTATATAATCTATGGAAATGTAAAAACATATTTTAAGAAAATATAGAAAGAAAAGAAAAAAGAGAAAGAAAGGATAAAAGTTGATGGTGGAGAGGAGAGATATTACAGCACGAGGATCTAGCAATGAAACTGTTGTAATTTAGATGTCCGTTGCTCGAAGTGATGGTTGTGGTCTTTATCTGTTGAGGGTGGGGAAAGTCCTTACATAAAGTTCCATGGGTCTTTGATAGTTTTATGACATTTATAACACTTTCTGAGACATAACCATGTTTCTCAGCATAGTGTAAGTAGTTGTGCCTTATCAGAAGGGATGAATACCTTCAGGCCTATGTGGGAACATCCGGATAACTTCCCTGGGAATTAAGTTTTGCATCTGAGCCAGTTGCCTGTTCCTTTATCTGGCTCAAAGCTCAGCTTTTTGCTAAGCAAAGGTCAGTGTGTAGTGGTCATCCTCTGGTGATGGGTGCTCATCCCCTCTGCAGCTGGGCTGTTCTTATGCATATCAGAGGTTTCACCACCACACATCCAAAACCTCTCCTCCTCTCCTTCATTTGGGGAGATGCAAACCTGGCCTCAGCAAAGCACCCAGCTGCTCTTGCAAATGGACAATTGTTTGAGTTATTAACCCTTAACATTCCATTCTCTCATAAGAGGGAATAAACATTTGAATTCATTCTCAAACTCTCTTTTATGTGATTGTCTTAATGATTATATTATTTGATTTGTAAGCTGCTTCTCTCTGCTTGTCTGCACTTTCCCTTCTCACTATCTAAGAAACTGTATAATTTTACCTATGTATGACATATAATGAAAATGTTATTTCTGCACTATACAGTCTATACTATATTCAGTTCACACCAGCCTTTCATGGTAAGGATTGAACAGAGTTCAAACATAACATATCAAGGAATAAACTTAGTTTTGAGTGCTGGGGCTTTTGTATTTGGTTTGGGTTTTAACCTGTATTATTTCCTGTCCCACATGAGTTATTTCAACTGTATGGAATATTCCTAAATCAAGCTGTAAAAAACTTAAATTGTAAAGCTGAAAAGAAAGCACTCCTATATATATTCATTCCATATTTGAGTGGTGTTGCTCCTATATTAAATTTTATATGGCAATTGATTTTTAATAGTACATTAATACAGTATTTGAGTAAAATCTTCACCAAGGTATTGCTCACTGGTATTCAAATTAATATCAAATTAATTTATCATATTTAGTTGTTATATTAAATACTACTTGACTAATTGGTAGTGTGTTACAATAAATTGCTGACACCATTTAATAAGCTGTTTCTTTTTAATAGTTTAGTTAGTATTCATTGCAAAGTCATCAATTGTAATTAATATACTCTGTCATGTTGTAGCACTGAGTTAATTTCCAGTGAGATTGAAACGTAAGTGGGAACGCTGTTAGCCTGAATAGCATTGGAGGTTCTGTGAGACCCTTGAGATCTGGCATTCATTTTTTTCTTTAAAGTCTGTAGCATAAAATTTGGATTTGAATTCACCTTTAAGAAGTCAAAATCACTGTTCATTTATAGCTGGTGTTTAGGCAGAGAGAGCTCTCATTTAAGAGCTGTTCATGAGCAACAAATATAACATCAGTAGTTGTGTCTCTGAATATTCAGACAGAAATAAGGATGTTCATGCATTCCGGATCCACTGTATTTCGGTATTCTTTATTTAAAAGCTGTCACATTTAAATTGTTAAGTCTACTAAAGTTAAGTCTATTGTTAAGGCTGTTTTCTATACATTGTTTTATACAATGTATTTAATAAAGTTATTTGATAAGTTTTTGATAATTTCTGTTTCTTTATCTTACAACATTGCATTTTTATAAATACAATCAAAAGGTTGTGTTATTTAACCCCTTCTTTTAGTTTCAGGTTTTTGACTTAATACTGAAGATTTTTTTGAGTTAGTGTTTAGGTTAGTGTTAGGTTTGAGTTGTCTCTATCTGAAAACTGAAACTTTAATATTCGGGAATCACTACAGATTTCAGTTGGTACACAATGGCCACTTTGATTTTATTTTCCGAGTGAGAAGGAGTGATTTTTATAAGACCTTAATCACTTTTATCTGAGGCCTGGTGTGAAATATTAGTCACCTATAGTTAGAAGGAATAAAGATTGCCTCAAGTCACCCTTTTGCCTTCTTTCTATGGTTTAAGGTTATGTCTGATAAGAGTTGTTTCTTTCTAAGACAAATAATGTCCAAAGCTTATTATCAGATGATACTAGAAAGAGTAGATAAAAATCTCAAAAGAATATAAATACGAAAAAATGTCCTTACCTTGGTTTGTGCCAATAATCCCCTGAGGCCAATTAACATCATAGGATTTGTTTTGAGAATGTGAGTAGTGCCTTATGTCAGTGGCATATGGATTGAGAACTAATTAAGCAAACCACAGAAAATGTTTTGCCTCCTGTTTAGGCCTTCCTTTCCTGCTCCATTATTCTGTGCATTCAAATGGTACAAAAAATACAGAATAAGAGGTTTGTTTTCACCACAGCATTTCAGTAGGGTTTTCAGTGAGGCATTCTAACCTCACCGCCATCATATGGGTGTTACTTAAAGAATATTAAGAGAGGCTGACATGAACATGCTTTAGTAGTGCAGTCCACAGCTGATGACCTAACTTTACTTGAAATCTATGTTAGAGAAGGAAACAAAGAGTAGAAAAGAGAGAGAGAAAAAAAACAGGGAATGCCAATCCTCAGGCACCAACTGGTAAGAGGAAGGAAAGAATCCTCAGACAAAAAATTCTCCCTGGTAAAGGTAGTGGTGACAATAATGATGATAATAGTAATGAGAAAAAAAGCCAACAACTTCTTGCTTTCTCCCTGGTACAGTTATATTTTTCATGCAGACCTTCTCAAGATCCTCATTAGTAGTTTATGATGCTGTTTATACCAAATGGAACAAGTGCGAGTGCTGCAGACTAAATAGTATTTAACGTGATATATTTGTGCATGTATTTTATTGTGTAATACTTATTGTGCATTAGAATAACTATAAACTGCTTGTTATCTACAATATTCTATTCCAGTATGAAGTTACAGGCTAAATACTTCCAGATCCAGAGTGATGTGATCTTAGTGTAGATTTACAGGCTAAAACTACAGAGCAAAAGAGTGAGAAGTGGGATGAGAACAGTGTGATTTAAAAATCAATGGCAATCACTTTTTAGGAGAAACCCAGCATAACGCTGTTTCTGAATTCAGTAGTGCCAGGTGAGCACAATACCATTTGTGAAGCCAAAGTGAAGGTAGTGCTGCAGCCACCTGGCAGCGTGTAGATGAAAGGTTACAGGTGCACCCTCAGGTGGAGGGCAGGCTGCAGAATTGGAGATGAAGGACTGCTGGCAATACAGACTCAAGACACCATGCAGACAGTTGCTGTGGAAACTCCACATGAACCTCAGTTTGATGCAGCATTCCTGTTAACTGGAAGCTTCCTGTATTAGAGTTTGTACATGAATCCATGCTTGAATCCAGTCATGTATTGTGTCGTCCCTGCAGAAGTCATATGCTCAGCTTTAGAGATCCCTCATTGACTGTGGGGGAACCCTAAGTCTTTGCTATTATGAGAAGACAGAGCAAATTATGCTTCATCTGTGATCCCCTTTGCTCTTGTATTAATGTTGCATAGCCATCCTACTGGATAACAATATTGTCCAACAAAACATAAAGAATATCTGAGCTCAGTTTCTTCTCATACTTTATGAACTGCTGCACAATTTTATAAATACGACAAGGGTATTCTGCACTCAGTAGAGTGCTTTGCAGCAGAGAAGCCTTTAAACTGACAACATACTACTTTTATTTGATCTCTGCTTTGGAGATCTGCTTAAAATCCTGTCAAACCTTTTAGCGAGATGTATGGAAGAAAAAATAATAAAGTAAACTTTTCCATTAAACAAAGTTATTGTTACATTTTACATGAACTATATTTCAAAGCAATTCAAAAATCCCTGAATTTTGTTTGTTTTATAGAGTTTGTATTTGTATTCAGTAACTGTTTGTTGATATTCAAAAGATCTACCCTCTGCAGTTTCCTTTTATCCAATTTCAAGTGAGACAATGAAAGAAAGAAAAAAGGTACTTATTTAGATAGAATTTAAGTGACTTTATTAAGCAAAAGAAAAAAGAATGGGGTCAAGTATCTCCAGACAGATTACTCTCACTGAAACAGAATAAAAGAACAGTTTGATAAAGCAGCTTTTTTCAGTCTGCTGCGGTTCTTACCAAGGTTATAACAGACAACTTGGAAACTGTAGCAAAATTAATTAACTGTAGTGAAATTAGGCCCTCTTTTAAAATATTTTATGTGTGAAAACAGGTGACATACAGTCAATATGAGTATACCTTTTGAATTCTAAGGTGGATACTTTTGATTTTGTAATAAATAAATAAAACTAACTTTAAAAAGCACACAAGTGCTTTTAAACAAAAGTTATAATAGAGAACTAGATTAATCTGCTTTTGTCTGCTTTCCAACTTTTGAAACACAGAGGCAGTACCATGTAGATTTTTTTCTTTATAAAGGAGATGTGTTGAAGGACCTTGTCTTTTGAATGCTGTGTTTTGGCCGACTTCCATAGTTTGGCAGATTTGGGAAGTGAAGAATCTAAATTGGATCTTTGTAAGCAGCTGATACTAACAGAAAAAAAATTGTTTAATTGTGCTAGTTTAAGCTATGTAACAAGTGATTTAATGTGTTTTAATATGAAAACAACCTCTTAATTTTATAGATCTTGTTAGAACACAGTAGGTGCTATTTCATGTAATTTCTCCAAGAATGTGCTTGCCTGCCTCCTTTCTTCCTTCCTTCTCTCTTTCTCCCTCAGACTCAAAACAATTGTGTACAAGCTGAAACAACTCCCCTATATCCTTCACAGAAGAAAAAGAAGTCCCTCCTACCCTTGGAAATGGAAGCTTTTTGTCATTTCTTATGACCCCTAATGAACTATCCTTTTTTTTTCTTTTGCTTTCATGGTTTTCTGGCTCACTGGTTTTTGGGGGTTTTTTTTTTCAATTTTTTTTTTTCTCTTAGCATAGGTTTTACATATTCTCTGCTGAAAAATATCTTGGATTACACGTTTTTTTCTTGGTAATAGAATATATTTTAAATACATTGATAAGTTGAAATAAATGAAGTTAGAACTGGTTCTTAATTGCTTAATCTACAGAGTGGGTTTAGGTGTCACTGACCATATTGATAGTAAAAAACCTAGAACTTTGAATCAATGTATTTTGTATCTTGAAAAGCAAAATAGATTGATAAAGAAACAAAGGAAAGGGAGATATGCAACATAGAGAAGGGATCTCTATTACATCATAATATGTATTTCGTGCTACATTTTTTATAGCAATTTTTAGGTATTATATCATATGCAGATTTAAAGTCCTTAAGTCATACTTACATTATACTAATCTAAGCATATCACATAACCACACAGAGAGCATTTTGAAATATATTAATTTTCTTTAAAGTCTACAGCTTGAGGAGCTAGTCCTGAAAATGCTCTTTACATAGAGCATGTTCGATGGGTATGTTATAATTTACCTGCTCACCTAAATTCACCCTGATATTTCCAACACAAGGTTGTGGATCAAAATATGGAGACAGAATATCAACAGTAATTACTTTAAGGTCGGTAGAGATTATTTCTCCTGGCAAATTCCATGCCTGTCAATGTTTGCATAACTTAAGACTTGTAGATACTAATACAGATATAGTTGATTTTATCGAAGAAAGCGTGCATATGGGTAATATTTAGTGACTTATAGTTAATAAATGAAATTACAATCAGATACAATGTGATGTATGAAACATGCAGAAACATTTATTAAAAGTGTATATAGGTTTTATAATATTTTCACTATCAGATTAGAATAACACGCACCTGGATAGCCAATAGTATAACTGTCATGTGCCTGCTAACCAGTAACGTAAGTGATCACATTCCTAATATTCACATCAGCTTTTTTTTCCTTAAAACAAGTGCTTGTATAACAATTTTTTCTGTGAGCTACTGTGGTTCTGCTACCTGTTACATTTTAGAAATTTTGTTACATCTCTCCTGCCTTGACTGAATAGTCCTTGATCTTCTTAACCAAGTGGTCTTTGTTCTCTTGTTACTAAGCATTCTTTGTTTTCTTATCCCAAAATATTAGATGTTTTTCTCATGTGGGGGAGTGAGAAATATTTTCTCTTTCATCTCTCTGGGTTGGGGAGGCAGTTCATGCTGTCAAGATGAGAGCAGGTCTCTGGAACTGAGAAGGTATCTGGAAGGCATTGAAGCAAGGAAGTGGCCTCTGTAGTCAAGAACTAGAGAGCTCTTTCAAGATAATATGATAGTATTTTTCTGCTTGAGATACTAAAATCAGTAGTTGCTCTTACAACCCATGTGCTTTCAAGACTGACAGTGTTTTACTTTTCAGTTAACATAAGTGGACAAGCCATATCTGTTCTTTACACAAAACTGCCATGCCTTGATCTCTCATCAAGAATATGAGATGTGTCTTCATTTCTTTTTGCTTCTGGAAAAGAATTTTAAATTTTATCTGATGCTTGCTAGCAGAATCATCGTGCCAATATGGCCAAAGGCTCTTGTTTCATTTTGCATAAAGAATTAAAGATTAAT
This sequence comes from Corvus hawaiiensis, assembly GCF_020740725.1. Lineage (NCBI taxonomy): Eukaryota > Metazoa > Chordata > Aves > Passeriformes > Corvidae > Corvus > Corvus hawaiiensis. The sequence continues at coordinate 23,136,141 of NC_063215.1, read as the reverse complement.
TGCAGGTGAAGAAAATGGAAGTGAACATGAATATATTTTTCCAGTGTAGTAGTTTGGTGCTCACATGGTAACAGTGAATGTTGATTCATGAGTTATTTCAGAATTTTATTTCTCAACTGTTTAATGTACGAGTTTCTTCGAAGAAGTATTCCTTTTCCCTTATATAATGCCCTACCCACTGTGCTAAAGAGGTTAGTCAACATTTTTTCACTTTGTGACTGATTTTCTAATCTCTCTGTGTAAGGCAGAAGTCATAGGAGATGCATGTTCAAATTCCCACAAGCAAAATGAATTGAATTTAGGTGTCACACATCCTGGCTTCTTGTGTTAATTACTATATTAAAAAGTAGCAGCAGTATCAGCTAGTGTAAATATTTTTAAAGAAAAAACATGGCTTTTCCCATACCACTCAGTATAATATTAGGGCCTTGAAGGGGAGAGATGCCTTTGCATATTCCTGCTGCCAAGACCAGACTCAGTATTGCATTTCATGGCTGCTCTTTTGAGTTTCTAGTTCATAACTACGGGAAGCGTGGTCATGCAGTTCTGGACTTCAGTGTGCAGGAACAGTTAGAAAAATACTCAGTTGAAGTCCTTAGGACATAAGGTCTGTGTATCTGGTCATTGGTCACAAATGGCGGAGATTTCACTCATTAGCACACTAAAAAACTCCAACAGTGTGGAGAGAAAGGAATTTTTCTATGGATGGGGACAACATTTCTTTGAAAAAAAGTCACCTAAATCTCCAGGTCAAGACATTGGGAGAGCTAATTAAACATGTCCTTGACTTGATATCCTAACATTACCAAAATATAGCTAGAAAACCTTAACCTGAGCTGTGACATGTTTTGTATAAACTGAGGAAGGGAAGTTACAAAGAAGGGCTTAATTTCCTTTGGAAGCCTCTTTCTGGGATCTGTATTGGCGATTTACTGACTGACACAAGCCGAGGTAGGAAACTTGACTGGCCAGATGACATGAACAAGCCTTTGTCATGATAATGAAGGGAATGATGGGGCCTGATGAAACTGCATAGCTGTCAGATATTTGCCAGGGATTTGAAAAGGGGTAACGTTCACTGAAAACAGAATATGGTTTTGTAACATGGGTTGGAGGTATGTGAGTGCCAACTTGAGTTCACAGAATTTTGCCATGTAATTGAAGTTTAGTAAATAATTGCTCTTGTTAGAACACATCTGCTTCTTGCAGAAAGTAGTATACTTTAGAAGGGTAGTAGTATTTTAACTTTAGTTTGCAACTCTTATTATCCCTGATCTTGTATGTCAGTACTTTTATTCACAGATTTAAATTACCATGGCTTTGAACCTTGGAACACAGACTTCTTGGATCAAGAGATGTGGCCAGTTCTAGATTTTGGAAAGCTCGTTGTACACTTCCTCTATTACTGCATATGTCTTAGTGGTTTACATTCACTCACTGAAACAAAATGTAGAATATTGCATGAACATTAAGTAAGAAAAAGCCCTTTGCTTCCATATTTTTTTCTCTTCTTCAGCATTGTACTTGTGTATTTCTAGTTCTTTAAAAGAGGTAGATAATGAGATAATGATGCAGCCTAAGGCACCATTGTTTTTTTGCATGCGTCTTTACCTGGGCAAACACTTGTTTGCAGATGGATTGTGTAGAGTACTGGTGTTGTAAATGTTTTACATTAATGTGGCAATTATATTGGCATTGCTGTGAATTACATTTTATAAATTTAATCAGTTCCACCTTCTTCCTAAAATCCAAGACACAAATAGCTACATATGGATATGTACACACTGATAGGTACAGAGAGACCTGTATATGTAGCCATATGTAATAGGTATCACATACTTGACATGCTTTACCGAAAAGTATCAAAATAAAAATCTAGTTTCTCAGTCTACTACAGTTCTTTGAAACATTTAGACAATGTAAGGTGACTTTAAACATGTTAGGAACACCTTATGCATCCTACATTCCCCAACAAAGAAAGAGTTCATCTGTCTGAAGTTTGGTGGCAGGGGTTCTTATTCCCCAACACCCTTCTGCCTGTTAAATATAATGTAGCTCAAAACCTAAGCTAAGGAAGGGAAGATTATAAAGCTCTACTTTAAAATAGCAAATGAACTATAACTTAACGTGCTAGATCAAAGATCCAGTTTATTGGTTATTTCCTTTCTATTTTGCCTAAGGAGATCCCAAATGAAGAGTAGAAATAAGGATCTGTGTAAGATTGTAACTGCCTCATTCCCCCTTCCTTTCTTCCCCTTTTCATTCTTACATCCCTCCTGCCCCCTTCCCTCCATCCATCCCTGCTTCCCTCTCCTTCTCCTTCTTACTCCCTTTTTTCTTCAGTTTTATTGTAAGGAGGAAGTAAAAAATACACTTGTTTTATACTTTTCAAGGCAAGAGGCACATAAATTTGATATCTGTGAAGTTCTCAGAAAAGTAAATACAAAATGTTTAGACTGCTTATTTGCAAGTATAAAACATACATTTCTTCTTAAATATGTTGAAATCAATTCTTTTCTATTTGCTGAACTATCTTTATACTATATTTTAAAAATTATTCTTTACACATATACTTGTTAAACTATATTGAGTTGTACCTAAAACTGAATACCCTTCCCACTTCCTCAAATAGATGTTTTAATGTCCTAAGAACCACGAAAATCTATTAAACATTTTTAGAAAAAACACAGATTTTTTTTCTAAACCTATCAGTTCTTTGATAGGGTGTATATGTTGATTTATAATTACTATCTTTTAATTTGTTATTATTTTAACTGTTACATTTTTATGAAACTCTGAATGAGGTCAAAACATCTAATGATGTTTGGGTCAAAAAAACCACAGTATATTTTATCCCTAGACTGAAAAATTAGATATAAATATCAATCTCATGCACCTGAAAAAAAGCTGAAGATTAATGGTTGGTATGTTAATGTTACTGTGGGCTCTTATAAGGTGTTTTTAGGTAATTTTTAAGTGGTTTATATATCTGTTTGAAAAGTACACCAATATTATTTGCTTTCTGTTTGGATGTTTTCATTTGTGTGATGGAATTTACGTTGCATATTTGGAATAATTTTATTAGTCTTTATTCAGAAATCAAACTGAGTCCATGGTCTGGAACATAACACTCCTCCTACTCTTTATTATTTTCTTCACTCGGGAGCTACAACAAGTAATGTCTAATGAAAGTGTCAATAGGTGCTTACTACAGATGGCTGTGAAAAAACTCACCTACTTTTTACCCAGAAAGGAAAAGATCTGTCTCCTTGGCTCTGACTGATGTCAATAAATGTTGGTTTCTTTTTTATTTTTTCATTTTATTCCAGGTAGAGAAAAACATGTTTGAATGCTCTTGATTTAGTACCAGAATTTTTTTTTTCTGCAGCTTATTGACTGCTTTTTAAAATACTTATTTATAAAGCTGAATACAGAAGTAAAATCAATAGTGTGTTTATTTGAAATGTTACCACAACAACTATATTTCAATAAAACATTCTATTTTTATGGTATCCAGGCTAACCTGCATTATTGGTTAGTCTGACGGGAGGACCAGGGAATAAGTTGGAGGTAAAAGCACATAAGAGCACGTAATAAACAGAGACAGTGAAATGCAGGAGATGGCAACTTTGATAGGGTTTCTAGGAGTTGTTCCTACAGATGAAATCTAATAGAAATATACTTTTCCTAGATAGCCTGTTAGAGATTGCATAGAATCTAAATATTATTGCTAATAACCCATATTTTCTTGAATTGGATAATTCACTTTTGTTTTAATGTGTCTATTTTCTTTAGCTGAATGCGGAGCAACTGTCTCTGGAAATGAAGGAACATTGTTGTCTCCAAATTTTCCATCTAATTATGACAACAACCATGAATGTATCTATAAAATTGAAACTGAGGCTGGAAAAGGGATCCATCTTAGAGCCAGGAGCTTTCAGCTGCATGAGGGAGATATTGTTAAGGTAATAAGAGAAATAATTTCACTTTCTATGCTAAACATTCACATTGCATGAATAAATCTGTATTAATGCCAATTATCTTTATTTTCCTTCCACATTCTGATGCAAAATTAATGAATTCTAGGTGGATAGCATCACTGCCTTTATACTAGATTCAATTATTTGTACTAGATGCAAAGAAACTATAGAAGACATTGCGAGTTCAATTATATTTCTAGAAGTGTTAGACTGTTTAAAGTAGTTTATATCTTAAAAGGAATCCTAAAATTTGAACTTGGATTTTGAATACCTAGTATTTTTTCTCTTTGCACAATATTTGTAAGTGTAGCACAGGGATTTTTGGTTTTTTCCCTAAACAGAAACTAACATTGCAATATTGGCTAAAACTGTATTTATAGAGGATGTCTTTCATTATTTTATGTTGCAGGTAGCCTTTGAAACACAGCCTAAATATATAGAGATTTTGAGCATGCACTTTTCTACAGCATGGTGATAAGTTGTCTTTTCCTAATACTGGCTGTTGCATTCTTGTATGTACTGAAAATCATGATACTCATCTGCAGTGTTGACCATACATTAAATTGGTCTTTCAAATTTATGTCTCCAAATTTTCAGTTAATTAATACTTAAAATCACAAAGTATTCAGAATTCAGTTAGCAACTTCCTTTCTGGATATTTCCCAGGAACCCATTTAACATGTTAGAAATTGCTGTCTGCATTTCAAACTTGATTTTTTTAATTTGCACTGAGTGCTTCCCGCAATGAGTTTAAAGACATAGTTGTTATGGATCAAATATTGGTGGTTATATTTTTATCCATTTTGTCATCTAAGAGCTTCCTTATGTAATTGTGACAATTCAATTCCTACAAAGAACAAGGCATTTAGAAATATGATGAATGTGGGGAGGAAAGAAAAAGCCTTCATTTAAATATAGACATTTATATCTTTGTTATTATATCTGTTCTTTTCAACAAGTACAGTCTGCATTTGACCATGAAATAAGCAAAACTTATAGTTTAGTTTATAGATTAGAGAATTACAATCAAAAGAACAGCATTTTCTCCATCTTTACCCACAAAATCATTGATAATAAATGCCACCATGTTTATACCACCGTATAAAACACTATAAGACGTTGGTTTGGCTTTTAGATCAAAGGCAATTGAGTAGGTGGGCAAAGTACGTGGTCTGTATTGTCCTTTGGTCTCATTATCCATGGTCTGACAGTGCAGATCCCCAAAAGTATTTTTGCTCTGAACAGATGCAGAAGAGAAGAAAGAACTTAATTGCCCACTGAGTTGCTTGAATGTGGTACATAAGTCTCCCAGAAGCTTTGCAGTGCAGATATCTGGTTTATAAATAATTTAATAAAGTACCTAAAAATCAACAACAAAATATCCCTTAGAAATCCCTAAAGAAACATTCAAGAAACTCAGTTATCCTTCAGAACATCTCAGGAGTAATATCCAGTTACTTAGTGATATTCCCTGGAGATATAAGAAAGATTTGCCAGAGACAAAGTTGTTCTGAGCAATCTGTTAGATACTTTCTTCTTTCATAGATCTTTCAGCACAATATTTCAGAGGATCCAGAGGAAGCAAAGGCAAAATTTTGGTGATGTCTGAACTGCAAGGTCTGTTCTCTGTTTTGAGTCAGCTGGCACAGCACAACTTCCATTTATACAATTAAGCTCTCTTCTACCAATTAAGGTCTCTCTATAACCTGCGTTTATTAAAATAAAGTCTATTTCCTCTCTATTCCCATGCCAGGATGTCCTTTTACATATTTTCATTGGAATCAGCACTTTGGCAGGACTATGGACTTTGAAGCTTGCTTTCTTTCCTATCTGCACCCAAAATATGAGCAAATTCTGTTATGAACACCAGCCTTCTATCTTGTGCCTGCACACAAGAAAGCTGCAAGACTGCCTTGCTGACAGCTTGCAAGGAATGCACTAAGCTTAAGAATATTTATAAACCTTGCACTGAAATATAGGGCATTTTCCCAGCTCAATATCTTACTCTGTTTTTATTACCGCAGGCCTGGGCCCTAGGGTATATCACCGTGTCCCGCAGCCATAGGGAGGAGGAGAGAAGATCCAGCAGGCAGGAACTGTGCAGCAAGATTGATTTATTTAATTATTTTACAAACTCTTTTTTAGACTTTTTTCTTCATAGTCTAATTGGACAAAGGATCAGCCACCCCTTGGGGGTGATTGGCTAGAAATCCTAAAACATCCATTGTCAAAATATTTTTCTACTATACCATAAACAAGACTTTTCAAGGTTGCAGGTGGCTTGGTTGCTTACATGCCCTGCGACCTCTTCTGTGTGAGAGAAAAGTCTCTCATGGACTTAGAAAATAGCAAGAAAATCCTTGCTAGCAGCATTTTTGTATCTACATGTTTTAAAAGAAAAATCTGTATGTATGTAACGTTGCATTGGGTGTGGGTGCCCAGGCCCTGCAGCAGTGGGGGCTGTGGGGGCTCTGTGAGGGGAGGCCAGGGCTGCCCCAGCTGGACACAGCTGGTTCCAGCCAGACACAGCCGGTTCCAGCCAGACACAGCTGGTTCCAGCTGGACACAGCCGGTTCCAGCCAGACAGAGCGGGTTTCAGCCGGATCCAACCACCCACTGGAGGGCACGGCTGAGCCCACGGCCGGGGCAACGGCAGCTTGGGGGAAATGTATGTAAGAAAGGGAAAAATATGTTGCTCAGTAGTGCATGATAAAGAGGGTCAATAAAACCTTGTAATAATAATGTAATAGTCCCAAGATCAAGCCACCAGGAGTGTCACACAAAGCATATGATGTTACTGTTTGAGGTAAGATCACTATGAACACCATGAGGATGTAGTGAAAGGATTTTGGAATGTTACCAATGTCAGCAAACTATACAGGCCTTGCCTCACTAGCCACCAAAGGAATATTTTAAAAGAATGTCCCTTTGGGATGATTTTACGCCATAAAACCTCTGCAGTTAAGGAAATTTAGTAAGTTTAGTTGCAAGTAATTTTTTTTTATTGTCAGAATAAGAAGCTTCAAGAAACTTTAAGAAACTCTAGCCAGCATTTCCTTCTCATTCAGGTGAGTGTTATACATTCCCACAGCAGGTGCAGATACATGAGCACTGTTATTGGAGCATTGGCCTAATGAATAACTGTAGCACTATCCTTTTCTTTTGTCTGCGTATTTTAACCCCAGCAAGTAAAACAAACACTTTCAATTCCTCAAAAATAGGGGAAACGAGGCATCCCGTAATGCTCTAGCTAAATTCATCATAAACACAGCTCCAAACAATGCTGTAATCATTCCCCGCTACCCCCAAGACCAGCTTCTGCAGTTTGACTACACCTGTAATGTTAAACTTTCGCATCTTGCACAATAAGGTGGGTCACTGGAACAGTCTCTCAGAAACAGTTTCTGGCCTATGCAGTTCCTGCTCTAATGCTTTCTCAGAGAAGATTTGTGAGGGTGTTAGTAAGCCTACATTAAGTGTGTTCCGGAGATGTACTGACAATAAATACCATTTAGACAATCAAGTTGTAGTGACTTGACTCCTACTCTGTCACTATTTAGTTCCTTTGAAAATATAATCTACAGCTATATATATTCAGATCAGTATTCAAGTGGGAATATTGAGGCTGGATATTGAGATTGTAGTGTGTATGGAATGGCATATAATTTGCAAGAGTATTTCTGGCATCAATAAGACTAGTGCAGGAGGAAGGGTCAAAACTTGTTTTTAAGGAGAATGCATGCAGGTCAATGTCTGTAATTTGTGGGCAAAGAATTCTATAGCTGTGACAAAATTTGTACTTGAATTAGTGGGATAGAAATTTGAATTAAAGTAATAGAAACAGTCTCACCATTTTGAAAGGACATATGACAGAAGTGAGTACTTGGATTATCTCTGGTTTAGAGCTTATCCTTTCTCACTCACTAACATTTCATCTTCTTGGTCTGCCTGTTTTAACTACCACTTGAAGATTCATAATTCTTTAAAGTGGATGCTTATGCCAGAATCTTTATAATGCAGTCACAGTGAATTTGTTAGAGGCAAGAGGAAAAGCAGAATGTAATATTGTCTTTCATCTGTTTTGCCAAATAGACCTTCTTTTTTCTTCATGACTGAGGAAATTAAAATTGCAGCATGTGAATTATATTTCAAATGGGTTCTCCTAAATAAGTTAAATGTATGTACTAAATATGGATCAGTAATGATAAGTAGCCTAGACTAGTTTATTAAATGTATTCTGTACCTCTGGAATCAGTCACATATGACATGACACAATGGTTGCACACAAGCTGTCTATTGTGAATGATCCTTGGCCCACATTAATTAGCATGACAAGCATTGTTAAAAAAGTGTTTTCTTTCCTGGGATGGTTCAACCAACTTTTCAGTGTTGACAAGGGAGATTCAGTGCTTGTATTTGTCCGCTAACAATGTTTCATTTTTTTGGAGTGGATATATACTTACTTATGTCTGCAGTGTTAGCAATAGATGGACAAGTGTCGCCACAAATTGTCACAGCCTTTTTTTGTTTTGTTTTATTATTTTTTGTTTGGTTTTGTTTTTTTACAGCTGCTTTCACAGTATCTCCTTATCTAATTTTAATTTCACAAAACACTCTTGTCATTTGGGTCTGGATTAATCTCAAGTGATTCTATAATTTAACTTGTGAATCCTCACGTAGGAGGAGTATCTCCAAGAGTCAGTGAGGTAGAACACTGTTGAAACAAGTTATCTGTAGTCTTTAGCTGGGGGGAGGGGGGGTGTTTTTGTTTGTTTTGTTTTAAAGGTGAATAGAAATCTCTTTTTAAACATAGGTGGCATTTTAATTAATGACAATTAATGGAACATTCCATTTCAAATGTTATCTCCCAGATCAAGTCTTATATATCTGTGGAAATAAATCTTATGGGGAACAAATGATTTACTTTATAAAATAGATTTTCAGATCTAATAAATAAAGTATAATCAGTCCATGAAAGTGATATGTAGTTCTGTCCCAAGACAATGGTTAGAAGCTTGCAAGTAATTTTCCAGATACTCTTAGTATAGCTTAAAGTCATATTTCTTCCAAGAGGTAGACCTTAAGCATGTGTTACTGCTTGCATGAATCTTAAATACAACTGATTGTATCTTCTGAGACTTCTCTTCTGTGCGCCTTGGTATAAGACAATCTTTGCATCAGTAATAAAGGCTGAATCTATTGTTCTATCAATGGCTATCACAACATATTATTTTTCAAAAGCTTCTTTTAGAGAAGGTAATTATTTATATCTATGTATGTTTGTTAAAGTAAATATATGCTTTTGTCCTTAAAAAGTCTTTATGCGTGTTGTTTTTATTATTTTATTTTATTAATGGCACTTGAGATGAACATTGGTACTTTCAAGACATTTACCTATTAATGGCACGCTGGTATTTTCTCCACAGCAAAAATAGAATTGCTTTTAATTGTTGGTTCTCACCTACAAATGTTGCAGTGGTCTTTCATCTCAAAAGAAGCATTTCTAAATTTTGTTAATAGATCTAACTGGACATTCAAATAGGAAGTACTGTCTGTGACTCAGATGTAGCAATTTAGATTGTTAAATGGGTCACTCCTGCTTCTGTCTGGAATCAGCATGAATCCTCACTGTACCACAAGGTCTGCAAGAGGAGAGATGAAGATCCAGTGCTTGAAATATTTACTGTAATTGTAGCTTTTGCACTGGTTGTCTCTAGTCACTGTAGGACATATGGGACATGGGCAAATTATCTTCCATTTCATATCAGAAACCAGCTGTTCAAATTAATTTCTTTTATATAAGCCTTGACATGATGTTTCATATGTGGTGTATATTCACACACTTTATATTGCTTATTTTTCCATGAGAAAGTACAGAAGATTAATTTAAAGAAGAAATTAACTTTTAAAGTTCATCTTGAGAAAACAAACCAACTAACAAAGCAAAACCTCTGAAGGCTGTTTTCACACTTTGTTACATTCAAGGTTTTACAATAAGAAAAAATATTTTTTTACTGCCTAGGCAAGAGTTTATACTTGTCCTGTGTTGGTGAACAGTCAAAAGGGCATTCTTAAAAATTCTAGGATTTCAAAAAGCAGATAGGCTGATATATTGTCGAAAGTTTTCAGTAAAATAACTCGGTAAATATGAACATCTCTACAATTAATTTGGAACTAGACTCACATACATTTTTGAAAACTTATCTTTGTTAAAATCTATAATAAACCAAAATTGCTGCAAGCTTAGATCCTGGGATAAAAGGTAACAGATTGACTTCAATATCTCAGTTTTGCTGTTGATGTATCCAGACAGGAGAGAACAGAGTAGGCTGTAAGGGTTTACCTTCAATGGTGATTTCAGAACTTCTGTTGGCTTTTGTGAATAATTGAGAACAATCTGAGTTGATGAAACCTCAGAAGACAGAGTTGCATAAAAATATTAATTTCTTTCAAGATGAGGTCACAAAACTGAAAAGGCAAAAGAGTATAAAACACCTTAAGGGCAACAGAATTCTTAAGATTTCACTGAACTGTATAACCAAGGGGTATATACCTCTCAAAATACATATATTAAGGTTTTGGAGAAACTATTGGCAATACATTGCTAATTTTGGAATTATTGTATAAACAAAAATCTTTCAAATATTTAGATTTGATGTCCAATTTCATGCTCTTATTTCTTCAAGGTGTATGATGGAAAAGACAGTTCTTCACGCTCTCTTGGAGTCTTCACCAAAAATGACATGATGGGAGTTATTCTTAATAGCACATCTAACCATATGTGGATAGAGTTTAATACCAATGGATCTGATACTGACCAGGGATTTCAGCTGACTTATACAAGTGAGTAGCTCATAAATATGGTCTGATTGATTGCTTTGTGGGGAAATGCATATTTTTCAGCTGTAGTGATTTCTTTTGGAATGTTGCAGGTAATTTCCTAGAATCTACTGTGGTTAAGAGACTGAACTTTACTTGTCTACATGACTGGAGAGGTGTTAGTAATTTAAAAACATTGCTGAAAGCAAATTTGTAAGTTTTTAAACTAAGAATGCATGATTATTTTTAAGACTTAGTAGTGGGGTTGTGACATATGTGGGTTGAATATGTTAGTTGTTACATTGTAGCAGAAAACATACCGAAAGACTGTTTCCATTTTAAAATGGAAAGTTCAATCTCTTCAGTCAAATCAGACAAGAAAAGAAAGGAAAAGAAGAGAAAAGAAGAGAAAAGAAAAGAAGAGAAGAGAAAAGAAAAGAAAAGAAGAGAAAAGAAAAGAAGAGAAGAGAAAAGAAAAGAAAAGAAAAGAAAAGAAAAGAAAAGAAAAGAAAAGAAAAGAGAAAAGAAAAGAAAAGAGGAAAAGAAAAGAAAAGAAAAGAAAAGAAAAGAAAAGAAAAGAAAAGAAAAGAAAAGAAAAGAAAAGAAAATAGAAAAGAGAAGGAAATAGAAAAACAGTACAAATGAGAATAAAAAAAAGTAATGTGTACCTGGGTGTGCACTCTTAATCTGGCCTGACTGATTGTCAGGATCAGGGTGGATTATATACTGGAAGGAGACCAGAGTGAACAAGTTTTGACAAACAATGCACTTCCTTGTCCCACAGACTGTATGCAATTAATTGAATTAATTTTGCTGGCAAAACAATGAGTTTTTTATGGGAAATAACTCTGGGGATAACTAGTTTGTTTCCAACACACATAAAGAGATATTTTGTCCAGGTTTCAAGGAATCTCCAAGTTCCCTTTACTTTCAATTTATTATCTTTTACATTACTTTCCATGAGTTGCTGTTGAATCTTGCAGAGCAGAGCACCACAACATAGTGTGGCACAGAAATGGAATCATTGCTCATTTTAGTATATCTGATGTTTTCCCTTTGATTTGGAGCAAGCTGTGGAATAACTAGAAGTCGTTCACTCTCTCTTCTTTCTTTCTGCTGTGCCTAGTAAATCTGAATGTTATCCTACCTTTAGATGTTTTTTTCTTACCACTGAAGATTGACTAGGGAAATCTACTCTGATTTGCCTAGAGAAATTGTAGATTTTTTCCTTTGAAAGAAAAGGAACCAAAGACCTGTTTTAAAAACAATCTTATTTTAAGGGCTCTGATTTCAAGGGTCTTGAAACAGTTCCTTTCAAATCCTGTTTCAGTGATCAGTTCCACCTGCTGTTTACAAATGTAATTTTACTTAAAAATATAATTTTGTCTAATTTCTACATTCAATTACTTGATTTTGTTACACTTTATTTTGCAATTCTATGAAGATTTGCTCTCCTGCACCACATTTTTCTGTGTAAGATACAATAATTAATGTCTTAAGTCTTTTTTTCCTGACTGTTTGATTAGTTTTGAATCTCTGTTTTCTGTTCTTCCAAGTATTTTCACATTTTCTGAAGTGTGTAGACAGAATTTGACATAGTCTTCTAACAGTAATTTTAATACTGGGTAGAGAGGCAAAACTTATGTCTGCATAATATTTTACATTTTTAAAAAATTTTGGTTGCCAAGTATCTAATTTATTTTATCAGAAGTAATCAATTTGCAGACATTCATGTTGAAAAGCTTATCTGTAATGACTTTTCTTCCTACTTTCTCTCACATGAGACAGTCCCCAATTGTAAATAAAGACTAATTCTTTACTTCTCACATGTGTTTTCAGGAAGCTAAATTCAATATAATAAATTTTGAGATAGTGACCATCTGACCAGGTGATTCCCTTCAACTATAAGTGCTATTTCCAAACCATTCAGTGTGGGTCTTTTCACTATTCATAAATTAATACAAGCAGAAGATTTATTCTTTTGCAGTGCTCTTTGAAAGCTGGCTGCAGTGCTGACTCACATTCTTTTTCTGAAAGAGTCCCATCCTAGTAATATCTTAGAGATTAGATATACCAGAAATTTATACTCATTATTTGATGGATTTGGAATTTTTTGGTGCAGTTACAATTTAGTTACTAAACAAATGTGTCCATTTTTCATTTGCTAAATACATGAAATGCAAAATGATAATTATCTTTTTGGATTAGTAAAGCTATAGCTTACAGTGGAATTAACCGAAAGTTTGCTCTGAAGATAATTTATTCACTTTTCAGATTGAATTATAATGCCAGATACTTTAAAATTACTAAAAAAAAAAAAAATCAAAAAGTTGCTGGAATGTGGTCTCACTGAAGGAAATGAGAAATATATGCTAGAGTGAATGAAATTGAAAAATTAATATCATAAGGCAGAGATAGGAGAATTGATGGTGTAATAAATCAGGCAATTAATTCAGGTTACTTCCTATCTGGTTGCTGCGTTCTTGCTACCCACAAGGCGTCATCAACTGCCCTTAACTTTTGCTCTTTGTGGTACTTTTTTTCCTATTAATGCTATTGAAATTAAGAAATAACATTGCGGGGTATTATTAAAAAGACTAATGTAAAAGTTTGCTATTCTGTTTGTGTGCAACTACCTTTCCATCCTTTTTGATAGTGTGAATTTTGAAGATTATGTTAAATTTAAAAATACATAGAAGAAAAATCTAATGATCCATGAGAACAGAGAAATGGATAAAGAAAATTTTATCTGTTTTCAGAATTTCATTGCTGACATAATAAAATCAAATTTAATAAACTCAGAAACCGAGATGTTTATATAAATTGTAGAAATCAGAATATAAGCAGATATTAAAAGGAAATCTATAAAGAATTCAAGCTTTAAATGAAATCTGATGAAATTTCAGATAAAATCTTCTATAGAGGAAATTGTTTCAGCTAATACTGAATGGAAGCTGGAAATTATAGTTATGTTATTCTTTGTTCTGTAGCTACAAGATGCTTTCAAGGAAATGGATTTATCATGATAGGTAGAGTTATTTTTTACTAGAAAAGACCATGAAAACATCTGTACTCTTTCTCAAGTTAACTGTTTTGGGAAACTAAGAAATATTTTCAGTGAAAACTAAAATTACAATTATTTTATTTAAGGAATCTGCTTCAGAAAAATGGAGAATATTTTAGCCTGAAATTGGCAGAGTAAGTATATATGGAGTAAGAGTCATTGACATAGTAATTTGAGCAATAGCTGAATATGACTCTACCAGAGGACAAGAAAAATGAGGAAGAAAGAAGGAAACGTGTCTACTTTGTGTAAAACAAGTTTATATAAAGCCATTTCCTTATACTGTGTTAAGAGGAATAAGGTAAAGTGTCCACTTCCAGTACCTCTGTACTTCTGTCAGAGGAAATGACTGTGAACATTTATACCTCAGTGCTGAGGAAATGACAGCATAAGCTTGATGACTTTAATTCCCTATGAGTAGAGGACATCAGTAGTGATCTTCATGTAAAATTTTAAGTGTATGCTTGTAGCCACAACTGACTCATGTGGCAGCTGTTTTTTTCCCTTGAGAAAATGTCTGTTATTCTTTCATAATAGCAAGTTTTATAATTCATGGGATCTTTTTCCCTCCATCTGATTAGAACTTTTCTCCCTGAGACGCCTCTAATTTCTGTAGGGAAGAGAAGATTAGATGCAGGGATTCCCACAGCTAATCCTGTTCACTGCTCTAAGACTTGGCCACTGTGGTATAAAGATGCCAGTGCTTTATGCTGTCATGTCAATGGCCTTTAACGTTAAATTGACATTTAGATAAAACCAAAATCTTTTTGTTGACACACAGTGACAGGCAGAAAAAGCAAAACACAGCTGTCTGGTAAAAGTAACAGACTGCAACTTTAAATAAGGAGCAATTCAGTACAGCTTCTGAATAACAAACAGGCATTCTCCCTGCCATGCCTAACCACTCCCCTATCACACAACAGGAATTTTAACAGTGGCTGTTTTCACTCATCATGCCCTGAACTTTGACTTGTGTCATGAGTGCTTCCTTGTTCCTGTTTAATCCTCCTGCCTTGAACATAGTCTCACTTTTCTTAGATTTTGGAAAAATGAAAAACAATACCTTCACACTTTATCATATGTGTCATATACAAATGTTTTGTGACCCTCTGAGTACTGCCTAATGCTGCTGCTGTATGATCTATTTGGACTTGTACAGATCACAGATCACTCAGCTCTGTACTGTACTTGCACAGTTTTCTCAGTAAAGTTCCCAAACATTTGAGAAGAAAACACTCTTTCCCTTCACAGTTCCAGCTAGAAATCTCAAAACTCATTTCTTTTCATGGTGCCTGATGATAGATGTCTATATTCATGATGTGTAAGGAACTTTACTGCTGTGTAGAATTGCCCTTTGGACTCTTTCCAGACCTGAGGGTTTTTACCATGTGCTTTGCACTGGCAGTTGCTTGTCTGAAGTAGCATGAAGTTGCTAGACATCTTTTTTAGGAGCAGCTTATCTATCTCTCTGTGGCAATTAAATGGTTTCCCAGTCCTGTGCAGTAAATAATAGAAGCAGAAGCTTCACTTATCTGCAGATTAAACCTTAGAATATATTGTAATAAGTCAGTGGAAGGGTACTTCCTGAAATACTGACAGATATTATCTGTAGGAACATGCCTGGCTGCACTGGCCCACTCAGTACAATGTTCTGCCTCTCAACAGACTCTTCTGTGTTTCAGAAACATGAAGAACTGCTTACAGACATTTTAAAGTCTGAAAATGATTAAGGAATTTGTGGTATACTCTGTAGCTAGATTTTGGATTTCTGAAGGCCTGTCACTGACCTGTCCCTGATTTGCTGCTCTAGACTGAAAATGAGATTCCATGTTAGTTCCTCAACAATTGTTTTTTATTTGTTTCCTCCACTTCCTTGTGATATGAAATTAGATATTCTCCTGCTCTTCTGTGCTAAGATGGAAGTGAGGGCTGGAAAAAATCTCACTAAGGCTTTTTCTTTATGAAAATGAATGGTGTGTAGGCACAAATCATAATTTAATGGAAGCATCCTTAAATTTCGAATCCATGATAACCATTTCTTTCTCTGAAAGCAGAATCCTGCATGACTATAATTTCTTTCAGAAGAGTTCAGACTCCTGAGCTGTACTTCACTCCACAGAACTTAACACAGATTTAGGACTGTGCACAGATATTTTTCTTTTTTTAATGAGGTTTAATATTTTTATTTGCATTTATCATCCTTTATATTTAGCATAGTTATTAGTTTTGCATTATTCTCTTCATTGGTCTGAAGATATACTTTTCATTTTAAGGAAAGAAATTTTAAAGTACATTTCTCAAACATGATGCACTGGTTTAGCATTCATGGTATTCCGTTACAGATGAAGATTTAGTTCTAATTTTCAGTTTAAGTTCTGTGTTATAATCATTCTTTAACCCTACTTCTTTCAAGGGATAGTGAAAGTTACTGCATGGAAGGTGAATCTGAATTAGCATGGTCTAAATTTATATAAATTATTTAAACCATTTATAATGGTTCATTTAAGAGAATCATGAAATTTAATTTAGTTCATTTCCTATTCTACAGTAATTGAAAATGTTAGAATGTCAGTGAAAATAATGTTCTGAAACTGCAAATTCAGACAATTACTCTAGCGCACAATTGGACTCAAATTCAGGAAAATAGTGGCTTTGCCTCGGGGTGTAAAATGTCAGTTTAGCAGAACAGTAATGATAAGAAGCTCTTCCAGTTTCCTTTCCATAATTAGTCTGTGTATAAGATCTGCTCCAAGTAGAACCTTTACACACTGTAGTAAAAATGTAAGACAAAACTAAAGGAAAATATACCAAAACTAAGAATTATTAAATGAGTATGTCTTAACCTGTACAGGTATGACATAGTCCCAAGTCCTATTAAGAGCAGTACCATTATGTGACTAACCCCAAATGAATGTAAGCTATATTGCATGCATAGAAAAAGCTCTTGTAAAAGAAAGTTAAAGTTGTAAAGTTGTCAGAAAGAAGGAAGATGTTAACTATTTCTTCTTTTCAATTAGGAAAAAAAAAAGGTTTGATACGTAGGAGGTATCACGTGTGGGAAAGGTAATTTGTTAAACGTTATTGATCTGGTTCTGAAAATTGTCAGTTGAAGGTGTCCTGACTTCTCTGTGTATGGTTCAGAGACTCTCATCTGCTTAAAAGCACTGAGTTTTCCCAGTGTTGTAATTCACATCTATTAGCAAAAAAAGGGCTGCTTTTTAAAATCTCTTGTTATAAAATTTAGAATGCAGTTATGATTTGCAGGTGAGAAAGAGACTGGCTAGCAGAGATCACTGTAGGTGTCCATATGCATATGATGTTTTACATTTATATTAAAATTCTGTCTTTAGAGTATGAACATAAGATTTTTCAGTAATGCCAATTCAGGTAGGCTTCTTAAGTGTACTTTTTTTCTCATCTGCTGATGTATTCATCCTAGCTAAAAAATGTGATTGAAATTTGCAAGCAGATTCCAGCTAAATTCATAATCTCAGGAGTGATGGCCTAAAGATTATATTGCTTTAATATTAAAGAAGTGATCATATTTGTAGTGTTATTAATGAGACCTTAGTGGGAAGAGTTTCCATGAATTTGTCAATGCAGTGGTTTGAATGACAGAATTTCTTTATCTTCTTTGCCACCTCAACCTAAACTTTTTCTGTCATATTTTAAAAAGAATCTATTTCTATGAAGCCATTATAGACTTTGTCATTATATATATGTGCAGCTGGATTTAATGAGTTTTAGCTGGGATTTGTTCCAAAAGTTTGCTCATTTCCCCTATTTTTCACAAAAAGACTTCTGTTTATTTATACTGAATCATTTCCTCTTTTCCAAGTTTTAGATGAGTAGACAGTAGAGTTACTGTTAATTTTTTTCCACTGCTATAATTACCAGGATTTTCCCATGAGCAAAACTTCGTGCCTGAAAACTTAGAACACTTGAACAGAACTGCCAATATCCTATTGTTCCTTACTCCTGGCCTTCTTGCCTACATTGGCCTCATGTTGAATGAAAAATTATTATTTCCCATTTGGGATTATTGGCTCAACCCTATCTTTTGGGAAAGAGAGGTTTATAAGCAGTTCCTTAAGTCAGGTAGATATCAGCACTTAGAAACCTAGGATGATTGAATAATCCTTCTTGCAAGCTCCTTCTTGCTGCAGTTCAAATGTGAGATATGTTAGGTGCATCATTATTGATTTGCTGTTTAATTTATGAAAGTATTAACCATAGCAATCAAATTATAAAATCTAAGCTACACAAATGTAAATGCATTATTCTGTTCCATACTTCTAATACTCTTACACAAAAGTAGAATCTTATATAATATATATTGTAATATATACTATATAAATTACAGTATATAATAGTATAATATATAGCATATCATATTATATAATATAGTATATAATGTTAGACATTTCAAATAACTTGTGGGTGCCCCTGAGATCAAAGTTTGATCTTAACTTTCTTCTGACTGATTTTTCCCCTTTCTAAAAGCATGCATTTTCAAGAAAAATCTAGAATTACTTTGTAAAGATTTTAACAGTTTAGATGTAACCATGTGAGGTTTTCTCCATTGCCTTTATTATATTAGGGAACTGTTTACATTTCAACAAATTAAGATTGGTGCCCTCAAACCTAGTTATTTTTTATAACTGAAGATTAGAAATAATAGGAAACAGATTTTTTTCCATTCAGCTAAACTATGTTTCTAATGTTTCTAATTATTGAAAATAGTAAGAAAGTTATATCAGAATAAAATTAAGATTATTCCTTCAAAAGTTTATGCATATTAAAATCACCCTGCCAAAACTATGTGTACATGATATATGGACAGAATTAGGGATGCATGTAAAGAGAAGACTATTTGGAACAAAGATAGTTAAAGATGAATGCTATAAACCTATTTATTTCTAATCCTTCTGTTTCCATAAACTTTCTAGATGGGAAGAGTTGCTTGAAACAGGATGATGAAAGGTAGACAAGATTTATGTTTTTCTTATTATTCAGTTGTTCACCACAGTGTATTCAGAAATTGATTTTCAGAAGTTCTGGGCACAATACCACTAGCCAGAATAACAGGCGGTGTGTGCATGTGATTCACCTGTCAGTGTGTGAAGGGATCAACATAGTTGGAGATGACAGGGTTCTTTTAACTTTCAGTCCTGTCTGTGCCATACTGCTTTTTATAAACTTGTACAGTGCATTTTCCATTTTTAATCCATCCTTTACATTCATGGTGACTTCATTCCTCTAAGGATGAGTATTTTTGAAAAGACTGTGAGCAATGAATGAATTTTCAAGCACTTAAGCATTTGGTATGTGTTAAGTCAAGGTACCTTGCACTAAATAACACAGGAAAAAAAGTGTGTGTTCATGTTATTTCTTTTTCTTTTCTTTCCCCTCTGCCCAAAAAAGAATAAGACCAGTCTCTTCTAACAAGCCACCTACAGAATATTTTTAAGTACTGTCTGTATCAGTCATTTTCCCACTGATCATAAAAGACGTTTTAGACATGGAGAACCTGAAGATACCTTTCCATAGATACTTGAAGTTAGAGTTCTTAAACTCACATCGAATTTCATCTTTAGTCCCTGCATCTTCTATGGAGTATAAATTATAACTAATTATTCACTTGCTTGCTGATTGCAAAGCTTATTTTTATGCTTTCTGTATATTCACAGCAGTCATCTTGCTGCAGGGACATATATTTGCATACCCATCTCTTTCAAGTATTGTTATTTATGTATTTTATTTCAATAAAATAATAAAAACCTGTCTTCTACTACCTTCTACACATATTTAACTTACTTCTTAAATTTGCTTCTTAAATTTTTATTTGTTTATGGGGACACTGTAGCTGAAAAAGGGAGAACAAAATTTTCGGATAGGATACATGGACACAAAGAACCTGGTTTGAAATTGGTGGGAAAAGGCCTTAGAACTTTTTGTAATATATTTATAACAGGAGAAAATTACAGAAAAGTATTCTTTTTCATTTTATATTCAAAAGACCTGTTATTGACTACATGTCCTAACATCTCTATTTTACATATTTTACAGGTTTACATAAATTTTTTACATGTTGCTCATGTTAAGATGAATTGCTGAAATTCCTATTAGAAATTATTGTCCATTGAATGACTGTCTCATTCATATAGTCAGTATTAATTGCCAGTTGATTGCCAAACTTTTGAGAAATTAAAAGTGTACTTCTCAGTTTCCAAAAGATGCAAAGCAGGAGTTTCTGATACCTCACTGTAGCCACATTATCCAAACACTTTTCTTTCTATAGATTTTTCTATCATTCTAATTAGGTAGAGATTTTGTAATTGGCCATTTTTCCTACATTTTTTTCCTACAGCTGTAGTTTTCAGGACACAGTTGCACATAAATGGTTCCAAGCTAGAATGAAAATGCCAAGAGCTCTTATTTTGAATTGCATTGATTTAATTAAATAGACTATGTTATAGATGCTTAGGATGCAACAACTGCAGAATGAGTATTTGTTGACATTTACATGCATTTAGAAATACATTATATACTCTGAACATTAACTCAAGTATCACTTCATATTTTTAATTACTCTTTGACAGTTCAAAAATATTCTGTGTTAAACATATAGACTACACTTATGAGCTTAAATGACTTAAGATTAGGCAACTCTAGAAGAGTTGCTGGTGTTTCCAATATTTTCATATTACCTTTATTTTATAATAAAACACGTTAATATTTCCATGCATGTATTGAAATAGGATTTTTATATGCACTTTTCCTTCTTCTTTTGAAGTCATCCTGAAATCTGTTCTCTCATCACTTTCATGAGCTGAAGATAGGTTATACATTATTTGTGAGTTCTGTGTTCCATGGCAAGCAGAAAAGACAGTGCCTTTTCACAATGGGCATGGGCAGAGCCCACCCAGTCTAGACTTACAGTATAGTAAGTAATATAATTATTAGAGATTATTAAAGAGTATTTGGCATCCCTTTGGTGTTTAATATATAAGCTGCAAAACCCTTTTTGCATTCAAAATAATTAACTCCTCATGGTTTATCTGCAAAAATTTTCATTATCTGTGAAATTTTCTTAGCGATTCATGGTATTTTTGCTGTATTTCCTCATATGTAACAAACAGTAATATTAACAGGAAATTATATGAATATAAACTTATGTATCTAAGACAAGATTATTGATACTGTTGATCTACACCTACATGCTAAATTTTTATGTTTTCAGAACATGTTCATCTTTAGATTAGACATCTAAAGTTTTTAAAATAACCCAGCTGGCATTTCTTTTAAAATGTCTTTACAGTTTTGTCTGGAGGCTTTCTATTTAGAGTTCTTACTACAAAATAAGAAGTTGATGTCGAATACAGCACAGGTTCGTACTTTGGAATTTACAAGAAGAAATTCTTAGTTGGCAGTTACAGTGTTCTGGGATCATATTTGAGGCCAAGGTTCCACGGTCTTAAAAATGAATTGGTGCAGCATCAGGGTGCCCAGCAGTGCAAATCTGAACTGGACCTGGCAACAACACAATTGAATTCCTGTAAAATTAACAAGAGCACACAGAAGAAAACTTATAAGCATTTTGTGCTTTTATGGTAGTTTTATATATGGTTTGGCATAAAGTCAGAATGTCCTTGACAGAAAATAATGAATTCAACATAGCTGTAAATAAAGCTAAAGTGTCAAAAGCACTTGAACAAATTAGCATAATGGGACCACAGTATTAACGGCTGTGATGTTACATTTATTTTATTGTCAGTTCAAGTATTTCCTCTTTTTTAAAACTGTTATCTTCCATCGCCATAAGTACAGTTTTAATTGTCATAGTACATTTTTTGCAAAACCTGAACAATGTTTACCAAGCAAGAAAGATAATGAAAAGAAAATGAAGGAATAAAACCCTGCAGACTAATTTCTTGGTTTATATTATGATCCCTTGTAACAGTGTGCTTATATGTTCTACTAAATCAGTCATAATGTAATATGCATCAACATACCTTTGTGTAGAAAGTAAAATTTGGATGAGTACCATAACTCACAATTCAGAGTGTCTTTGTTGCTTTTGTCCATTCATAGAAGTCTTAGTGTTGAACTGAAGGTGAGAGTTTCAAATTAGGGACCAAAAGTGCCTAAAGGCTGGTAATGCACCTTTTAGGTGCTTACATTTTCACGTGTCTGGCTTTAGGAGAGTGATTGTTTCAAAATACTATAGGACTTCTTCTAGTAGGAAATTACTTGGTATAGATTACTTACTTTTCATATAGCCACTGTAGGTTTACATGCAGTCTAAATGCACAGGTATATATATACTAAAACTGTGTTCTTCCTTTCAAAATGAGTGAAGGGAACATTTGCAGATACCTCGGGATGTTGTCAACTTCAGTTATACGTACGCTGTGCAATACAGAATCCCTGAAAATTTCCCTTGAAGAAACAAAATGAACACTCTCTTCTTCATATTGACAACAGGTTTTGGAGGGCACAAACTTGAAGCTGAACTGAAAGTTGTGCTTCATGGATGCGCATAGCATATTCCGCCCACTAATGGACACAAAAGCTAGTCCAAGGTAAAAACCCTTGAGTGCAGATAGTGTGGACATCATGTTTTCAGCTTCATTGTTTCACTGCCCAGATTTGCTTTTACTATACTGCACTGCTTACTAATGCAGCTAGTACCACAGTGCCCATCATAATTAAACTGAGTTGAAAGAAGCTGTAATTAATAGTCTACATATATTTGCAGATGTCAATAATTTTTGCCCCTACAACTGATATTTCTACATTCCTGATTATTTACATCAAATATGACAGAGTAAATCACATTGGACAGTGCCAGAAGGTCACAGCCAATCATCAAGATATATTCTGGCTGTTTTGGTTTTAGTTTAACAGGCTTTTATGCATTCATTGTTCTGACAATCCTATAATGGAACTCAAGAAAAAGATAACTGGCAGCAATTTGCCACTACAATAATCTTTCTCAGCAGTAAGAATCTTGGCAGAATTTTTCTGATGCTGGCTTGTTGCAATGTCAGGTAAACCCGAGTACTGTGATTGTGTGGAACTCATGACCATATTGCCCTATTGTAAAAGTTCATAGCATCTATTTTAACACTGAAGTTCTGTTGCAACATTTCTACAATGATATTTCACAACAATATGATCCTTTATGACAAATTACTCCAGATGTACAAGAGCATCAGGGAAAAAGGGAATGAAAAGTTCTGTGTTTTGTGTATGAGAGGAAGGGAAAGAGACTGGGAAAAGAGAGCACAGGGCAAGATACTGCTGTGTTTGCACATGATGAACGGCACCTACATGCATGTGAAATACCCCAGTTTTTAATAGGCTGTCTGATAAACAATGATAGTCTTGCTGGTGGAGAAATGTAGTGAACATGGGGCTGAAAATTATGTAATGTCATTCTTACAGTTTTTTTCTAGAGTATTCAAAGTGCCATTTAAAAAATTTGGCATTAATGCCAGCAATTTGTTAGTTGGATGTTCTTGCAGGGAATATTTTTGAAATACAAAAAGCAATAATACTTTTTATTATGCCACAGTGAATGTTTGTATCTATTTTTTTTTTCCTCTAGGCATAATATTGTGCAAACAAACCTAAAAATTAAGAGTACTGCTCACCTCTTCATGAATTACCAATATAATATCAATATCATATCAATATCATATCAATATCAATATCTGCCTGAAAACTTACTGCTCGCCTCTTCATGAATTATCAATACCTAGCAATTAAAATGAAGGTGGTCTTTTTGATAGAAATGTCTGAATAATCTAAATAAACCAGCAAATAATGAAGGGTTTAGTGTGTCAAGGATATTTAAATTTAGGTTTTATATTTTTGTTTCCAGTTAGATATTTTTATTTACATATTATTTTTTTAATTTATTTTGTGTGAAATAGGAAATTAAATTCTGGTACTTAACACAACGACTTGTTATGTTTTCTACAATCATCTTATCTAACACTTTACCCAAAATAAATATTTGATTTGGGTTTAGAATGGACTGGCAGAAAATCTTAACTCTTCTGTTGCTCCCACAGAGTCTTAAAAATAAGATTTAAAAAACCTGTTTATTTCTGGAAGGGACTTCATAGCCTTTGACACATGTACAGGCTGAGAAATTCCTGTATGTACTACTGTGTACTCAGAGTGTTTTTAACAAAGTTGTGTTTTCCTATTTTTTAATTTTCAGAGATACTTTGTTGTTTACAGATGCAAAAATGCAATGCAGTGAGTATCTGTAGAGTTTGAGGCTCTTGAAGAAGTAGGAAATTCACCTTGGGGACAAAATCTGTTCACAGGCAAAAAAAAAAAAAAATAGAAGCTGGAGAATATGTAGAAATCTACAAAGCAATGGAGGTGAAATACCTTTATGTCAGTGGATACTTAAAGATATAAGTGATTTACAATGATGATGTGAACTATTAATAAGGCAAAATAAAACCAGAAATATCTTTTGTGTTCCTCAGTCCTGTTTCAAGCAAGAACAGACAAAGTGCAGGCAGGCTACGGTAGGCTTCTCTCAAACTTCTAAAGCTTGTTACATATCTCTTTAACTCTTCACATCTATCTATGTTTACACCTTGTGTAAAACTGAATGTTAACTGGAATGCATGAAATTATAGCAAGTCAGATAGTTTTATCCCAGTCTTGATACCTTCTTTAGTGAAGATGGCTGTATAGCAGACTAGGAAGGCTGGTTTGTCCAAAAGTTCATTTCATTTCAACCAATTTATGTGTTGGTGTTGTAAAAGATACTACCTCTCCCTGACAACCGTCTTCTTTATGTGGTGCAAGGTACTGGAGAATCAATCTCTCTAACTATATATCAGTGTTATGGAAAGTTTTTTCATGAGACACAAGTAGATTCTTTAATCAGGGGAGTTTCATCTGTCAATCACATGCCACTGCATTTGATAACCAAATGTTGCACCTAATAAAGAATGGGAAAGTGTCTAAAAGCAGTGGCAAAGAAATAGTGCTACACTGGCTCATGCTGTCAAATCAGCATTAAAATATCACGCTATCTATCAAACAACTTACATTTTCAGGATTTTACATAAATGTCTCTGTATGTTTAAAAAGGAGATTAAAATAATGAAATATAGCAAGTCAGAACGATAGTCTGACATATGATATATGTCTTGTGAAGTTCAGCTCATTTGAATGACCAAATCATCTTGGCTCTTTATAGCTTTGAAGAAATAGACCTTTTTAGAATTGTCTCATCCATCCAATTTACTTTTTTCTTCCTTAGGATGAGATTAATCATACTTCATAAGATACTGGTAACTCTAAAAGATAGAAGACTGTTTAGATGTGACTGTTTATATAATCATTGCTGAGAACCAGTTAAAATGATTGCTACCCCTTTTTCTGGAAACTGACCATGTTTGCTTTTTTTTTTTTTTTTTTTTTTTTTTTCCCTGTCAACAGAAAGAAATTGCAGGCATGTGCAGATATTCACATGGAAACAATCTTTTAGCACGGGAATAATGATAAATCTCTATAATCCTTTTGTACTGTGTATTTATAGATATATAGCTACTCCATCTGACATAAAGACTACACTTCTTCTAGTAAACTAACCATTGTCAGGGCATGAGTATAGTATGGGATAGTGATTCTTTAGACTGTCAAAATGTTAGGGTAAATGCTAACATGCCTCTATCTTGCCTTCTTCTGTCTAGAACTTTCCCAAACAATCTCAGGCATAATATAGTAGACAGATAGCTGAATTCCCAGGGAGTGGCTTGCAAACAGCCATGCTCGTTTAAAGGATAACTGAATTTAAGAACACATGACTGTGGTCAGAGTATTCTTATTGTTCCTGGGGCTTGATGTTTCTTTAGATATCAGCAGAGAGTGATGTGCTGTATCAATGTGATGGAACAGCATTTGGTTCTGGCCTAGTTCTGCCCTGTAAAGAACCTCGGCTCAGTTTAAAATAAAGGTAGAAAATAAATGTTTGCAGGAGCTGATTGAACTGACTGATCTGAATACCTGTCAATATAAGCGGCAGATTGTTTTCAGAAAATTCATATTTTTCTACTGACAATTGAAGTGGTGTAGACTTATGTTGGGGTCCCTCCCCTGCCGTGTAGCCCTGGGAGAGGGGCCCTGAGGGCACAGACACGGGGCTTCCCTGCCCCTGCTCAGCCTCGTTCCCATTGGTTGGTTTGTGTTCCCTGCGCGGGCAGAAGGACCCTTGGTCCCGTGACTGGAACAGTTCCTCGGCAGAGCTCCGGCCATGCGGCTGGAGAAATAAACATCTCTCTGAAACAGCTAGCAAGAATCTGTCTGTCCATATATATTTCCTTTCCACGGGACTCCTGGTTTGATATATGCGTGTTGCAGTATCCCCACTGCAACAGACTTAGCCTTCTAATTTTCAGAATCCCGAGTTATAACAGGTAAATCCCGACCTTTGTGTCCAATTAATGAACAAAGAACGCAAAGGTATTATATGTTTTCAGAGGAGTTATTTGGTGAATATCTTTAGCATCTCTACAGGAAGAAAAGCTCCTTAGACTCCTTGCAAATTTTTCAGCTGTGGGTGATCTCAGTGCCAGGAGAAAGGTATCAAGAAATAGGATACAAGCTCTAGCTTGTGTATTTGTAAAATAATTAAATATTGTCTATATGTTATTTACTACGTAGTGAAGGACCTCACAGAATCATAGAATGTTTTGGGTTTGAAGCAACCTTTAAGATCATCTTGTTCCAACCCCCCTGCCATTGTGTGAGTGCCTGGAAGGATTGCTAGCTTGAAACATTTTGGGGTGGTTGGGGCAACGGGCAGGTCAGGTTTTGCTCCGGTGAGGTGATGAACTGCCCCTTACACCCCACCCCTCCCCCAGCTTGTATCCCAGCCCTGCAGTGGCTGCCAATCCCCGGCACACAGAGGCAATGCTCCACACCTGCCCCTGGAGCCCCTAACCCAGCTCCTAAGTGGCCAAATGACTGCAAGCCCCACCTGGGGTAAGGGGCCAGGAAAAGCCAAAGGGTACTTAAAGCAAGACACAATGTGAGCACATTTGACCCTGCCTCCTCTTGGAGTTTCTGTCAGATGAACACCACTAGAACCAGGAGTGATGGCTGTGTTTGTTCTTTTCTATGTCTTTTCTGTCTTTCTCTCCTTCTTCTAATTCCTTCACCTTGGCATTTTAAGTAATGTTTTGAAAAACCTGGAATCTATCAGGCTTGGAGTTTGCTAAGCTGAATGGGCCAAGTTAATGCTTTGAGAAATGTTTTTTTCATGTTGATTGAATGCTGCTCTAAGTCTTTTGCCAAAGTTCTCTGGTTTTCTAAAAGTGCCAGTAAAGGTTTTTTTGTTATTTTGACCTCTTGGGTATCTTGTTAATATTTTTCCCATGTGTCTGACTCGGAGTGTATGAACAACTGTAAGCCCTTTAAAAAGTCTCATCGATCAAATTTTTGGGGGCCTTACGCATGTTCCACCAGAACAGGTTGTTCAAAGCCCCATCCAGCATGGTCTTGAATGCTTCTAGGGAGGAGGCATCCACAGCTTCTCTGAGCACCCTCGTGTAGAGAATGCACTGAAAAAAGAAAACTGAAGACCAACAGCCTGATTCAGAAACACTTAAATAAGCTGTTCAGTAAAATAAGGATGGCAAAATGGAAAGTATTTGTAAAGTCAGAATTACTTCTTTGGTTTGGGGACATGGCAGTAATAAAGAAGAATCCACCATGAAGAAGAATTTGGAATTGAGAAAGATGAATTTGGAACTGCTCTTTCTATTATTCCAACAACAGGAACTGAAGGAAAAAGGAGAGATATGGAATACATCTGTACATTTTAGCAATGCTCTATGAAGACAATGAAGAG
The DNA here is from genome assembly GCF_020740725.1 of Corvus hawaiiensis. Taxonomy (NCBI): domain Eukaryota; kingdom Metazoa; phylum Chordata; class Aves; order Passeriformes; family Corvidae; genus Corvus; species Corvus hawaiiensis. Next base: position 23,108,387 of record NC_063215.1, on the reverse strand, counting down.
AGTAATGTGTAAAATGTGGTAAGAGTTGTCGCTGCTCAGAGCAGATCTGCTCATTCCATGGATTACAGACGGAGGTATTTATCCCATTAAGCATGTTAACAGGCCAAAAGGAGAATGTTAATTGAAAATGAGTGTGGGAATACTTCTTCCTTTCAGCAGAGAGGAAACTGAAGCCATGCTATCTTGACACTAGGATGGATGAAGTAGCCTTTGCACATGCTTCCTGAGTTACCATTATGGTCTCTTGACTTCGTTATGGAGATTAGATGAGGAGATGAAGCTTCTACTTAGTGCCAAAACTAGGATCAATATTTTCTTTCCACTGAATAAAAAATAATGAAACATAGAAGTAGTATAAATTAATTAATTCCTCACTAATCTATTTTAGAATAGTATAGATAAGATGCTTTCTTCAATAAGCTAATGTCATAATCAAATATCAAATAAATAATTAGTTCCTAGTCTTTCAGTTTGTGATTTACCCAAATTATGTACAATTTATCTTTGGTCACTGTGAATATAGCTAATGTCATTGAATCATGAGAATTTAGTTTACGTCAGGATCAGATTCATTGCCATTGTATTTTATTTGGTATTTTATATCTCCATGGTTTTTTTCTTCTTTTCCCATTTCTGTTTGCAGGTTTTGACCTAGTAAAGTGTGAAGATCCTGGCATACCAAATTACGGCTACAAGATACGAGATGAAGGACATTTTATAGACACTGTCATTTTATACAGCTGCAATCCTGGCTATACAATGCATGGTAGTAGTATTATGACCTGCTTAAGTGGAGATCGAAGAGTTTGGGACAAACCTTTGCCTACTTGCATAGGTAATATGGATTGTGACAATGGTCTGGTATGATTGGTCCGGTGTTTCAAGAAAAAAACCCAAATATTCTGTCTTTCTATACTTTATGAGATGATAATGGTGCAAACATATTTTAAATTTCAAGTAAAGATTGAATGTGAACATGGAAGTATAACTTCTCTGAAATAAGTGTCTGGCTATTAATTGTTATAAAACTACTAGAAAACACTTTTTTTTCTATAGAGCAGTCTTTGATGGAAGACTACTGCTCCGCTTCTGATGAAGCCCTGAGTCATTGAATCATATACTATCACAGGCAGTGGTATTGTCTAAACACTTCATAAACTAAGAAAGCCCCATCATGAAGCAAATAAAGTTGTGGGAATTTTTTCCTCATCTATTTTCATCAGAAATTATTTCAGCATCTCATTCCTGTGAACTTAATTTCTAATCTTCATCCCTCACTGGCAGATTGCTTTATCTGTGTGCTCTGTAGTCCTTGTTGCCGCGCTAAGATACCCCATCTATCAGACCTTTTCCTCAAATATCATGTCTTCAAATGCCTAAAACTTTCATTACAACCAACATAAATGTTAAATAGAGAATTACTAGCCAACATGCAGAATAACTGAACACCAGTATAGCTATTATCCATTGTACATTTACTAAGCAGTTTGCAACTGGTCCTCTAGTTGTGCTTTCCCGTCCAGCAATTGCCAGTGAATTCCTGACTTCAATTTTCACATGAAGTTCCCATTAATCTTTCCTTCAGTGTGTCTTCTGATGCTTGGTTTTCTCCTCTGCTGTCCACTGCTGGCAGGGCACCAGCATCTTTCAACGCTCACCTCACCTACACGATCTTTGTTTGTTGCCTTTCCCCCATTTTGGGGGCTGCATTCTGTTCCAGAACCCGCTTCCTTCTGAACACATTCACAGACCTGCAGTCTACAAAAGAGCAAGCTCCCTTTCTTTAAAATGTTCAGCTTACCCAGAGGGTAAGTGCCAGAAACACATCGGTGGGCAGTATTTCTGCTGTCTTAGTAGAGGTTATTTTCCCCACTTGATTCTAGAATTTTATCTGTAAGTTTTTGTCTATATATATGAGAGGTCAAAACAACTATCCAGCTTTGATTTAAAGACTTTTCCAGGCTCTTTATGCATTCAAGTCCTCATGCTCTTCAGTTTAATTGGTTAGCTTCCTTTTCCTCTAAGTTTGCCCTTTAGTAGGGAAGACCTTAATTATTCCTACCTTTGCCTATTTCTCCATGCAATTTAAATGAAGTCATTTCTCTAAGGTCATTTTCTGCAATATTTTTTCTGCCTGTGTTCACTACCAAGTAAGACTTAGAATCAACTCTAAAATACTTGCTGATTTCAAGTCTATTAGATGAATAAATCCAACCATCTACCTATTTCCTTTTCCCTGTATGATGATTTATCTTCTAATTTGTGTGTGGGATTTTAAAATCTCAAACATACAGCAATTAAAATATTAGTAATTAAAAAAAAAAAAATCCTATATATTACAATCTGACCTGGAGGAAGCTAGGGAACCAAGGATCAACTGAATCTAAAGAAAATTGCAATCTTTGCTCCAGTAGAACATCCTTCATAATCCTTCTTCAAAATACTTTTGACCAATATGTATGTTTTTCACGCTGACTTTATTTAGTTTAATACTGTATTCCTACTATGTAATGCACCTTCTAGTCATGTATTTCCACCTGTATTTCCAGTTTTCTTGATACCAGTATGCTTTTAATGTTCTATATTTTACTCAGGATTGCCACTCTGTCTTTATTCTTCTTTTTTTTTCCTCTTTGTCCGTTAATTTTGTACCTTGCATTACTAGATTTGGTTTCTGTATTTTATTTCCAATCTTTTGGAATAATTTGTGGAGAAATTCCTTGAGAATCTTATTTCATCTCCAAGTGAAAATATGTCCCCCAATCAATGGAATAATCTGTTTTCTTTTGGCATCCTGAGAGAGATTTTGGTCTTATTTTCTGTTTGTTCAACCAAAAGATATCTTTCTATGTGCTTTTATCTCTCTACATATATTTTTAATTACTGTCTTTGTTCCTCTCCTTAAAATACAATTTTGATATTGCGTCAGTTCTGTATAAACTACCTCTTCTCATTTCTAGTTTAAATCTCTTCTGAAATATTAATTAGTTCCCCATGAAATCAAATATTCACTATTCTCTCTTAGAATTTTCTAAAAGTGTTTCCTTCTAAACAATCTTTTACAAACAATCTGTTATCTTCATTAAATTGTGGGGTTTTTTTACAGTCTGTGCACAAGAAAGCTTGTCATGAAGATCCCTGAAAACTCAGTCATATATCTGCAGATTATTTCAGGCTTGCTTCCCTCCTCCTTCAGACTTATAAAATCTTATCCTTCCCTCATTTTTATCTTATGTTATCACAGTTTTATCTTTTCCTACTCTGATTTGAATGACTTATTTTTCTTTTCCTTTTTCTGAAGTTGTCATGAACTTCCAAGCATCACTTGCTTTTTTAGAAACATTTTCTTAATATCTTTCTCTTTGTGAGGATGTATTATTTTTGCTTGTGTTCTAGATCAGCATTTGATATTTGCTGTTCTCTTCAGTGACATTTGTAGTCTTCATTGTCTTTACTATCATTTCAGTTTCATTCTCAAAAAATATCAAGCCTATAAATAGACATAGTCAATGCATTTTACACTTATTAATTTTTTAGTGATACACTGTTATACTGGTCTTAGCATGCATTCTCATTTTTTCTATGTTCTAAGACTTAACGAAGAAAGCCAATGAATTCTTGTCATGCTTTCTCTAGAAGTTTACAGAAGTGTTTGAGTATAAGTCACTTCTATTAGTTATAGTATAGTTGTTTACATAGTATATTCTTTGAGGTGGTGATTTTACAGTGTGCTCATTTCTGCATATTGGAAAATAAAGTATTTTAATTATTTTCACAATCACTTCTGAAAGTTTACTTTTGATCCACTCCTAAAATGGATTTTAAAAAAAAATATTAAATGCATAATGCATAATCCCAAATTTTATGATGTATTCTTTTCCTAAGTGAGCCTTCTCAGAAATTTAAATCACATATGCCAGTTATTTTGAGTTTAAATTTTGGTTTCACTGAGTTAAATTTAGTTCTTTGGTAAATGTAGTACTGTATCAGGCATTTCTTGTATGTAGTTATCTACCACAGTGATAATTACATTCCAAACTTTCTTGTATAATGGAAATTAATTAAAATCCTAGACAAGGGTTATGTTTGAAGGAATTTTGTACTAAAGCTGTTTCTTGCTTTGGTTCTGTATATAGAATGTAGTGTTTTGAGTGATTGAATCAGCAGCATAAATAAGTTAATCAGTCACCTTATTTCCTTAATGGTAGTTTTCCCTCATGGTAACATCTTGGTTGTGAGCAGCGACTTGGTGGCATGTATAAAGATTAGTATTTGTTAGGAGTGTTGCTGGTAGATTATTTGGTCCAACTGCAATGTTTTTTCCATCATCTCTGTCTTACCATGCTTGCTGTACAGCTGTGCTTGAATAAATCCCCATGGTAGGATTTTTTAATAACTACTTGTAAGGAAACGCTATAAATGAAGTAGAAATGCAAGTACATCACTTAACTGAAGAGTCACTGATCCTTTTTAGTTCAGTGGCGCATGACCCTTACACAGTTCTGTTTCATCAGGGTGTGTCTTTACACTGGCCAGACAATAGCATGATGCTCTAAACAAGTGACATTAGAATCATTTGATTATGGATGCTTAGAATTGCTATTGGTCTCTCCACAAAAATAGCATTGATAGTAAAAATATTTTAAACCAGATGCCACATACTATCAAATCATAGCTTTCTGATTTACTCTCTTGCTTTGCAAGCATATGGTATTTAATTTTTTAAATACCAAAGGAAATTTCTAGACAATACTGACTGGTTTTTGGTGTAATTAAACTTAAAGTTATATAGAAGTAACTTGAAAACATAAAAATAAAATCATTTTGACGTTACAGCAAAACAGAAAGCTATTTTAATGAAAAAAATCAGTGCTGTGAAGTTTAAATTCAAACATTCATTGTTAGAAAAGCCAAGCATGTTAGATGGGATATTTCTGACACATTTTTGCTGTCTTGCTAATGCTAAAATTGTGCTTTTGTAGTCTCAGTACATATTGAACTCGTCTGGTCAGTTACGTAATGTAATCACAGAAGTATGGTTTATTTCTTTATAACAAGGTAGGAATGAGATCATTGTGCTCATTTTTAACTTATGTACATGTCCTGGTTTGTATGTATGTGTACTACTTCAAAAGTTTAAGGTCCCTCTATTTACTTTTTAGAAAACAGAGAGATGTGGAATGAATAGAAAATGGAAGTGCAAATTACTATGGTCTCATTAGAAATGTAATCCTTATTTTGCAGCTGAGTGTGGTGGTCGAATTCATGCTGCTACATCAGGGCGCATTTTGTCCCCTGGTTACCCAGCACCATATGACAACAATCTTCATTGCACTTGGATTATTGAAGCAGATCCAGGAAAGACAATAAGGTACATGCTAAATTTCAATATTTATGGTTGACTTCAGTATTTTATAAATTTTTAGTAATTCTTGTATTTTTCTACACAAGTTCTGGTTTTCACTGGGGTAGTCAAGATACGCTTCGATAAGGTGTTGCATCAGTTTTCCAGGGTTGCTTGCCTGTTCAGGTGTAAAGTCCCTGGATAACCAGCATTCAAGGCACCTCTGAGTATTGCCTCACCCAAAAGTTTTCTTTTACACCAGGATAACACCAGATTCCACAAACCCCACATATACAAAATATGTTATAGTGTTAATTAATTGTATTAAACAGCTTGAGGTTCTTGAGCAAGAACCTCAGGAATCTGCATAATAAAACAATTCCCATGAACCACAGGTAGGTAAAGAACATTGCAACAGGTAGGAAAAGAACATTGCATTCCCTCATCCTCTCCACAAGACAGCTCTGCCATCGATGCCAGGGCAAAGCACAGACCCATTGTCTGAATTAACATGTTCCCAAATTCAGCAAAATAAAGAGATAATCAATGAAGCCAACAAACTCTATGACCTGCACAGGAACTTCACAATTACTACCATAGCTATAGCACCTTCGTACAAAACTGATGTTATTTCAAGACCCACACTGGGCCATGAAAAAGTCTTTGGTGGGTTGACATTGTCTGGATACCACCTCCTCAGCAGGATGGGGCGGGGAGAAAATACCATGAGAAAAACCCCTTGTGAGTCAAAATAAAGTTAGTTTAATACAAAAAAAAAAAAAAAAAAAAAAAAAAAAAAAAAAAAAGCAAAGGTTGTCCATGCATAGAAGTAGAGGAAAACAAAATATGTATTGTCTACTTCCTATCAGTAGGTGATGGCCAGCCACCTCTTTGGGAGTCAGCCTTCAGTATGTGTTGCTCTGGAAGACAAACATAATCACAGAATATTCTGATTTGAAAGGGAGTCACAATAACTGACAAGTTATTCAGTGGGACGTTTTTCCCCTTTTTCTTTTGTAATCCTGTTTCACTAAGCCAAATATTGAATTTACACAATCATGTTATTTCAATGCAACATTTTTGTTTAAATAACAATTTTCAAATTGATGATTTCCAGTTAATGACTAATAAGACGAAGAAATGTCATCACACAACTATTTGAAAAAATAAAAAAATAAAAAAGACATTTTGATATTTACCTATTGGATTTCTTCAGCATTAAGAATGTAAATATTCAAGACAGGGAGACAATGCACATATTTTGACTAGTAAGATAACATTCCTGAATACCTTAATAAATTTAATTCTTCACCTGGAGGTAAATACAGATTATTTTATTATAATACAGTTTTATATTTTATGAATTTTGGCAAAAAGCCAATCTGTTATATTTTTTTCTTTTTTGTATAGGAAAGGAAATGTCATGCTGACAGGACTTCTTGTACTATGTGTTCTACTGTCCAGTAGCTACTACATTTTTTTCAATAGCATATAATTCAAGCAAAACAGCATTCCTGATATCCTCACTTGAATAAAAAGAGGAAATCTTTGATGAAATCACAGTTTGTATACCTTAAAATATTCATCATCAAAATAATTTACAGACTTATAAATTAAGTCTTGAGGACTTACCCCCATAATGGCATTTTTTGTCATTGAGACATTTATAAAACAGAACTGCATGTGTCCTACAAGATCAGCATGTTCAACAGGAAAAATGAATAACTCTGCAGGACCACCAGCTCTTCTTCAGTCCTAAACAACATCTTAAAACAACAGTTTGGGAAAGATTGCTTGGAGTTTTGTGTAATTGTGTTTAATGAGTAATGCACAGTGCTTTTACTTTCTCTTTGCAGTCTGCATTTTATTGTTTTTGATACTGAGGTTGCTCATGACATCTTGAAGGTATGGGATGGGCCTGTTGAGAGCAGCATACTTCTCAAAGAGTGGAGTGGCTCGGCTCTTCCAGAGGATATTCACAGCACTTTCAACTCATTGACATTACAATTTGATAGTGATTTCTTCATCAGCAAATCAGGCTTCTCCATTCAGTTTTCAAGTATGTAAATATTTTTCTTCTCAAATATAATCGTTTCATACCCTATTTGTATACATTATTCCTGTACTTAACTCTTTCTCATCTTGCAGCTTCCTCAGTCTTTAGAAGAAAAGAGATTATATTATTTTCATTATGTTATGTGTTTACGCAAATGGCTACAACTTGGGAGAATATTTGGATTTGCTTTGAATGTTTTAGGTTTTTTTATTCCTTGTTTTCTACAGCAATCGCAGACCTAGTGCTATCTAATTAGCACTATTTAACAAGTCAAAATGGTCTGTAAATACAGAACTTTTCTTCAGCACCAATAAATATTCCCACTAGTGCTATCTAATAATGTATTATTTTATGTTTATAGTTTATGCTAGTTGGACTTTTTTTTTCTCAAAACACTGACTGCATGATGCATGATTTTTATGACCTTAAATATCCTTTGTATGATTAAGCTAAAAATTAAAACACGCCTTACCATATTGAAATACACTTAAAAATTTACTTTTAAACTAATCAAATTGATCTTTAAGTATAAAGTGAAAGCTTCTCTGTGTTATAGAGAAGCTATGATCAACATTGTACAAGTGATCAATATTTTAAAACTGGGTATGTGGAGTTTTTCAATGTTATTTTGACTTAAAGACCAGGGGCAGGACACAGGAGACTGTATCATTGTCTTTGATTCAGTCATTGCATCCTTAAATGTCTAGATACAATGTATGTATTTCTGATCAAGACATATGAAAATTATGAATTAATGTGTGCGAGTAGTATTGTTCTCCATAGATTATGTCATTCAGAAGTAAAGGGTTCTAACCAGCTTTCAGTCATTATTATTCACATAAAGATATAAACTTGGGGGGTTTTCTAGTCTCTAAATAATGCGTTTTACTTCATTTTCCTATATTTTTCTGAATGCTGTGTCTGCCTCCCCAAAACACTCTTTCATCAGCCTAAAAAACCTAGTTAAAAGTATGTAAAATGAATTAAAGACAAAGAGCAGAAAAAATGTTTCTAAAAATTCTCACCAGTGTGGTATAGGATATACTGCTTTTCATGTTTTACATGAAAAAGGTTTTTTTTACATGATAAGTTTTACATTTGTGGAAATAAATTGGGGATTTTTTCCCTGTCAGGGGCAGGATTAACAAATACGTTTAACATTGTATTATGTGAAAATACCTTTATGCACAGATTTTGAAAGGACAGAAATATTTAAGAAGTTCTGTTTACCAACACTTTCCTTAACCTTCAGTGGTACTAATAGTAAGTAGAAGACAATTTAATGCTTTAAGACAGAATAACTGTTTTTCCCATCCTAGTATAATATCTGATGGATGCACTGAGTGATCATGCTGGCAATTGCAGAGTATGTCTTACTGGAATTAATTGGAATTAATGATGAAGAGCTGAGTGCTCAAGTAGAGGGAAAACCGTTACATTCACTCTGTTTGACAAGTGGAATATGTCACTAATATTTAAATTGTAAGGAGTAAAAAATAATATTTAAGGAATATGTTAAAGTAAATATTTAGTTATTTAATCTAAAAATCAGAGTCTAGTTTATTTAGTCCTCTTGAGGCAATGTGCAGACCACTGCGGCCTTGATATGTAAAGCACTTATAGTAATTAATCTATGGCTAACTGGGAATCTTTACGTGCTTTAGTATTCATCATGTGTTCAAACTGTCAGACAGTTTGTAGCAAAGCTGCACAGAATATTGACATTTCAGTACTTTAGTAGTTTGTAACTCAATATGTAAAAGATTTCTGAATTGCTCAAACTTTTTTTTTGGCAATTGCAGAAGATGCAGACGTTTTATTATGAGTTCTATGAAGGAAATTGGTGAAGTTTTCTGTCTTTGTGTCATGTGAAGGATTTTCAAGTGTTGCATCTGTTAATGAGTATTTCATTTAGCTGCTAATTATAATTGAAGAAGTAAATTTCAGGTTCAGAATTGCACAGAATTGGAAAACCTTCAATAATGCAGCTTCCGTATTGGATTATGCAATTGGGATGAGCGTCTGCATTCATGAACACCCCTTTATGGAATCATATAAAGGATATACATTTCTGAGTATCAGATCAAATGAGCAACTTAAACACAAAACATTGAAGTGCTAATTTGCATCTGGTGAATTTGTTTCATTGTGCTGTGAATGTGCTAATTAGTCTCTATACTTTGCATTCTAGAATGCCGTAACTGCCTCTGACTAAAAAAGAGGTGCTGTGAAAGGGTAGTTTGAGGTAGATCAGAAAATATCACTTATAAATTACTTACTGTTTATTGTAAGTGTAATTAGAGGTATTTTAATTTAAAAAAAAGTAATTGGCTGAATCTTGCAAAATGTTTGAATGTTAAAGTTCCCTGTCTTACCCACTCAGCTCAGCATGTAGAGCATGAGGACGTGAACTGACAAGAGTGATTATGTTTGTAATCAGTCTAATGCTTTTCATTAAAACTTAATTACCATTTAGTTATGCATAAAGGGACAAAAAATGAAGTTCAGTGTACAAAACTGACCTTTATTCTGGGGATTAAATACATTTAAGCTATGTATTACAAGTAGAGATGTCGACCAGCTCCTTCTGGCACAAGGGTATAAGCAGATTTGGTTATTTGTCTTCTTTATTGCAAAGAAACAAAATTACTGGCAGCAAAACCTTCTTTCGTAAGTTAACCATTAAAAAAGTGCTATCTAACCTAGCTTAATTCTGTAGTACATATCTAAGGTAAATGGGATAAATTTCCATCTGGAGTTGCCTTTTTCTTCTTATCAGCTACAGGTCTAGATATACTACTAGTAATTTTCAAACTTTTGAATATTTAAGAACAGATGAAATGAATCCTATCTGTCTTTTCCCAGGTGTCTAGTTTCCTTTGAGATGTCATAAAGTGTGCTGGCTAGTCTCCATCTGCCACTGCAGAAGGTCACACAGCCATAAGTTCTCACTCCTATCTTCCAGTCATGTGCTGATTCCTTGGATATGATAAGGGATCTGAAATGAGACTAGTCACCTACGTTGAAGCAGATCAATCTTGCCCTGAATGTTTATTCTTCATCTACTCTAGACTTCTGTAAGCACTTGGATCCCATGCTAATGGATGGTCCATTGCTTTTATTGACTTAAAGTTTATTTTATTGAGGGTTTTTATTTCTAACAGTATAATTTTTTTTACTTGATATTTAGCAAAAACAATAGAAGTGACAGATGATAGGAGCAGCACTGGTAGTTTCTAGTCATAATGTAATTCTTACAGGCTCTGATAGCCTTAGTTTAAAAATATCTAATATTAGTTCTACCCTTACAGTCTATCCTTTTTTTCTTCAACTAAATTCTCAGCTGTTGTAACTTAAGAGAACTGTATCCTTTTCTTCAACTTAATGATGAATTTATAGTTCTTTAGGTGGTTTTACAGATTTTGGTCCTCAAGGCAAATAATACATCAAAGGATTTTATTCACAGTCTTCTTAAAATTAAAAAAAAAAACCTAATAATTTTTTGAGATGTCTGGCTTTTGTAGAATCAGACCTATCTATGATAATATTCTATGCCTATCTCTGGTTCTGCAGCATTGTTAATTTCTCTTAGTTATAGTATTCTGCAAGCATACACTTTAATTAAAAATGTGCCTATCTCTGCTTTCATACAAGCAAAGATGTGATCTTTTTTTTGTTAGTATAAAACAACTGTCAAGATGTTAATAAAGTAGCAAGGCACTTTTTCTCAATTTATTGTAATATTTCTGTCTTATTAGAAGATACAAAGATACAAAATGAAGGCATTTGTATAGTTGGTTGTCCACTTTTGATTTTTCGGTTGTTTTCTTGCTTCCTCAATATTTTTAAATTTTGCTCCTGAAGTATATGCAGAAATAAGCAATGGTGAGTAAAAATGCTTGACTAAATCTTTAATTTAACAGCACAAGTTACCAATTATGATAATACAAATAAGCAAGTTACACCAATTATAATTAGAACAATTATTTGGAAATTATTCTGTCAGATGTTGAGACATCTGTTGACAACTTACTTCCTCTGGCAAAAGCTTAACTATCAGCTCTTTGGTTGTTCCTAATGGCATTGGGCTTAATCTGACAAATCTGTTTAAGCAATGATTTCTGCTTTTGTCCAGCTTTGCAATTCCTTTTGATCATGTGTCTTTCTGCAGCAACTTTTACAGTAACTGTGTCACCTATGTTGAACTGAGTACTGTTGTCTTGAAAATTGTTCCTTTATTGTTGAAATATTTTTAAATCACTTGCCTAGTGGCCTAAGCTGCCACATTTAAATAGTATAAGTATTTCCATTACAGAATCTTCATTGCTAGAATTCATAATGCAATTGTTCCAGATTGGTTCACAATTAAATTTTTGGGAAAAGGGGGATAGCACAAAAATATATTTTAAAAGAAATTTACAATGCATAATGTATAATCACATATCTGCCTTACTAACTTAATAAATTTTGAGTTCGATAAAAATAAAATCCATTAAGACATTCGTTGTTAAAATAAAAATAAAAGGTCACAAGACACAAGAATTCAACCCTTTTCAAGTCTGTAACCTAATAATTTCACAGTTCAGTGTCTTTTGCTGTCTGTGATGTTATAAATGTTGCATTTCATGCTCACAATAACATAGTGATGAAACTGTGGTAATGAAACTTTCATTGCACTCCTATCCATCATCTAATCCATGGCCTGGGGAAGGCATCCTCAGCCTCATAGGGGGTAGTAGTTCTTCCTTTGGTTCCTGTGGAACTAAACAAAAATGAATCTTATAGGTTACTTTGGTGGTTACCTCTAAACTTACGAGATTTTTTTCTCCAGACCTTAATTAAGAGGCTTCACTGGCATTTGGGTTTCTTTTTTCTTTACATTCTTGGACAATACATGACATTTAAATATGTTGTTGATGCTAATTTGCAAAGTACTTAGTCTTTACATTTACACATGTTATGTGAGTTACTTTTTAGAAGACAAACATTATTCTTTGACATTTTGAAATGTTAGTCTGAAATCACTGAAAATCCTACATACATCTCAGCTTTGATATGCAAAATTCCTTTTCAGGCTTATTATTATCCAAACATAATGCACTAAACGGGGAAGCTTGTGCAATTTAAAAGCCTGGAAAAGTCAATATTGTTTCTATAACCGTGTGGACTAGAAAAAATATACTGTCTGTAGCACAACACTACAGCAAATGGCTTACATGATTATTACCACAGACACAGTGAAAATTATATGGATGGAGGCGATGTTTTTATTTCCTTGAGGTACAAGAGAAAACAAGATAAAAATTATATAAAAAACCAAAAAAGAGTAAAAGATAAATTAACCAAAAATCTATCATTTTTCTCACAGGTCTGCAGCCTTGCAAATACACAGTGTCATCTTCTCGAAAGCAGTCTCCTATTGATTTTCAGTTCAATTTTAAATCCACTTTGAAATATAATTTGAGGACCAAAAACAAAATAAAATCTAAATTGGGATTGTGAAAGATTCTTAAGTTAGAAACAGGGAGGCTTAACACAGTGGCTGTCTACATATGGAGGTCTGAAAACTCCTTAGCAATCTGTGGTTTTCCCAGCTGTCTGTTCTTCTGGAACCTACCTCTAAGTTCCATCTTTAATGCACACAGAAGCTTGTTCCTCTCTGAGCAAAGGAGACAGTAAGTGACAGGAAATCTGTACAGAGGATTAGTTTATAGCCCACTGAGTATCATCTAAGCTTAAGGCTTGGAGCACATATGCAAGAGCTGAGAAGCAGAAATTACTTATTTTCCAGCTTAGTGGCATTCACATCTCATCTCCTGGCTATGCCATTTAAGTAACCTAATTTTTCTCAGTCATTTTTTAAAAGTCTAACTCTGTAATTTAGTTTGATTTTGTATCCTTGAGCCTAAAAGGAAGTTATTGATTTCCTTGCTTTACAGCGTGTATGTTTTACTTGCTAAATGTTATAAAAGAAGAGCAGTGATGGAAAGCTGGTAATTTTTAATTTCTGAATTACTTATAAATGCATATGACCTCTATACACTTCAGATATTTGCAAAATACCAAATGAAGCAATATCAGACTTGTAATTTTCATGCAGTTACAGAATCTCTTGGGATTCTTGAGAAGTGAAACAACTTGGAAAGGAGGCAAGTTGAAAAGTTGACAGTCTGTCTAAATATTCCCTTTACTAGATGACACATCAGTGCTTAAATGTCTGGTGTTCTATTTAATTAGGATCAAGTGTATTTGGCACAATAAAAAGTTGTTGGTTTCAAATACATAAAATAACTTCTGAGGCTGCAAGACCAACAGTGTAAAGAACATTTTGTTTATTAAATATCTGTGATAATTTTTAAAATTTAGAACTTTGCATATAAGAAATTAACAGTGAAATTAATATTAGAAGGCATTGGTCCCTTCTAGTGGATGGATACTTGACACAGTTAGAATGGGAAAGTGTTGTTTGCTGAAATATTACGTAACATAACCTTTTAAGAAGAAAATTAATCTATTCAGAGATATGTTTAAAAAAAAGACAACAGCTAATGATAGGGATAGGCTTGTGCTCATTTACTTGAAAGAATTGCAAGTCTTTAACAGATAAGCACTAGAGCGATCCATTGTTCAGAGCTGTTGCTGTCTGTCAAATCAGGAAAAACTTCTCTGAGGTCATGACCATGCTTTCATTCCCTTGTGGCCAAACATACTTTTAGTAAACTGCACTACTATGGGGTGTCAGGTAAGTTGTCAGAGTGGTGCCTGGGGAATGCTTACAGAGTAGTCATTAGTAGTGACAGCTATTACTGTAATTCCTAGTGGAAAAAAGTCCACCACAGTTAAAAACCTGCCATATCTTTTGCTTCATTTGCATATAGGAATGTAGTGGTTTGGTCCAAAATACTCATTACTGTTTATCTGCTGTGAGATAAGAATTAGGAGAAATGCAAAACAGGCACCAAACTTGAAAGAATATAAAGAAGTTTATTAACAGACCTAAAAGAAGAAAAAAAAAATAATTATACCACCTTCAGAACTCTCCTCCTCCCCCCACCTTCCTCCCTTCTCCCACTGACAATGTAAAAAAGACAACCCTTGAGATGTTCAGTCTGTTTACCACTTCCATAATAACCTTGTTCAGTCCATTTAGAAAGAGAAGTCTCTTCTTGCTCATGCTATGAAAACAGTATCACAACGAGACAGCTGCCCACTTCCAAATATTGTTCAGTCCATTTAGGAAGAGGAGTCTCTCTGCCCACATGTGAGTCCCTTCCCCCGACTTGCAGCTTTTCCCGCAACTGCTTTCGAGGGTCCACTCTTGAAGTTTTTTGGGGTACAATTTTAAGGTTGAGCCGTTCAGAAACAAAAACAGAGGCCCTTCTCCTTCCCTGGGAGCAAAGGGTCTTCATCATCTTCATCGTTAGGACTATCTCTGGGAGCATCTCTAGGAACTGAGGTTTTCTCCTTTCCCATTTGGAGCAAAAGTCCTCATCTGGTTCATCTCTAGGGACTGAGGTTTTCTCCTTTCCCGTTTGGAGCAAAAGTCCTCATCTGGTTCATCTCTCCCTGTTCAAACTCCTCATGAAATTACAGCTGCGTCAGCATCTGCCTATCTCAGCGCAGGTGCTTTTGCTTACAAGTTGAACACTCCACCCCCCATATCTTCATGAAATTACAACAGGATACTCTGATATATCATAGCTTCACAACAGAATTTCAGCTTTAAGCATCTCCTCTCTCTCTTCCCTCAGGTTTTCAGCTCTTCACAGCAATAAAAAGGGTTAATCTCACCTCGGCCTTGCAGCTTTGCAGCTGGAATGTTGAATCTTTCTTATCGCAGTGGAGAGGGGGGGAGCCGAGCCGCTCCGGCTGCCCACGGCAAGGCAGTGGGGGGGGTTCCACGGCTGGAACAGGTCCATGGCTTCAGGATGGCCGTGGCCCAGCCCGGCCTGGCCCAAGCAGGGCCTGGCCGGGCCCACTGGGCCCTGCTTGGGCCCTGCAGCCACCTGTGCCAGCACGGAAACGAGAGAGAGCTTGGAGGGGGAGTTTGCCTATTCTTAAATGTGGATCACAGAGGTGATCACAACTTTAAGTGGCTTAGAGAATTGTCCATATTCAAACTGGCCAGCTGATAGGTTCTATCAGTTCCCAGAGGAAACTGTAAGCACCCCTTAGCAAGGACATCCCTTCTGGGACTATGCTTGCTAACCTATGACAAGGAATGATCCAAAGTATGAGATCTATTGTTTTGGAATGGAAACAACGACAAAAACCTATGAACAATAAAATGTTAAACAAAGTTTGTGTGTTTCTAGTGTGTTAATTGTAATAATCCACAAATTCTCCCACAAAGATGTTTTACAATTTCTGCGATTTATCTGTGACCACCCATTTGCTTGAACATGCATAAAACTGCTTTAAGAATCCAAAATAGTTGCTTCTTATTTTACTCTTTTTTTTTTTTTTTTTTCAACCTTTCTCCCTTCTGAAAATTTACAATACAGGGTAAAAAAAAAGTTTTCCAGTTGTACAATCTGGTAGTTCTTTCAAGTTTGCAAATATTTAGTTGCTCTTGCTGTTTCTTATAGTGGTATACTCCTTTGGTGTGGACAGAAGGAATAGATGCAGCTGCTAATTCAGAAAATGGATTATTATGGTCAGGAAGGTTGCATATTGGTGGTAGACACCAGTACCATTAATGACAATTGTGACACTGGATTTATGACTTCTTATTTTGGCTTTTGTTCACAGTTGTAGTAAGTTCTTTGAAAAAGATGTTTGGGTAAGGACTGGTAGGAAACAGAGTGCAATTCAGTAGAGACATTAGTCTCCAGAGATGGGACCTCCTTTCCTTTGGAAGACTGCAAAGTTTGTTGCAACTCAGGATGGCTGAATACCTGAAGCCAGTAGAAGAGAACCCGAAGCCAGAAGAGACCTGGCATCTTCCGAAAATCCACAGTAGATGTAGATTTGTGTATCCACTTTCTGGGTGATTACTTGCTTTAAGTCATCCCATACTGATGGTTAGTTTAACATTGCTTTTTAAATGAATTTATTCTTTTAGAAAGAAAAATCCATATGCAACTACTGAGAACTGATCATAAGTGAGATATTTTGCTAAGGTTCAGTTTAAGTTATCTCTAAGAAAGTTGTTTCTTGCCCCTGAAATGAAAACCTCAGGGCTCCATAAACTGCTATTTAATTTAGCCAGATGGGGGTAAACAGCATTTGCATGCTACAGTATAGTAGGACTATAAAACAATATTATTTACAACATGATACACTATTGTGCAAACGGCATCAAATCTGTTTTGATAACCAGAATATTAAAGGGAGAAAAGGAGTTACTAGTTCTCAGGCCATTTTTATACTAAAGATACTGGCAGACAGTCAACATAATCATGATGTATCTCAGTGGGCAGGTTTTTGTAAAAGTAAAGGAACAAAATGCCTTCCTGTATTAACTGAAGAGCAAATAATATTGTCTCTGGTTGGAATGCTAATGTGAACATGTGCATTTAAATATGGATGGTAAGTAAGTATCTACACCTTACAGCTTTTATTTCATCATTCCCATACAGCTTCCATTGCATCAACTTGTAATGATCCTGGGACACCGCAGAATGGCACTAGATACGGAGACAGCAGAGAACCTGGAGACACCACCACCTTCCAGTGTGACCCCGGCTATCAGCTGCAAGGACAGGCTAAAATTACATGTGTGCAACTGAATAACCGATTCTTCTGGCAACCTGATCCTCCTACATGCATAGGTATTAAGATGAGATGTTAGTCTCTATTTAGGACTAATACAGATCAGACTTCTTGTTCAGTTACTGGGCATATGGTGCTCTTGCTGGGGCGATGATCTCTGCAGAACTCAGTTATTTTGTACTTACAGAAAATGTCAGTCTCATTCTCTTGATTAACAGTATTTTTGGGTGTGATTTTCTTGCTTTATTCTTTAAACTTCATAAAAGTTTAAAATTGACAAAGTCTAATAGAAATAATTAAACAGAAGTGGTGATTTGGATAAAAAAAATCATATTGAAATGGTCTCATTAGAATGTTCCTCTGTGTAATAGTTTGGTTACATAACTGTGATCCATTATTTATTCTGAAAACTTTCTGAGTTATCTTACAGATTAAATACCCATCCTGTGCAATACCTTGGAAGATGGATACTTATCGGGAAAAGTAGATGCAGAAAAGGGGATCCAAGTTACAATGCTGTTGAAAGAACTTGGATATATTTCCATAGCACCAGGAGAGGGTGGATCCATAGTGCTAGATTGTATAAAGGTTTCACTGGGGTTCTTGCCAGTAGAGTAATAATTACAGGCTTGCTGAATTGTATTTTAAGGTCATCAGTGTAGGTTTTGTAAGAGTAACCAACATATGGAAATTTATCTGCTAGGCATAGTAATTTTTTAAATCCTGGTTATTTTGTTGCCTACTGATTTATAATTAAATGAAGACTTACTTTAGCAATCCTAAAACCCAGATACAAAGTCTCTGGAATAAACATAATGATTTTCTTCCTAGAAGGCATTTTGGAAAGGCACTTTCCAAAATAGCATATCCTCAAATAACCGCAGTCCCTCTGTTTCTCTGAAGTAAAAATACTGTGCAAGGTTCAAGATAATGGAGGATAGTTTCTCTGACTCCATATCATGTAACAGAATTGGAGCAGCACATTATCTGCTTACTTTCTTCTGGATATCTTATGTGCAGCATACAAAGTAGTATGAAAATGCTTACTAAACATATTGGGATCATTCACAAATTAAACATCTAAATAAAAAATTAAAATAATATATGTATGGTATCTAAAGGTCTAGAAGATTCATACTTTTACTTTGAATACCAATTATAATCACTCCATATTTCTTTATTGTCTAGTAAAAAACACCAACAAAACAAACATAAAAGAAAGAAGGAAATAAGAGAAAGAAAGAGAGAATAGCTTTGGTCAAAAAGTATATACATAGTTCCTGTTATTCTTCCATATACTCAAGGTGACTTTGAAGGGGAAAGCAGATTAAAATAATCTTTAGTGTAGACATGACAATAGCAGAAACCTTAAGAGTTCTGTAAAGCCATTATATGTAATTTTAACATTTTCATAAAGTCCTTACTTTAGTATGCTGACTTGTAAGTGGAATGGTGTGAAAAGAAACCTCTTTAAAATGTTTTGTGTAGATGCCAAATCCTTAGCACCAACTGGTGTTGCAGTGGGGATACTGCAACATGCATATATCAAACCAGGAGTCCCGTGGAAAGGAAATATATATGGACAGACAGATCCTTGCTAGCTGTTTCAGAGATGTTTATTTCTCCAGCCGCATGGCCGGGGCTCTGCCCAGGAACTGCTCCAGTCACGGGACCAAGGGTCCTTCTGCCCGCGCAGGGAACACAAACCAACCAATGGGAACGAGGCTGAGCAGGGGCAGGGAAACCCCGTGTCTGTGCCCTCAGGGCCCCTCTCCCAGGGCTCCAAACTGGTTTGCACTTAAAATGTGTTTCTCTGAGTCTGGTTGAGTTGGTAATGTAGGTGCAGCCTGTATTGACTACTTTACTTTTTTTGTTAGACTTCTATGTGATTATCATCTATGAGAGTAGGATTCCTTATCTGTTTAAAAGTCACATTCAATTCATGGTAACTAAATTAATGTATTTAATTTTTGATTTGTGTAATATCTTTACTAAGTGAATCAAACAGATTTCTACAACATCTATGGTCAATAGAAACTGCAACCTGAGTCGTACTACTGAGCTTTCCCAGTTCTTAAAGTACTTCCAGTATATAAGAAATTTTCTGCATGATAGAGACAGGATTAAGTAATACCAAAAATATACAGGACTTCCTAATTAACTTAATATTTTTTATTCCTTTAGAAAGATTTTTCCTGTACTGCTTTTGAATATGAACAGAGGTCACTTTTTTAAAAGGCAAATAGAAAATTTTTTACTAAGAGGAAGTGGGAAAGTTCTGGTTTTCTTAAAAAATTATTATTGGTGAATGTAGAAATCATTTTGCTCCTACTTAACAGCTAGTATGTGCTTGTGAATTTAAAATGTGACCATATTCCTATTTCTTTTTGCATTGTGACAGCTGCTTGTGGGGGAAACCTGACAGGCCCAGCAGGAGTTATTTTATCACCGAACTATCCACAGCCTTATCCTCCTGGGAAAGAATGTGACTGGAGAATAAAAGTAAACCCTGACTTTGTCATTGCCTTGATATTCAAAAGGTACCTTTTCTCAATGAATGTCTCTGTTTTAAAGGGTTTTAAATCTAAAAATGGCAATATTTATAATTTCTTAAAGCTTCTAACTAAATTCTCTGGCTACATCCTGGAGCATATATCTAATACGTGCTGTATCATTGATTCCAAAAAATGTAAAAGAAAAAATATATAGCTATATAGTATCTTTGCTATCCAATATATTCCTGAGGAACAAAACTTTCTGTGACATATCAAATAAAAATCCTTGAAAGACCTTATCAATTTGTTGAAATGCTTGATTTATGCTATTGTACCTAATAATGTGGTACACTTAAATGTGGTGCACTTAAAGTGCAGTGGAAATTCTATCTGTAAGTCAGTTTTTACAGGATTTTAGAAATACAGCCTAATATACTCTGCTTAAAGTGAATAGATCAGAAAAAAAATTGTTCTACTTAGTCAAGAGATAAAAGACTTTGAGATAATGTTGTATCACAATTTTAATTATTTCCTCTGTGTTCCATAATCAACCTATATGTGTTGCATAGATTTTTACAAGTTGAAGTTCAGGGATATAGTCATATTCATGTACTCTGTTTATTGTTTCTAATTGAATCAGTCCTATATAATCATCTTGCTTGCTATATCTATGGATACAAATGCAATGTTTATTCATTTTTTGATACTGTGCTTTAAGTGTGATTTTAAAGCAGAGAATGGAAACATTGCTGTTGACTTCAGTGGAATGTTGATCAATTGTGATTCTTTTAGGTTGAGAATTTATCTGTGTAATATTTGTACCCTTTCTGTGTGAAAAAAAATCAATATAACACCAAGACAACAACAACAGCCAAACACCAAACCAAAAAAAAAATCCAGTTTCTTTAATTATGGACTGCAGTTTATTTTCTAAAAACTATTGATAGACACAAAATTGAAGAATGGAATCATAAGGTACTTGAAATTATATAATAAAAAATATGGTAATTCTGTTATTCAGGTATTTGATCAAACAGCACATAGATGACAATAGTTCTCCACTAATTACACTCTTGAAGATATCACATGATAGGTGTAGTAGGCACCATATTTTTGTGGATTGCCTAAATAATTGGCTCAAATGCTCCATTTCAAATAAGATGGAAGAAACTTATTCAGTATTCAGATTTGTTTGGAAGTATTGTTATGAGGAGTACAGTATGATCAATATAATGGAATTTTCTGTTTATGCTATACTTCCAATAAGTTTTCTAAATTATTGCAGTCTAATAATACATACAGTTTTCAGTAGCTGAGGTTAATCAGGCCTGGAGTTCCCTGGGTCTTCTCTCACACCCTTCTTGTAAATTGCATTAACATTGGCCACCTTCCAGAGAGCAGGAGCCTCCCCAGACCCCCAAGACCTTTGGCAGATGATGGAGAGCAGAGGAAATAACGTTTCTTTGACATTATTCTGCAAAACCTACTTTCTTAACATACCATCTTCTGTTCATTTCACCTAACCTTTCTCATACTTGGCAGAATGCTACAGCTGAGGCCTGTGCTATTCTCACGGAACAGGCTTTGAGAAAGCAGCAGTGTCTGCACAGGATGTGAATGTGGACTGAGAATAAGGAGATGTAAAATGTTTTTTCAAATGTGTGTTTCCTACAGAAAGATTGAAAACCATTGCTCTGTACAATTTGATTTTCCTTGGTTTTGGCCTTTAGGTTTCTATTCCTTTTAACACTTCTAAAACCCTCAACTAAAAATTTTCTGTCTTAGCAAATATTTTAAAATATTTTTTTGGCTTCTCTTACTTCTTGAAAATAGGGCATAAAATATTATTCATTATATGAAGCTGTTTCCGTTTGGCATTATGAAAATATTTCCTGCTGATTACTTAGCTAAAGATATTATTCCTTCTGTCTTACATAATTTGGAAAAGTTTGCATCTAACAATACTAACTGGTGTAATAGAAAGACAAACAGCTGACTGTCACACTTGGGAAAAAGACATATTTATTTATTTTGTTCTACAAGGATAAATAGAAAAAAACCCAAAACTATCCAACTGACTGAGTCCTTGCTTGCCCTTTTTAATGTAGCTTCAAATTTCTTATCTTTTCTTCTGTGTTCCTAGTATATCCTTTTATCTAACTCTGTTTATCTAGAACTGCCTGAGATTTATCTTTACATTGTCTCAGAACTCACCTCAGTTAAATTCCTCTGAAAGACATTCCATTTGTATTATCTTCATAATTACTTTGTAAAACATATAAGTGTTATCAAATACAGCATAACATAGATGTCTTGGTGAGAATTAATATTAATTCACATTAATTTATCATGTCTGATATCATTTGGGTAAGAACAAAAGCAAGTTCCAAGATAGTGTTCTATCCATATGACAGCATCTTGTTTCTAAAATTATAAACTTATGTTTGTAATGGGTGGAATTAGTATAATCCAGTTTAGCCCACTAAATCTGGACTTTTAATTCAAGCTACTTTTCTGGTTCATTCCTGTGGTCACTGGTAAGAGGCAGCCTTTCTGAAGAAAGTGATTCCGTGATCTTGATAGAGTTGTTTAAGATAGGTGGGAGGATATTCATGATGGCTTTTAGAAAGCTGAATGTGTTCATATAAATGGTAAAAAGAACTCCATTGAAAGTTAGTGAACTTTTACTGTGAATCACATTTAAAAAGACATTTATTTCTGGAGAAGAAAATGTTTAGGCATAAAATTGGCAGCTACAGTCACAGTAATGTTTAACTCATTAAAAAAAACCTTGAAGACTTAATTATTTTTTCCCTTTATTTTCAGTTTCAATATGGAACCCAGTTATGATTTTCTACATATTTATGAAGGAGAAGATTCCAACAGTCCTCTAATTGGCAGTTTTCAAGGCTCACAGGCTCCTGAAAGAATAGAGAGCAGTGGTAACAGTCTGTTTCTGGCTTTTCGCAGTGATGCTTCTGTTGGAATGTCAGGATTTGCCATTGACTATAAAGGTACTGTTCTCATGGTAATCTAAATAAAAGGAAAAGATGTTATTTAGTGATTATTGAGACTCAAATCTGTTTACTTCTGTATGTACTCATAACTGAACTGCCAAATACTTTGATGCATTAACATATGTTTTAGAAACTATTTTCTGTTAATACGTGAAGGAATACAGAAATCCTATTTCATGAAATCTCTTTCACATCACTTATGCACTTTTTCATCTTCCAGAAAAAAAAAAAAATAGGTAGAAGATGCACATCAAAAGTAACATTTGGAAAAAAGTTTTACAACAGCGAAATTGTCTTACCCAAGAATGCCATCTGACTGTTTTTTCTTTCTTGTCAATACATGCTAATACATTTTCCTTTCCACATTGTTTTGAATCTACAAATGCATTTTTGAATAAATACTACGGGATAGTAATTGCATTTTTTTTTGAGGGGGTGCCTCTTACTAGATAGAGACTGGGTTAGGCTGACTGTTTATTAAAGTCAGAAAATCATTGAAGATGCTGGTTTCTTTCCCAGTCACAGATGCTGTCTGTGGCTTGATTATAATCTTTGCTGAGTTTTATCAAGCTGTTTTTCATCAGCAGAAGTGCTGCCTCAGCTTCTTATTCTTGACAATAGAAGCAAACCACATTAATGTACATGTTAAAAATGAAAGACAAAAAGATCTAAGAAATACAAAAAAATATATATCTATAAAAGAGAGAGGAATGAAAAAGACCTATAAAATCGTTTTTATATTTAGTCTTCTTCTGTCATCCAGAATCATGCATTATTCTCCATACTTGCAAGGTTCTTCTTCCCAAAGTAATTGTCATATTGCCATAAATGAAATCTTAGACTGTTTGTCCCTGTCCAAAAAAAATATCAAAAAAATGGGAAAGCAATTTGTTCCAGGAAATCTGCAAGGCCTGCAAGGAAAGAAAATGAAGTGTTGAGCAGAAGGAGATAAAGAGATA
The DNA here is from genome assembly GCF_020740725.1 of Corvus hawaiiensis. Taxonomy (NCBI): domain Eukaryota; kingdom Metazoa; phylum Chordata; class Aves; order Passeriformes; family Corvidae; genus Corvus; species Corvus hawaiiensis. The sequence continues at coordinate 23,084,802 of NC_063215.1, read as the reverse complement.
AAGACGGCGATTGAAAATGTGCACACACATTTTTACTGTGCGTCTAATTTTTATTCTCGGCATAGTCTGATATCAGTTCCTCTATGCAACTGGAAGTTAAATGAAATTATAATGAGATAAAAATAAAAGATACAAGAACAGAATACTGTCTTTAAGAAAATTATTGTACTTGATGGACAGTATGCTTCTGCTTAATAATTTAACATTTTTCTTATGTATATTATTCAATATTTTATATAAAATGTATAAAATGATAGAACAGTGAGTTGGAAGGGACTTAAAGATCATCTAGTTCCAACCCCCCCTGCCATGTTAGGGATACCTTCCACTAGACTGGTTTGCTCAAAGCCCCATCCAAACTGACCTTGAACACTTCTAGGGAGGGGACATCCAAAACATCTCTGGGCAACCTGTTCCAATGCCTCACCACCCTCATGGTAAGGAATTACTTCCCTGTATCTAATCTAAACCTACCCTCTTTCAGTTTGAAGCTACTCCCCCTTGTCCTTTTTCTACAAGCCCTAGTCATTGACTGCCTGAGCCTTCTCCATGTCCTGGGTAATCAGGTCTCCCATTTCCTTCTGGAGAGGACCCACATTTTCCATAATCTTCCTTTTGTCAACAATATATATATAGAATATATATGTATATAGAAGTGGTGAATTCTAGAACTGGCCATTTTTCTTCTAAATACTAAATACTGAACTTTATTGGAATCATTCAGCTTCTGGAGGGTTCTGCTAAAAAAAGGTAGGAAGAAAATGCTCTTGGTTAGATCCTCTCAGTATAATTTCCTCTTTTAATCTTATGCAAACATCCATGATCCATGATTCAACAAGAATAATATATTACTAACTTGTTGAAAAATTTAAACTGATTGAAAAAACCCATTGATAATTGTTCTTTTTGATGTTCTTTTTAATTGAAAGTGTATATAGATTTACTGTAATTCATTTTAACAGAAAAGCCACGGGAAGCTTGTTTTGATCCTGGAAACATCATGAATGGCACAAGGATTGGAACAGACTTTAAGCTTGGTTCAACCATTACTTACCAGTGTGATTCTGGATATAAGATTATTGAACCTTCAACTATAACATGTGTAATTGGTGCAGATGGAAAACCAGCATGGAACAGAGCATTGCCATCTTGTAATGGTATGTACTGTTTTCTTACCATTTCCCTTGTCCCCCCAGTGAATTCAGTTTCTCAGTCCCTGAGGCTGTTTACACTTTCTACACATACAGCTTGTGTAAGAAAAAAACAAATCTGAGGTCAAAAAACAAGAATCATGATGACTGTTGGACTATAGCTTAGTCAATAATGTATTAAGTATTTAAAAATGTCTTTAAACTCTGGAATCAACACATGTTCATAATGATTACAATGTAATATGTAAGGTTCTTGAGACACCCAGTATTATTTAGAATAGATACCACAACCATCTCAATACTGCATTAATTGTCAGCTTGGAATAAGAATTATAGTTACTGAGGCAGAAAATTAAAATGACATCTCAGAAATGTGGCTAACTAATTTATCCTCTATTCCTTGTTTCAGTGTTTGTATTGTGTATATACATACATATGGAACAATTTTAACAAATCAAAAACAATTTACATATATTAGCTAATAAAATCCATAAAGTATTAGTTTATTTATGGTGAAAAATAATCTCCTGCAAAATTTTAGATTTTTAATTATAGAAAAGCACAACTTAGAAGGAAATATTTCTACAACTCCATAACTTTGGAGTTTGTTTTAAATTAAAAGTGATACACTTTCATTCCAGTGAAATGTTCATGACTTGAGAATTTCATGTGGTAATCAGACTTTGTGGCATAATTTCTGATATCCTCAAAGCAAAAAGAGAAGGAAATAATAAAGATTTTAAATTCATGCCATAAACTAATTCCTTGTGATATTTGAGTTTCACCTCAGCCACATAATCCTATTCTGCCTACTGATAGATCAAACTTCTCGTCTTCTATCATTACATTGAATTTTTAAATAATTCATACAAGCAGCTAAGAGAAGGATTTGTAGTATTAATTGCTGCCTTTTTTTATAAGGAAGTCACACTTGTGGAGATATTTCAAGCATGGTTTTAAAGACCTGTCAGGGAGCAGAAAGAACAGGTCTGCTCAACAAGGGCTAAGAGCCAAGCACAGGCTCTGCCCTCACTCACTAGGCACAGCTCCACATGAGCTAGGTCTGCAGAGCCAGGAGTTGGTAACAGGGTACTTTCATAGCCCCACTCTAACAACCTTGTCCACCTGGGCCCCAGGTCGTCCTCTGAGCTACTTTCCAGGAAGGTGTTAGATTGTACTCTGCTATATGTAAGATGCCCACAGCAGTGTAATATTGATTTACTTTGTTCCTTTTAGCAGAATGATATTTTCCTTGCTTAAAACCAAATTAATGTGGCTATGCTATTTTTAATGACCTTATTTCTATTTATTTATTTATAAAATAATTTCATTATTGTTTTTTTGGGTAAGGTAACTTCTTACAACAATCTGTTATTCTGGTGAAAACTATAGGTTTTTTATTAAATAATTTCTCACAATAAAAAGATCACTGAAATTCATGTAACTAATTTAATACAAGACTAATATTTTGATGAAGATTTTGATAGGAAGCCAGACTTTTCCAAAAGAGAAGAGTGACAGCAATACTTTGTTTTCAGTGTGTACAAATCAATGTCCAACACAAGGACATGTTTGAACTTAAAAACAGCCACTCCATCAGTCCCTTAGTATGCCACACTTACAGCCTATACATGGAGGAACATGCCATGTATTCATTGTTATTGTTTTTCTCATGATACAGACAGAACTACTACTCATATAAATCCTGACTTGTCTTGGAGGTTTGAGCTCCACTGTTCTTAAATATCCCTTCTAACTTCTGTAGCTCTAAAAATTTCTCTTACCTTTCTGTTGTTTTTTTAATATACATATGAAGCCAAGGATTTTTTTATATGTATAATCTATATGCTCTTTTCATAATCATCTAGGAAGATATGAAAAAAAGGCAATACAAGCATACTTCACAAAGCAGAATCCTTGGCATTCTGTGCAGGGTAGTGTCAGCATATCTATGTACTTTTCTGTGCCATTTTTTTATGCAGTACCATATTTTTTCCTGACCTGTTTTTAACATGGATAGATATAGACAGATATTCAAATGAAAACCCAACCTAAAGTCTTTTTTTACAGTATCTTTCAATTAAATAACTTATACTTCCAGTCCTATGGGAATAATTGTAGTCAAGTAAAACTTGCATGTATTCTAATTTTAAAGAAATTATAATAAAATTATATCCTGAGAAAAAGCAATTAAATATTTCAGTACAGGTAAACCAAACAAAAGCAAAACCAGTAAGTGTCATTTTGGGATCTTTAGATTTTTATTTTCAGGCTTAACTAATACAGTCAACTCTAATTAATATAATGTGTTTCTTTGTGTTTGTTTCCAGCACCATGTGGAGGGCAGTATACTGGATCAGAGGGAGTGGTTTTATCACCAAATTATCCTCATAATTACACTGCTGGACAGACTTGTCATTATTCAATAACTGTCCCTAAAGAATTTGGTAAGAATTTCTTCTATTGATTTATCAATCATTATCATCATTCTACTGTTCAAATGTCCTTTATGTGTAATAATGACCTCAAGTTTACATTGTATTGCAAATTATTTATAAAAACTAAATATATTCCTGACATGGAAAATGATTCTAAGGTTTTAACGTTTTACTTCTCCCTAGAGTAATCAATTGACTTCAGGTAAGGCGTCTATGTCTGCTACCTAAATGTATCCTGAATATCCTCATTGATTACATTGTTCATCATCATAGGATAATCATTCATTCAAGCTTCCTGCAAAGTAAAATCAGGTGTCAGAAAACAAGTTCTTATATTCCTCCTACATTTTAACTTTTTGGTTTTCATGTTTTAACAAGAGCAATATGCATAGAATCGTATTTTTTTAAAGTGGACAGTGGAGGGAAGGGAAGCAATTTTACATTAAAGAACCAGAAGTGTTTGTGAAAAATCACAAAACATTGTTTCAATGGGTCGAAATACTTGGACAAAATCTGTAAAACTTGTGCAATTGTAGGTAAGGTATAGTTTTCTACAAAGCAGGTTTTTTCTAAGTCCAGACAAGTAGCAATAAGATTCATTTTACTACTTCTTTACCTAAAGGCTGAATTCACACCAACTTAATGCATTTGGTACTTTCTATGTGCAATGAAACCTGTAAGGACTCAGCTGTAAATAAAATATAGATGGCTAGAGTGAAAAAATAATATTTTTATTTACTTGGTTTTACTTCATGTTTCTATTGCTATATGATATTTGAATTCAGTGAACTATTCGATATTTACTAGTGAGATGTATAATTAAATTATTTATTAATACACTTTAACTTATATACAGCTGAAGTGCGAATTAAGTGTAGCAATATGTCAAAGCTGGTAACACACTGGTGTTTTTAGTATTTGATCAGCTTTTATAGCCTTCTGATAAAATAAGTACTAATGCAACTTTTAAAATTTAACAAATCAATAACTTTAAAAAAATCTTCCTCAGACTAAAGCCAGGTAAGCAACTAATCCTATGTGATAATAGATGCTCCTTAATAGTTGCTATAGATGGCACTGTAATTTTGGTACAAACCTTTCTGTTTAGATATTCCGTTTTCTTATTCTCATAGGTACCTAAGCAATAAGACTTGTTTGACTGGAGGGCACAGTTTTGGTGAAAGCATGATTTAATAAATTTGGTTTTAATTAAAAATATGGAAATAATGAACAAAAAAAATATTCTTATCGCTTAAGTTTAATGCAGCTGTTTTATCATGTTACACAATGAAGTAAGTTGGAAAAATTTGTGCAGGAATTCATTAATAAACAAGACAAGCAGAATACATCCTTAAATTTGATTTTGAAGACTAAATTCTTCTTTTATCTCCTCTCTTTTTATTTTTTTCCTGTCTATCCTTTTCTTTTTCTTTTTTACTTTTTTTTCTTTTTTTTTCTTTTTTTTAATGTAGTGGTGTTTGGACAATTTGCCTATTTTCAGACAGCTTTGAATGATGTGGCAGAATTATTTGATGGAGAAAACTCTCAGGCTAGACTACTTAGTTCACTGTCTGGATCCCACTCAGGTAATTAATAAAGAAAGGAAGTATGCATTTCTTACACAGCTCGGTATGCGAAAAAAATAATCAGGAGAATGTTATGAATTTACTTTGGAAATAAAGTCATTGGAACAGGATGTGAAGGGGAATGGAACACCTTTCTAAATCTTTGAATCAAGACATTATTCTGGAACATATGGTTTAGGCAAGAACTGATCACTTGGGTGAGTATAGAAAGAGTTGAATGAAATTCTCTGATCTCTATATAAGAGGGCAGATTGGATGGTATAATTATCTTCTCTGGCCCTAAACTTTTTGAAATACACATCTACATATTCTGAATGTCTAATTTAAACACAAATTACTTGTATTTACAAAATGCAATTATCTGTATGCAAACATGCACTTAGACTAAAAGCAGGCCAGCTGTTGCATTCAGGTAACTATAGCAAAATGTTGGCCTTGTGAAATCATAATTAAGCTTATATGGATTTCAACATGGCCAAATATCCAATGTGTGCATGTGTAATGACTGTGTTAATCTTCAGTGATATGTAAGTATGTTTCTGCAGCTATGAATGTGACTTGTCAAACACTTGTAGTATTTAGGAGAGTTTATATGTGAGTTTAAAATTTTTTCAGTACAGGGCTATTCATGGCTTCTTGGTTTTTACTTTGAATAATTGGAGAAATATTTCATATGAAAAGAATGTAACATATCTATTTGATTTCTAGTAAATATATTATTATATGAAAAACTCAGTTTTTAATTTTCCTCTGGTGAATCCTAGCTATTTGTGTCATAGTAAGAGTTCACAAAAAATTCTAAGATTTGTTGAATTACTGACAGGAGTTTAGCAACAAAACAAAATTAAATTTTTCATTTTAAGAGACAGCCCATCTAAGCACCAAATTTTACTGCATCAAGCTGTCATGGAAAAGTTGAAACTAATGTCTGTTTTCACAGCAGACATTTAAAAATACTTGAAGGGAACTTAAAATTCTGATTTTTATTTATTATATCTGACATATCTGATTTACATTGATTCAGGATTCTGTTACATGGAATCACTAGTTGCAATAATATAAAATTAACCAAAGTGAAAGAATTATATACCTAGTTATATAAGATATTTTAAATCATCATTAATTTCTGTAGAATTTCATAAAATATGGGTTTATGCAGTCCAGTGAGAAAAAAATAGTAGTCATATGTAATGGAATCATTGTGGAAGTACTGCAATTTTGTCTAGAGTGTTTCATTATTTAACTTTTATCATGACTCCCGACAGATATGTCAGGAAAGGTGTTAAATTACATTAAATATCTTTATTAATCCTCAAATCAGAAATAAAATTTGCAATGCTATAAGAAAGTTAATAATGTAATATAGTTCATGTGTGACCATATATTTTATTGAAGCCACTACATAAAACAAGTCGTGGGTTTGCTCTCTCTCAGTTTTAGTTTTGAAATGGTAAGCATTCCATGAAGATTCCTGTGGCATTTTTCAAATGCTTTTATTTGTTTAATGTGTTTTGCAAGGCAAAGTAAAGCTCTCAGTCACAGAAAAGAGTTAACTAAAAAGGATTCTAATACTTTTGGCCCCAAGTGGCAGTAGGGTTCTCCAGTCAAGTAGTTTGTTGGAGCTCTAGTTCCAACTGCTGCAGTAAATCCAGAAGGTTTCTCTTGTTGAATCATGAAGTCTTTTTGTTCTGACAATGGCAAATTTAATTTTGTACAATGTTGTTTATGTTTTCTTTAACTATAGAGGAAAACATAAAACTATGTGTTTTAACAGCATATTTGATTACATATTGAAGAGCTAAAACTGTTTCTGTTTTGTGTATTTGTTTTCTGTTTCCATTTGTAGGAGAGACATTGCCTTTGGCTACATCTAATCAAATTCTTCTGCGATTCAGTGCTAAGAGTGGGGCGTCAGCCAGAGGGTTTCACTTTGTTTACCAAGGTAAACGTGTCTACTTTTGGTGGAAGACACTGGTGCCAATTTCATGAATTGTATTGTTTTTAATTCTGCATAAGTCTTAACGTATTGCTTTAAATGTGAGTGTAGTCTTAACCTTCTTCCAGAGATCAGGGACTTCTCCTCATGGCAGACTGGCTTCAAAACAGCAGTTGCTGTGTTTATCCTGTCTGGCCTCATGGACTTGAATATGTCCAGCCTTTCTCAGTAGTCTGCAGTCTGTTGCTCCCTTACTGCTGAGTGAGCTCAAGGGGTTTGGGAGCGTGCTTATTTGTATTAGTCTTTTTCAGTATTCCCAGCTGATTTTTCAAGAGTTTTTGTCCAGGCTGCTAATGAATTCTGTCTTCTTGGAGAGTTTGGAGAGAAAATTGCTGCAGCAGAGACCATCAGGCTGTTTCAGTACTGAAGGGTGGGTGGGAGACTTGCTGGTCTGTTTTTGACCCAGCTGAACTTGAGGAGACATTATGTGCATGTCTGCACACTGCAGCTGAAATGCAAGAATGACACAGCATGGCCAAGTCTGTTAGCATTCTGCTGAACAGCTTAGTACACTTAGCTGATCCCTGAGTCTTCAATGCAGTCTGGTGACACCTGGAGCAGTGCTTACAGGTTCATTGCCTGTATGGGCAACAAATGCAGTCCCAAAGCAGCTGACTTCGGGGCAGTTCACTAGATGTATTGCTTACATACTCAGTAAGCTTAATGAGACAGTCATTGCACACTGTGGTTTATTGTATACTACCATTTCACCTTTACTAAATTGAAGTGTAAAAGTAGTTTTGGATAGTTTTAAATAATATTATTAAGATTCCTAGATACTTTTTAATTTTTTTTCTTTAAACATTGGAGCACGGTCCTAGTTTGACACAGCAAATAAATGGAAAGAACGGTCTCACCTCAAGAATATTTCCATATTTGTAAGGAGCTTGTTAGGACTGATTTTTAGCCTTCTGACTTCTGTGTTTATAGAAAGATACCACCATGACTGCACATTCTACTTTGGATATATCTCAAGATATTTTTACCTGACATTGTTACACATCAAAAGGATCTTACACACACTTGCATTAAAACTTATCATCCTAAATTAGTCAAAAGACGGAGCCTATAAACTTCTGGAATTAGAAAAGAGCTGTCAGCATTTGAGTTCTTATCAATTTGCATATGAATGACATATTTCTGTCTTACTCTATTTGGTTTTCCTATGTCTAAAGTGTTATTTCTTGCTGCTTTTAAAGAATTCATAGTGATAAAACCCCACGATTCTATTAGCTGTATATATAAACACATAGATGGCTATTGAACAGGAAGTCTCCAGGTGAGCACAATGCTATGCTTCATTTCAGATATTTATGTTTTTAGGAACTGTAAGAAATAGATTTTAACAAATGAGAGCACAAAATGAGTTAGGCAAAGTCACTTTATTTGTCTCAGGACAATCATGAAGCTATTTAAATACCATGGGATTTTAATATATTTAAAAATATATCTTGAGAGTTTTACTAAACACAGTTATATATGTATACATATATTAGTTAATGAGTTAGTGGTATTTAATAAGCTCTATCTTTTTGAGATTTTTTTTCTCTTCTTTCAAAGCATGTGATCATACTTCCAAAGACTACCTGCTTGCTAGCCTTTTAAATACTTCAGAAATGACATCCATTCTCACATTGAACATAGTAATCTGGTCTGCAAAGTCAATCATTTTATTTATTGCCCTCTATTCCAGGTTGACCTTCTTCCCTGTTCACTTTTCCACTGGGCTGATTTCAATTTAGTTTCACAGCAGTATGAAACATTTACTGAAAAACGGAGGATAATTACTATAGAAAATGGAATGCCTCTGTGATACAGCTTGAGAAGTCTAGGTTGACAACACTATAGGCAAAAGCTAAAAGGAAGGCTCGAGAGGGAAAAAAGTTATTGCTTGCTTATTTCACATTCTGGTTTGAACAACCATCAGATATGGGCTTTAGCTTCTGATTCAGATTTAATGGCTTTTGTGGTGCCACTTTCTAAAAAACTTCTTTTTATCTGGGTATGTCATCTATGCCTTCATTTCTTTTCTCAGATCATCAGTTTTCCTTGTATTTAATGCAATAGGTAAAGAATGTCTGTAATGAGACTGAAGGAATATCCAGTCTTCCAAAATATTAGGGTCAGATATGTTGATATATGCTAAGAACAATCATGTGTAAGAAGACTGGGATTTTTTTTTCAGGCTTTTTTATGCTCGTCTTCCTGCTATGACATCATCTAAGAAACAAGAGCCTATATTTTTGTATAACTCAGGCTGCAGCAGTACAGAGTTTCTTCCTTAAAAAGTAAACCTATCATCCAAAAATTTATGGGGTTTTAATATTTGTCTTTTTTACTTGCTATACAAATGTGTGAGCTATTTTATTAGGTCAATTGAGATTTTAAAGAGGATAATTAAGAAAGTTAGCATACTAGGATGAGGAAGAGAAAGGGAAATAAGAATAAAAGAAGATTGTGCTTTTAATAATCAGGTTGATCTAATTTGTGGCAAAAATAAAATGCACAGCCACACATTGGCTGCTAAATGTAATTAGAGAGCAGAAATAAGACTGCTTGTATGTGCTACCATGACACGTTATGTCCTGCTTTAAAACAGACATCCTGGAGGGATGATTGATGCCCTAAGCCTGTCAGTGGTTAAGAGGGATTTGAAAAATGCCCTTAATTATATGTTTTAACTTTAACTCAGTCCTGAATTGGAAAGCCAGTTGGACTAGATGATTGTTGTAGGTCTCTTCCAACTGAAATAATCTTGGAGGCATTTCAGCTGAGCGGTCAGCTGTGTCACATTTTAGAGAAACAGACCTATTTTCCTAACTTTTTATACATGTATGAAACTACTACATTTTTGCAGGGACTATTTAAACCCCATTTTAAATAGTGTGGAACTACCTCACTTTATTGTTATCTATAGCTTGCATTGCATCTATTCTTAAGGCTGTTCTTTTTAAAACAGAGGGAGGATTAAAAAAAAATAGTACCACATAGAGTGATGTGCATCTTTGGCATTTCTTATCTCACTGTAACCATTAACAGAGTATTAGGAAAACTTCTGAAAAACTGAGCACAATGTCAATTTTAAATGTCATTGAGTCTTGCTGGCAATAGATTAATTTGATACACTGTATCTGTGGATGTTTCTGGCTGTCATGGCTGATCTCAGTAAAATATCGGCTTTTAGTCTGAAAAAGTATTTCTGCTATGTGAACTAATTTAAGCGTGCTAGTAAACTGCCCTTACATTTGCTATCATGTCAGAGATACCTTGCTCACAAGAAAATAACTTTCGTAAAGTAATATTATAATGAAACCAAATGATCTGACATCCTTTGTTGAGAGGTGCTAAAAGGTCTAGTTACACAAAAAATGTATGGATTGCATGTATGCAAATTTCCTGACGCTATTACTGAAAGTTGTAGGATGTTCTTCAATGACTGTTAAAAAGTGTCCTTTGCCTGCACAGCTGTTGTAGGGATTCTCCAGACATGGATGCTAGGCGAGGGTTAGAGAAACTGAAAGGATTTTTTTTTCTATAGCTTCCTCCCCTTTGAGAAATTGAGTGAAAAAATACATAGGGAAAGGTGGCAGAAGGCTGAGCAAGAGTTTCACACCATGAATAGAAACTATTCCAGGAGTGATGCTGAAATTTTCAGTCGGGGCATGTATTCTCTTAGGTAAGGCAGATAAGCTTTATACATGTGAGAAGCTCAAAGTTTAACTAGCAGGTGGCTGAGGTGGTGACCTGTATGGGAGGAGGCTGTGAGCTACCATGTCCTTCTCACAAACAGCATCCTGTGAAGCTGGTATAAGCAACCTCTCACATGCCAAAACTCCCACTATTCAGAGGACCATGTGGTGCCTGTTCTCAAAAAATATATGAGAGAGTGACTGCTTTGGGGCAGAGATGCTTCTGGATATGTGCTGCTAGAGATGCTGCTGGAGGGATTGTTGGAGGCACTCTTAGAAAGAGGCCCTCCCTGCCAAAGGGACTTTGGCCTGTGGGTAACACCTGCTGGAGTGAGAACAGCTCAGAGGGGTTGGCAGCCTGTGAAAGTCCTATTCTGCAGTAGGGAACATCTTTGAGCAGCTGTAGCCCAGGTTTGATCCACACTGGAGGAGAAACATTCAGAAACAGAGTGATATGAAAACCTGAAGAAACAAAAAGGAGGAGAAAGATAAGTAATGCTAAGTACATTGCAGGGGGAAAGCAAAAAGTGAGCACATACCTCAGCCTCATGTGTTGTCTCTCACCTCATTGATACGACAGAGATGGACACAAGGAAGTTGAGAAAAAGAAGGGGAGGATAGGTGTTCGAAATTGAGCCTGGTGAGAATGAAGTAAAACTGTTTAATTAACTTGTTTGATTGTTTGTGTCCTCTTTCTTTTTAATTCCTGAATCAGTGATCAGAAGTTTGTGTAAAATTGGTAATAAGATAATCATAATTAAGTATTAATTCCCTGAATCAAGACTGGTTTGTCCACAACAATGTACTGAACCCTTTGCTGTCACATAATTGTGAATTATTTATCTCATGGCAAAAACACCTGTTTGAACAAGTAGTCCTGATCAGGGGATGGATTAAGGCCTAATTACATGGCAGAAGCTGTAGTTCCAGGCATATGACACTCAATCATGAGACTGGATGTATAAGCAGCCATCATCACCTAGGCAGTTGTAAAGTCATCACTTATTCCAGTGTAATCATTATACAATAATGTGGAAAGAAAGATTAAATAATGCTTGTGCAGAAGACACTTGGGTAGAGAAAAGGTTATTAATCACAATAAAAGAGCAGAAAAAAGCAAGCTGGGTCAGCTGAAGTGACCTGGCAGATTGCAGCTGGCCTGCAGGTTATGCTCAGGAAGAACTGTGACTGTGTGAAATCCTGGAACTATGGTTTCTTCATTATCCTTCCACAAGTGCAGAACAGTTTCTTCCCATGGTTAGAATTGCATGCATGAACAAGTTTCATAGAGCATCTGTGTGATGCTGAGGTCCTGTGGAGCACTTAATCACAAATTCCTATTTATTTGAGCAAAGCCACATATATAAAGTTTGCTGAAAGGTAAGTTGTTTGTTTAAACTGTGCAAGGTGTTTAACCTTATAACGTAGAAAAAACTTAATAAAATGTATTTGCTTTTCTTTTGCTGTATTGTGCATTTCCCCAGGAGTATGCTAGTTTATCTCTGACCATTCTTTAAATCCTGAATACATTTTGAAACTTTCTTAAGCTTTCAAGGTGAAAATCTTCTGCAACTATCCAACGTACTGATTTAGAAGAAAAATACATGTTATTGTATCTGTCTGAACTTGTCTGACGAATCAACTCACTGCATATTAGTAAAAAAGAGAATGTATTTTTCTGTTATTGCTAGTATCAATTATTTCTAAATCTTCTTTGCAAAAGCTTTTCTCTACATTCAGTAAACCTTGTGCAAACTTAGCTGTTATATCTGGTAGCAACTCTGAAAACTGGTAGAACATAATGTAATCATAAATGAGAACTTTTAATGTTCTGATAAAATGTGTTGAGTGTTTAATGCTAGATTTAAGATAAGATTGATTTCAATTAGTGTTCCATATCCAGTTTGTTTTGAAATGTTAGTTTTTAGAGTATTTACAAGTACTTAAAACTTAAATAATAATGATTCTGAATACAGCAAATGACAGTATAAGAAATAGGATGAGCATGAAGTTATCAATATGAAAATAAGTATAGGCTTCATACACCTTGTCTTTTACTTAGTGACCAGGGTAGCTGAACAAGTGTGGAGGGTGTGTGTACACTTGTGCACATGAACAGATAGAAATACCACTCTTCACTCTAACAGACCAGAAAAGGAATTTAAACATAATGCTGTAAAATACAACTAAATATGACTGTGATTCTGTGTACATTAGTAAGCCAGAAGCATCATGCTTGAAAATTTGACAGGAATAAAGTGTAACACCCACCTTCTTTCCCCCTCCCTGCCTCCCCAACTCCCAGTGCCATTTTATACCTTTGTTACTGAAGGGCTAAATGGCAGGCGGTATTCATGGTGTTACTTGTTCATATTTGGATGCAGTGATGCTCTAAAACTAATTCTTGAACAAACCAAGCTGATCAAACAAAGCTTTTGAACATGCCACTCACACAGAAAAAATGCATGTATTTAATGAGATTATTTTTAATGTACCTTTATTATACTGTGAAACATAGATGATATTGCACACAAATTATACCTGTCATTTTCTATATAAATATTTTTAGGGTTTTTTTTAAATTGGCAGTTACTAGCTAACTGCAAAATGAAATGTAGTAAGAACAAGTTTGATATACAAACAACATGCACAATACCAACAGTCAATAGGTATAAAAAATACCTGTTATTGAGAAGTGTTTATAAATAATGAAGACAAAGGGAAAACTATTCCATGGGCTTCTAATGAATGTTATTAATTTGCTCTTTATATGTTGCTTACAGTCTTTTAACTGTTCTTGAATCACATCAGGTTTATGTATTCCCAGACATTATTGGTAAAAATAATTGTTGTCAATAGCAAACACTGAAATAGCCTGGAGGGTGTATTTTTATCACTTTATATTCTCCAATATGATAAATAAAATATTTGTAAGATATTATGTTGTCTTTGTATCTGATTAGCTACATCACAATATATTTTTGGCCTTCTAATGAGAAAGTCTGAGTGAGAAGCCAAAGACCCCATATTTATTGAGTGAAGTATGTGGTAGATATAGGATCCTGTCATTGGAGAAGGCCGCAGAAACACCCACCGATCTTCTCATGTCTAAAGCCATGCATCCAAAGTCAAATGGTCTCCAAGCTGCCATGGCACTTACATAACAGTACACAGTCACAGCCCAAAACCATATTCTAGCTAACAGCCATTAAAGCATTAGTCCATTCTTAGAGAATACAGGAGCAGAGCAAGTAACATGAATTAAGCTGTGTCCTACAAGAAACAATCAACATTTTTATTGGTCTGGGTTTTTTTTATTATGACTGTCATTTGTATTCATGACTTTTTTATTTTTTCTCTCTTTATACAGCTGTTCCACGCACAAGTGATACACAGTGTAGCTCAGTTCCAGAACCTAGATATGGAAGGAGAATTGGCTCTGAGTTTTCAGCAGGCTCTGTTGTTCGATTTGAGTGTAGTCCTGGCTATCTGCTACAAGGCTCTAAAGCTATCCGATGTCAGTCTGTACCGAATGCCTTAGCTCAGTGGAATGACACAGTACCAAGCTGTGTAGGTAAGAAATTACATTTAAGTTGTCTGTTATGTCACACGTCTCTGAATTAGGATTCAGGAACTGTTTCAGAAAATAGTATTTAACCCATATATTCACTCTCCTTCGATTAATATCAGTCATGCCCAATTTAAAAGAGCAGTTTTCCATATCAAGAAATAATTGAGTACCAGCTGGCTCATAGGCAGTATAGTGTTTCATATAATGACTTAGATTATATGAACAAGTGTGATGCACATTTTCTTGAACATTCATTATTTTCATGACATATCTACAGTCTGAAATACAGGACAGAATTAAATTCTCCAGAAGTGTCTTTACCTGTTTTATTACACAGTACTCGTCGTGTATTTCTATCACACATAGCATAATGATTTCTTTTTTCAAGCAGAAGCATAATGTACATTGAATAATGATAGCATTGTTAAGTATAACTAATTTTCTTTAGTCTGTCAATAGACCTGCACTGAAATAATGTTTAGCATTCCAAAATTTTTTTTGTAAATATTGAAATGTTTACCTTCTCCAAATTTGGATTTGTAGCCAAAAGTCATTGCTATTCCTAGGAATTTACTCTAGAATTAATTAGAGTGTTCTAAAAATAAATGTAGGTATTCTATTTTCTGTGTATTCTGGTTTTTGTGTTTTGTTTTGTTCTGTTTCCTTGAACCTTAAAGAAGCAAGTGTGTAACAGTAAAGATATTTAACATACTACACCGCTTTATCGGCTAGATTCAATATTGGAACTGTCTTAGGCTGTGGGTAAATTCACATCATTTCTGTCAGTCATGATTGTATTTAATGTTATGTCTTTATAGTTTGTGTTACTCCGAGGTAAGACATGATTAGGCTGTGTTGCTGGGCTGTTCTAGGATGCACACATGAAAAATGAAGTTAATTTCTGAATTGTTTATTCAAGCAGTTTGTATCTTATGCTTGGTATCACTCATATTTTAGATAAGAAGCTTTCTAAGTTCAGACGATTGCTTCTTGTCTATGTGTTTATGCTACAAAACCAAATTATTATTATAATGATCTTGATCTTAGTAAAATTATTACTGTTTCTCTGTTCTTTAAAGAGATTTAAGTTGTGTAATAATTTGTGATAATACTTTCTTTCAGTGCCATGCAGTGGGAATTTTACTGAGCGCAGAGGTACTATTCTTTCACCAGGTTACCCTGAACCTTATGGTAACAGCTTGAATTGTGTGTGGAAAATCATAGTGACTGAGGGATCAGGTATTCAGGCAAGTCTGTATTCTGTCAAGCATGGAATATTAAGTACTTTGTTTGTTTATTTCTCTAGAAATTTCATAAATTAGTAACCCTATAATTGGGGGGCGGAGTACTTGAAACATTAGTGCTTTGGTTTTCTCATTATTGTTCTTTGGTTAGCTTTATTTTATGTTACTTTATTTTCACATGGGGGTACGAATGAGAAATGATTAACAAGGAGTTTTCTGTTTTAATTGTGTAGTTTATTGAAAGCAGGTCCTGATCCATCAATCTGATATGCAAATACCAACTCTTTCTGTCTGCTAGGATATTACGGAGGCCCTTGAGAGTTCTGCAGCTATCTTGATTATCTGCTCACTTACGCTTCGAGTAATCATTTAAAATTATGCAACACGTGCAAAATTCTTTTTACTTACTTAGTGTCATATTTTCTAAGAGTTAACACAATTTAAAGAGTGAATAATCATGTTTTATTTAGATTTTTTTCACTGAGGTATCTTTTGTTTGGATCTATTATTTTTATTTTCTTTGGTACATGTTCTCTTTTTATTTTGTTGGTTTTAGAACATTTAAAAGTGTGTATGGCTTGTTGGCCTAAAAAGTTCTGTGGTCCTGTTTTACAGATCCAGGTCATCAGCTTTGCCACTGAACATAATTGGGACTCCCTTGAAATATATGATGGTGGAGATATGACAGCACCACGTCTTGGGAGCTTTTCAGGTTAGGATATGCCATGATTTAAAGATACAATTTTATATATAGATATGTATGTGAGAGAATATGTCTTTATTTGCTCACACATATAGACAAGGACTATGTATTCCATCATTTCTGATACCATTATGAAATGTTCTTGGTTTTGGGAGGAGACTTCAGGTGGTGTAAACATGTCAATATTCAAATTCAAAGAGATTTTCAGAAGAAAATATGACACTAAAATGTTTAACTTTGATTAGTGGAATTTAGTTGAGAATACTTTCCAAAAAATCCTTTCTTTTATCTTTCCTACCCCTCCCATGGAGGAGATACAGCGATATAAATTGGTACTGACATTCAAGGAGCTTCCTTTTATAGCTTTGACTTAACTTATCCTTATTAGCCTCCCTTTCTCATGAAAAAGATGAAGCATTCAATATTCATCCAAACTCACCCGACCTCACAGAACAAACCAAATTAATACAACTGGGATATAACAAAAACAGATAATTAGTTTTTTAAAATGTACATCAAGCACATACACTTTTTCTCCTTTTATATGAGACAATTTTTTATAGAAAAAGTGTGTTCTGCAAACCAAACCAAGAGAAAGGGATGAAGTCATGAATAATTACCCAGACTCATGATTACTGATCTGATTCTGGTGTAGCTAAAGCAGGTGGATTTTTGCCTCTCTGATGATTTCACAGACTTTAAAAGTATAGATGTATATTGGATTAGTAAGGAAATAATAAATGAACTGAAAAACTTATTGATGGACGCAGTGCCATAAGGTGTGGCATATCCCTTTGGTCAGTTAGGGTCAGCTGTCCTGGCTGTGTCCCCTCCCAGGCTACCCCCAGCCTCCTCACTAGTGAGATAGTGTGAGAAGGCCATGATGCTGTGTAAGTGCTGCTCAGCAATACCTGAAACAACCCTGTGTTATCAATATGGTTTTGGTCACAAAACCAAAACACAGCACCATGCCAGCTACAGGGATTAACTCTATCCCAGCCAGACCAAGAGATTATAACATTTTATATTAAATGCTAATAACAAGGCTGTATGTTAAATTGGCAATAAGGAAAATTAAATTATGAAAATTAATCAACATTTGGAAGTGAATTATGTGGCATATATATTGGATCCATTGGATAAAGAACAGATGAAATGATGCATTTAACAATATTCTATTCAACAATACTAAAGACTCAAAACATTTCCTTATTCCAAAAAATAAGTGTGTCATTTTGCTTTAGCTTAAAAGCCTTCCTGCTTTCCAGGGAAACTGAAAAAAAATTTTTATCTTAGAAATATTTAATTGGAGATAAACTAGTGTGGATTTATTGTGGATTTGTCTCGTGTATAATGAACATCAGACCTAAAATGAATAATTATTTTATGCATGGGAAAGAATATGTAAAAACGACATGAAATTTTCTGTTCTCAAAACTGAACCAATAATGTGACATTGAAACTGAATTCCAGGCATGATTTCATAAGTGGTAAAATTTCTCTTTTACTAAATTATGTATGAAACCATTGTCTTCTGATTCACTCTCTGTGGATTCCTCTGTCTTCTAAATATACATTCAAGAGGTAAAAGTCTACAATTACTAAGAACTGACTAAACTGTGCTAACTATGTCACAGAGTTGACTTGGAAAGGTGAATTCACTGAGTCTGTTTGGTTTTGGTGAGTCTGTTTCTTTTTGGCGATTCTGTAACTACTTCCAAAATTCCTGGATGACTGAGATTACCTGTTTGAGCTCGTTGTGTGCTCAGTGCAACCCTCTTTATATAGCATTAGCTGCATGATGTGTAAAGCAGATCATTCCTTTGAACACATACACGCATATATATGTGTTTATAGAGAGAGAATAAAAATACAGTAGTCATTGAGGTTGACATCTAGAGAATTTAGATAAATTTAGAAAGAAATTAGGTAAGAGTGTGATCCATGCTCTATGTTTGTGCTAATCCAAGAAATGCTAAAAATGACCATTGATCTCCATTCTTGGTCTGGAAATTTCTTAGATAGGCACAAAGACTATCACACATTCACTGTAGTGTTCCCCTCTAGAATGAGATACCTTACTCTTTGTTGCCATTGCTGATAGTTGAAAGGGACACAATCTTCTGTAACAATACTGTAATGGAACATTTAAGTAGAAAACCTGTCAGTCCTCATTCCTTTTTAAGGCTTTAGGGGAGGCATGCATGCATTTACTGCCTTCTAGGAGAATTGCCAATTTTCCAGACTACAGATTCTTAATCAAAAGTTTAAGGAGTCTGTAAGACTCCAGTAGACTAACATGGTATCTGTCTACATGAGCATTAGACATTTACCATGGAGATACCTACACTTAAGCTATCATCAATGATACCTGCTCCTGCCCTCTGAGTACCATTTCTGTCTATTGACAGTAAAGGAAGTCCCAAACAATTAGGACACTACGTCTGGTTACCACCCTGAAACATATCTTCCATGCTTCATATACCTAATCCCAGGAAAGGCAGAGGTTAGCAAGTGAACAATAGAATTCCAGTTAGATCATAGAATCACAAAATCATAGAACAATCCAGGCTGGAAAGGACCTCACAAGATCAGTAGTTCAACCTTTTGTAAGAAGGAGAACCTAGATGATATTGTCCAGCACTGTCCAGCTGCATCTGCAAAACTTCTAGTGATGGTGACTCTACCATGTCCCTTGGGTGGTTGCCGCAGGGCATGGTTGTTCCCACTGTAAAAATACTCTTTCTAATGTTAAGATGAAACATTCCCCAGTGCATCTTGGACCTCTTGCCCCTTGTCTTCTCCTTGCGGCTCCCATTGAAGTGAGGAGCCCTTTAAATACTGGAATACTGTGATGAGGTCCCCTGTGAGCCTTCTCTTCTACAGAAAGAAGAGACCTAACTTCTTCAGTCTTTTCTCACAGGGTAGATTCTCCACCCTTTGATCATCTTCATGCTCCTCCTTTGGACCCTCTCCAGTGTGTCCTTGTCTTTCTTGCATTGTGGGGACCAGAATGGGGCACAATACTCCACATATGGCCTGACAGGTGCTGAGAAGAGCGACATGATCATTTCTCTATCTCTTCTAGTAGTGCCCCTCTGGATGCAGCTCAGGAACCTATTTGCCTTCTTTGCTGCAGCAGTGCACTGCTGACTCATGTTCAGCTTGTCCACTGCAACAGTACCAGGTCCTTTCAGCAAGGTTGCTCCCCAGTCACACAAATCCTAGCCTGTAGCAGGCTCTTTTGCTTATTTTAACACACACACAGGGCTTTGCGCTTGTCTCTGTAAAAGTTCATACTGTTTTTGCTAGTCTACTCTTTCAGTCTCTCCAGGTCGCTCTTGACATGTCGGCCCCTCCACTCAGTTTAGTGTCACCAGCAAACTTGGCAAGGGTGCTTTCAATCACACTACCCAAATAATTTCTGAACATGTTGAAGCAGTGTGGGGACCAGTATCAGTCCCTGGGGGTTCCATTTGTGACAAATAGCCAGCCTGAATGATGTTATTGAACATGGCAATCATGAGAATTAAAAACTAGCCTCATTTATTTCCCACAGTACAATAGGATCTAACTTTTCCTCTTATTGAATACACCCTTTAAGGAAGTAAAAGACTGGTGTTAAATGTTACCAGATCCTACAAAGGAACATAACTGCCAGGTCAGTTTTGTTCATTAAAGAGTATAATAGTCATTATGAGCCAACATCCTCATTCTTACAGGACACCTTAAACATCCTGAAATGTATTTCGAATTCTATATGGATACTGTTGAGGAGAACAGTTGGTGCCAGTAGCTGTGTGAGCAGCTGCAGTTCAAGCTGCTCATGGAGCTCTGGCTGGTACAGCCTGAGGCAAGAGGCCTTGAACTGCCAACACCTTGCACAACAAAGGGCCCAGGGACCTGTGGCTCAGGTTGGTGAGAGGACACTCAGAGACACAGAGAGGAGCTGAGGACTTGGGAGGAAGAGACTTTTGTGAGTGGTGAGACTATGAAGGTAGTATAAAAGCCCAGGGATTTCTTAGTTGGGATTCTCCTTGGAAGCACCAGCTTGAGCGGTTTCGGTGTAACTGCACTGTGAATAAATGGCTTTATGGAACGAGATATCCAAGACTCTGCTGCAGGAATAGGTGTGGAAACCTGGTCTGACTGTGCGAGTGGAGTGTGCAGGAAGTGAGACAGGGACCCATTGGATCACTGGAGCCGGCCGTTGTTGTTACGATCCGGTTTAAACTCAGAAAAGCAAAGAAGTCTCTGTGCATAAACTGGAAAGAACTTAGAAGGTTCAAAATATTCCCAGAAACGAGATTAAAACCAAATGAGGTTAGATGTTGATGCCAAAAAATGGATGTATTTTATTTAATAGCAAAAGAGGCAAAGAGAAGGGAAGAGAAAAGAAAGAGAGAAAGAAATGGAAAAAAGAAGTGTGTATGGGGGGTGGGGGAGGACAGGGATAGGTGACAGGGGTTAGATGGAAGCATATCACCCATCCGAGGGTCCCAACAATGTCTCGTTGCTCTCCTCCATCTGGTCTGCTGGTGGTGAGGGTCCTCTGTCGCCACTGTGGCCATGCCACCACACGCCACCAAACGCCAGAGAGTACAGAATCCCGTGGATTAAAATACCCTGTGGGCCAGGTGGGAACGCCCACGTGTCTCTCTTGCAGGGGCTGGCTTGACACTGTCCCTTGCAACACTGAGGGTCTGTTGCATCATCTCTGGTGCTCTGGTGCAGGGTCTGGGGACCCCTTTGAGCGGGGCCCCTGTGATGGGCCATGTCACCCCCTTCTGCTGTGGATAAGCTTCCCCCACAGTGAGGACCCCTCAGCTGGGCTCCTCTGCACAGTGGAGGATGGGCAGTCACTGTGCCTCTGACCAGAGGCTTTTCCAACACACACCCAAAGCCTCTCCTCCCCCTCCCCTTTGGTGGAGGGTCTGTGTGAGCCTGGCAGCTGATAGCTCTGGGGCTGTGGTCCTCATCTTGGAGGTTTTAAACCTGTGCTTTGTGACTGTCCCCAGCCCTGAGTTGTTACTTTATCTTATCTTCATCAGCAAGCAGTGTAAGGCCTCAGTCAGGGCCCCATTCAGGGTGCAGTAGTCTTCTCTGCAGCTTTTGTAATACAGTTTTAGAAGTCCTTTAAGAAAATGTTTGTCATAAATCATAATATTTCAGTCTCTGACAGCTGTGAAGGGGCTTAGGTCCCTGCAGGGAAAGTCTCTGGTGGTGGGAGTGTGACCACCCTGTCTGGAGGGTCAGACTGGGAGATTTCCTTAACAGATACTATGAAAAGTCCTTCTTCCTGGAAGATGCTTCACTGCTTTCTGTACACCAGTACATCACACAGTATGTGTGTGAGTGCTCTGTACTGTCTGAATTTCAATACTTAGAGTTTCCATGTCAGACAGTAAACACCTTCCTTAAGGGCCAGCTTGTCATCTTTCAGCTCCTCTGTTCATATTAAGATTTTATTTAATTCAGTTTTAGATTAAAAGCATTTACCAGTTCCTAGTTTAGATTGTAGACTTAGGAAGATAATTCTTTTCAGCATTTCTTTTTAAGCCCAAGTTTCAGGCTCTTAGCTAGGCTGCTCACAGTTAATATAGAAACAGGAAATGCCCCACAGGAAATGAGAATATTTCTCATGCATCCACCATTGAAGTTCATTAGCTACTTGATACTGTCTTTGAGGGTAATCATAGAAAATGATGTAATTTTTTAGCCTCAGTAGATCTTCCAACTTTAGACAGTAGAATATGAGTTACATGGTATCATGTGGTAATAAAATCAGTGTTTGTCAGACAGTAATTCCAGTGGCAAAGAATGTATCCAGGGTTAGTGATAAGCTTGTTGTGTAGCACACACAGTTTTATTATAAATATTTGAATTAGGAAAAGCTAATGTCTTTTTTTAAAAAATGTATTGTACCTGCTTCTTCATTTTCTGTCATATCCTCTGAATTAGCATAAGTGGTTGAAATATTATTTTGGAAAGAAGATGTGGAGTACACAGAAAAAATCTGGACTGCTTTGTTCTGTACTGCTGGTTTTACAGAAATGTGGGGAAACAGGCAAATGGCAGTTGAGCTTATTCTCATAATCAAATCCTTTATTTATGTGATTTTTTTTTCTTTTCTGTTTACATCTCTTTTTTTTCTGTCCAAGTCAATAAGGTTTCCTCTAAATATGACGGGATCTTGTTTGATTGTACTTGCATAGCCTCTTATTGTTATGACTAGTAATCAAACTTTCTTGCAACTTAGGAGAAATCAAGGGAGAGCACAGCAGAATGTTTGAGATTCCCATGTATGTAATGAGAGGAAAATAAGCCTGTCTGATTCAGTCCTGATTATGTTTTTTCAATATAAAACTCTGATCAGCATGCTATAGTTTATTCCATAACTTTTTTTTTTCCAGGTACAACTGTGCCAGCATTGCTAAATAGCACCTCCAATCAACTTTACCTTCATTTTCACTCTGACATTAGTGTGGCAGCAGCTGGTTTTCACCTGGAATACAAAAGTAAGATTCCTTGTTTTTTGAAACTTACCCAGAAAAAGTATGTACATAGAAAGGGAAACAGATATTTTACATTATTCTTTTTGCTTGATTGCTGTTTTTTTTTTTCTTTCCTGACTACCAAGCCTTGTACAAGTGGTATCTATTAAACTGAAATTTTAAATGAAGTGACATTTGAAATTGCTGGAAAGCAGCTTTCACAAATTAGCAACATCTAACAAATCAACCTGGCAATTCATGATAGCATTTTTAAAATGTGGGGTTTAATATTGGTGTGGAATTTCTTAATTTATTTCAGCTTAGTTCTGAAATTTAGTTGACAAAAAAAAAAAAGTAAGAGTTAATTTCCCTGCTTGGAAATAGATAAAACCAGAGAAGATAACATATTTTTTTTCCTGTTTATATGTGCATATATTTATGCCTTGCAGTTCTTTCCTTCAAATTATTTTCTCTCAAATAATTTCTGTAATTGCAAAACCCAACATTTTAATCCCAGAGCTACAAGAAAACACAGCAGTCATCTTGGTAAATCACTGGTGGTAATCTAAGAATTTTCATGGCAAAATCTGCTGTATATCAACTTTTTATATGTTTTATGAGAAACTTCATTATAAAATACAGAGGTGTGGATTATAAACATAGTGGATTACCTCACATAATCATATTTAATTCAAATGTATTTGTATTATTACATCTCTCCAAAACTTAAAATACAATAGAATAGTAAATTTGGTACCTGTGCTTGCATTGCACATGATTTTAACTGGAAATAGATATTGCTAAGAATAATCTAGTATTTTAAAAGTAATATGATGAGTTGACAGTCTGATGAGTGCTTTGATGAAGGTCACAAAGTAAATCCTTATAACTTTTGAATATGAGCATGCTCTCTTTTTTCAAAGGCCATTCAAGAATTTTCTTGACAATGGAGTTAGCTTTTCTATTTCATCGAGTTCATAATTAATGTCTAAAAATGGTAATGTTGTTTTTAATATTTTAAAGAAGTACACATAAGTAAATAAACATGGATGATTTTTAATAAGTCCTATTTCAGATTGAGATAAAAAATTATAAAGAAAATATAAAGCTGCACAGAATTTTGAAAGACTAGATTATCAGCTCATAATATTAATCTGACTATAGGCACAAGACAGTCCTGTGTTTTCCTTTAATTCCCTGTACAGTTCAAGTATTTATATGCAAGTATGTTTTAGGGGTTATTTTAATACAATCATTCTAATGGCGATGTAGAATGAAAATATGAACATTACTTCTGCAGGATTTTTTTTTAGAATCTACTATTTTGACAAAGTTCTCTTTCTTTTTTCATCTGGGGACTCCTCCTCCACAGTTGGCCAACTTGTTTTCCTCCTCCAGCCTTTCTCTTTTACCTATAGTGAAGGTATAATTCCATATGAAGTGTGAAGAAGTACACATTTATTCTAGAAAGTCACACAATGAACATTTTAAATTTTTGTCTTTTACTGTATCAGTTTTATTATCCCTGTGACTCCTGAAAAAAACCCTGTTCTGTTAACAAGTAAAATCACTTAGATTTATACTTTTGCTTGTCTCCTAATATCCAGTTTCAAAACTGTGCTCTGTTAAAGTGTCTATTGAACTTCAGTGGTGCTAATATTTCAAGGCCAGTGTTAGAAGTGCACCTCAGGACAGGTCAAGGTAGCAATGTTGAGCATTCAGAGCTCAGTTAGCTATTCTGTTAGTCTGGCAGGAAAGAAAAAATTTGTTTCTTATGTGGCTATATGGTCTCTGCAGGGGTAGTAGTAGGAGTACAGTATATCTCTCTGTGTGATCGAATACAGAAACTGAGCAAGTTCCCACAGCAAGAATTTAAATGTTTATATTGAGCAGTCACCTTTTCAGATCAAGAAAAAAACAGAGAAAGAAATACTTTTCTGTGCAGATATTACTAGTATTTGATTATGAATTCCGAAGTCTCTGATCATTTGGTCACCTAATGTCTGAAGCAGCATCTGAAAAATAAATACCTTTGGTTCAGAAGTCAATCTAAAATTTGGAATAAAATGTCATTTTGCTAAGGGGTTGTCTTCATAAAAAACCACAAAGATATTCAACATGCAATGCTATGTTAGCACATCAGAAACTTTTGATAAATGCAAAAGAAAAGAAAGGAGAACTAGATTAATAGTCACGGAATCATAGAATATGCTGAGTTGTAAGGGACCCATCAGGATCATTGAATCCAACTCCTGGCCCTGTGCACCTGCATTGTTTGTTTTTCCCTTGATTATTTCTAGATAAAATGCTTTGCAGATGTAACTTTCAGGTGTAATATAAGAGGGTTCCATTCAATTCTTTCGTCTTCTCACTGAAATATGAATGTCTGAATATTCGTAGTGGGGATCTTCAATATATGCTTTTAAGGCTACTTTATTTAATAAGATGAACTAAGCAGCTCTAACAGGATTTGTATCAGCATTCTAATTACCAGGAAAAATGGTCAATCATTCTGGGTCAGTTTGTATTCAAACATTTTGTAAAAAGTAGTAGAACACTAAGATCAAATGTATAAAGAACACACCACTGTTGTGAGCCCAAAGACTCAGGATTAATGTGTGCATCAAAGGGGAAAGCAGGACTTGGATCCTGCTCGGATGTATATGGGATGTACCCAACTGATCATGATACTTAATGGTTTTCAGTTCTTGTTCAAAAAAATTTTAAAAACTAGCAAGTCCTCAGAGAACTAAAATTGATGGGCACACTTTTTATTTCATTTCCAAGTAGGTCATTTTTTTCCTACTATTTTTTATAGAAATTCGTTAGGTTTTCTGTGGCCCTGATTAAAATTTAATATTGGCTTTATTGGAAGTAATTTATAGTTGTGCTAATTTTAGTATTTGAGTAATGCTTCTATAAATCAAAATGTCCTTTTGTATATTTCCTGCTCTTTTATGGAATGGGAATGTATTTGTTTATGAAGGGATTTTTTTGAGTAATCAATTGCTGCCAGTCAAAACTAACAATAAAAATCCACAGTTGTTCTGATTTTTCATCAGATTTCTAGGAAACCCAGAGAGATTGTGGCATATTCTTATTTTACAAAACAAAACCCCAAAATAATAAAATTCATGGCTACCTACATGTATACAGCCATAGAGTTCTTTTCTCCTGCTACATGTATATCATTCCCAGTTAGCATTAACTGAAATTATACCTACTCATCAGAGGACACTGGAACTTTTAATAAGGTTTTAGATATAAGTATTCAGGAAAAGCAAAAGCTATCTGCCTTTGAAATTGTGAAAGCTGTACTAATTTTCATAAGGCAAAAATTTTTCAAATCCTCTTTTCATATTTCACCTTGTATTGGATTTTTTTTTTTTCCTTTCTTGTAATTGGGAACCAGATTTATTGTTTGGTCCTAAAACATTTAAAACATTTCAAGAGAATTATTTAAGTAAATGAGCTTTGTTTTAAATCTTTGGGGGATGAATTGGATGGGACTCTGAGCAACCTGGTCTAGTGAAAAGTGTCCCTGCCCATGGCAATGGGGTTGGAACTAGATGATTGATCTTTAAGATCCCTTCCAAACTGAAACATTCTATGATTCTATGAAAGTATTACTTGAGTAGGAAGCATAGAGAAAGTTGCTGTGTACACATTGTTCCTGGAGAAACAAGAATGATAAATTGTTAGAACAAAGAACACTAAAACCTTTCCTAAGCAAACACCCAGTAAGTGAGTGTTAGCCCTGAAACAGTTAATTTCTTAAATATAAAGTGACCACTTTAGTTTATATATTGTGGTGCCCAAAACTGCACACAGTACTCAAGGTGAGGCCATACCAGTGCAGAGCAGAGCAGGACAATCAACTCCTAAAAACGACATTAAGCTATTAAAAAGTTTCCAAAGGAAGGCCATGAGGATGGTGAAAGGCCTTGAGGTGAAGCCATATGAGGAGCAGCTGAGGTCCTTTGGTCTGTTCAGCCTGGAGAAGAGGAGACTGAGGAGAGACCTCATTGCAGTTACAGCTTCCTCATGAGGGGAAGAGGAGGGACAGGCTCTGATCTCTCAGGTGACCAGTGACATAATCCAAGGCAATGGCCTGAAGTTGTGTGAGGGGAGATTTAGATTGGATATTAGGAAAAGGTTTTTCACCCAGAGGGTGTTTGGGCACTGAACAGGCTCCCCAAGAAAGTGGTCACAGCACCAAGCCTGACGGAGTTCAAAAAGTGTTTGGAGGATTCTCTCAGGCATGTGATGGGACTCGGGGTGTCCTGTGCAGGGCCAAGAGTTGCATTTGATGATCCTCTTGTGTCCCTTCCAACTCAGCATATTCTATGAGTCTATGATATAATTACTTCTTTAGTGAGAAGACAGTTAGGAATTAGAGTGAAGACAATTAGTTTTCCAACTATAGATATTAACAGAAGAATATCCTTTCACAATAAGGAGCTGTTGACCACATCAAGTCCAAATTTGAAATTCAGCTCCTACATAAGCAGACTACAGCAGGGGTAGAAGACACAAAGTGGACCTAATAGTGTTTCATCTAGCCTTACCTTTTACATACATTACAAATTAGAGTAGTAGGTGAAACTGCTCTAAACTAACCATTCCAGTATTCTGCAGAACCCTTATATAAAAAGTCTTCATTACAGCATTAGGAAGTGAGAATTATTTTGGAACATTCCCTTCATCCCAGAAGAAATTCCAGGGAGCAACAGAGGAGAGTGTCTTTAAGTCACTACTAAATTATTTACTCACAATAAAAATTATGTCTCTACAAATTGCATATCATATTTTAGAATAAATGGACAAGTCTTTCTACTTACAAAGATATTTTCACCAGTATAAATGCTATAAGCATGCCTGGGTTTAGATCACTATGTTAGGGAAAACAACTTTACTTCAGTAAGATATATTTAGTTTGCTATCACTTGATCACATATCTTGTATTCCACAGTGTCTTGTTTTGAAGTAACTTTACAGAAATTCATAAATACCTTATAAAATCTTCAGCCACTGATGACACCTTATTCTCCAGATAATGAAAATAATAAGATTTTTTTTATTTCTTGAAACATTTTCTTCCTTTTAACAATAAGTCTTTCTTTTGCCCTGTCCATTTGCAAGTTCTTTCTATGTATGTCTTTATTTTCATGGGAAGGATCTGGACAGTCTGCTCCTGCAAACCTAAGTCTATGTCTAATCTAGGCAGTGCATAGGTTTCTTTCACAGCCTTCAAAAACACACAAGTCTTAAAGCGAATAATATAATTTTGTCATTTATTTTAGGATGTTTTTGTGTTAGACATCAAGAATGTAAGAGTTCAGTTACCCAAGCTGAGTGGTCTACTGAATTTGTATGCTATGGTCAGATTGATTACTCAGAATTTTTTCCCTTTGTTTATTTGTTATTTGCTTGTTTTGCTCTTTTGTTTGTTTGCTTTTTGGTTTTGTTTTGTTTTTCAAGTCAGATACACAAACTCAGTTTAAAAGAAATAATTGGTCAGTGCCTTAGAAAAATTTCATTCTGGTCACAACATAATTAATTGTAAGTATTGTTAAGGGCTACTGCGTGGTGTTTCTTGTTATTTCAGGACTGTAGGTTTTTAAACTGGTTGCAGCAACCTATGGTTAACAAAACAGTAAAATATGCAAGAGGTAACTGTAGAAAAGATGAGAATTAATAATTTAACTAATCCTTTATATGCATGTCATAGAATAAATACCAAATGTAATTATTTTCACAGCCACCAGCAAGTCCAATCAAAGAGTGCTTTGTTTCATTCCTAATATGTACAATGGTAGGAAGAATAAATATTCCTGTTATTTGATTGTATTCCTTTTAATATAATGAACAAAGGAATCAACTATCCAAATGGTGTGTTTTAGAAATGTGACTGTTTAATTCAACTGCATTTGTGGCCAGTGATTTATAAGCTTGGTCTTGAAATCTCATTTATTAATTCAGTGGTAGTTTAGATATTTTCCTTGATATACAAATGAATGAAAAAATAAAAAGTCTGGAAATGAGTGTTTGCTCAGCATGCTGCTTGAATTTCTCAGCTGAAGTCAGGTTTGTTTTAGTAAAAGCTGAATATATGCTGAATATTGATATATAGGTTTAGGCCAAAAATGTCCATAAGTATCTGTCTATGTATGTATGTATGTATGTATCTAGCTCTCTATCTATCTCTCTAAATTTAGGGATTAGAATTAATTTTCAGTAAAAATCTTGTTTTATGCAATCAATATTTTAATAGTGTCATCTAGCTCTATTACCTTGAATTAGCATGTATGGCACAGGTCAGCATCATTCGTTTTGTAAGCTTTTACCTTACTGCTGTACCAAGATGATGGAATATGTATGAGAACATAAGCTTACTTTTAATCGCCATCTCCTTTTCTAAAGCCACTCTATCATATCTTTTCAAGTGTTAAAGGTTCTTGGCAGCTGAAAAGGATTCACTGCTAAGGGGGCTAGAGAACAATTGACTGTCTTTTGCAGTACTTCTCTATCATGAAGATCTCTAATAAATTCAAAGATAAGAATCAGACTAGCAGAGAGGAAAATATATTCTTCCAAGTAACATATTGTATTTATAGGTCCAGATTAAGATCTTTCATGCAATTTGATTTTCAATGTGGCTCTTCAGTGCAGTAGTCTTTTCTTTTTCCCTATGTTAAAGCAGGTGTGAATCATAAACATGCCATTTTTAATTTAGCAGGTCCTGATCCTGTCAGTGTATCTATGCAACTTACTAGCTGTTGACAAGAATCTGACCTCTCTGCAGTAACTCATTGAGATAAAGATTTTCTAGGCTGGTGTCTGAAGCACGAAGTTTTGAAAGGGACAGCTTGGATTTTGATATACACCATCACCAAAATGGAAAGAACAGCTTGATGCTTGTAATATAATAAAGTATAATACATTTCTGTTAGCTGCATAAGGGTGGGAGGAATTCACAAAAGAAGGCCTGATAGCTTTTGGTCCAGCTGTCAAGAAATTCTTGGGTTGTCCAGTTCTGAGCTTTCTGAAATGGACACTAATGGGCATTCACATTGTCAGAATGTGCCAACAAGGATTTTCTTTCTGCCAGCAATGGCAGTTATGTTTGGACAGAATTTGAGATAAATGTAGACATGGATATAATTATGTAAGTAAGGCATATTTGTCTTATGCCACAGCAGGGCCAAGAAAGTGTTTAGCAAACAGTGAGTGGAAGAAGGTCAGGGAGAGGGTTATCACCCTTGAAATTGATGTGTTTTCTTCTGTACTGCATAGCAGAAGCTAAGCTCTGAAAAGTATGCACTTAAGAAATCCTTGTTCCTTTTTGTATTGCTTGGACTTAACATTTACCATGTTTTCCCTTTATTACTGACTGTTCACATACAATCTAGTTTAATAACGTATTTCAGAGTCTCTGAATATTTAAGTTTCCTAGTTTGTCCCCAGATACCAGAATTTGTTTGGTTTCTCTTGAGCATTCTTTTGATTTTTGAACCTGTTCAGACTAAACCAATTTTCTAACTTAACTGGGCTAGTATTATGGAATGAATAGAATAACAGAGATTTGAGGATTCAGAATAATGTTTGATTCTGCTCTCAACTTTCTCTTTGCTTTTGGGAAGGTAATATTGCTTCTTAATATCAGGTATATCAAAGAAAGTCAATTAGGAGTGGGTTTTGCATACTGTTTTATTACATTCTGATAGAATATTCTATAATTTGCATCATCAGACCAAAGAAGCAGTGTATACAAAGTGTTCTGAAGACTGTAAGCATCTAGCAGAAAAAAGTTTTTTACCTAGTTATTAGATTCTTTTGAAGATAAATACATAGCATACTACGATATCTAACAGTTATATTAAAAGTTCATTTAAAGGTTTTTGATTGATCATAGTCTTTTTAAATTATGTATGCTATTCGACCAGCAATGGAAAGAGCTATATTACAGGCACATTTATTAGTGTTGCTATGCAGCCACTATTATAACTGCTTCTGTAACTCAGAAAAATACGTAAAAGTAACTTTATTCATACAGATCTAAGCCTGTGGCCCTGATACTTTCAGCATACAGGAATTCTGAGTTCCAAAATGCAAATTCCTGATGACAAGAAGTGAACCTCAAATTTATATTCACAGAATTCAGCAAGTCCATTGATATCTATAAGCAATTTACTTACTATGTCTTTGTTAGGTGCTTATTTATTTAATAACAGTGATCTTGGAGCATATCTTTTTAAATTTCATATCCTATTCAAGAGTGAGAAAGGTGAGAAATTGCAGAAATAAGCTTTGATTTGCTTAAGTTGCATCTGAACACTGGATTCGCAAATTAGTGATCAGCAGTTTATATGTGGTTCTTTGAATTACTGAGATGAGGCATTATGCTTCACTTAATGCTGAAGCAAGCAGTTTGTGTGGATGCATATCACAGCTATTTAGTACCTGTACTCAAAGGAATTTTCCAGACACGGATACATTTATGGTATTGTGGCATACAGACTGGTTGACCAAAGGAATGATACTAGTCAACTTGCAGCAAAACCAAAACCATTGAAGTTAATGACAATATCTTGATGATTATTTGGAACATTACAGTTCCACATAGTGACCACACATGAAATTCCTAGTGGCCATGTAAAGTCACCATAGCATCATTTGCAAGTTGATTATATTGGTAGAATATAAAAATTTGTAAATTCTGTGAGAGAAATTCCTGAAAATCTTTAAAGCACATTCAGATATTTTCCAAAATTATAAATTCCAGTACACAAAAGAACTACTTTAGGGAGGCCCCATTTTTTGCAACTATTAAATAATTCTTTATTTGCTAATTTGATTTTTTTTTAGTTTGATACCTCTTTCATCATTTGTTATGAAGACTATACTTCATACCTTGACAGTTTTCACTCAGAATTAGAATGGAGTTCATTATCTTCATTCCTGATAAAAGTCAAATGTAGTAAAACTCAAGGGCACAGGACAAACAAGGAACATACAAGACTATAGAACTTATTTCCAGGATAGAAAAATATGGCACAGCAATCACAATTTCCTGTGAATGTGTAAAAGCTATTTCAGACCTCCATGTGCTTTTTTAGGAATAATATATTTACTTCAACTAAAACTTGAGCTGCAAAAGAGTGGAATTGTGTGAAGTATGAAACACAAAATTTTTATTTGTGCATTTAATATCTGTAAGGCATTTCTATTTGAGTGATGAAAATTAGATACATAAAGATTTAGGCCACAAAATTAAAACCTTGTCTGTATCAAAATGTGTGATCAACATTATCTGTAAGAAAATTGTATTTCCCTAGAAGGGGTAGGGCCTCAGCCAATAATATCAGATATTGTTTCATTATTAAGTATCTGGAACAACAGACTCTAAAATGTCACATATCAAAATAAAGCCAAATATCATGTAATTTCTATATTAAACACAGTTCAGTTGCACTTACTGTCACCATACAGGTTAGATTTCATAGGAAGACAATGAGAATAATAGTTATTTTTTTTCAGACAACTGAGTTGAAGGATGCACAGGATCAAATTCAGAGAAGTATCATGTTCCTCTGATTTTTGGGGAATTTTGTGCTAATAAATTCTCAAAATCTCTTCTCACACATTGTGAAAATAATTTCCACTCTTTTTTGGCTTCTAAATGGCATATTTAATAAACTATAACAGCTACATATTTATGTTTCAGTAGTAATTTTCTCTAATAAATAAGTAAATTCAAAATTAAGATTATATTTTAGATTGATTTTTGAGTTCAAAAAAAGTTTTTAACATTATAAGGGGAATGAGATTCTGTTCTCAGACCATGAACTTGCAAACAAATTCTTCTGGTTCTTCTGTTTGCAAAGAAAATCTTAAAAACACAGAATTACTTAATCTAATCTCCAGTTTCTCAACTGTCTTGTTCATTTGGAGTATTTTCACTTAGTTTGCAAAGTTGATATTTAATTTTCAGTAGTGCAGACTAACAAACTCCTTAGGTGGTCAAAAAAGGGAAAAAAAAGTGATATGCACTTGACAAAAAGCAGAAGTTTGTACTTTAGCTTGTCAAATTTAGGTGAAAAAATTTGAGAAATTACTAATAATGGAGAATCTTTGTGAAACCAATCTTTTGTTTTCTCACACCTGGCTTAAAAATAATTAAGAACAGACTATCCAGTCACACCTATGCAAAGATTTAGTTTTGGGCTAAGAGTACTAAATTTCAATGTCTAAACTTCTTTATAGTCTGTGGAGTGGCCTAAGAATAAGAAACCACCAAAATATTCTGCTCATTTATTGTTGAAAAGAGAGACTATGCATAAAGTGTATTCCCTCTTTCTCCCTCCACTTCCTTCACAAGGATAAGAAATTATTAAAAAGCCCTAACAAAGAGAAACAAGCAAACAATAAAACCCAGGCTTTTTAACAAACTAACATCAGAATGCTGTTTTGGAGACTATAAAACTGTATAGTGTGTCATAGCAATGTGACCTAGTAACTGGTATAGTCACAGTGTATAGTCTTTGTGGTTCAGTCATATCACTTGTATTCTGTAGAATAGTTCTGAAAACTTCTGTGTTTTAAACAAAATTTCACTTTATTGTTGAAAGGAATTTTTAATTAATGTTTTCTTAAAAACCCACAATTCTATGGAAAGAGTTCATTAAGGCACTATCAATATCAATGAAGAATATCAATGAAGACCTGCATACCTATGTTTTTTCAATCTTTGTCTTTACTTTTTCCAGCTGTAGGCCTTGCTGCCTGTCCAGAACCAGTAATTCCTAGCAATGGGATGAAATCAGGAGATAGATATATGGTGAATGATGTTTTGTCATTTCAGTGTGAGCCAGGATATACATTACAGGTATTTCTTTCTTTCTTTTTTTCTTTGAATAATGCACTGTGGACTAATTGCAATAAAATGCCAAGAGACCTGCCAAAAACGTATTCTAATGAACAGTCTGTATCGTGTACATAGAGATGATTTAAGTAGAGCCTATGCAAGTGCTCCCAAATTATAAAGCTACAGATGTGTGACATTTCTGGGCCCCAGAGAATCTGGGCTGGCAAATCTTGTCTTAGATCAACATACCATTGAGCAGTAAAGGCCATCAAAATGGACATTGAAATAACATGGATAAAATGTTTTCTCTAGAAAATTGTTATAGTGCTATCCTGTAGAGTACTGTGTTTTTCCTTTTGGGAGATTGATTTATCTAGGTGAAATTTTAATGTAGAAATACGTTATGGGATTTTGTCCTTTGCTCAGAAATTGTAGAATTGTTTTTAACGCAAATTTTTTTCATGCTAAATCTGCTCTTAAAAATCTTTCAGGGAAAGGTATTAGAAATTAGTTCACTGATTGGGGATGTTCACATACTGGTTTAGTTTCCCACGGTAGACATATGATTGAGCTGCTCTTTGTAAATGTTTCAGCACACTGTAAATCTAAGACTAAAAGCTTTTTTTCTTTCCTCACTAGTTTCTCTAATTTGTTTATATATAATCCACCACTGGTAAAATACATTGAGAACACCTGAGTTCAGAATTATTCCGTTGGTAATAGGTCCCACTCAAGACAGTGTAAAATCCATATCAGAGAAAGCAAAGCATCACAACTTCTCCTTACAAGGATAAAGTTGCCCATCTGAGAACTGCCAATTGAGTGTTCTCTCAACATATATAGGATATTTCTTCGGTCTCTATATTTCTTACCATTGTACTAAAATTCTGCCAGGTTTCAGACTAAGCATCTTACCCCTTAGGCTGGCTGTGGGAACACCTGCACATGAAACGTCTCTCTAGGTAACCAGGAATATGCATACCTTTTCAGTCATGTATGGCAGGTATAGGTCAAGTATTTAACTAATTCATTCTCTTCACTTGTATTACATGACTTGAAACAACCTGCATCAGGAGCATTCCATATCCATAGCAAAAATATTTTGTTATACTAGTATTCTGCTAATTAGAAAAGATTCAAGACTTGAGCACAACAAAGCCTATTCTCTATCCACCCTGAGCACTCATTGCTTCTTTAACAGTTTGAGGGTTGCTTAAAAGCCAGCTGATTGTTCATATACGAACTACTTACATTTTTTTTCTTTCAAAATTAATATTATTTTGAAAATACGTTATGGTATAAACCCTTTAACTTTTGGTGTTTAAACTTTATTTTCTCTATTTCATCTTTCCCTTTCAGTATCCTTTGTAGGTAGCATGCCAGTAAGAAAATGAGAGATTTGATAACATTTTTATGACATGGTCCCTTCAGAAGGACTATCTGTCATTAAAACTTGGCTCCAAAATAGATTCAGACTTTCATTTAAAGACTGCTGTTGAGCCATTAACAGTTTTCTATTTCAAAGTAGCAGTAAACTAAATAAATTATGAAAGGACATATTATGTGGCTATACTGATGTTGCTATAGCTGAGGCAAAGATATGGGAACTGAAATTTCATCCTCAGCACTGTTTATTTGTTGGAATGGAGTGCTGACATGGTTTTGGCCAAGCTGAAATATAACAGTTCGGTAATTATCACAAGTCAGAGACAGGCAGTTTGCATCATGGCATTTCTTTTGGAGATGAATTCAGAAGATAAAAGTTGAGGAGGTAGATATACAAAACATTGTACATTTGCACTCAAGGCTAGAAAACAAGCCCACACACTTCCCCTAGTATATATGTAGCTTATATGTTCTTTTAGGGCTTTTTTGCATGCATTAAGCTAAATTTAGCATTATTCATCTGTAGACTCAGGACAGTCTATTTCAATGCAGAGTCTATCTGGAAGTCAGCCTGTAAGAAACTTGGTTACACAACAATAAATATAATTGTATTTTAAGAGTTGTGTGCAATTCTTTATATATTTTTATTCAGTTCCACTTTATGGTGAAAGGATCAGAATCTGCTGGTAGAGCTGTTATATAATTGTTGTTCATATAATTGCCGTTCATATAATTGCCAAGAAGTGTTTGTTTAGTGCCTTGTTGCCGTGATCCAGGTCACTACTTCTGAGCTGTTATGACTAAAACACATATAGGTGAACATCTGATTTTTGGCTAAGCTTATAGCAGTGATCTGATGGAAAAAAAAGTGAAAAACTAACCCTATACTAATGGTTTCCTATTGAGTTGGAATAATGTATAATCCAATTTATTTAATCTAAAAAACAGCCATCTGATCTCAATCAGCTGTTTAGACTTTCATTGTGATACTAGAGATAAACAGCCGTACACTTCCAAGTGTATTAATTCTAAGATTTTCTATTAGAATAGGAACTTTACTCTTAAAGTATTGTCCTTCTTCACTGATATCAAAAGGTTAACACAGGTACCTAATTTTAAACTGCTTAGATTTAGTGGTGTGACCTCTGCTTGTATTGCCCATCATATTGCAGACTCTTTTATCCCTACCTTTTTCAACAAGGAAACATCTAAATTTTGCATATGGAAAAAAAGGGCATCATTATTGTGTCTTTACTTAAATGGATTAGAAATGGATACATGCTCAAGCACCATCAAGTATTCTGTCCATACTTAAAATAGTACTGGTGAAATATTGATGTGGACTGATAACAGTAGAATTTGATTACTTCAGAAATGGTTGGAATAAGTACAGGAAACCTTTTGAAGATCCACATTGTTAACCCTGGCTTGATGTTTTAGATCTACTCTTACTTACAAAATGATCAGAAATGTGAGTTCATAAATACAGTATTAGTATAACATAATGATTCATTTGTGAAGAAGAGATCTGCACACAAAAAAACCTCTCATCTGTATTAATGCTAAATTTCAATGCACTACGTATATCACTATCACAAAACCGTATAATGTCTTTTGTCTATATGCAGGTCTTATCTGTAGCCCTTTAATATGACTAACTGCACTTTTTTTATATAATTACAGGGATTCTATCATTAAATACTTTCTTAAAATTTCACAGCATATTGTTCCTTAACTGTATATATTCCAACCATAAACCTCTTTTTCCATACATCTAAAAATCTAACACTAGCTGTGGAAGCTGACATATATAAAAACTAGTTTCATGAGCTCGTTCAAAGTGTAAAACAGAAGACCTTCAATATCCAAATTCAATAGAAAAGAGTTTGAACCTTTTCAAAATATTGATGAGAATTGCTATGCTGTATGGACTCTGCTGTAAGAAAGTGCATACATATCAATCTATATATATAGCATGTTACTCATGCTATATATATAGACAGGACAAGTAAAATGGGTCCAAATTAAAAAGAAATAGTAATGAAAATAAGGTTCTAAGAGTCACAGTATGTTTGCTATTCAACAAATATAGACCAGCATAACTTTTCAGAATCTTTTTTTTTTTTTCATTCTAGCTGTGAATTTATCCTCAGTCTTTAGAGAACATATTCACAGCTAGCGATAACAATCAGGTGTGGATTAGTTTATAATTGAGACTTACCAGAAAAGTCATAGAGCTCAAACTGCTACCTGGAGATGCATAAGAAAGGTAATTGCTAGCTGTAGGATTAAGTGTCTCTCCACAGGAGGGAACTTTAAAAGACTGAAATCAGAGCGTGCTCTTGTTG
Source organism: Corvus hawaiiensis (assembly GCF_020740725.1). Classification (NCBI taxonomy): domain Eukaryota; kingdom Metazoa; phylum Chordata; class Aves; order Passeriformes; family Corvidae; genus Corvus; species Corvus hawaiiensis. Next base: position 23,047,329 of record NC_063215.1, on the reverse strand, counting down.
GAAAGAGGCTTGAAGCTAGAGGAATCATTTAATTTTATTTTTCAAAAGATCTTTTATGGCTATTTTACGTTTTTCCTGACTGGGGTAGTTAAATTATGGCTTCCCCCTTGACTCACATCAGAGACATGCAATCACAGAAAACTAGGAAAAGAGAATAAACTAAAAGAGTGCAATCATGGAAGACTAGAAAGAGGGAGTGAAAGAGGATGTAAAACAGAGAATATTGCATTAATTAAATTATTCAAAACCTCATCCATTTTTCAAGTAACTAAGATGACACAGTAGGTGCATGCACATATTTTCCTTTAAAAAGGTTGCTTTTAAGGAAAATATTTTTATTGAATTATCAATTTGTATTGTTTTTAGAAGAAAAAGTCTAATTCATTTTTCATTATTTTAGTGAAAACTGATCCTTTTTTTTCCTTCCAAGTAATTTTCTGGATGTATTTCAGTTTGGCGTTCAGAAGATGATTGCCTAAATATACTTTACTAAATGATTAATTAAAGTAGTTTTATCCCATGCAATTCTATATGAACTTTATTCAAGGTTGTGTGTAAACATTCCAAATGATGTGAAAGAAATGTCATCAAATGGATTTTTTTTTATTGCAGTTTACCTATTCATTCTTTTTCTTATTTTTATGAGATTATGATTGCTATGGAAAAATAATATTTAAATAAATCTTCATATTATATTGATAAGATGTGCTGGCTTACTAAATTTTAGACTTCTAATATACTCCATAAAAATAAACTAGGGATGTTAAGTGACTTGCTCCAGTTTGTATACCCAAATGATTAAAGCAGAAAATAAACCTTGTTCTCAGTCCCGTGTCTCAATCTTTATATCAGTTGCTCTCACTCTTGCCAGTTTATTCAGCTTTTGCATTTCAGCAGCAGAATACATAACCTGAGTACCTCAAAGGACAGAATTGGCAAAAAAAGACTTTTTGTGCTACTGTTTTCAGTTTGAACTGTTCCTAGGAAAAATGAAGATGGGAGCATTTTGGCCCTAGGCAGTCACCCTGAAGTATGTGGGATTAGACTTTGCAAGTTATAGCCATGTCTTAATTCCTGCCATCACATGAGTCTGCTTGGTTCTTGTGATTTTTCTTAAAAATAGGCAGATTAAATTATTCTCGACAGCTAAATAAAGAGGCACTTGTATTCCTACAGCTGTCTGCCAAGATGTTGCATGTATGCAGTGGGTCGTGTTGTGAGGCCATGTGAGAGGTCAAGGCCTGCTGCTATTTGTTGATGACAGTCTTGGCATGGTCCACATTGAATATCTGTAGCAAGTAGATGTGGAACAAATTCCTCTCTGTGTCTGTACTACTCACACAGAGCAATGGTTGATTTACTCCGGATTGCAGCCTAAAAATCAACCACCATGCTTGCACTGTGGATGGATGTGAGAGATTGGTTACGTGAAAAGGGACATACAGATTCAGAATATACAGATTCTTTGCAGCTTACTGATCTGAGAAGCTGGCTACGTGAGAACGGGCACATAGACTCTTGCAGCTAGCTGAGCAAGGTCTCATAAGACAATGCACCACACATCCTGTGTAACAACTGAAGTTACAGAATATTACATGTATCTTGCTCAGTAACTGAACCACCGTTGAGTCTTACTGCTGAACTATGGGTTTATTTGCAGAGCCAGCAAGGTTAGGTTTTGGCAGCAAAACAATGAACATCTGTGGTTAGAAGGCCAGGGAAAAAGACAGATGTGCTGACCACGAAAGGGGTACTAAGGAGGGGTTTAGAATCAGCTTAATCGACGTGAACCACTTAGAATGCGCCGTTACGAATATGCATAAAGCTTATTATTGTTAGTATATAAGGAGTTCTGGTACAATCAATAAATCTGATTCCTGCTGATCACTCATATTGAGCGTCTGGGTTTCCCCTCTATCACGACAGATGGAATACATTGGAATTGAAACAGGGAGTGAACCAATTAGACTATATGAATGCACACAGTTAACTGCTTCTGTCTTATAACCATACATTTAAGAGGTTTTCAAGTTACCAGAAGAAAGGTGTTTGAGAATATTTATGCAATAGAAGAATAAGAACATGAAACCTGAACTATTTGAAAATAGAGTTTCATTCAAGTAATTATTATGTAGTTCGCTGATTAGATTATCCAGGAGGTCCTCTGTAGCTCTGTTTTTCAGAAAAGTCCCATAAATAAATATCAGTAATCTGATTTTTTGCCCTTTCCAAACAGGGCCGTTCTCATATTTCTTGTATGCCAGGAACAGTTCGACGCTGGAACTATCCATCTCCTCTCTGCATTGGTATGGAAACTTGTTTTCAGTGTTCTGACCATCAGTCACAAGAAACTCCTGACCTTGTCATGTCTATTGTTCCTCAACTTAATTCTGCTTCATTCAAAACTTTTTTGAGTTTCCATTTGTATCTATGAAATATGGAAAAAAAAAAAAGATTTTTTTTGTCTATATATAGTGAAATGCTATTTAAAAAAAAATATCGTGAGAGTGAGCAAAGGAGGAAACCCATATGTTAACCATTGTTTAGCTTGTCCTGAATACTCTGCTTTGAATCAGGCTGAATCTTCTTTATAAAGGAGAGGACATTAACAGATTCCTTTTGCAGCATGCTCAGCTTGGAAAACCTAGGACCCAGGCAGGTCATGCAGGGCACCTAGGAGATTTCCTAAAGAAGCGGTAGTGAAGAGCAGCTCTGAATCCAAGCCTTCAGGGGTGGTGGAATGAAAAGGAGTTCTAGGGATCCAGAAAAGGCTGGCTCTTTTCATCTGAGAAAGCTGTTAAATGATGCTGAGTTAAAAGTAAAGCTAAAAAGCATTTTCCTTTTAAGTACATTTAGAACTTAGCCAAATGGATCTGAGTTTTCTGTGTGTAGAAAATAATCTTCTGTAGTATTGTTTCTTAATTAGATAAAATTTAAGACAGTCAAGATTCTGCTGTATTTTGGTATGCTTATTTCAAGAAAAAGCAGGAATTGAGGGGTGAGAAGCACAGGTCCATCATAATGTTCTGTCACTTCAGCTTTGAAATACATTATTCAGTGAATGCTTTTAATTTTAATATTCAATCAGCAAAAGCTGTTCCTACTAGTTTCATATCTAAGAGGAATTCAAAATATTGGGATGATATTGAACAGCACTAATGTGAAATGGTTTTAGAGATTCCTTGTCAAGTTGAGCCCATATATTATTTTGTATTGTCAACTTCTACAGAAGCAATCACTTCTGATTGATATGAAAGCAGTGCATTTCCTTCAAATCAGTTTTAGAAATGGAAAACTTATTCAAGGAGGGGTGTTTTGGGCTTTGGGCACTTTTGTTGTTTCTTTTCTTTTTGTTTCACCCTTATGTTTCACCTTCCATACTAAATATAGTTCCTTTTTGCAAACATTGAACTCATTGAATTATGATATCCCGGGAGCTAAAATACCCCTAAGAGAAAAAACAAACCCTTAAAATATGATCCTCCCTTTTCTCTCGTCTCTAACACTTAAAATGTTGATTTCTATATAATGCAAGCCAAAATCAGTACAATTATTACAACAGAGAGTAACACAATGTCACAATTGTGTTATCAGATCATGTATCAATGTAATGCCTGGCATGCAGACTCACAGGCCTTAAAGTAATGATTCCTCAAATAATAAATATAAATTACAGCATTCTAATTTGATTTCTTGAAGTTATTCTTACTTCATATTACTGTCCTAGCATATGTGTAAGCTCAGCCACTTTTTTGCAGGTTGCTTCAAGTATTTACAGCTTAGCTTTATGTCATCCTAAGTGATGCAAATGGGTTTTCAATTTCCAGACATATGAATTTGCTGAATAGAAGCATACCAATTGAAAGCAAAGAATACTTCTGTTATGCAGCAAGTCTATCCTCTTTTTGAATTGAAACAAAAACTCTGGTGGGGTTTTTGTTTGCTTCTTTGTTTTTAAATTCAAGTGTAGTTTTGGTTATATTGAGTAATGGATCTGTTGCATCATTATTTGGGATCATAATTCAGTTTAATTTCAGATTTGTTCTTCTGATTGTGAAACATATCTCAACATATCACCCGACATTTTTAACAGTAACTGCCAAGCTGAGGCAATGGGTTGCCTGGTCTATATGTGCAATTACACATTTGTAGTTATATTACAGGGAACATATCACCTTACACAAAGATTTTGATCTCAATCAAATCCTTTTTTTTCCTCCTTCATGACGAGTTTTTTGACTGTGATAAATTTCACTGCTTTTGGGTCACGGGAATAAAATGGAAAATCCATTTTGAATTAAACATATGTCAAATATTAGGAAATAATAAAAGATACAGTGATTTTCTTTTTGTTTTTAATAGCTAAATGTGGTGGAACACTGACAAACATGGCTGGTGTGATCCTGAGCCCAGGTTTTCCTGGAAATTACCCTAGCAACTTAGATTGTACATGGAAAATTTTATTGCCTATTGGATATGGTAAGTAAACTTATATTGGAAAAGCAATTATTTGTAATCATCAGATTGAAATATATATATGAGTATTATGGTTTCCAATATGAAGTAGATTTTATCCAGTGAATGTATTGTGAACCCTTACATAATTATTTGCTGTCTTTGAAATGAAACTGGTTGTCAATTTTTAAATGTGACTTTGCCAAAGCAACTTGTTATTAACTCACGCTGTCTCAGAAACTGATTTCAAAGCAAGTGAAATCTGTGGCATGAAGATATATCAGATGAAATAAATAATGTGACTTCTAAATTAAATTTCTAAATTTTGTTCTCCAAGTGATGTTTTAACAGTAATTTATGTTCTATAAAAATAGACAAAGCCTCACTTCTAGAACTATGAATTTGGTTAAAAGCATTCTCAAAATGTGTTCCAAATCCTAGATTACAGTTGCCAACTTAGAATCTTTCTAGGTTTACATTAAAACTATTGTCATACAGAAAATATCTTCACAAATAAGTAATAACTATGTTGAAAAGGTAATGATAGCTAATAAGAGATCTCTAAGTTCATGTATAAAACACAGTCTTCTATCATTATCAGAACTGAAATAGGAATAAGTTTTCTTGCTGTGAAACTTCATGTCCCATACTGTAAATTCAATGCCAATGCTCAATAAGAAAATTAATTTTAAAAACTTGTTACAAAATTCCCTATTCTTATCCGAGGAAATTCGTTTATTTTTCATTTTCTCCATTTGCATTCATAACAGGGATTTTTGTAGTGAGATGTACTACTTTCATAGTATTTCACTAAGTTAATATGTAGAAATACTTTGCTGCTGTTTAGAATAGTGTCCTTTATCAGCGAACACCTGGTAAAACTGATCCATCATAGTTATGGATAGCCTTAGTAGCCTTAGATATCCTTATAGATGTAGGAGAACCAAGACAGAACATCCTTTGCTAGTTTTGATATTCCCCAGCTACATTTGCAGGAAACAAAAATGATAAGCAATGTCATCCTACTTAGGTTATTACAATACTGCCTTTTAAAAACAGTCCTTTGTATTTCTCAGAGTTGCTCTTTTTCTTTAAGCTTTTTCAAGTAGAAAATATTTCATGAATTAATTGCACAAGAGCATCTTGTATCTTTTTATTATTTTTCTCACTTTTCTGAAAGTCTCTGGTGGTGGTAATTCTATAAGTAGAAAAGACAATAGTTTTATTTAGTAAGGGTTTTAACAGGTAAAAGGTATTCATAGCATTGATCTATCATTGTCTTCAAAAATACTACAAAAGACATTTTTTACCATCAAGTCCCTACAGCAATATTTTTCCTGAAGTATTTGTTAAATAATCCACATATAATATCTTTATATGAGGTTTAAAATTGCAATCGATGTGATCTTTCACAATGTACTCCTACTGAAACATCTTGGATATTATTTTAATTAAAAGTATAAGCTTGTCTACTGAAAAGCTGCTTGTATACTTGCATTCTATTGTATCGAAACAACTGTGTGCTTAAACAAAGTCTAACAATAAAATTGTGGGAGCTAAATGTGTCCCAAAATGTAGTGCTCTCTTCATTACATGAAAATACATCAGTCATGTAAAAGAAGACACTACTAAAATCCAAATATTTTAAAATAAAAAAATATATTTTTTCAAGTGAGTTGTTGTGATTTTGAAATTTTCTCGGGTAGCTGTTAATTAATTAACATTTCTAAAAACAATTAGCTCAGCTTGGAATTTTCTTTATTCACAGTACCTTCAAGTGAGAGAGGAAGTGCTGTTGAGATTAGAGCAGGAAGTAATATAATTATAGTTTGACCAGATAATGATTTATTTCCTGTAGCTATCAGTTTTATTCCATGTAATTTTATGTAAGAAATAGTTTAGTGTAGAAAAATTTTTCTTTGACATATCAAATTGACATTTGCAAATTGTATAAACTTGGACTTAAGGCTTGAGGGGACACATACAGTGTGTTCTCTAATTGAAATTAGCATGTTTGAAACTACTTTAAGTAGGTTTGTTTTTTTTTTTTTTTTAATTACCTTTAAACCTATTTTTTGACTTTTAAAACACAAAGCCTTTCTATACTGAATATATACAAATGGACATAGAAATTCCTTTTCAGGAATTAAATTAGAATGATTCAGTTTTAAAGGTACTCCATGGCTCATCAGAGACTATTTCATAACAGTACTTGTATTTAAATACCTAAACAATTATTCGGGCTCTATATAAATATGCCAAATTTGATTATCTGCTTGTAACTTTCACAATTTAGGTATAACGTTAAGTGGCTGCTCAATTCTTTATCATTTCTATGGTGTTGGCATCCAGTCTCTGTTGGAAATCACTAGCCATGATACTGAAGTCAAGATGTTTCCAGGCTGCTTGGTGTCCTTACCCCATCTCAGATCCCGAGAGTATTGTAAAATTAGTGACTTCATTCAAGTCAGACTAACCATATCCGACATCATACAGAGATGGCTGATATTGTGACTCTGATATGTTTGGTGTGTACCTCTCTATTGATAGCATTGTGTTAAGTGTTCTTATTCAGCAGCCAAAATACTTGATTTCATACCTCCCATTTTTCATAGGTCAGAGAAGGTACTAGAACTAAATAGCCCATATTTTTACAAGTGTTCTATAAAACCCAGTTTATTTGGTATCTTATTTAATTCCTCTTGTAGAAAAAAAAAAATCTTTTTTATACAATTGATTCAATCTTAAACCACAGAGGTGAAGAAATCAGCTATAAACAAGACTGAGTGAATTACCCTGGTAATCTATTACTGTGGTAATTAGTCTATAATGGTCTCTCCTGGAATGAAGAATATGTCTCTACTGCTAAGTAAGAATGTCAAGCAGAGTTAAGGCATTGAATATTTCACACTGCTTTGCTGGCTCATTCAGTAACTCTGTTTTATTCTATTACAGCTGGTTCTTCACCATCTACTAGAGCAATGTTAGGCCCAAAAAGTGCAGTTGCAAGTTACTTGGTACTAGGCTTCCAAACCAGGGATTCATCCCTCACTTCTGTTTTGATATGATACATAGGCATGGTTTAAGACTGGATTTCAAGTCCTTAGTCCACATGAAGTAGTGCCAGAACTTCAAAACAGTTCTTCCCATGAGATTATGTTTATAATTCCAACTGTTCAGCATTTTTTGAATGCTTAAAGGCCTTGTTCAAGCACTTGATTCCCAGAGAGGGTTTGTGGTAAATTCTCTGGAGTTAGCACCTGTAACCAGTCTGTAGTTCGGTGCATCTTATAGGGCTGCATACAGGGTAAAATGGCTCTGAAGGCACACTGGCCCAAGTTAGAGGGAAAAGGAGACAAATATAGGTGACAAGGGGCAGGACAAACAAAGTAGAGTAGATAGTTGGAACTAGGTAGGTAAACTTCTGCCTCTGAAATGTCACTCTGTTAGTAACCTTCCTGGGTGCTGAGCTGATCCTGAGCCTCTGTGAGAGGCCTTGGCCCGGCTACAGGGATGCACTTGGGATGGCAGAGTCCCAGCCACGCCATGGCACAGCAGGATTTATGATTTGCCCCTCCCTTGAGTCTTTATGTTGACTAGTTTAGGAATATGAAAAATCCCTGGTGTTGACTTTGTGACTTTATGGCTTACTTTCATTAGTCCCTTCATGTGTGGTTATGATATTTATTGGTAACCAAAAAAATTGGAAACTATAACTCTTATAATACTTTGCAGCTATTTCTTTAACTTAAGCATCCCATTTTGAATAGTGACTAAAATATAAGCATAGTGCCTGTAACAACTAGTATATTTTTTTTTAATTTACACGCTGTAGTATTAAGCAACATGAGTTATAAAATTTTTCTTTCTTTCTCAATGCTGCAGGTGCACACATTCAGTTTCTGAATTTCTCTACTGAAGCAAATCATGATTTCCTTGAAATTCAGAATGGGCCTCACCACACCAGTTCTATGATCGGCCAGTTTAGTGGAACGGAACTCCCATCACCCTTGCTAAGTACTACTCATGAAACACTTGTCCATTTTTATAGTGATCACTCAGAAAACAGGCAAGGATTTAAGTTGACATACCAAGGTAAGTACAAACTAGCACAATGATCTTTATGGTTAGAAAGGAAAAATAAAATTTTAATTGTTTTTTATTATTATTTTAGAAGATATATTTGGCATATACTATATACCATTTTAAAATCTGTGGATTGTTCAATAAATAGGTTGGAATTTTTAAAATTGAAATTGTGTTGAATTGGAATCTTTGTTCTATTGATGTAAAAGCCTGAAAACAAGGTGATGTTATTTGCCAAAAGTCACATAGCTGATAACCCTTCCCATCCCATTAAGTTGTACTGTTACCGAACCTTACTACTAATATTCACTGCCTTGTTTTCCCATTTATATAATCTTTTTATGTTTATTACAATGGTAGAAGTTATTTTAAATATGCAGATGAGAAGTTTAATAATTCGTATGTTATGTATTTGCAGTCTAGACTTCTGTGAAAATTCCCCAGAAATGAAAAAATGCCAGATAACACATTCTATATCTATTTTCAAACACATACAATCAGTATTTAAAAATGTGAACTTCTTTTGGTCTCTTACTGTTGGCTTTTTCATCATCTTCATTGTTTGTTTGTTTATTTGTTTGTTTTCCCATTGGTGACAATAAAACATCATTAGTTTGTGCATATTTTTGAACTGTTAAAATAGTCTTGCTGTCAACTGTTGAGCCCCATTGCAGGATCTGAACAGTTTAACAAAATTTAATGGCTGGTTTAATTCTCAGATATCTGTGAGGGAATTCATGCCACCTTATTCTAGGATCTTAATTTGGGTAACTTGGTTATATGTTGTGGTTTAATACCAGTGGGCAGTTAAACACCACACAACTACTCACTCACCTCCTGCCCACTCCAGTGGGATGGGGGAAGAGGAAAGGAATACTAAAAGCAAGAAAGCTTCAGGGCCAAGACAAAAAACATTGTTTAATAAGTGAAGGATAAGGTGAAGAAGAGAGAGAGAAAACAAAAGTGATTTAAAGGCAGCTACTCACCACCTCCTACAGGCATATTGATGCACAGCCAAATATGGCTAATGTCCCTAGTCCCCCTCTTTTCCCTTTTGTTGCTGAGCACAACTTCATGTGGTATGGAAGATCTCTTGTTAGTTCAGGTCATCTGCCTGGTTGTGTCCTGACCCAACCTATTGTACAATCCCAATTTATTTACTGGGAGAGCATAGTGGGAGATAGAGATGACCTCGATGTTGTTCAGCAAAAGCCAGAACACTAGTGTGTTATCAGTATTATTTTGGCCACAAACCTAAGACACAGCACCATATGAGCTGCTATGAAGACAGCGAACTCTATAATTTCCAGGCCCAGTACAGCACTTATTTGCATACACACATATGTATACCTTTATAGTTAGATCATATCTGTGGAGTCAATGGACAGAGAGGAAGATTCTGAACACCTGAATTAGGCTAATAAAGCATGCCCACAGAGAAGTCATGACTCTGTTGTCTGTAGAATTTTGTTCTATCATATAGACTCATAAGTATGGAATATCCTCACATCATACCTACCTACTATTAGTTTTCCTCTGAGCAGTCAAAAATGATTGTGATTGGCAAGCTACAGAAATGACAAAGAAGTAAAATACAAAGTCATGTGATATATTTTCGATATATTCTCCAGTACTCTTTTTTCTGGTTCTAATTAGAGTGTTTTTCCTTGCTATAACAGGGTCTTCCTGACTAACAGCATTTTCTGTGCTGAAACTAGTAGTTAAATCTTACGTTGTTTGTAGACTGTATAACATGTTCTTCTAGAGGCAGTGTTGTAGCTTACTCAACAAGTGCATGGTTTTATTGCTCTTTTCTTCTATTCTTCCCTTTCTTACTTTGTCCAGTAGGACTAATTGGTCTGTTCAGAAATAAATGAGAATGTGATGAAGAGGGCATGATACAATAGGAACTTCTGGTTTTTGGTTCATTCTAACCATCTCTTGTTAAAATCAGTTACTTTTTTGATAAGTTGCATGCTTTCTACTTCTCCCACTTGCAACTTGTCAGCTGACAACAAACATACGATCACGACTACCTCAATGAAAGTGTAAAATTTTATCCTATTATGTAAATGTAGGAAAAGCAATTAACTTAAAACCAGAACAATGTATTATGAAATATTACATTTTTTCATTACATGAGCCTTATAATAAAATATCTTTTAAGTGATGAAGATTGTGTTAGTAGTATTCTCAAAATAAAAGAAAATTTACAAAAAAGTATTGTTCATCGAATTTCAGAAACCTGTAGTAGTATTTTCCAAGTACTTATAGAAAAAACCCAGAAAAAATATTAAGGTCTCAACAATAGTAATAATTTGATAGGACATTTCATAGCTAAGTTATTAGTCTAATAGTTATAATAGTAGAATAGAAAAATCAGAACCAAGAAAAAGATACAGTTAATTTAACTGATATTTGAGTCACTCTAATTTCAAATAAAAAATATAACTAGTATTTATCTCGTTTCACAAAAAGTGTAGTTATGGGTGTATTTGCATTACCAAATGCATAGACATTCATCCAGTTTTATGCTTCCCATGAGTGAGAAGCAAAGCAATTTCTTCTGTAAAGATGACTCATTCAGTTCATTTTAATGTATTACTCTTTACCTATAAAGAGACAGTATTGTAGTGTATGTATTTACGTGTGTGTGTGCATGTGTATGCATATATATATGTATGTTAAAAAATTTATGGGTTTAAAACATTAAAAAAAACCCCATAACATAATCCACTTCAAAAAAAATGAAGTGCTGGAAAAAATGAATTATTCTCAAAGGTACTTATGATTTATTGATTTATTGATTTTTTGTTTTCTAATGTGGAAAGTTGTAACACTGTCATGTTCAATTTTTAAGTGATTAGGATCTACCAGCTAAGCTCACTCTATTGAATTTATTGTTGACTTATGTTCCGTTTTCTACTTCGTTTTCTTCATTTTATAGATATGGGACTTTTCTTCTTTAAAAATTAATTGTCTTGCATGTGTTTATTTTTCTTTACAAAGCCGAAACTCTCTCTGTTGCCTCTGAGACCGCAGATTGCGCTAGCCATTTCTACTGTGAAGATCTAGCAATTCTCTGATCACCATATATTATAGCTTCATTCAGCCAAAATAACTTGCTCAACATCATTTAGAACATATAGAAAATCGTACACTCAATTAGATATCCATAATCTACAAACTTCAGAAAGTATTATGTTTCAGTTTATTCCTTGTTCTTCTCTTGTACTCTGAAAGAAAATGCTGGTGGTTTACAATTGAGCAATTTTATTGTCTGCTTTATTTTTTATCATACAAGATATATGTTGGTTTTGATAGCTGACTTTTCTTTTCTTGTTCCACATCTGTTGCCCTTGATATTTAGTTATCTTTTCTTATGGGCGGTCTCTGGACTTTCCTACTCTTTTTAGTATTATATTACTCAGTAACTCTCTCTTCCTCTTAGACTATCTACAATTGCTGAAACTCGATGTAAAAAATAATTCTTCGCTACTCAATGTTTCTCTTTTCCTTCTCCATTCTTCCCTAGTAGAAGTGTTGTTTTCCTTTCAGTAAATCAAATGCCATACAAGCCTTAGCCTGATTTGTTGTTGATGGAACTGAGCACTGTTTTGTTTTCTGGCTGTAACGCTACTGAATATACCTTTGTTATGCAGTTTTGAAACCATGGGCTGATTTCAGTTAAATTTCACAGTTCTGAAATAAAGCCCTTATTGAGAAGAAAGATGCAGCATTACTCCATATTAAATACCAATTCTGTTTGACTTGCTGGCTACCCAATCAAAATATTCTTTGTCACAACTCAATTTAGTATGCAGTGTCTTCCGTAACTGCTAATCATGGGATATAAATGTGGGAGGGAAACAAAATATGAGAGCTTGGTATGGACGTCACATTCAAAATCGTATTATGGGCAAAAGGAATCATGTCGTATATGGAAAGCAAAGAATTTATTTTTAGTCCAGTTGATGCTCACACAGTTAATTTGTCCACTTTTGTCATTTCTAGAAATGAATTTGCAAAGCAAAGCAGTTGGAGCTAAGTTCCTGACATCTTTACACATTTAAGCAGATGGGTTTTTTCAGACTGCTTCTAATTGATCTCATTTTAGGATGTCCTAATGTACTGTGATTGAGGAAAAAAAGTTTTATAAGTAAAAAACATTGCTTTTCTAATAGTGACATTAATATAATTTACTCTTAAAAAAAAAAGAAGAATAGGCAAAAGGAATCCATAGTTACAGTAACATTTGCCAAATCCATACTAGTTGTCTTAGTGAATGTGTTGCATATTAGGAGTGCCCACAAACTTACATAGCTTAAGTCAAATCCCTTTTAATATAAATTTAAATACAACAGATCAGGTTAAAGATTAAATTTGTGTTTTTTATTGTATGGTACTAAACACAGTTCAGTTCAAGGACTGATTTTTTTAAGTGAAAATAATTGCCTTTTCTGCTAACCAGAATAGGTAAGGACACTGAGGTAGCAGACTTTTTTTGCCAGGTATTTACCTTTTTTGTAGATATCAATCTAAAATAAAGGGAGATGAGTGATGGCTGTGCTTATTCAATCAAGCTTGCATGCTATAAAAAAAAAGAAGTTTTCTAGAGATCTTAGCATCTTATGAAGGATAAGTTTTTGATAACCCCTCATCTCAAGGGAAAGCAAAGAATATGAATTTTGTAGAGTGAATTATGAAATTAATAATGCTTTTTCTCAATTTTTCTACTGATTTTCTGAAGGCAGTAAACGGTTGTGAGATTGAATCTTAATATAGCTTGGGATTGTACTCTGAACACATTATTTTTAGGAAGAAAAGTGCATGCGCACTGAGAACTGTGAAATATTTTCTACCCATACTTGTAGGGAGCTAGTGCTGGGCCTTAAGCCTGTGAATTCTCACAGCACGGGATTTGAATATATAACCTAAATCACTTAGTGTGTATTTCTCAATGCATTAAAAAGCTTTGTCTCCTTAGCAGAACCCTAGGGAAATTACAGCTCTCAGTACTATTGCTGATCAGATCTTTTTTGGTTCTTTGATATTTTCATGTTCTCCTTCCCTTCAGCTTTGCAATTGCAATACATAGGGAATGGTGGGTATTTCATTATGTTAAAGATGGATTACTGAATTTCTGTGTGTTGTGGAACCTTTTGTTTCACTTGTAGCAAGAAGGAAGTTCATAGTGATTGCATGTTGAACTACTGGAAGAAGTTAGAATAAATTTTATAATATATTATTTTTATTTTTTTGCAAAATAATGAAAGGATTTTAAGAGCCTAATTTTTTAAAGAGCAACATTTAAGTTTATTTTCATTCTTTCTACTGTTGAAATAACTATTGTACTGTTTAATTAAAAAGCAGAAGCATTGAGAAAGACTTACTTGTAATGAGTGTTGTGGTTTTGCCACCAATGTAGAACAGCAAAGAGAGGAAACAACCACAAATACTTAGAAGAACATTTCTATATCTCATTTGACTGGTGATCTTGAGTTTCTGAGACCCTCATATCTGTCAAATCTTAATATCTGGGATCTAAACAGCCTCTGTACACTATGTCTGAGAAGAACAGTCACGGAAGTTTGATTGGCAAGCCAAGTTATTCTAGGTCAGAAGAAATAAATAGCTTTTATGGCCTTTGAGAGATTCATAACAAAATTTAGTACACAGAAGAACACAGTTAGTCTAATGGTTCATAAGACATATTTGTGGGTTGTAATTCCTGTCCATATTAATGTTACCTCAGCTTTTAATATTTCTAGAACATCTTTTTTTTCCACGTGTCTTTCCCTTTAAGACTAGAGCTTCTTTAAGGGAAGCAGAATAAATGTTTGATTTTTATTATTTTTACTGTGGGAATCCTAGTTCCTATTTTTGGAACTGTAAGAGTATTTTCAGTCTGCTCTGAATTTCAATGTAGGATAAAGCTGAATATGAAGTAATAATCTTATTCTCATACATTTGAGAGTTTGAGCAATATGTTCCAGAAAATGCAAAGAAAAAAGTTCTAATTGCCTTCACTTTCTTCCACAAACACTCATGCACATAGAAAACATGATTTAACATGTTAAATCCAATGGTCTTTATCTGGAAAAAAGATGATTATGATGGTGCTTTTGAGTAATAGGAATCATGGAATGAAAAGGGGATTGTTGAAAAATTATTGCATTTTAAAATGGTTTCAGATGATGTCCTAAATCGGGAATGCTAAAGGAAACAAAGTACAATCTTTTGAGGGCCTTGTAGCAAATTATTTTCTAACTCATTAAGTGATGTTTCGTGATTCTAGTCCTGAGTCATGGCATCTGTAAAGATTATGTCCTTTGGTGCCTACAGCAATAAACTGCGGTTCCAGATTGCCAGCCCTATCCTGGGCTGCAGCAAATTGAATCCTGGGCTTCCATAAAAAGAGGGATGGCCAGCAGATCAAGGGAGGTGATTCTCTCCCTCTGCTTTGCTCTCTTGAGACCCCACCCGGAGTGCTGCATTCAACTCTGGTGCTTCAAACACAAGAGAGGCATGGCCCTGTTAAAGTGGGTCCAGAGGAAGACTATGAAATAAGCAGCAGGCTGGAGCACCTCTTCTGTGAAGAAAGGCTGAGAGAGTTGGAGTTCAGCCTGGAAATGAGAAGGTTCAGGGAATCCTTACAGTGGCCTTTCAGTATTTAAGAGGGTCTTTCATGAAAGAGGAAGAGCGGAGACATTTTACCAAGGCCTTTATTGAGAAGGGTCAGCAGAAGACAGTAGATTTAGATTGGGCGTAAGGAACGTAAGATGAGGCTGGTGAGACACTGAAACAAGAAAAGCTGTGAATGCCCCATCCCTGGAGGTCTTCAAAGTCAGGCTAGATGGCACTTTTAAAAATGTGATCTACTGAAGTATGTCCATGCCAATGGCAGGGAAGTTGGAACTAGATCAACTTTAAAGGACCCTTCCAACAAAACCCATGGTAGGCTAGTCTAGTCTAAGAAGTGGAGTTTTTTACTGAGTCTCTAGTTATACACACCATGATACTGGAGGAATATACAATAAGCCTAAATGGAAGTTTTAAGTGAGCTATTTGTGAGCTCTCCTAGCATTTGAGTGATTGCATGCTCAATTCTCTGCTAATACCATTTTTCTGTAAAGCAGTTATTTCCATGTTTAAGTGTTACAGAAGTATGTGGCGCTTGAAAAGCAGTAAGTCACCCTAGTGTTTATGTAAGATAGAAAATACATTTGAACCATCACAACAAGATAGCAGACAATCAATTATATTTCCTTTGTGACTTACAGTCTTTTTTTATCAGCGGAAAATATACTGCACAAAGAAATGACAAATGTTTATATAATTTTAAATTTCAAGTATTTGACTGCTGCCAGCATTGGAATGAAATCTTTTTCTCAGATTTCCTTTACATTTTATTTCAGGCTCTCACTAGAGTTTTGGTGTGCAGTGAAATGGAAGCTCAGTTTGTAAAGCTCAGAACCAAACAAATCTTTGGGCATGACGCTCATAAAAAGAGCTTTCTATTGCAAGGTGTGACATCAGAATTTCTTGGCAGTATTTGTTAGTCATGAGTACTGAGTAATGAATTGCTCTGTTAAATCACGTGTTATTGCATATATCAAAAAGACAAAGAAGAATATAATTCAAATTTATACTAAAACTATAAAACATGTTTCTTGAGTGGCCTGTAAATCATGATATAATAGTCACATGGATCACCTGACCAATAATTTATGAGTCATCTATAGGATTCATACCAGAAAACACAAGTAGAGTATCTCAAAGTTTTATACCTTATTTTTTAAAATAACAAATAACAAAACAAACAATTGTACTCTGCTCACATGCAAGTGCTTTCACCCCTAACTGACTGAATTTCAAATTTATGGTGATCTGCTTTAGGTACAGGTTCTACTCTTACTGAAACAAATTCTAGAACAAACCCCAAAAATTTCTGTATGTGTTTTGTTTGCCTTATTTACAACAGGCAAAAAGCATAGGCATTTCTGAATAAACAGTGACTAGAATTTTCAAAGGTAGGTTTTGGTTTTTCATTTATAATCCAAATGACTGTAAGGGATGCTGTCTACAAATCTATGGGATCTGATGGGATTCTTCATCCAAGAATTCTCAAAGGGCTGGCTGATGTCATTGCAAAATATCTCTCAATGATTTTTGAGCAGTCTTGGGAATCTGGAGAGGTCCCAGCTGACTGGAAGCTGGTGAACATTGTCCCAGTTTTCAAGAAGGGCAAGAAGGAGGACCCCAGAAACTACAGGTCTGTCACTCTCACTTCAGTGCCTGGTAGAATTATGGAGAAGGTTATCCTGGAAGGTATCAAAAAGCACCAGAAAGACAACACAGTCATTGGTCACAGCCAGCATGGCTTCATGAGAGGAAAGTCCTGCTTATCAAACCTGGTTTCATTTTATGACAAGGTAACTCACCTAGTGGATCAAGGGAAGCTGGTTTATGAGATCTATTTGGATTTCAGCAAAGCTTTTGATGCTCTCACAGGATCCTTCTGGACAAAATGTTGAGCACACAGCTGGATAAACACATCATGTCATGGGTGAGCAACTGACTCATGGGTCAGGCACAAAGGGTGACAGTGGCTGGGGTGACATCAGACTGGTGATCTGTCACTAGTGGAATGCCACAGGGCTCCATCTTAGGGCCTGTGCTCTTCTACATCTTTGTGAATGACCTGGATGCAGGACTGGAAGGGATACTGAGCAAGTTTGCAGATAAAAAAGAACTGGGAGGAGTTGTTGGCTCCCTCCAGGGCAGGAAGGCCCTGCAGAGAGACCTCAGAAAATTAGAGGATTGGGCAATCACCAACCATATGAAGTTCAACAAAGCAAAGTGCTGGGTTCTGCACCTGGGATGGGACAACCCCAGATGTACGGACAGACTGGGCAATGAGATGCTGGAAAGCAGTGCCATGGAAAGGGACCTGAGGGTCCTGGTCAATGGCAAGCTGAATATGAGTGACCCTGGCAGCCAGGAGGGCCAGCCGTGTCCTGGGAGGCATCAGGCACAGCATCACCAGCCAGGCAAGGGAGGGGATTTTCCTGCTCTGCTCTGCTCTGCTCTGGGCGGCCTCACCTCGAGTCCTGAGGGCAGTTTTGGTCACTGCAATATTAGACAGATATTAAACTATTAGAGAGAGTCCAGAGGAAGACAACAAAGATGGTGAAGAGCCTTTAGGGGAAGTGGTATGAGGAGCTTCTGAGGCCCCTTGGTCTATTCAGCCTGGAGAAGAGGAGACAGAGGGAGACCCCATTGCAGTCTACAATTTCTTCACCACCTGCTGGCTGATGCCAGAACCACCTCCCTGAACCCAGATCAGCCACCCCTCCGGGTAACTACTCCCAGTTTATGTACCAGGCACAATGTTCTATGGTGTGGAACACCCTTTGGTCAGTTCAGGTCACCTGTCCCAGCTATGCTCCCTCCCATTTTGTTTATCAATTTTTTGCATACCACCTCACTGGCAGAGCATGAGACAAATTTAAAAAACTGAGAAGAAATAAACTATTCCCTGACAGAAACCAGGACAATAGCCACCTCTTATTCCATATCGTTTTTGTCAAGCCAAATTTCAATACTCCCCAATATCCATCACCTTCCCTGTTTATCTCTTTGACACATATACATCGTCATCACTTCCTTAGTCTATGGAACACCTCTGTCAAATCTCTCAGTATTTCCTCTCTCACCTGAGTTGTTTCTGTATTACCTTTTTATGTAGATCTATGAGAGAGGGTTTTTTTTTCTGAAATTGATTTTTAGCACTAGCTGCAAAAATTCTGCAACTGCATTAAGTACTTTCAAAACATAATCTATGAATACTATCTCATAACAAGTTAACCAATAGGGAAGGATGGTTTTCATGTGTATTCATATCCTCAAAAGCTTCTACAATCAAAGTTTAAAAATTCCAGTACTTACTGTCATTGTTCCAAAACACTGTTGTTGTAACTGTTGGGCAATGTAGTGCTGCACCTTTAAAAAAAAAAAATTGTGAGATCCCCTGACCTTCTGGAATAATTTTCTTTTCTATTTTTAAATGATTTGCTAAATAGATTTTTAAATATAGTTTAATATTTCAGTCTTAATAAGTTCTGTACTCTTAAATAATATTTCTAGTACTCTATTTTGCATAAAGATTTTGATAATAATGATATTATCTGTATTAGTACTACACAAATGATAGTAGGAGTAATAATAAAATTAAAAATTAATGAGCTATTACTAGATTTAGCACAAAATTTAATGAACCACAATTTAGGGAAAATAAACCTTTTTGTATTTCCTTTCAGTAGCAATTAATTTTTTTTCCTTGGTTTTGAATTTCTTTTCTTAATTTTTTATTATTTGAGAGAAGGGGGATCTGATTTTTTAGAGAATTTCGGAGTATTTCTAATACCTCTAAATGTTTTCCAATTTTTTAGTGTTACAAACACTGAATTCTGGATTCACTGAAGGAATTAGGGAAGAGAAGAAGGCTGTCTCAAATAAATCTTCTCTTTATTGCATAAGATGACTGTAATTAGCAATGACTAAAAAACTTACTGACAGTAGCTGTACTTCAGTGAAGCATTTAAGTACAAACTTCACTTTAAGTAAGCATTTAAGCATATCTGAGGTATATGTTTAGCTTAATCTTGCTGAAATGGCTTGTTTAAATAATCTATTTCAGAATAATAGATATTCACTTATAGGATGAATATGTTCATATTGTAAAGATTAACTTCAAAAAAAAAAACCAAAATAGTTTGTTCAAGAATATGTTCGTCATATTCTCTTGCGGCATTTTTAGAGCTTGGACTTAACAACACATGTGAATATAGAGCACACTGGTATTACTATTCTTGTTTGAACTTTCTTCTGACAGTAGTATTCCTTAACTGAAAATTGAATGTTCAGGGAGAGCAGGGCACTCATCTCTTTAACGCTTATTTCTTAAATGACAATTACTTACTATCTTATCTATGTGAAGTTGTTTGCAAATGATTCTGCATAACATTTTTATAAAGCAGTCTTTTTTTTGCTTCATATGGAACTGCTTACATTATCTTTATATCTTAGTAAATATTATTAATGAAAGCGCCTTCTGAATTTTCATCACACTGACTTTTATGAATTAAATGTGTTTCATTGGATAATATTTTGATGTCTTTGGTAACACAGAACCCAACATGAAATATGAGGAATCATTAAAGCAATTTTTTGCATGGTGATATATCTAAAAGTACCTTTTCCCTTCATAGATATTTGTGTAATTTTTTTTAGATCTTTATGGTGCTCTGTCGTGTTAAATTAATTCATTAATTCTTTTCATTTTTTTTTGTTCATGTGATTTTTTGGGCATAGTTCAATATATATTAAAAATCCAATGGATTGTGAAAATCTTATCTTTTATAAAATTTTAAGTAATGGATGACTTTGTTGTACATTACCAAAATATTTTTGTATGGTCCCAGTGGATGATTTATTTCTTGTTACGTGTTAATCAATGAATTACTGGAGCTTGGCATTCCAGTGTTTACCTATTATTGAATGTATTACAGATTTTATATTAATGTGTGCTTCCTGTGTTGAGAGCTGATGAGGCAATAAAAAGTACTTCTGTTCTCTTACAGCTTACGAGTTACAGAACTGCCCCGATCCTCCTCCTTTTTTGAATGGATATATAGTCAACTCAGATTACAGTGTGGGACAGTCAGTATCATTTGAATGCTATCCTGGATATGTTTTGAGGGGGCAGCCTGTTCTCACTTGTCAACATGGAATCAACAGAAATTGGAACTATCATTTCCCCAGATGTGAAGGTAACTTTCTGGTACTACCTTTGCTTCAGAACTCACAGTACTTTCTGATTCTTGTTTACTTGTTTGTGTGCATGTAAATAATGCAGCTGTTGCTGAAGAACGGTGCCTTTCTTGTAATCTGTAGTGTAAGCAGATAAAGGCAGAATATTGTCTGCTTTAATAAATCATAAATGTTTTATGAATCATGTTCCTTGGCAGTGATTTATTGTTCCTATTAATATCTGTCAGTTGTATTGATTATGCCAATTCATGATACTACCAGAAATTATCTTAAACTCAGTGTGAAGGACTATTTCAAGAAGATACTTTTATTCAAAAGCAGTTGGTTATGGAGACAACTTTATCAATGTTTTGGAAGAAAATACAAAGTTATTAGTGCTAAAAGTTCAATATAAACAAATACATAATATTTTTCTTCATGTTAAAAATATTGTAAAGTTTTAAAATATCCGTGAAAATTACATAAAAGTGTAAAGTGTTAATACTCAGTGTTTTTAGAATTTGTTAGAAACCTAGCCAAAGTTCAACACCTCTTATTTTTATAAAGATCATCCACCTCTTCCTTTCTTCCTAATCCTAAACTAAGCTTTTTTGGGACAGATGCCTTAGCCTGATTTTTATTACTTTCAGAGCAATTTTGTGGTGATGTACCTGCGGTGACTTATTGTCCCCCTTTTCTCACTAATAAAGCCTTGAAGGAAATTTTTCAGCTAAAGAAAGAGTATCTTTAAAAATCCTTATAATGGTTTAGGAATTTATTTTAATAATTTTAAAATACTAATTATACCTGTGTATTTTACAACTAAGACATTTCAATGGAAAAACATAATTTTCAATAAGGTTAGCAGCAATCTATCTATGATACATCTAGCAGACAGCAAACACAAAATGGCACTTCTAATTGTTTTAAGTATATATAGTCTATATAATATAAATATATACATTATATATATATAGTATATGGTATACTATATATAGTTATACATATATACAAAATGTATACTATGTATATATATACTATATAGTGTATATATATTATATATATATATCTACATCTACACTATATGGACATTTACATATAGGATAAGTAGGAGCATGAGTAAAAGTTGCTAAAAGAAATTTTAAGTATCCCAGATGTTTCTACTATATGTCACATTATTATATATGTTTTAAAAATACAGCAATTTATCAGCTTGGGGTTTTTTTGGTTGGTTGGGTTAGGTTTTTTTGGTTTTTTTTTTGTTTAGGAATAGGGCTATCTTGCACAGTTTTATGAACACTAAAAAAATAACTCTATATCTCTCTGACTTTCAATCATGTATTGTTTCTGATTAGCACCAGTATTCATTAAAACTGTGGGAAAAATTTGAATATGATCATATGAATATGAATAAAGACTCTCTTCTGATGAAAACATAATTAAAGTTAAATGGATTAAAGTAATAAACTGGTATACTTCATAATACTGGTTTCAGTTCACAGAGGTCTTAAAACAAAGGAAAACACAATAACTATTCTATTTCTGGTACCTTTAAAAATATCATATGAACTTGTTGGATTATTTCCCATGACAATTAAATCATATAGAAAACAAAAAAATCACATATATTCAGTTGTATTTTCTTACCCTAAAAGAGATCAAATATATTTCATTCTACATGTGAGAATAGCACTGGGTTTCCTCTGGTTTGACCATGATTAAAAACAGGTTTGGTATTGGGAGAGTATGTTTTCATGTGATCTAACACAAAATCAAGATATCTTTGGAATTGTAAAAGCACCTTAGAATAATCCATAATATTCTTGAGTAGTGATATAGATGGAGCACCAAAGGGCATATCAGCATTCTATCATTTCTTATTCCTTTTTACTCCCCAGAGAAACATGTTTCCTAAAATACATGAAGGTGTATATTAGGAGAAGTTCAGATTTTTTTATATAAGTCAGCATTTTCTGTTTTCTTAGATGAAACGAGTAAATAAGATATATTCAGTCTGAAATGACATGCAGGAAGTGAAATAATTAGTTTTTAATGACATGAAGACAAAGTCATTCTTACTTTTCCCTGTCCCCTCATCCAGATTGTTTTAATTCAGTGGTTTTATCTTCATTTTCTAACTCAGAGAAGGCATTCCTCTGTTACTGACATTTCTGTAATTCACAATGTACATTTGGCCTGATTTCTGTGCATGTGAATCCTATCTTCCAAGCCTACCCACAGTCATCTACATCTCCTCCACACAGCTGAGGCCTGAATGCATGCAACTCTATTGTGTGTGCAGTCATGTACATATACAGCTACCATTTCTGAACAAACAGCAGGTTGCTTTGTGTTTTGACTGAGCATGAAGAGTTTTCTGTCTCACTTAGCACACTACTTGCTTTGTGGAAAATTAGTCTGTGTGCATGAAAACTCCACCTAGTACTGCTGAAATTATTATTATGACATATAAATGTTTGGGTTTTTTCTATAGGGAAAACAAATTGTTACTCTGATTGTTGTAATTTGAGAATGGGTCTAAGAGAGAAATCAGCAAAAGAATTAAATATTTTTTCTAGCTATGACCAGTATTCTTAGAAGTTTGAATCAAAAACTTTCTATAGAAGATTGCACATACTTCTAAAGGCTGAGAATCCATATATGGGAGAAAATTATATTAATTTCTGCTCAAGTAATTATAGTAGAATCTTGTCATATAGTCATGCTCTAAGACCTTACTCCTGTGCAGTAAAGTTGTCGTAGTGATTTATCATAGATGTCTTGGTATAACGCATGTAATTGTCAGTAAATGACTAACTAGGTTTGTGGATCTTTGGATGGAGTTTTAAAACCGTTTACTGTCTTTCCATGCACAGTGATGTGTCTGCAATTAGGTATGAATGGGCGTGAGAACACATAGTATGGAATTCATTCATTTATAAATCAACATGTGGTCTACTGTTAGAATTTGCAAGTTTAGAAGACTTGATTATACACTTACCCATTTCAAAAATCTGTTTCTTCATGCCTGTCAGTCAAAGTGTAACATAACAACATCATTAATTTAGAGTGATTTGTTTATTCAAACTGAAGCTGTTTTTATCTTGAGTGAAATGTAACCTGTTATTTCTGTTTAATTTTATGTTTTCTGTGATTTTCACATATCTTTGGAGAAAGCCTAGTAACAGCTGGGTGTATTACCTATTCTACTAGAGTTTTGTTACCCGTGACACTTTTTTTCTGACACAATTTATAGATCTTTCATGGCTAACAATCATATAAGAGGGATTAGACTGTCTTTACTGAGATACAATCAATCTGCATTCCTTCTTGAGTATTAGAGAATAATGAAGGGAAAATAAAAAATGAATGCAATCATTAACACAATTAATAAACCTGTCAAAAATATAGTAAACTCAAAATATATTTAAATATAAATATACTTCAATATACAAAATATAATTCAATCAAAAAAATCCTTTATGTTAATTAGAAAGTAATATTAGTCTCAGGAATTTTCTTTCCATGTAGTAAACATAATTGTCAAGGCAGTCTTAGTTGTAACCATGGAATACTGGAGAGAGAACAGAGTAGATTTCTGAGACCAGACAATGTGACCATGGCATGAATGTAGGGGCTTAGGAAACAGTAAAAATTGGGCTTAAGTCACATTTTCATCAGAACTCCTAGAGCTGATAGACAGTGTCAGATGCCCTTGGCCTCTACATGCAACCAGGAATCAGACAGATAGAACCAACCCTTCATTTTCCTTAGCTGGTTTCCTTTGTTGGCCACTAAAGGTTCGTGGTTCAGGAGCAGGTGCTATTCTGTTCACAGAATCACAGAATCACAAACTGGGTCAGGTTGGAAGGCATCACAGTGGGTCCTCTTGCCCAACCTCCTGCTCAAGCAGAATCATCCTATAGCACATGGCACAGGACTGTGTCCAGACAGAAAACATGCTAAATGCATCATACAAGTTAGTACTGATATGGATGAAGTGAAGCAGTTAAAGCCTCCTTAGCCTGTCCTTTAAATCCAGTGATTATTAAAAGAACTTCTCCAAAAAAGGCTACTCATCAACTAGACAGGTGACCTTCTACCACAACGGTATAGCAGCTTTAAACCATACAGAAAATTACATCCTTCCACAATTTCTCAGTCCTTCCTTTTTCCCTTTTCCTTTCCTATTTTCTCCTTTTTCCTTCTACCAATTTTTTCTCTTTTTCTTTTCCATCACTTGTTAAGTTGAAAAAGAAATGAAGAGGGTCTGAAGAAGAGTCACAGGAACCCTGAAAATAATAACATAAGCTTAATAGTAAGAGTTAATGAGAAATGTTCTAGAGCAAGACTGAGTGCCCATAAATGAGATTAAAGTCTCGCTGTAATGAGTGAGACTCATTAATTTGCACTAATGGCTGTATGTCTACTTGGATACATGCTTTCATCCATATTCAGTCACTTCCAAACTGAGACTGAAAAGAGCACATTACCACATATTTGCTACCCTTGAATAAAGTCAGCCTTTTCATAGCTTTGATTTGGCTACAGACTTCATTCAGCAAGTGTGCACAAATTTGTATCTGTATCTCCATTTTACTTGTCATAAGGATAATTAGCATACAATCTTCAAATGGATCACCATTAAAAATTACTCAAAATGTCAGAAATAAAGCGTAATGGTTTTGGACTAGTGAAAGAACAATCAGCCTATTTTTTTTTCAGAATTGTATTTCAGTTCAGTTTGAGTTCAGTTGGATGGAAACACGCAAGACCTGTTTATTTATTTGGTCTTTAATCTTGAATACCAGCAAAAGGTGCCCCTTTTTAAATGGTGTGCAGACTAAGTTTCAAGAATTATACCCCAAAAAAAAAAAATATTCCCGGTAGATTTTGATGGATTTTAAGAAATGAAACCTAAAAGACATCAGCATAAATTATTCTTAGAAATGTCAATATTTCTTTGAGAAGCAACCAACCAAGGAAAAGGCTGTCTTTAACACTTAGGTTGCCTTGTCTTGTGGAGATTTAAGAATTTGGTAGCATTTTGATATTCCATTTGTAACATGAAAAACTTTTCTACTACTAATGTTACTCATTTGTTTTCTTTTCAGCTCCTTGCGGCTATAATGTAACTGCTCAGAATGGTACAGTTTATTCTCCAGGATTTCCAGATGAATACCCAAATTCCAAGGACTGTACTTGGTTAATTGTTGTACCTCCAGGCCATGGGATTTATATCAACTTTACCTTACTTCAGACTGAACCTGTGAATGACTACATTGCAGTATGGTATGCAGTTTTTTGAAGTAATAGTGATTTTTTTTCTGATTGATTTATCAAGTCTCACTGTCCCAAGCTACAGATTTTCTTAGTAGTGGTCTTTAGGTTGTTATATGTGCTGAAGAGCAGCATAAAACAGCTTCTAAGATTATCTGAAAAAAAAAAAATTATCACTGTCTGAACTCTTAAAGAGTACTGTTCCAAAAGTATTTAGAAGCTCAAATTCAGTTATCAATCAGATCTTGTTTGATGTCTCTCTTTTCTAAGTGGAGGCCATGTAAGGTCAAAGTGATGTAATAACCTACACTATGTTGAATTACATGTTCCCATGAATATACAGGCAATATATGTTAGTTTTTGCAAAACTTTCTGACATCTTTAGACATTAACTAATTTAGGCATTAAGTAAGATTTTCTTAAATTTTCTAAATATTTCAATATGCCTGATAGACATATTTTTTATACTTTCTAACCCAGAATTTCAGGCCTTGTATCTCCATGTCTTTAAGCTTCATATTGTAGGTTCCTCTTCTCTGAATCTGTGTTTCTTTCCACCCGAACCCATTCAACTTGTGACCTCAGCTGAAGGAAGAGGACTTACAGCTGTCTAAATTCTTGTATAGGAATTTACTGCACTCAAGAGCAGGCTTAGATAATGCCAAAGGTGGTGGACACGTCATCTCTGCCTAACCCTGGTCCTTACACGACATACTGTGCAAAGTGACTTCTCATACATGCTACAGATAGTTCAGGAAAAGTTTGCACAGAATATACGATGTAACTTATTCCTGTGTGAGTCAGCTGCTCTGATCTCCCAGCTAGTCCACTATTCCTATAGCTAGTGGTGAGGTTTTTTCAGACAGGTATTTCATAGAAATGCAGAACTGTTTCTGAACAGCCATTTGGTTGCCTCTGGTATTTGCATTACCTGTAAACACGAGTGTGAAATACATGATCGATTGTCTTCTCTGGCATGTTATATATATATAATGCTTGACCTTGACTTTTTAATGATAAAACTGAGATGAATAAATATTCCTCTGAAAGACAGTGAAAAGTCAAAAGCTAACAGCTTTCAGAGACATTCTAGATTATCTCAAGCCTTCTAAAATAACATATCACAAAGGCTTTTTCATTTCGTTTAGATTTGGTACATGTAATATACAAAATAACCAGAAATAGGTGCTGTAGAGCTCAAAAAATACTTCCGGGATAAAAGCAGGGAGTTTTGTTTATTTATTCATTCATTGTTCATTCATTTATTGTTCAGGCCTAAATGTTCTATATTATGATACTGGAAATGAATGAAGCCTCATGTTACTGGAGTATATTTATTTTTGGGTATCCTATCCTACTGCTGAGAAACACAAAACACAAACATTTTTTCTGGTTTTTTCCCCTCTCTTTTTTTTTTCCTTAGGACATACCTTTGAATCTTTGGAACTGATTTAAAAGGCAGAGTAACTTGCAATTTCCACGACTCTGTTTTAACCATGAGTTGAAGACTTGTAGCACCTGGGTCAAAATGCTAGAAATACGATAGCATTACAAGTCTTCTAGGTTTTGGTTTTTTCTTCATCTGATGTGTACATGAAAATTTTTGGCAGAAACACACGTTGAAAATTTCCTGCCACTACTAGATTTCTTGCCCATGTATATATAAGAACTTTTGCAAAGTAGCCTGGTCTCCAAAAAAATGTAATTGTTTGAAGTTAGAAAGAGTATTCTTTGTTGCTAGAAATAAAAAGAGGAGAAACTCATTTTAAATCATTAGGGAAAATATTTTTTCAAAAAATTTAAACTGCTCTCCAGAGAAAGAGACTGTTAATTTGAATGTTAAGAACATTAGTTTTTCAGCTGACTTTTTATGTTTCACATTCCAGGGATGGTCCTGACCATAATTCACCTCAGCTAGGAGTTTTCAGTGGGAACACAGCTCTGGAAACAGCTTACAGTTCTACCAATCAAGTCCTCCTCAAATTTCACAGTGACTTTTCAACAGGAGGATTCTTTGTCCTCAATTTTCATGGTCAGTTTTCTTTATATAATTAATACCTAGTTACCAAATCATTTAGTGAATTTTAAAAATAGTTCTTAAATTTGTGGTTTACTGATTTACCAGGACTCATAGATTTGCTGCTTTTTTTTTTTTTTCCCTAATAACTGTACATATGAGTTTTTTTAAATTACATATTAAAAAAATCCTAAGAATGTTAATTTGGGGCTTTTAATAAACTGTTTATCTTTAATGTTAACCATGGCCATCTAATATTGACCTTTTACTCTTTTAATTACTTTTACCCTTCTAATTACTTTTACCTATTTATTCAGTAAGATTTAACTTTCTTTACCAAAATTATTCTCCAGCTGACCATGCTTAGGGCTCATGGCCAGAAAAGTTTCTGGGATGCTATGGCAGGGTTGAGCAATAGCATAAAGACTGATATACAGCAAAATATTTTGTTCATAGTTACATTCAGGGCTAAAGGTGGTGCAAATTAGGTGTTTAACTCAGAAGTGAAAAGCTGAACCATAACTCTAGTTCTATTTCAGACTAAGTCACCCAAAAAATATATATTGAATGGAAGATTATTAGCCTTCTGGACTGTAAATTAAAAATATACAATTAATAATTCACAAAGACTGACGTAAATGTCACAGAAAGAGAGTACCTGAAGATACATGTTTGCATGGAGAAGTCTATGTGAAATTGTTACTCAGAATCTGAAATGCTCTCCTTGTCTGTACTTTTCTCCTAAAAAGAGGTCATGATGCATGGTCACCCACTGCCCTTAACCTGAGAAGCAAAAACTAAAGTGGATAGGACTATCAAGTTGCCCAGAGAATTTCGTTCTGACAGTAACTTAGTTCCATGAAGGGGAGAGTTTTTCCTTAGTATATGCACACAATCTTTCTTTTTCTTTTGAATTTTTTAATCCAGAAGTGGCTTCTTCAACTGTTGTAGGCATTCTACTCCATTTTAGAAGCAACCATTTCAGTGGTTGCCTTCTTTATGAGATCACTCACAATTTATTGAAACAGATTTGAAAAGCAGACGAGACTTTGTTTAAAGAGTCATAGAATCATAGAATGTTTTAAATTTAAAGTTTCCTTAAAGATCATCTTGTTCCAATCACCCTGCCATGGACAGGAACATCTTCCACTAGACCAGGTTTCTCCAAACTTTATCCAACCTAGACTTGTATAATTCCTGGGATCCACAACTTCTCTCAGCAACCTGTTCCAGTACCTCACCATGCTCATGTCATGTAATGACATTTAACTTGGAAAATGTTGTAACTGAGAGACCATGAGGTTCAGTGCAGCTCTGGAAATTTGGGAGGTGTGAGTATGAAATGAATTTTTTGTAAAATACGTCTTAACACACCAGTATTTAATTTTTTTCACTTAAATTTGCAGCTTATCAGCTCAGGAAGTGCCAGCCTCCACCCACAGTTCCACATGCAGATTTGTTCACAGAAGATGATGACTTTGAAATAGGTAAAAAGAGAATATTTCTTTCTCTGTGTTCTGTTTCCCTTGAATTCTAGTTAAACTAAGCTATTTCATCTTCCACCTGATATTTTGATATACTTCTGTTTGAAGGATTTTTTGAGGCTTAACTTTTTTCAATACTTTTTTCAGGAGATTTTGTGAAGTACAGGTGCCATCCTGGTTTCACCCTTGTTGGACAAGATATATTAACCTGCAAACTGAATGCACAGTTGCAGTTTGAAGGATCTTCTCCATCCTGTGAAGGTAAATATATACTTGCATGGTGTGTATATCATTAATATGCATCCTACATAAAGCATCAAAATTTTAGGCACTATCTTCTCGTTGGTGTTTAAAAGAAAATTTTCCATTTAATTCTTTAATATCTAAGAAATGCACATGTTTTTATATATTGGGCCCTAAGAATTTTAGACAGAAATTTTATTCTTTAGAACCAATGAGAAGTGGTTTTAACTATTTGTCTCCACCATTACTGAAACAATGATTTCTAAAATAATTTTTTAAAATATTTTATATTGCTTCATATCAAACCAAAGATTTGTTTTTACTTTTGAAGAATACTAAAAATATGAGTTTAAATTAATATTTCAAAATAAAATAAGAAATCATTCTCTGTGCTTGAAAAATACGGTGATGTTTTATAACAAAGTCACAAGAAAAAGCTGTTCTAAAATAATCTTTCACCTATTCATATTGTGTTCATAATTACAGCATTTCCAACAAGGAACTAAAAAAAATTAATATGAATGATGCTTAGATATGCATTTATATATAATTTCCTCATCTTCATGGAAAAGAAGTTTATCTTGGAAATTTGTATTCAGTCTTCCAAGTTTCATTTTCCAAAATATGTTTTTTGGGGTTTTTTTTCTTCATTTTGTTTCATTTTCTTAAATAATGGATGACAAAAATGTTTTGAAATGTGGAAAAATTGATCAAGAAAGCATCTGTAGAATTTTTGTTCTGAAGTACCTCAAAATTTTGGGGGAAAAAGTTACTGATAAGATGCTATCATTAAAATTTAAGGAAATCAAAAAGTGAACAGAAGTTCTCATATTCAGTATTTTGTATTATCCAGGTTTAGTTTTCATCTATAATATGCAATTGAGGATGGGGCATCTTCTATATCATGAGGTAAAAATATCCATATGCACAAGAGGTAGTGCTGGAAGCACAACAACAATTGTGACACTTTAATAATAGTTGTATGTGTATCTTCCTTTCTGTTACCCTGGTTCTCTATTTCCATTATTTAAAAATTAATAAAAGATTCATAATACAAACTGTATTAGTTTATTGATGCTGTGTTACGATCCGGTTTAAACCCAGAAAAGCAAAGAAAGCTAAGTCTTTGAGCATAAACTGGAAAGAACTTAGAAGGTTCAAAATATTCCCAGAAACGAGATTAAAACCAAATGAGATTAAATATTGTTGCCAAAAAAAGGATGTATTTTATTTAATAGTAGAGAGGCAAAGAGAAGGGAAGAGAGAAAGAGAGAAAGAGAGAAAGAGAGAAAGAGAAAGAAAGAAAGAGAAAGAAAGAAAGAAAGAAAGAAAGAAAGAAAGAAAGAGAAAGAAAGAAAGAAAAAGAAAGAAATAGAAGTGTGCATGGGGGATGGGGGAACAGGGAGAGGTGACAGGGGTTAGGTGGAGGCATATCACCCATCCGAGGGTACCAATGACGTCTCGTTGCTCCCCTCCATCCGGTCTGCAGGTGGTGAGGGTCCCCTGTCACCACCGTGGCCACGCTGCCACATGCTGCCACACGCCAGAGAGTACAGAATTCCGTGGATTAATATACGCTTTGGGCCAGGTGGGAACGCCCACGTGTCTCTCTTGCAGGGGCTGGCTTGACACTGTCCCTTGCAACACTGAGGGTCTGTTGCATCATCTCTGGTGCTCTGGTGCAGGGTCTGGGGACCCCTTTGAGCGGGGCCCCTGTGATGGGCCATGTCACCCCTTCTGCTGTGGATAAGCTTCCCCCACAGTGAGGACCCCTCAGCTGGGCTCTGCACAGTGGAGGATGGGCAGTCACTGTGCCTCTGACCAGAGGCTTTTCCAACACACACCCAAAGCCTCTCCTCCCCCTCCCCTTTGGTGGAGGGTCTGTGTGAGCCTGGCAGCTGATAGCTCTGGGGCTGTGGTCCTCATCTTGGAGGTTTTAAACCTGTGCTTTGTGACTGTCCCCAGCCCTGAGTTGTTACTTTATCTTATCTTCATCAGTGAGCAGTGTCAGGCCTCAGTCAGGGCCCCATTCAGGGTGCAGTAGCCTTCTCTGCAGCTTTTGTAATACAGTTTTAGAAGTCCTTTAAGAAAATGTTTAAGTCATAAAATATAATATTTCAGTCTCTGACATGCTGTAATATATTTTATGCATTTATAAGTAATTTATCTTCATGAACACCCATACTTGAGATAAAGTGGGGTTTTTTACCTCCCCTTTTTTGACTCGTGCATAGAATTAGCTGGTATCTGCCATGGATTCCGAGATGAGACTCCATATCTTTGTTTTGAGTGGAAAAGAATCATTATTCATTTCAGGACCCTCATCATAAAATATTCAGAAGTAATAGGAATACGGTGTACTTCTGTATCTTTCTTGATCGGATAACTGAATACTTATTAAGGTTTGATTTCTTTTTTTAATCAATGTATTTCTCTGTTATAACTGTAATATTTTAATAAGATGATTATACTGCAAATCCAGACTTCATTTTTTAGTTAACAGTAACAGCAGTAACTTAACGTTGACTGTGCCAATTAGAGTGTAAATGTAAAATAAAAGCCTGAAGTAAACTGAAAAGTTATTGTAAAATCTGCAGAGATATTAGGAGCGTCTGATCATGATTAGCCATCTATAACAATTCTTGCAAATGCTGTGCAAACTGCTGTGCTTTCTCTGGCTGTATCCTGTGAATACAGCAAAACTTTGTTACAAGGATGGCATCAAAATAAATAATCTGGTAATGAAAAATAAAAGTGCCATCGAGTGATTCAGAGACAGTAGACAATAGAACTGGAGGCATTAGAGTAAGATTCTGGCGCAGTTACTTTGGACAGACATAAGGGAGGAATTTCTTGAGGTAAATTGGGATGCACCTGATTTCCTTTCTTCAGCCAAGTTTTAATTTTAATTTTAGGATCTGAAAAGTAGAATTTCTTGGTTTTATTTCTATCCCAGCCTCCCCAGTATTACTATGGAGAAAAATGTTTAATGTAATTCTTATTTTATGATAAATCCCTAGCTTGTATTTATGAACCACATGAAATATTGGTAGATCATTTAAAAGTTGTGCTTTTAATGACCATCTTTATAGTGTTTACTCCTAGATAAATATTTGAAAGTACTCATATTGCACTTTGAAAACCTAAGTAACTGAAGGGTGGAAATATGTATTTCTGAATCAGAAATTCTGTATAACAGACTCTATACCCAGTGTGCCATATCTAGCACTGGTCAGTAATGATTTTCCACTGAAGGATAGAAAATCCTCAAAGAAAATTAAGGCCTCAACTCAACTGTAGCTAAACCACTCTTAAGGCAGCAATGTGCTTTATATTTTGAATCCTGTAGAGCTCTTTCTTCAGTAGAATCATTCAGCCCTATTTTGAACCTATGTAAATGCCTTAAATCCACAAAGTTTTGTGCAAGAAGTTACACAATTTATTTATGTAAGGTGTGAAGTTATTTCTCTGTCTGCTTTGAACTTGGCACCTGCTGTTTTGCCTTCATGTCCTCCAGTTGTTATGGGGAAAAAAATCACCATACTTATGTGATGATTCTATAGAATAGAAGATATTTCATACCTTTAATCCTTCTTCTCATCCTTCTCAATACCCTGTCCAATTTGATTGTATTTCTTTAGGAGTGATGCAGGATGGAACTGCATTTATACCAAACTATTTGATCCTCATAGACTTGAAAAAAAATTGCTACTTGCTATGCAATTTGCATAATGTATTTCAAACTAATTTTTGAACTGCCTTCTCATATTTCTACGTTTTACCTGTAATTTACAGTTGTTCATATTGTCCTTGTTTAGATCAGCTTCATATTTTTTAAAGATACAAGAACACTTTCCATTTTCCTGACCTGTGCCACTATGTTGTAGTAGTCAAAAAATATATTTATATGATAGAAGGCCAAGTTCTAGGATACTATATACGAGTCTGATGACATATCTGACAGGCAAGAAAAATCTATCTGCGTGACCACTTCTACATCATTCTCAATAAATGACCTCCAGAGCAGTTATAATCGCACCACATCACAGTTTTCTTACAGCTCCTTTTCCCTTTCTGTCTGAGGATGGATTTTCTCAAAATGTTTGGTGCTGTGTTAACTTGCCAGGTATTTTCTAACATACAGAGCCCTAGGCACCCTAGAGAACATGCTGTCCATGTGCATGAGTTTATATTTACCAGTAGTTGAACAGTTGTGATTTCTGTTTCTACACTTGGAGCTGCTGCTCTCATCCTGTCCCTATATCCTCTTTCTACAAATATCTTTCATTTTTTAATTGCTGCTAGGGAAGTGTAGAGATGTAAGTTAAAGCATGATGAGCATTGTGACAGGAAGAAATATTCCTGTACTGGTCACAAAAATTGTGGTACCTTTATTTAAGTGCTTGGGTACTGTGCCAGATGATTTTCAGGAATGCATTTCTGTCAAGATATATTTGTGGATCTTACACAAAAAACATTTTTATAATGAACGTATATTGTGAAACTGTGGACAAAATGTATCAGACTTCAACAGGAAACAGATTTGAAAAAATCAGTCCTGCATGAGAGGCAAAATGTTAAAGAAAAACAGTGACTAACAAAACTTCCTAATCAAACCAGTGTTTAGGGTATAAAATTTACAGTATTTTAATATAGTATACTCCATTCAGTATGCAGAGATCATAAATGCCTGTGAATACCAGGTGAAACTTTACCTGGTATTGTTACAAGTTCAGACTTTAAATAACAGGGGAAGTGGTTGCTAAGAAGGTCTTACTTGGATGTCTTGGAGCATTCTGTATCCAAAATGAACACTTTACATAGAACTTGTGTACTTTCAGATGATCTGGTATGCCTAGATGTTCCAATAAGTTGTCATGCTCATGTAACAGGCTTTATTCTTAAAGCTGGGTCTTTTTTTTAAGACCTCAAATAGAAAACAATTTCCAAATGAAAAGTACCAGTACTTTTACCTCACCTGCGTGAATGATCGCACCAACATATGTGAATCCCTCGACTGAAACTGCTTTGGACTCTAACAAATTTCTTTCTGCATGGATGCTTTACTATCATTAATAAATTAATATAATATTTCCTAAATGAAAGGTTTATAAAAGTAGTCTGGTTTCGGTGCATATTATAGGGAACTTTTTTCCCTTCCATCTAGAATATGGTTTTAACATGTTTTCATTTGGAAACTGAACCTGAAGCAGGCATTTCATGGAGAAGAAGCACATTGTTTCATTGCTATTCTTAGTGTTCTTTTTGTGTCCTTTGCAGCACAATGTCCAGCAAATGAAATTCGTACAGAATCATCAGGAGTGATCCTCAGTCCAGGGTATCCAGGCACCTATCCCAATTCTCAGACGTGTTCTTGGACTATTAAGGTTGAGCCAGGATATAACATCTCCATTTTTGTAGAAATGTTTCAAAGTGAAAAGCAATTTGATGAGCTGGAGGTGTTTGATGGTAAGAGAGATTTAAATTCTATCTAATTACACAAGAACAAATATTGGGCGGAGTGAGCCTTGATTTCCAGTTGTTGGGTTCATAATGCAGTGATACTGAAACTTAAACTATGATTCAGAATTCCTATTACTTTTGCCTTAAATCTAAATCTATTAGCCAATGGAAGTTCTTATAGATGTATTCAAGGCAAAGAAGATTTTAAATTTTCTTAGGTATTGTTACAGGAGGAGCACTAACATCTGCAGCTTCCCTAGGAAAGTCACACGGTTTTCCATTTCCTGGGAAATGCATGGAGGTGTCTGAAAGGAGAAGTTAACATGCTGGTCCATAATGGTTCGTTTCTGCTGAAGAAGTGTTTTGGGGTTATAATTCCATTTGTCCAAATTAATAAAATTATTTGAGTCTAAATACTGAAATTTGAATTCAAATACTCTGTCTGCTTTTTCCATAGCATTAGCACACCAGTGCTGTTCACTGTTTGAATACACCACTGTTAAAGCATTTAACCATCTGTTTTGGGACAAAGAGCAGAGAAACTACCAAACCTCATGTTCTAGTGTTATTAATAGTCACCTCTCAAAGGGCCCTACTTAATTCTTATTTTCTACTACATTCTGAACTTATTATGACTTATTATGTTCTCACTGATTGACAAGGATAACTAGTCTCTGATTGTTCTTAAATATATTTTTATTCATTTAGAGACCATTATCATATCTTCCTTTATTAACCAAGAATATATTATAACTATGACAGAAATGATGAATATTCACTATGGGAGTTTCACAGCATGAAAAATATTAAAAGGTCCTATCTTTTGAGGTATCCAGGTATTCTTCTGAAACATTAAGTTTCTAATGTCTAAAATTGCTAATTTTTTCTTTCACTTTTTGGTAAAAAACATTCTAAAAAATCACAATATTTTTAATGCTTTTATAAATACCACTTCATTAGCATATTTTTTCTTCATAACATGTATGCTGGTCCAGGTGAGGTTAATGCAGAAAATAGTCTGCAAAAAATCTATTAAGACTTGCTTTTCCTCCATTCTATTTTGTATCAAAGACAGTATGTAGCATGACTGGAACTTTTCTAGTGGTCTGATCTCTTTGTTTTCTTTTGAGAAATTCTGTTGAAATGGCATAATTTTACTGATGTATATTTTTGTTTTCTTTCCTCTGAATTTAAATGTAATGAAACCAGATTATCAATAATAGATCTGAGAGGAGAGTTAATGTAGTTTCTACATTTTTAAGCCCTTTAATTTCATAGCATGAAATGATATTTTTACAAATTCATCCCTACTGCAGCTCTGCAGAAGCAATTTTTTCTACCACCTACCAGCAACCTTAAGTGAAAAAGATAATGGCATATTTATAACCTCTCAACTACAGTGTCGTGTAGAGATTCCTGAGCTAGCTCTCAACAATTTGATATTCAAATATGGCACATTGCAGTGCCTTGCAGAGATACTTGCTTGTGTCCCTGTGGCCACATTAGCAATGTGCTCTGCTGGACTAATTAGTTGTACATCTCAGCATGATGAGTTTTTGGAGGCAGAAGGCAATGCTGATGTGGCATGCTGCTT
Organism: Corvus hawaiiensis; assembly: GCF_020740725.1. Taxonomy (NCBI): domain Eukaryota; kingdom Metazoa; phylum Chordata; class Aves; order Passeriformes; family Corvidae; genus Corvus; species Corvus hawaiiensis. The sequence goes on along the minus strand of NC_063215.1, from coordinate 23,010,893 downwards.
CCACTGATGGCTATAACTCAGACTCAAATGTTGGTGCATTTTGCAGCAAATATATGTCATATTGTGGGGCCTTGAGTGGTTTAAGACAGTGTACTTTATCTAGATTAGTAGAACTGCACTGATCTATCTATAATAGGTAAAGATACATCATCAAACTTTATGCAGAATCTGTATAAAGATTTGCAACACAAATTTTAAAGAATTAGGGTTGCTAAGGCACATGTCTCTGGTTGCCTTGTAAGGCAGCTTTGGAATGCAATCCACAGCAGGGACTACACCTACCTGACTGCACTGTACATTATGGTGCTTCAGTAGCTGGATGATGATCAGGACAGGCATCCAGTAACTGAGGTCACCGTGGTCAACTGGGTCAACAAGCCATTCCTACTTACCAGTCATACCCTTAGAAAATCCTACCTGGATTCTAAACCAGAGAAGCCATAAATGTTATATGAACATAATTATTAAAATATTTTGAACTTGAAAACACTGCATTCATACTATTTACACTTAACAGCATTCATTTAATACAGAAAATATTCTTCTTTTCTCTCTGAAATAAACCAAAACCTATCACTGAAAATAAAAGGAAATGTCAACTTTTATCTAATATTCAAGAGAACATCATATGACAGATCACCACACCAGAAGCTGAATATTTATTTCCTTATATAGACACACTCTGAAATAATAATTAAATAAATGTCAGTTTCAAGAAAAACTGAGTCATGCTGCTGACCTTCCTGAACACCATCTGAAGAGCTGACTGCTAGGTAAGGTACAGACACTAAAACTCAGCTCCAGGAAAAACAAAGCAAACTAAAAGACATTGAATCAATCCTCTGATCTCCCAATGACTAAAAAATGTGGTGTGGCATATGGTGCTGAAAACTAATTTCGTGATCACTAATAAGGATCACCTACCTATCACCTACCTCTTTGTAGGTAGTTTATTTGTAGAAGTCCCTTTTTTAGTCCCTTAATATGAGAATTTTGAAATAACATTTACATTCCAAACTGTAACAAGTGTATTAAACAGATTTACAAACCTAAAGTGAAGCTCAGAGTAACTGAGTTAAATGTCATCTTCTAAATAATTTTTTCAAGCAAAAACAGGAATTGACCCTAGCATCCCTTATCATTTATCCTACACTGTAACCATCAAACACTAACTCCTTAATATGATAAACAAACAAGTCATGAAGCATTTTGATGCGGGCATGCTGAGCAACCTATGCCTAAAACAATGCTTATTTGTTCTTATTTTGTATATGCATTCAGAATTTGTTAAGTAATACTTAGTTGTAGTATTGTCATTAGGGTGACTGAAATGCAGTTCCTAAGAACTGGGAGGTAATGTTAATATTTATGGTTTTGTGGCTTCCATAGCCTCCCTTTTGTACCTGAAATGTCCCAATAAGAAAATACACCTTTTTTATTGAACTGTATGGGGCTGACAACAATTGTATTCAACTTTTAGGTGTCATTTGATTCAGTTTTATTTTTGTATTCTCATGTAACATAAGAAGACCTGATCAGGCTGTAGCTGCTCAAACTCAGCAAAAAATGAATGAAGAAGCTCTTTATTTGTAATAGCAACTCTGACCAAGATAATGTTGGTTGAACATGGCTTTCTTAAAATTGAAAAAGCATGGAGCAAAAGACATAGTGAGCATATGGAAGGGAGTGGTTCAGCTGTAGAAAACATAACCTTCATATGGAGGAAAAAAATGACATTTCATGTTGTAGAAAGCTTCCAGTTGGAGATTGGATTGATATATGGATTTTTTTCTCTTTCATATATGTTGTTAGATAATTAGTCCTGAAATCATTATCTATGCCTCTAGGATTTTATTGTGGTTTAGGGCCAGGACACATTTTTTCAGCATCTTGTATTTACTGTAAATGTATATCTTTCTACACTAAAATGAAACTATAATAAACATATTAATTAACAGAACTGAGTCCTAGAGAAGTGTATAAATTTGTAGCACTTGTACATATCTGTATTCCACAGTGACATAGTGATGATCTTACATGTGACAGGTTTTTTTAGCTACTGTGTTCACTATGTAACATGGTGGTGTTTAAATTATGCAAGATGTACAATACCAAAGAATGTATACATTTGAAATGTGTATACAAAATAAATTTGTATACATATTTCTAACTCACTAGTTATAAAAAAGCTTAAATAAATAATAGATTTAAAAGGGCAAGGAGCAGAAACCCAACCTTATTCAATGTAATTGTGCCAAATAGAAATGAATATTTTTTTTTCAATCCACTACTTTTTTCAGTGTTTATGGTGAAATCACTAACTGCTTTATATTTCAATTTGTTTGTACCAAGATTTTTTTATCTTGGAAATATAAAACAATTATAGTGCTCTCTAGTGAAAACCTAAAACCAGATGGACAGCTTAAACAGATATATGCTAATTATTTCTCTGACAAGGATGTGTCAGGCTATTTCCTATTCTACCGTGTTCACATTCACAGGTGAGTTAAAATATGGAAAGAATTATTTAAACTCATAGTACTTTAAAACTTCAATAGTGTCTTAATTCCTCTCTGAAGGTTCTTCTGGGCAAAGCCCTTTACTGGTTGCTTTAAGTGGAAATCATACTGGGCAACTGAACTTCACAAGCAGAATGAATCAGCTGTATCTCCGCTGGTCAACTGATCATGCAACCAGCAAGAAAGGATTCAAGATCCGTTACTCCGGTAACTATTCATGCTTTCCATTAAATTATACTTTGTGGGTATACTGTTGTCCACCTATACTTAAAGCCATGACAACTGTTCAGCATCAAATAGAACTTGTAATATAATGTCTGTTTCTCTGAAGATAATTTATTATAATGTACATTTTAAGGATGTGTAATCATTCTATTGTAAGTTTAAGGTAAGCACAGAACTTGGTCTTTCCATTTTTTTCCAGTGTGCCAGAGATTTCCAGATTAATACTTCTTCAATTAATACTCCTCTTTGCACCTGTTCTCTTGTCTTATCAGACCTGGAGAGAGGCCTTTGAAATGTAGTGGTAGGGATAACCCTTAGATTTACACAGAAGTACTCAGACGTGAGAATTTTTGATCCTGAAATGCTGTGTGGTGCTTCAGCTGCAATTCAGTACACAATTACTAGGTTTACAATTTCGTAGAGTTGCAGTTCACAACTCTCATTACTGTGGTTTTCTTCATGTACAAATAAATGGAAAACTGGGGGGAGGGGGGGTGTGGAAATAAGCCCCTCATTTCTTCAATAGGCTTGAATGTTACCATTCAAGGTATGTCAATCATACCAGAATATCAATCTGGTATGGTGGTAACATGAAAATACATAAGTAGTCTATCTAAATAGTGCCAAAATTATCTCCCTTATTAATAATAAAAATTAAGAAGAAGCATACTGCAGTACTGGATTATATGTTATGTGTAGACATATTGACCCTTACTCATTTTGCAGCCTGTTTATGATGTTTCCACACATACATCTACAGACACATTGCTGCTAAAAGGCTTGGCTTAGAGATCATTTACATGATGTGAATAGTGTGTGTGAGAGATAAAGGTGATAATTGCTGTCATTAACATTTGCTTTTTCTCTGTTTGGACTTGATTAGCAATGTAAAGGTTGTGTGTGTTAATTTTGGTGGCTAATAATTGTCAGTATAAATTACGTAGAGAAAGGAATACTAAGAATGTTTTAGCAGAACATTTCATAAAGCACCAGGTATCTCCCATTTAGTCGTGCTCTTTGGGGAGACAGTTTTTGGGAAGCTCACTCCTTTTCTGTACCATCCATGCACTGCCTGTCTAATTTCTGGAAAGTTTCTCTTGTTACTGAAACATAAGATTAGGGATCAGCTCAGAGCATAATAATTATTGTTCAGGGGATTTAAAAACTAAGCAGAAACTGTGAGAAGTCAAGAAAAAAATCAGTCAATTAAAGCATTATCTTCACCTGCACCTTTGGATGATTACTACAGGCAAACTGAAGCTGAGGGATGGGGAAAGTTGTTTTCAAGCATACTGGAGATTTTTTCCATAGTAAAAAAGCAATTGCAGGACTTAATAGATGGATTGAGAGTGTGCAAGAGGGAACAAAGAGAACCTGTTGCATCAGAGTCCTCAAGTGCGGCAGTGAAGCGAGTGGGCTTTCAGTCATTAATTCAAAGTGAGGAAGTAATATCAGGGTTACATTAGTAGACTTAAGGTAAAGAATTTGTTTTGTAAGTATCAAATTATTAAGGAGACTAATTTTTGAGGAATGGGAAATTATTTTGTACTGTTGCATGTACACAAAACATGTTTTGCAGTACTGAAGAAGTGGTCTGTAATTGCTAGGCTCAATCATGGCACTAGCTATGACTAACAATAAAATTGGAGGACTGGAAACAGATATGCAATCCTTATGGCTACGTTTTAGGAACAAACAAGAGTTTAGCTTTTTCCGTTTCACTAACAGTCAGTGCCTCCCTTTTTCTCTAAACTTCTGTCCATTTTACATGACATTCAATTGAAATAATCAGCATAAAAGAAGAGTAACAGTGAGCAGCAGCATAAACAATTGGAATTGAATCCTAATGAGGGAGAGCAACATCATGAAAGTAGGAAAAATACAAGATCCCAAAAAGGCTATTGATACTGTGGCAGCTGTGACTAAGCCAGCAGGCTCCCTCATGATGAAGAACCTATTGAAATGTATTACTGCCCTCCCATAACCCTTCTCCAGCTATGTCTGTGCAGAAAATTTTGTAAAATGTGGTTTTGTCACAGCTAGATTTCACTTGTAGATACAAATTTTATTCACTGTTAGAAAGTGCTAGAAGCTTTTATGGGAATGCTTAGTATTTTCTTTAGCATACAACCTTAATTGTGTAAGCTGTTTGCTTATTATTAGTATGTTTGCTATCATGTAGTATAAGGCTTTTTGCTAAATCTCAGTAGAAAAAAGCTGTAGCATTACAGGAGATGGGTATTCTTTTAAAGGCTTTGACATATTATAGAGGCAATAGCATAGATTTTAGTCTAAATTATACATTTCCTAACTGCACTAATGCCTAGATATTAAATGGTCTCTTTCTTAATCTACAGAGTATCTGCATAGCATCCCTCAATTATTTATAACCCTACATGCACATTTCTATCCATGCAAGCTAGGGTAAAAGCATAACTAAGAAGAGGTAGATGATTTTTTTTCCCCAATTATTGGTAGAAGGAGATAAAGTGCACTACAGTACCTGGCATATCTGCTGGAAGCACGAGGACTTGGGAACAAGATGGGTACTTCATTTGCTACTTTTCAAGTTGACGTTGCCACTATAACATTTACAGGCTTTTGTTTAACTTTTGGTTAGTCATTCAAGAGTAAATAAATCAAGTGGTTACTTAGCTAATTTTTAATTTCCTGCCAATAGAACTATTTAACCTTGTGCCTTGGGTTAAAGTGGCCAGGTTTTTGTAGCGGGGGGGGATCCAAGTATGTCTTCTGTGAGAAGCTGTCAGAAGCTTCCTCCATGTCCAAAAGAATCAGGTCCAGCCAGTTCCAAGATGGACCCATGGTAGTAGTGGGATGGTGGTAGTGCCTTTGCAATAACATACTTTAAAAAAAAATATATATACTCAGCAGCAGCTAGAAGGAGTGAGAATACATGAGTGACAACTCTGCAGAAACCAAGGTCAGTGAAGATGGAGGGGGAAGAGGGTCTCCAGGTGCTGAAGCTGATTTTCCCCTGCAGCCCATGGTGAAGACCATAGTGAAGACAATGGTGAGTCAGGCTGTCACCCTGCAGCCCATCGAGGTGCATGGTGGAGCATATCCACCTGCAGCCCCTGGAGGATGCCATGACAGAGCAGGTGGATGCCTGAAAGAGGCTGTGAGCCTGTGGGAAATCCATGCTCCTGGCAGGACCTGTGGTCCCACAGAAAGAAGAGCCCTAGCTGGAGTAAATCTGCTGGCAGAACTTGTGACTCCATGGGGGACATGAACTGGAGCAGTCTGTTACTGAAAGACTGCAGCCTGTGGAAGGGACTCATGCTGGAGAAGATTCTGAAGAACGACAGTCTGCGAGAAGCACTCATATTGGAGAAGATCATGGAGGACTGTCTCTTGTGGGAGGGACCCATGCTGGAGCAGGATAAGAGTGTGAAGAGTACTCCCCCAAATGAGAAAGGAGCAGCAGAAACAACATGTGATGAACTGAGTGCAGCAGTGATTCCCCTTCCCCTGTGCCAAGGAATCTGGAGTGAAGTTGAGCCCTGTATTGCTCTTTAACCCTAACACACCACTAAGGCCCACCCAGCTGCTTGCTCACCCCCCTCCCACAGCAAGATACAGGATGGGGTAGAGAATCAGAAGAATAAAAGTGAGAACTTGTGGGATGAGATAAATAGGTAACATTTAATAGGTAAAACAAAAGCTGCACACACATTCAAATCAAAACAAGGAATTCATCCACCACTTCCCATTGACAGGAGTTCAGCCATTTCCAGGAGATCTTGCAGGGCTCCACCAGTCTTAACGGTGACTTGAACATAACTTGCAACCTTGGTCCTTCCTTCTTCTTCTCACAGCTTTTATTGTTGAGCATGACACCATATCTTATGGACTATGTCTTTGGTCAGTTGGGGTCAGCTGTCCCATCTGTGTCCCCTCCCAAATTCCTGTGCACCCCCAGCCTCCTTGCTGGTGGGGTGGTGTGAGAAGCAGAAAAGGCCTTGACTCAGTGTAAGCCCTGCTCAACAATAACATCCCTGTATTATCAGCACTGTTTACATCAGAAATCCAAAACACAGCCTCATATTAGTGCCTATGAAGAAAATGAACTGTATCCTAGACAAACCAGCATACCTGGTAAAAAAAGAGAGGAAGGGGAGGGCAGGTGGGGCAGAGACTTTTCAAAATTTAGTTTTATTTCTCATTATCTTACTCTGATCTGATTGGTAAAAAATTAAATTAATTTCCCCAAGTCAAGTCTGTTTTGCCCATGAAAGTAACAGCTGAGTGATCTCTCCCTGTCCCTTTTGCAGCCCACAAGCCTTTTGTTATATTTTCTCTCCCCTGTGCAGCTGAGAAGGGGAGGGATTCAGCGGCTTTGATGTGTACCTGGCATCTAGCCAGGATTAATACAGCACACCTTTATCATGCTCTTTTAACCTGATATGTTATTGCAAGAACCCTAATTCTTCACTGTTCATTTGTTATTTTTAAGCTTTGGACATGTTAAACAAGTGTTCCTACTCTCTCTCTATTTCAATTTACAATAAAAGAATATTGATTCGTTTGTGTTTACATTTCCCAGTAGATGGCTAGAAGTGACAAGGGAACTATGTGAAGAAGTTCATCAGACTCTGTATAATTGTTTCTTCTCTGATTCACAAACTTTTAGGTGGTGATTTGCACAGCAGGAAGGTCACAGTGGAGGTTTATACAGTACCGTGAATCAAGAAAAATAGGCAGGACGATTTATAAATGTTGAAACACCAGCAAGAATAGCTGTCATATAAATAGCAGGTTATTTAAGCAGATATTTAATTTTTGAAGGGGCAGGCATTGACAATTATATCACTAAAGAGGGAATAGGCCTTTACAAGTTTGTCTTGTCTTTTCATGTTGTTTATTTGTTAGATTTAAAATAAAATGCAAAAGAAAAAGAGTGACAGCCTGATCCCTTTTTGTTGCTTGGTTGAGTATTGTTCTCCATTTTGATCCTGTACATTGCAAAGTGAAAAACCACATATGGAATGGAAGGTCCATTAATTAAGAAAATTGTTTAGTAATCAGAAAAGGTATATTTAGTTTTCTTGTGTGACCTTAACCTACTCACTTAAGCCAGTGTCCAATTTCTTATCTATAAAGTGAGTATGACAGTAGCTCTCTACTACATCGGATATTTAAACAATAGCAGCACAAAGACATAAGATTCCCCAGTAATATGGTGATGAGGACAATTAAGTATCCAAAAGGGAAAGTTATAAGGAAGCAGTATAGTAAGCTGAGACTTTTTATCTCTCAACATAAAATCTAGCATGTAAGCTAAACAAAGCACTGTGGGATTTGAAGGAACGTTTTTCGTTTATTTATTATTTCAAAGATAGTACTGTTTCTGTGAATAGTTATAAATATCTTCTTCATATTAGTTTTTTGACTACTGATCAAAGATACTTCTGGGAAATCAAGTCCTTTGCTAAAATAAATTATTTGATAAAATTTTTTATTATTCAATGTAGAGACTGAGTTCCACAAAATATCTGGGGGGGGTTGGACATTGAGTTTAAAAGAATTTTAATTTTTAACTGGGAGTCATTTAATTGAACTTCCCTGAGACAGAGTGTCTCAAACAGCAAAAAAACCTCTCAGCAGAAATGTTTAAAAGTTCCAGCTATTAAGAGAATATGCTTTATTAGAAGGAAGAGTGTGGTCCTGCAAATGCAAGATCAGTGTTTATCTGTGTTGTTGTCCACACATCCATTGTCTACTGATATGTGATTTAGCTGGAAGCTATTATCTTGTTGGCGTTCAGTTGCAAATTACAAATGCTCTGATGTTAAGTGAGCTGAATGTTTTGATTATAAGTGAGCTGAAAATGTTCAGTATGTTTCCTTGCAAAATACACTGTTATCTAAGTGGTCTTGAAAGAATGTGGACGATATGTCGTTTGGAAAAGTAAATTAAATATATGACAGTAAAGTTACTTCAGTCACTGGAAAGGTCATAAAAGTTTATCACATTCTGTGGTAAAACATTGTCATTCCTAGATGACAGCACTCCTGTGTCATTACACCTATTTCAGCTAAGCCTCATGAGATTCCAGGACAGAGTCCCCTTTCAGAAACTGGCTGGGAAAAGACCAGCATTTTATCACAGTGGTCCTTGACACAAGGCTGCAGTATTTTATGAGTTCATGGTATGGATTTCTGCTTAAGCTCAAAATTTTCAGTTGACAGTGGCTGCAGTTTTCAGTCTGGCATTCTTCAAGTATTTGCTTACACTTCAGGTCTTCAGACATTTATTTATTGCTTTGTGTTCATATGTTCATATGTCAGTTCCTGATCCTAGAAGTTGTGTGTGCTTTATCCTGGGCTCTGAAGGGAGTTCAGTTTAAAGAACAAATTAAAAATTACTACACTATAGATTAAGAAAGGAATTGTATCTGAATTTACCACTATTCCTTTACTGTATCAACATGTGTACTTTCAGAGTTGTAAAATAAAAAATTTTCAGAATTTTTAGATAGTCTGCTTAAAATGCTTTTCTTCATTTCATGCTATCTATAGCTTTAGATACATTTTTTTGAGTATCACCCTTTTCTATACATATTATGCAGCCTTGGCAGCACAAAATACTGTAGTTTTAGTAGGACCTTTACATGGATGTGGATTATAGGCAGTGCTTGCCTGTAACCTCGTTGTTGGCTTCTGACTTACTACTAGACTACTGCCACTACTTTAAAATGTCATTAATAAACATTTCTGTAAGAGTGGAAGATGGTTCTGATCTATGTTAAATAACTGTTTTAAACATAAGTTATCCAAACATATATGGTTTGCATCACAAAATGCATGTTACAGGTTTCAGAGACACTATTAACAGTCATGAAACTGTAAAGTTTGGTACTCTGGGAGCACAGCCTCTTTCTGATATGTGGAATCTTTTCTGTACTGCTATCTGGTGAACTGTTCATTGTACTTCAAGGAATCCACCTCACTTCATGTAGTCCCATTCACCATACTTTTTTGTCCCAAACCTTATACTCATTCTGGTCAAAGTACCTTTGCTAAGACAGTCTAGCTGTGTTCCCCAAACCTTCTTTCTGTCACCCTTTATCCACCCCTCTCTACAAATCACAGTCTACTTTTAGTGGAAAACATAAGATTTTTCTTTAACCAGCTTTTATCTATTTTCTTTCCCATCTAGCTTACCATCTTAATTTCCCTTGCTTCCTCTTTACAATGACTCCCCTAATTTGTTATCCTGCTCCTTCCTTTCTTCTGTCCCTGATCTTCTCTTTGTCTCCCACTAGTCAATTTCATTTGATTTTATGATTTTTTCTTTCTAGTTTCTTTCCCCGAATCATATTTTACTCTGAACACAATCTCAGTCTCTGATGCATCAATCCTTTTGGTGCCACTTCAAACAGCTAACCAAATCCTTCTCTTTCTGTCATTTTCACCCCTTTCTCCTGGCCTCCAATGCCTCCCTTACTATTTCTTATCTCTTTGCACAATCTGTCATGGCTGTTCTTCTTCACGGCTCTTAAATCAGCACCTTTGTGTCAAATATTCTTTCTCTTTTTTCTCCAGTTATAACCTCTCTATCCTGTCAAACACATCCTATCATTTTATATTCACACTTAAACATCTGCCTTTAACTTTCACAATGGCAGATGCCCACAAAGCTTTACCAAGACATCTCAGTTCCCAGATCTCCTCTTGCCTATTTCCTCCAGGTCCATGCAGCTGCTGCCACTCACTCATCTTGGATTGTCAGGAAAAGTAAGCATTAGTAACAGTAGGTTGAAGAGATGATTGAAAGCAGCAACTATACAGGAGTCATCAAGGTGTCTGGGAAAGGAGGATATAGTCTTCTGTAGAAGATCTGCAACAATAAACTTTAGAAATTAAGTATTTTTAAAGGGTTGTTGGAGTAAATTCTGAGTCATATTGCTGTTTTGTCTCCCTCCTTGTTTTCTTCTACCAGTTTCTTAGTTCAAAAGATTTTTTTTGCTTTACTTTTTCCCGAACACCACTTGATTCACTGGACTTTGGGCTCAAGACATTATTAATTGTTACAACATAAGCAACAATTATGACTGATAAATTTCCCCTTTGGATCTGTCTTGGGGTGACCTTATGATGTGTATCCCATATCGCTGCCTATGCCCAGAAATTAATTATTGGCCTTTCTATGCCTCTGAACTGAGCCTGAGAGGGGGAAGAAAAAACTGAGCAAAACTTTCTCAAAGCAGTTTGAAACTTGTTCAAGGTCACATAAAGATAGCAGGTTCTTTTTCCCAGCTGGGGCAGGGGGAGTGAGGAAGCACCCGGCTTGCAGTTTTTCCAGTCAGCTTTTGGCCAGTTTTTTCCAGTTTCTTGTTCTCTGGAGAGAGGCTGAGAGTTGAACTTTTCCTTCTCTGGAATTTCGGATTTTCTCCCTTTTCTACTGGACTGCCTGATTGCTGTAACATCAGAGCACATCAGGAGGACTTTCCACCGGGCACAGAGGGCCTGGCCCTGGGCCAAGCCCCAGCTCCGAGGAGACCAAAGGGAGGACTCGAACACTTTCCCAGGTTTTTCCTCTACAGCGAAAGATTTTACCATTTAACATTATTTTCCATTCCCGTGTGTTTGTTAAATAAATAGTTTTATCTTCTTCACTTTCCTTCGAGGAAAATTTATTTTTTTTTCCCGAACCTGGTGGGGGGAGGGGTGGTTGTGCCTTCTCTCAGAGGATATATATATATTTCTAAATTTGGCCAAACCGGAACAGGATCCCAAGGAAATTTTCAGTATTTCAACATCATTCTGTGTAATTCAGCAGCCTGACTGTTCCATATTTCATGCCATTTTAAAGCTATTCTCTCTGGGTGTTCATATATATTTATTGTTGTAATTAGCCACAGCTAAAACATGGTAATAAATACCCTGGCAACTAGAACACAAAGTTTAACCTTTTATGCTAAAAATCTTGTTATGAGTAAAAAACCCTATGCTTTTATGTCTAGCCAAGAATTTACTGTTAGAATAACTGAATGTTAGCAGTTTAATAAAAGAATTACTAGTTCAGATTAAATGATTATAGGAGGAGATAGAAAAAAGAAGACATGAAAGGTACTATACAGAAAAACAGTATGGTTAGAATTGGTATACAGTATTAGTGGGCTACAGACAAATATTTTCTGTCTAGAATTGCAGTACTGATGTAATAAATTTGGAATTTTGTCTGAATTGAATATTTTGTTTATGGCTCACCTGCTATTCTTAAGATCTAGGATATTTAAAATTAAATAGCACTTACTGGAGCTGATTTTAGAGATCTTAATCTGCTTGTTTTGCAATAACAATATTACTTATTCTTCAATATGTCAAAAGGAAAATTAAAGCCATGTTTATTGTGTTTCTTTAAATGTCAAGTCCCCTTTTAAACAGTAATTTGATAAGTAATGTAATTTAATTAGGCATGCAAGTGAGTGTCACCATGCTTATAAAGGACACAGCATGGCCCCAAACAATTCTTTTACTGGACCATCTTGGCTTATTAATTTTCATTCTGGTTTTATTTTTTTCCTTTATGATTTAGTGGGGTTTTTTTTCAAATAATCTCCAAGTGAAAGAATGTATAGAAATAACATTTCAAGTAGAAATAATGTTGCTTAATTGAGAACTATATAATACAATTCCAACAGATGACAACATTTTTCAGCATCTTTAATGTTGGACTTAGCTTTACTGCTTATGTTGGGTGTTATTGCTTAGAAATATTGACTTTGATATACTCCATCTAAATCTAGACATTTAAAGGAAACATTTCAGTTAGGAATATTATCAACTCTATGACCTCTGTCAATGAACAAAAACATTATTCTTTAGGTGGTAATTGATACCACAGGTGCGCCTTAAGGTGACAAAATACACATTAAAAATAAAAATTAAAAAATAGAGCTAGATATTGAAAGCTGTATACCAAAATCTATATGCGCTTGTGAAAACAAAACAAAATGACTTCTACTGGATAATTGTCTACAGAAGATAAAATGAACATCACGGTATACCTAAGATACACTTCAGTATGATGGAGGGAGTATTCTAACAGTAGTTGCAGTCTCAGTGTCTTTGGTATTGACATTTAGTTCTCATTGGAGCTCAACACGGTCTTCCCTGTGAAGAATGTTCATAGGCTCATTTCAGCAGTGGATGTTCAGTCAGGTTTATTTTCAGCAAGCCATGGTCCTGCCATGCTGCTTCTGAAAAGATAATGTCAGTAAGCTTGACATGGTGCATACCTGCTTCAGTACGTAGTGACTTGTGCTTCAGTGTGGAGTCCAGGTAATTAATCATATTGCTTTTATCCAGGGATAAATGTTTGCATTCTACAAACAGATTTATGTTATACTCTGCATATAGTGTGTCAAACTATACTGTACTACTGCTTGATCTGAGTCTAGATCAAGTACCCATATTCCATCCTTACAGACAGATCCTGCAACCTTATTTTAAAAGATGGTTTTCATTACTCACTTTTGACACAAAAAAAAAATTGTACCTTTTTTACTTACTCAGCACATATCTAATAATTTCCATTTATATGTCACAGGTCCTCGAGTACCATACTAGTCATGAAAACCTCTCTGCAGAAAATATTAGTAGAGTAGTGATTAAAGTTTATCAAGGTTTACTTTCATTTCAAAACTGAAACAGGTGCATTCTATCTTACTTCATATGAAGTGTAAATTCAACATTTAAGAATTTACACTCAGTTAAGTTACATTATTTTCATAAAAAATAATATAATTGCCAAGTAATATCTTTGTGAGAACATGTACAAAAAAAAGCCTCATTTCAATCTGAAAAAATACATCTGAAGAATCAGTGTACTGTAATTTGCCTTATAAATTTTTAACGTATTTGACAAAATGTTTAAACTTTGACTTAGATGTCTAAGTGCACTGAATTTTTTAATAAAGCTGCATAATTGGTTTTGCATAGTGTGTAGCTCAAAGAATAACTTTGTATCTATAAAGTTATCAGATTTGAAGTAGACTTTACTAAGTGTGAGCGAACTTACTGAACATTCAATATGCTTCATGATTGTAGCTTCCTTATATGCAGTAATATAAACTGGTTTGTGATTATAAATTTTGGGTTTGAACTTGTTTCTTTATAAGTAGTCTGAATCTTCATTGAGGATTCCAAAAGTACTGTAAAGGTTTCAGTATTAATTTTAGTGGTATTCAAATTTTTCTCATATAATAAATAATCTTAATTTTGTACATTAAGGGCATTTGATTTGTTTTTAATAATGTCAATTTTTTTGATGTTTAGCTCCTTATTGCAGTTTAAACCCTACCTTGAGGAATGGTGGAATTATAAATAAAACAGGTGGTCCTGCTGGAAGCAAAGTTCGCTATTATTGCAAACCTGGGTATAGAATGATTGGTCACAACAATGCGACGTGCAGGCGCCATCAAAATGGCATGTACCAGTGGGATTCTCCTGTGCCAATCTGCCACGGTAAGGTACTGCTTTCTTCTTGAGTAGGCTTCTATAATTTCATTGCAAGGCTATTTCACAAAACAGAGATACAACATTGTCAATAGTTCTGTATGCCAAGAGAGACACTGACATCATGACCTGATCCAAACACCTATTGACTTGTGTATTTCATGTGTGAAGAATTGAAGTATTAAGAACTATTCATGCAGTCAAATACAGGCCAAATGAAAAATATGTTTTCAATACTTTTTCTTTAGTAATGTACATACCTATAAACAGACCACAGGTCATTATATTGTATTACAGAACATTTTGTAAAATTCAGTAGTTATAAGGAATTACTTTATTATTTTAGAAAATCACTTCATAACCAGTGCTTTAAAGACATAATCTGTAACTTCTTTTCTCTCCCTCTCTTTTTTTTCTTTTTGAATATCCTGAAGCTGAAACAGGGTCTATTTTAGCTTGCTGCTCTTGGTAAGAGTAGTTACTGTTTGTCAAACGTATATGCCCCATCCCTGGAAGTGTTCAAGGCCAGGTTGGATGGGGCTCTGAGCAACCTGGTCTAGTGAAAGGTATCCCTGCCCATGACAGGGGTTTGGAACCAGATGGTCTTTAATGTCCCTTCCAACCCAAGCTATTCTATGATTCTGTGATAATATCAGGGACCTGGGGAAGAGGAATAAGGCTGCAAATTCTATCCATATCATATATGGCCTATTGTAACTTGTGTCTGCTTCTAGTCTGCTAGATACAGAATGAAATTATGATAGCACTCGTATTTAAGAACATGATTTGATTAACACTTGCATTTGCTTGTTTTTAACTTTGTAAGACATTAACATCAGTTTTCCATGTCTCCTTCAAGAAAATATTTTGCTTGATGTTCCATCAGTGATGGTTCAGATATTTCTAAAAAGACCATAAGATGGGAGTTCTCTTTTGTGAATTACAAAAAAAAAAAAAAAAAGGCCAGCTGAGATTTGGCATGATGCTTTTCTGTTGGGACCTATTTTGCTGGCTAGCTGGCAGGTGTCTTTTCTCAAAAGGTACTGAAATTTTGGCATTTTAATCTGCAGCTCAATCACTCTAAGCATGTGAGGATAGAGACAGTATTCTGTGTGTACTTGTTAGACTAGGGGAGTTTGGCCCATAAACTTTAGGAGGCCCTATATTATACTTCTCTCTGGAATTTAGGATCTCGTGATTCCTCAGCTGTCAGAAATTCTGTGCAAATATATCCCTTATCTTTCTACCACTCATCTATCCAGACGAGATTAGCCTGCTACTGCTATTTCCACTATTCAACCAAATAGCACAGTTCTGTATAATGAAAATATGATCCAGCACTTAAAATTTCTTAAATAGTCTGATATTTTTCATAGTTTCTTTTTTTTAGAATGGTCTAATGTTAAGTGTGGCTTTTTACATTTCTAGTTTTTATATTTTATGTTCACATTTTTGTGTTCACAATGGCAGAGAAAGTGTTTGAAATTTGCCATTCTAACCTTGAAAATTATGTCCAAACATAATTAGGTGTGTGAATGGAGAAAAAAGTTCTTTGCACAATTTAAGAAGAAAGTCCCCACTTTTAAGGACAGAACAGAATTCACAGAAAGGAGAAGGAAAAATGTACAGATGTGTGCAGGACTTGACATAACGTCCCAGGACTTGATAGTGGATAACCAGGAGTCAAAGAGTCTCAGAAAGTAATAGATTCTGAACAGAACTTAAGCAAACTGAAGAAAATCCTAAAACACTTCAGATACTGTGTCTGCCTGTATTTCATCACTATGTGCAAGAAGGAGCTTTGATATTTTAGCAATCTAGCTTGTTCACAAATAATTTTTTCTTGAATTTTAAGCTGTATTTATAATTTCACCAATGTATGTGGCTGCGGGTGTGTAGATTTCTCTAAATATAGGGAGAAAAAATATTTACAAGATAAGGTGTTTAATCTTTACTATAAATTTCTTATAAATGTAAGATTCCTCATTTTAATATATAACTTTACAACTCTGGCACAATTATTCCAACTTGTATGTCTGAGTGAGGCATATGTTTTTCAAAAAACTGTGAAATGGAGAGCATATTTCAAAATTTATTCAGTATGCTTTCTCTTTGAAAATTAATTAAACTTACACATTTGGTCCAGCTCATGGATTTCGTTATAGGATCTTTCTAAATAAAAATGCCTTTGATTAGTTCAGAAATTTCTGTAAAACCACTCCTGCAGGGTTACATTTGTAATTAATAAGTTGGCTGTGTCAGATTAATTTTTGAAATCAAGTTTGATCATACTATCAAAAAGAGGAATTATTTTTTGCATATCTATTACAACAACATCTAATTTGAATATGAACACATCTAATATGAGTTAATCTGATAGGGTCAGAAGATATTTTCAATTCCAGTCTTCTCAAATGCAAATGCTTGTAATAATGTCCTGAATGCTGTATAAAGAACTTGACTCCTATCTAGGAAATTAGAACTTACTGTTATTGCTTTTATTTCATTTGTGAAGTGAAAAGAGAAACATGAGTCATATTGCATTCAAAATAGATATGGAGAGAAATTAACAATTATATAATAACAGAAAGCTGCTGAGAGGAAATAGTAAGGCCCCAGTAACAACACTGACAATGACATATGTCATCTTTGCCACTGATTATCCTAGGTGTAGATTGCTGTGCTGGGGTAGAAAAGGAAGAGAAGACTGAGGCTGGGGATTAAGAGATGATAAGAGAAAATATAAGAAAAGCTTGGCAAGAAGAGCAGTTGGAATGAAAAACTGAAAGCAAGTTGTCAGGTTCAATATGGCTCAACAGTGCTGGGTTGCAGGAGTCTGGAGGCTGAGACATGGTACCAGAAAGAGTGCAACAGAGTGGCCGTGTTCATCTGGCAGGCATGAGCAAATGCCCCTCTTTATCCCACCTCTTCTTCCTATACAGGACTCAGCTTTTGACTCTGTTCTTCCTGATTTATCCCACTCATTCTTAAAAGAGCTAAAAATAATTTTAAAGAGCCTTGAAAAACCCTTGGCCGCTTTTCACTGTTTGAATTACTCCCTAGTAGGTTTAGAAAAGAAAACTGGAGGTACCTACTTTAAGGAAGTTCTCATCTGGATTGTAAGTTCTTGGAAAGCCTCAATATCTGTGACACAGTAATGACAAAAATATATCTGATGCCAACAGTTCCTTCTTAAAATCCTGATTCTGGGTACTGCCATTATGGATACCTCTGTGCTTGAAGTGCATAAATGTACATTGTGGAGCTAGAGACCTTTGTACGTTTTGCTGTACTGAAAAAAAGATTATTACAGGACCATGACTGTATTCCATGTCTACACTGGGAGACTGGGCTTGAAAATACCCATTTACAGTTTGCACAAGACCTATGACTCTGAGGCCACCAAACTACTTCCTCATAAAATTAGGTGTTCTGTGGTTTTGGGCATGGAATTAAACTTGGACCTTTTGCCTTTTTGGTAAACGTTGCTATGCACAAATGTCCCTCCTTAGCGCACAGTCTTAAAAATGTGAGGTAAGTAGCAGATTAAAAATACCAAATTCCAGCTACTTCTTATAGATCAGTGACCATATTTCAGAATATAAAACAATAAATATATTATGCTAGACTAAAAAAGCCCAGAAATTTAAGGGGAAACCTGGTAACAATCTTTTAATAAGCTAAAAGTAGTTCCAGAGATGAATGAAATAATGAATCTGTGTTCTTTCTAGATAGAGGAATTACAGCTGACCTTACTTTAACAGGATCCTAAGTTAGGTTTTTCTTTATTTTTTTATTCTTTTCTCAGAGGGGCTAGTGAAATACTGGAATAGTTTGCCTGTGGAGAGTGTGAAATTTTCATTATTGGAGGTCTTTCAAGAACAAATTAGATCAAGATTGGTGGAGTTGTGATAGGAGAATAGACTATATGACTGCTCATAACAGTCTGGTTTTTTTTAATACCCCCAGCCCTGTTTTCACTTTCTTTTTTATTTCCATATGTATTCAAGTCTGAGAATTGTCAATGCTCTCTCTGATGTTTCCAACTGGATATCTTGCACATAAGCCACTCAGCATGTTTTTGTTTTGAATCCTACTTTTAGGAACTTCTCTGTTTCTAACTTTTTTTTGGGGGGTATTTAAATGCTTTTTCCAGCACTATGTTCAATGCCAGAAACAGGTCACTGAATGATAAATGCTTGTGGATTAACTTTGAGTTTATTTTCATATGCTGGAAAATCCCTAATGTCTGACTGTAATGCACTCCCCAGCTTCATTTCTATATGCAAAGAAATTATGTGCTTTGAATATAAAAAATATGTAAGTATCTTACTGGAATACAGGTCTATAGATACTTTAAAGGACTGCCATAAACCTTAAATTTACTGGTTTTGATAAGAAAAAAATGCAAGTATGCCATCTAGAACATGAAAGAGGAATTAAAACTATGTCTCAGTTTCTATGTAAAAGGCTTTTCCACTTGCATTGGAAGAAGTATATTTTTCTGCTGTGCAAGATAATAGATACAATTAAGGCTGACTTATATTTTTAACACTCTGAATGCACATCTCCCAGCTGGAACCTGTCAGTCTCATCTAACCACTGACCTAAGAAGCATGCTGACAGTTCCTCAAGTCAGAAGATTTTCTCACACTATTCTTAATTGTTTAACGATCATGTGGGAAGCTGAGAACTTAAAAATACTTAGTTGGGGCACAGTAGTGTTACTGTTTCCACTGTCCAAAGAAAATATGCCATTTTAGTCAGTTTGGTTCAGCTTACTTTACTTTAAATAAGTCAAAGTACTTGCTATTTAGTGAAATTGTCCTTGCTGTTATGTTTTGTTTGAACACTGCTGTCTAAAAGCTTTTAGCAGCCTCCATAAATTTGTAGCAACAGGAATATTTCTTTCCAATCCCAGTTTCTGGGAGAGAAGCATACAAAAAATAAACACATAAGACTCTAACTGGAACAGTGCCAGAATGCCCAAACTGCTTTTATGATAAGTAGCTAAAGCAGCAGTGAGAAAAGCCTGACAAGTGTAGTAGTACAAGATTCAGCAACTGAGGAAAGAAGGAATACAGTAAGAGCTGAGGTACACACTGAGAATGAAAGTGCTGACGTGTGACAGGTAAGCATAGATTTTGAGGTGCTTTAGCATACTGGCATTGCATCAGACCTGACATAACTGAGAGGCCCACCTGTGTGTGACCAGGCATTGTACATTTTTTTTCCTTAAAATAACGTGCACATAAGAGCTACTCAGTCTTGAATTTTTCAGTGAGTCTCTGGAAAGGTTATTGCTAAAGGTGAAGAACAATGCTGACAGAATTATTACCTTCAACCATGAACTGAAAAGACCTGGATTGGTTTGTTGGGGTTTGGTATTTTTGTCTTGTTTTCAAATGGCATAATAAAATCTTCTTGCTCCACTAAGGTATTTGAAGTTAATCCATGTATGGAGTATTTAGAGGGAAATAAAATAAGGTCCACCTGTATACATAGATGGGCACATACATGGGATGGGTGGATAGACTCTTAGTTTTGAATTTTGGTTTTATACAATTAAATGTATGCACACTTAACAAAGAGATTGTTGTTTCGATATCAGAAAGGAAACCGGAAAACATTTTCAAGAAGTTAAATCTTAACCAAAAGCATTCAGACACATTGTCACAAGACAGAAGAGAACTGTAAGGCATGTTAGGACGAGTGGAGGCATAGTGCAAGACACTGGGAACACTGAAGCCTTTCACAGTAACCATGACTTGAAATGCATTGGCATTTTTATGATATACTAGAGTGTGAGTTTAACTTTCCATCAATTCATAATGTAGACAAACATTTTGCAAGTATTGCTTGCCTGACACAAGATCAGTCAGCTGATGCTTAGGGCTGATAGCATTTAACCAGATACACCTATGCTGGCTGTTTTGAGTACCAGAGACCTGAAAAACTGCCACTCCTGCTGTGGTCAGCTTGTGGAGAATGACTTCTAATATAAAGATCTGCTCCCAGAAGCTGCAGAACTTGCTATTATCCTTCCCTTTCTCCACTTTCCCTAACACGATTCAGAGCAGTAGAAGTGGACCTCCAGAACCCCTTCCTTATCACTTCCCTACCTTTTCTGTCCCACTACTACTCCTTCCACTGGCAGGAGGCTCAGCCCCTACCCAGTGATGGGGAAATACTCAATTTTCATAGGAGAACAGTTTTGGTTAGGATAAAAAAAATGCCAAGAAGTTGTGTTACAAAGGAAGCAGCTTATTTTGGAACATTCCTATAGTTCCACTTCTGTTAGCAATATGACAAATTCCACAGAAATGAACTAATCATTCATCATTTAATAGTGGTTATATCTCCTCATTGTAATCATATTCAAAGTACCGTGTTGTATTTAATTTAAATGCATCAACTGTGATAACTTGGAAACACTGCAAACAAATTTGAGAGTTGTGTTTATGGTACCATGAGGATGTGTTCTGAAATGAATCATTTACATTGAATTGGGCAAATGGTGATAAAAACTAGATTTTAAAAAAAAAATACTTATCTTCACCTCTGAAACAGACGTTAGACAAAGGCTGTTATTTCTTCTTTAGAAATATATTTATTTATTTTTATTTTAAAATATTAAAATATTGAATTGCTTCTTACCATTGACTGCATATAAGGAAAAATACTTTCATTTTTAAAACTTCACTTTTTATTATTAAATATTTAAAAATGAAAGCTTCAAAGCTGAATTTTATTCAGTGTATTTACTGACGAGCAGTAAACTGGATGCCAGACTCTGAGTAGCTTGCGATTCTTGTACACACATACACATACTGGCTTATAAGAACTCATGCAATAGATTCATTGTAATAATTTGATAGGTAGCCTGCTCCAAGTTGCCATTTTGCAGAAAGTGACATTCTTTCCGAGATCATAATGACTTTCCCTTCAGAGGAGCTGTGGAGCAAAAATAAAGTCTTTACCAGCTTTAGTAACTTGTTAAAGGACCTAGAGTTAATATCTGTACATAAATAACTACTTTAAAATAAAGCATAGCATTAAAAGAAATAGCAAAAAAAAATTTATTATCAAGAGCCAAGGACCTGAGAAGTCAGATGACAGAAGGCAATCTTGGCTTGGAAACCTTTCCTTAAAGTGACTGAAATAGACATTTTTATAATTATACTCTGCCCTAAAATTTTATATTATGAGATACTGTTAAAGGAGCTCTGGTTAAATAAATTACTAAATAAACCTAAAAAACCACCCTAGATGCTACTCAAACTTCAATAATTTGACGGCAAATTAAACCTTGTGCTCTTGAAAGGAAAACTCTTCATTTGGAGTTAAATTCAGAAGGAGAAAAAAAAAGTGAAAATAATTCAGTTAATAATTCCCTAAATGATGTGGAAAATTGATAAACCTAGATTCACATAATATTTAACATTCTGAAACAAATAAGTCAAATATGTAAATAAGGGTTAAAATATCTGAATAATGTCCTTAAGTGGAACTCTGCTGTGTCTAGTCATATATTTGGTTGCTTTTCTCATCAGACAAAAAATGTTAAATCTTTAATAGCATTGTTTTAAATGCATAGAACAAAGAAACATGAAGTATATGAACAAACTACGATGAAGTAGTGCAGGAGAGAATAGAACAGTCTACTAGAAAGCAATTAAGAGTTTTTCAGTTCATTGCTTCTTGGACCAAATCACTTTGGACATTTACTTGATTTTTTTCTCTAGCAAATAAAACGTTGCCCTTAACCTGTGTTTAAAATTCTCTCTCTGCAGTGATTGTATTAAACTAAGTAAATATTTATAAAATGTTTGTCTATGTAAGATGCACTTCTAAGTTTTTATCAATATTTTAAATACTGTTACATTTATCTGAATGTTGCAAATATGATGGAAAATTAATTTCAATTGTTATAAATGGAATTGTCAAAATTACTAATCTATGTTTCTTATTTCAGTGGTGGGACAATATTTTAAAGATATATGTGATAAAATTCTGATCCTTCATATTTTTCTTTCCTTTCTTTTCAGCTGTATCTTGTGGCATTCCTGACTCCCCTGGGAACGGTTCAGTTATAGGTAATGAATTCACTTTGGGCAGTAGATTGATATATGAATGTAATGAGGGCTTCAAGCTGGAATCTAGTCAGCAAGCAACAGCAGTGTGTCAAGAAGATGGATTATGGAGCAACAAAGGGAGGCCGCCTGTTTGCAAATGTAAGTGGGCATGTATTTCTCGAGAATATTTCTCCTGAACTTTCTCAGGAATATCTTCACTGCTGATGTTTAGGTTTTATGTATGCATAAGCCCTGAAGTGGCCATTCAGGAATGCATCATCATTTATCATGTAGTAAAGTAGAAGAGGCCAATAAATTTGTTTAATTTAAAAAAAAAAATCTTTATCTTCTTCAAAACATCTGAATTAAAATTGTTAGATAATTAAATTTCCTGTATATTTTCTTATTATGAATAATATGCCCTTCTCCATGGTGAGTTAAAATCACCAATTGTAATTTCTTTTTTAATATAGCTTCTAAAGTAATAAAAGCAAAAATTATTTTTTAAAATATTAGTGTAAATAATTAAGCTAGATAAGAGTCCTTCAGTCTTCATTTCTGCCTCCTGTCAGAACAAGCCAATGTAGTGCAGACGGATCTACTACATGGCATGGCCTCTTATTTGCATTGGGCAGCCACTGCTTGTCTCTGTCCTACATAAAAGCAATAAACTGATCCTGACTTCAACGTGACTTGAAACCCTGATTAGGACATAATCGCAAAGTTAATAGCTATAATACTGTATGTAAAATTTTTGAGAGTTAATTTAGTATCGTGATCTAATCAACAGCATATGTATGTTCTTTCCAGATTCTGAATTTGATAAGCACTTTAATTTTTCAAACAAGTAAAATTCAACTAATTTTTAAAGAAATAGTAAAATGAGGCAAATATAAGAATTGTGAAGTTACACATTATTGTGAAAGGACTTCCATTTATTTGAATTAATTAACAGCAAACAATTGTTAGAAAATATTTTTGAAAGCTAGTTCGAGAGAATTTCTAGGCATCCTTAACAGCTGGTCATTTACCTTAATCTTGAAGACCCTCCTGAATACTCTCTTTCAGTAGTTTACTTTCCCCCTTGCAGTTTTTCCTAGTATTTATATTACCTGAAGCTTTTTTTCTGTAGTTTAAAGGCCTTGTTTCATTTGATATCCACAGTGGACAAATAGAAGTTACTTTATACTTGTTTTGCTGTTCTTAATGTGTTTGAAAACTGTTATTTCTTCAGTGTAGTGGGCTATCCTTGGTGAGTAGTCATAATTCATCTGGCTGCTCACTTCCTTTCCCTTTTCAACCAGACAGGAAAAAATATGATGAAAAATCTCATGGGTCAAGATAAGGACAAAGAGAGGATTCAACTTCAGAAAAGTTAATTTAATGTATTGCCAATTAAAATAGGGTCAAATAACTTTCAGAAAATAAAGGTTAAAAAACATCAAAACAACGCTTTCCTCCCTCTTTGCCAGGGTCTCCTTCACTCTGTTGGCTCTTTTCCTTACTCCAGCCAGTGCTAGGGGAAATGGGAGTTGTGGTCAGCTTATTAAAGGCTTCTCTCTGCTTCTCCTTCCTCCTTGCACTTTTCCTCTGCTCCAGCATGGATCTTCTTTATGAGCTATTATCCTTCAAGATAAACTTGCTCTAGTATGGGTCCTCCATCAGCTGCAGCTTCTTCAAGAAGTAATATCCACCTGCTCCAGTGTCGGCTGCAGTATGGATATCTGCTCTGACATGGTTCTCTCTGTTGGGCTGCAGCAAAACACCAGCTCTGGTGTCTGGAACACCTCCTTCTCATGTACCCTTTGTGTTCCCTCTGCTGTTTATCACTCTTTTTGTTCCCACTTCCTCTGAAGATTTTTTTCCCTTTCCTAAACACAGTTTCCCAGAGGTGCTACTGTCATGGCTGCAGAGCTCGGCTGTATTCTGATTGGGTCCTTTGGAACTGGCTGTGCCCAGCAGCCTCTCCTCACAAAGGCCACCCCTGGAGCTGCTCACCCACCCCTGCCAACACCTTGACTCCTGAATCCAGTGCACTCAGTCACCTTTTCTGTAGAGATACCTATCTTATTGTGATTCATTCTCACTCTTTCTTCCTACTTTTAGGACCAGTGATTCTCATTATTGCCCTCTGGACAATCTCCAATTGATCTTCACCTTTCTTGAAGGGCAGTGCCTAAAACTGTACACAGCAATTCCACAGAGTACATAAAGAGGATTATTCAAAAACAGCTGTGATCACACAGACATGATCTGAATTCAGAGTCCTGTACAGAGGGAAGGCAGTGCTCCAGTGAATTGAAGTGAGCTTCATTTTCATAAAAAAAATGACAATGTACAAAGCACATCACTTGAATGATTATTAATCAGCAAAAATGTCAACAGATTTTTTTTGAGGGAAGAGGCCAGATAAACTATCTGGGATTAGATATAATGGGGATTAGATATACTGAATTAATAACACTATATCTGCAGTGAAAAAAAACCAAAAAAAACCCTGAAAAACAAGAAAGAAGAAGAAAAAAATTTTTTATTATTGTAATGGTCAAACTTAACCAGACAAAGACTAACCTTTAAAACAAAGCTTAATTAATAACATTTAGCACAACTTTCCACATTAAAATTTTTGTTCAGTATTTATAATAACCTAACAAAATATTTAACACTTTCTTCTCTTCCTTGTCTTCTCTTTTCCTTTTCTAAAAATTTATTCCATTTGAAAAAGAATCCCATTACTTCTAAATCCAGAAGTGCAAAATTATAGTGCTAGTGATGTAAATGACAATTTAAAATCAATATTTTCAGAATGGATTGCTACTCAGAGGCAGGCATGCTTTACCCAAGATTTCTTACTTGCAAAGTGCAGAAAAGCTTAGACAATCTGCATAAAAACCTGTTTTTTCAGTATGGCTGCTGTAGGGATAGATGTGTTTAGTCTCCAGAAACAGAAATGCCTCTAACTTGATGGGAAGCAAACACAGCACAGAAAGGTAAATGGTAAATAAATGAGTCCATTTTATTCCCATGTCTATTAAAATGAAGGTTGAAATCCAGGCACTTTGTTTCGCAAAGCACCTCTAGTAATATAATGCCTGAGGCAGATGTTGAAAACTCCTTTCTTTTCATTAAAAGTATTTACATCCATTTGAAGCATGAAAAATATGATTTGTGATGGTCATAGAGCAAGACATAGATTGATCATGGATATTAGGCTATTGAATTTAATTACAGAAAATACAAAGCAACAGATATGTACTAAGAAAACTTAACTGAATGACAAATATCTTGCTTCAGTTATTCTGCATAGAGATCCCTAGAACATGATGAAGGAAAGAGATGTGTATCTCTATTGCTCTTCCGTAGAATCATAGAATCACAGAATAGTTTGGGTTGGAAAGAACATCAAAGATCATCTAGTTCCAACTCCCTGCCATGGGCAGGAATACCTTCCACTAGACCAGGTTGCTTAAGGTCTCATCTAACCTGGCTTTGAACGCTTCCAGGAATGGGACATCCACAGCTTCTCTGGGAAACCTGTTCCAGTGCCTCACCACCCTCATAGTGAAGAATTCCTAATCTAAACTCACTCTCTTGAAATTTGAAACCATTATTCCTTTTCCTTTCACTACATGCCCCTGTGAAAAGTATCTCTAGCTCTCTTGTAGCCCTCCTTAGACACTGGAAGGCTGCTCTAAAGTCTCCCAGGAGCCTACTCTTCTCCAGGCTGAATGACACCAACTCCCTCATCCTGTCATCATAGCAGAGGTGCTTCAGCCCATTGATCATCTTTTTTGGCCTTCTCTGGACTCACTCCCACAGGTCCACATCCTTCTTTTGTTGGGGCCCCTAGAGCTGGACGCAGTATTCCAGGTGAGGTCTCACAAGAGCAGCATAGAGGGGTAAAATCACCTCTCTCAACCTACTGGTCACACTTCTTTCAATGAAGCCCAGAATACATTTGGCTTTCTGGACTGCAAGTGCACATTGCTGGCTGATGTCAAGCTTCTCATCAACCAACACCCCAAGTCCTTCTCCTCAGGGCTGCTCTCAATTTATTCTGTGCCCAGCCTGTACTCCTGCTTGGGATTACCCTGACCCATGGGCAGGACCTTGCACTTGGCTTTGTGTCATGATCTGGTTACTAAAGTTCTCAGGAATGCCTCTGCCCAAATTAAGGTGCAAACGAGACCATATGCCAGTGACAATAGTATGGGTTTCATTTGATGGTAAATATGAGAGAGAGAAAGAAAGAAAGAAATAGAAAATAAGAAAAGAAAGAGAGTGACAAGGACAGAATAAGGAAAATATCACCACTCCATGGATCCCAACAATGTTGAGTTCATCCTCTCCAGCTGGTCTTCTTGAGAGTGAAGATATATATATATATAGATATATATATATATATATATATATATTTTTTTTTTTTTTTTTTTTTTTTTCCCCTCCCCCCACCAAAAAGCATAGAATCTGATGGGTTAATATATGCTCAGGCTACGTAGGAAAACCAAGGCACCTCCCAGGGTGGGGGCGGGAGATTTCCATTGTCTCTTACAACAGACTCCAGGTTTGTTGCATTACATGCAGTCCTGTGGTGCAAGGCTTTAGGAATTACTCTGGGGGGCACTTCAGGAGGTCTTTGATGGATTATGACACCCCCTCAGCTGCCTTTCATGTGAATGACCCATGGATGTGGCCTGTGGGGTAGGGGTTTCTACAGCTGGGCCAGTTTGTGTAAGGGAGGATGGGTGTTTATTGCCTCTGATCAGCGGTTACACCTGAAACCTCCTCTCCCTCACCTCATTTCAGGGGGGAAGTCTGTGTAAACCCGGCTTCTGTGGGCTGTAGTCTCCTCCACCCCAAACTCAGCCAGGGAAGAATCTCTGCTGTGTTTGGCTTTCTTGTAGATGCATTCTTCTCCTTCAGCATTGTTCGTTTCTTCCTAGGCCTGAGGCGATTAAGAAAGGGTTTTCCCTTTATCTAATCTTAGTGGTTTAACTTACAGTCCAAAGTCCCAGTCAGGTATCTTCAGGGAGGCTTCTTTGGTTGTAGCTTCTTTACACAGTTTTTGTTATAATGAGCAAAAGTTTATATCAATGTTTGAGGTATGAACTATTTCAATCTCTGACACCTTACTCAGCTTCACAAGGTTTGCCTTTATCTGCTGATTGGTCTACTTGTCAAATCCATGTCTCTCTAGTTAACCTTTGCTCTTACTGCTTTCCTTTTCATAGAAGTATGTGGATGCATAACCTAGAAAATTGAGTTTATGGTTCATTCTTCTAACGTCTTAATTGGCTGAGATAGTCCCTATAACTGCATAACTTTATTGCTCTTTTTCACTATTCCTTTAATACAGTTATTCATAGTTTTAAATCGGGTCCTTCATTGGTTTGTGCTAATTCATCAAATTTCACATATTTTAAGGAACAGTCAATGTGCAGTTAATAACAGTTAATATGCAGATTATGGCAGTTTTCTGTAATCTGCATATTGCAGATTTCACTGTAGATGTTTTTTTTGAAGGTGTGGTATGCTGAGCTGTAACAGTGATGGTTCAGACATCTTTTTTTTAGAAATTAATTGAAAAAGAATTATAAATTTTACAAATTTTAGGTTTATAAATTAGTATTTTTTATAATTTTCAATATGTTTGGAAAATATCTAGTTATAGAACTAAGAATAATAAGTAGTTCTGGAAAAAAACATTAGTTGTAGTAAAATGCAAAAACAAATTTGCTAAGATAAACAGGCAAAGATTCACCATCAACTCATCATAGATATTGTGCTGGTGGTTTTTATTTGCTAAGATATTCAGAACATCATACCCATTTTCTTTAACAAATCCTGAGGTCAGTAAGTATTTTCTGAAGTATTTTTTCAGCATTTGGTATGTAACGTGGAGTACTAATTCAATGAACTGTAGTAAAATAGTTCATTAATTTAGCAATTTTTAATTAGTCTAGATACATTAGACTGATAACAGATTGGCTTGATATAGCTGACTGGATTGACAGACTGATACTGAATACCACATGATCCTTTTGTTTATCTCTTTTGAGGCTTAAAAGCCTTTCCTGTTTGAATATATTGACCAACACAAAGAGCTTAATTTTTTTCCTTTCTATCAGCATATTGAAATATCAACTTGCTCAAGTGATCCAATTTTGTTCTTAGGTCTTTGTTCATAGATTCTGTTATGTACAGGATTACTTGGTTTCTTACTGTCTTCTAATTTTACTAATACTTGTTAATTTAAACCACACCAGTATCTCAGACATAATGCACCTTAATGTTGCTCTTATTTTTGAGCTAATAGTGAAGTTATTTAAAAGGTTCTATTTGAAAAATGTAGGTCATTATTGCATTAAGTTCACCAAATAGCAAGTCAGAAACGCCCGTTCCCTTTTTTTGTGGTTGGTTAGCTACCAGCTGGGGAATAGCAATCAAGTATCATGTGCTATTACACTTGAAAATAACAAGAGCAAGTACTGCTAAATAGCAAGTTCCTGTATTTGAGATATTTTTCCGTCAGGAAGGTTTTACTTGTCTTTTTTATTTCTTTGAAAAAAATAATTACACTCAGAGTCACAATATTCAAGATACTCTTTAAGACCAACCTTCAGGTGTTTTTCAATACTTCCTAGAATAAGCTTTTCCATGAAGATTATTTTTCACTTTTGATATTTAGAGCAGTAAAGGAGTAAAATTTTTCACTGAAGTGAGACGGATAGGCCTGTAGTTTCTGGGGTCCTCCTTCTTGCCTTTCTTGAAAATTGAGACAATGTTCAACAGCTTCCAGTCAGCTGGGATCTCTCCAGATTCCCAAGACTGCTCAAAAATCATTGATTGAGGTTTTGCAATGATATCATCCAACTCTTTGAGGATTCGTGGATGAATCTCATCAGGTCCCATAGATCTGTAGGGATCCAGCTGGAGCAGCAGATTACACACAACTTCAGGCTCAACTGGAACTTGATCATTCTCGTAGTCATGGTCCTCCAGCTCAGGGCATGGATGGTGCATCATCCATGTTGAAGATGAGGCAAAGAATGCATTAAACACCTCTGCCTCATCCATATCCCTGTTCATGAGGTGACCATCCTTATCCTGTAACAGGCTGATGTTATTTCTACATTGATTTTGCCATTAATATATTTGAAAAAAACTCTTTCTATTGCCCACAGTATTTCTAGCCAGCTTCAACTCCAGTTGAGTTTTGACTGGACAAATTTTCTTCCTACAGTGTCAAGCAGCATCTCTTTATTCCTCCCATGATACCTGATCTTGCTTCCACTGGGCATATACCTTCCTTTTTTGCCTTATTTCCAAGAGGAGATCCCTGTTCAACCAAGCCAGCCTTTTGCCTCACCTGCTTGGCTTCCAACATTCCTGTGCCTTTACGGAGGCAATATTTAAAAAGTGACCAGAACTGATGGACCCCAACACCTGCAAAAATATTTTCCATGCTAGTTCCCTGAGCAGGGTGAATTTTGCTCTCCTCATTCCAGAGCTGAGGTTTTGCTGGCACTTTCCTTCCTCTCAACAGAAATTTTAAAGTCAGTCCCTTCATGGTTGCTGTGGCCAAGACAGCCAAAAATCTCCACCTCCATTATGAGATCCTCTCTCTTGACAAGCAGTAGATCAAGGAGGGCATCTTTCCGAGCCAGCTCCCCTTAGGTCCTGTTCCACAAAGTTGTCATCCAGGTTTTTTAGGAATCTTCTGGGCTGGGTTGTAGCAGCTGTGTGGTTCCCCCAGTTAATTTCTGGCAAGTTGAAGTCCCCCATAAGGACAAGAGCAGTTGACTTGAAAGCGTCCCTTAGTTCCTCAAAGAATAATTCATTGTCATCATCTTTGTAGCTGTAGGTCTCAGTAGACTCCCACAATGACATTCAGATTACTTGTTTGTCCCTAGATTCTTATCCAGAAACTCTCAACTGAGCCATTTCCAACTGTGAGCTCCATAAATTCTAACCCTTCTATTGCATCAGTGCCACCCCCTCACCATCTGTTGCTTTTTCTGCCTTGCCTATCCCTCCTAAAGAGCCTGTAACCATCCAAGGGGGCACTCCAGTCACAGGACTCATCCCACCAGGTTTAATTTATGCCAATGAGATCAGACTGGGACTGGGGCAAAGCATTGAGCTTGTCTTGTTTCACTCATGCTGTGTGCACGTGTAGAAACATTTTAAGTGTGGTACTTTGTAGCCTGCACCTTGTGAAGCAGATTGGGGGATCTCATTGGTGCTTGTTTCCTCCAGTTTTGGCACACCATACCATCGCTCATGACTGCAAAGCCTGATATTTTCCTTCTCCCCCTTCCAAGCTGCTTTAAAGCTCTGTCAACAAGCCCTGCTAGCTCCTGTGCTAGAGCTCTTTTTCCTCTCTGAGAAATGTGCATCCTATCAGGTGTCAGTAGACCAGGTGTTGAGTAGATCATCCCATGGTCAACAAACCCCAAATTCTTCCACTTATGCCAGTCTCAGAGCCACACATTGACCTGATAGATCTGTCTATCTGGGCTTTATAATAACTCTTTTTTATGGTAATTATATGTCATTATGAATTCCCTGCTTTTGAGTCTATTCAGAATTATCAATATATGGAGATTTTCATGTCATTAAAATGGATAATCTTAATCATGATTTCAAACTATAATTATGTTTTCTGACCTGTATTTTATGTAAATAAATATTATTCATACATTTTTGTATAAAAATGCCTGGAGAAGTAAAGAGAACATCTTCACATCTGCAAGAAGTTGAGATAATCCCTTATAGAGTTTCATCTATGCAAATGAGAATTTAAATAGTGCCCAGACCGTAATTTCCAAGAGACTGACCATAAGAGGCAAGTCGATGCACTCATTCACAAATCATGTGCACAAAATCAACCATCTGTTAATAGTCGCTTTCTTGTTTCTTGAAGGATAAGGAATTTAATAAAATCAATTCCTGTAAAATTAAAATTTTTCAAGCAGCAGTTTTAGTTGATTACATCAACACAGCCTAGAAGTATATTCTGTATTCAGGAACATCCTGAATTAGAAACTGTACATCCATGCATTAGAATCTGATAGTTGTTTGTAAAGTGTGCTTGCAAATCTAAGTGTATCTATAGATAAAGAAAGAATAAATTGTATACTGACCTCAGTATGTAGAGGTAACATCTATGCGACTTTACATATTGCGAAAAACTGAGCCTGTCTTGAGATATGTCCTATGGTTAAGACTAAAATTGTTGCCATTAGACTAAATAAGAAGCTTGCTTTCATATTTGAAAGAACCAATAAAACTATTGCTTGAAAGGAGGAGTGATAAAAATGTCACAGTTGATATGCATTAACATTAGAAAGGCATTAAGTTCCTATTTAGCATATTTTTTGTTTTCTGAAAGACCTATATGATTTTCACTACAAGATGTTAAGTAGAGTGCTTCAATATGTATTTTTTATTTAACAACAAATAAGGAAAATGTTTCTTCGTTTACAGTTTATAATCTTTCTATATCTGTGAAATGCAGTTTAGTATCAATACCAAAATAAATTAAATTAGTGAGTAGGAAGGCCTCTATTAACTTGGGATACTGTTCTTAAGTAGTGAAAATATTGTTATAAAGGCCCAAGTGAAAACCTAGTAAGTTTCAAAGTGATTGTACACTGGCAATCTGTCCTAAGATATACTAAAAAAAAATTCTAAGAAAATATTCTGCATTTCAAATCAATATAACATTATAGTCTGTCATTTGAAAGTTCTTCAAATTATTTCTCCTCTTACACATCTTCATAGATATGCTGTGTTCAGTTCTGTTTTTCCTGAATGCCAAAATTTGCAATGGGTGAGATAAATATTGGAAAATGTAGATGTATAATTATAGCATTAGCATCTAAATTTTTACAGGAATTTTGATTCTTTCACTTTCCTTTTAGTTCAGTGATTGCCTGAACTAGTCTCTTTCATCATACATTCATACTTGTGATAAAATCACTTTATACCTCTCAGACAGTGTGAAGCCTAGAGAATATGCATGTATGTATGTATTTATGTATTTATTTTGCCAGGTTGTTAGTCTTTTCCCTGGTGGAATGGTATTAATTTATTGTAGCATAAATGAGAAGCAGACTTTTCTTTTTATTTCATCATTTGGATTTTTACATACTTCCTCCTAATGCTTTTGTCTTCCACTAAGCAACTTATAAAGAAACTAAATTTCTGCTACTTTTTTGTTGGTTTTTTTGTTGGTTGGTTGATTTTCCTCAGAAAGTATAGCTTTTCTCACCTGTTTCTGGGGTAGTAGTTTTTTCTAAAATATTTACTTAGTGAGTCTCACTTAGTGACACAAACAGTCACTAATTCACTCAGACATTTTCTACAGCAGGGAAATCCTGAATAACATGGTAAAAGATAACAAATATAACTTATTTAAATAATCATAAATATTTTCATAACACTAGTCTAGAGTCATAGGCACATTAAGACAGAATCCATGTCAATATCGTAAATATTGTAAACAGTCTGTGGACTTAAATTGCAGAGCGTCAAATTGAAACTGAAAAAAGAACATAAACTATAGTTCTAGTCAGTAACTGCATTCTCTTACAAAATATGAAATACTAAAAGCAACAGAACTGAAATAACTCTAAAAATCTTCCTAAATATCATCAATTTTTTTTAAACTCTTATAAGCTGGAATGAAATAATTTTCCTGTATACCCACAATATAGAGTTTTATAGTAATTAGCATTTCAATGTGTGCTAGCAGCTTTTATGGCAACCTGTTTTAAGAACTTCTTCAAGCTTTGTGAACATTATAAAGCAATATTTGCTTTCCCTTTTACATCCACTGTAGCCTGTGATGTGTTTTGTCTCTGAAATTTTTAATAAATGTCATTAGAGAGCATAACTGTACGTCATTGTTCCACTGCATCTCACTAAATGAAAATATACTATAAACTCCAGTTCAATTTGTAATACTCATTGTATGAGAATTGCTTTTCTTAGAACTTGTATTTCCAAAATTGTTGGGGCCCTTCCCCCCTGCCATATGGTCCTGGGAGAGGGGCCCTGGGTGGAAGGCACAGGGTTTCCCTGCCCCTGGTCAGCCTCGTTCCCCTTTGGTTGTTTTGTGTTTCCCTGCATGGGCAGGGACCCTCGGGTCCCGTGATTGCCTCAGTTCCTCGGCAGAGCCCCCGCCATGCGGCTGGAGAAATAAACATCTCTGAAACATCTACCAAGGATCTGTCCATATATATTTCTTTTCCATGGGCCTCCTTGTTTGACACGTGTGTTACAGTATCCGCACTGTAACACAAAATGACTATGATATTCTAAATCTTAGATAGTGGAACACCTGCCAGTAAGGTAAGACACACACCTGTAAAGAAATTTAGGGTCAGAATGCCAATATGTGTGTGTACTTTCTTCACAGCTGTAACCTGCCCCAGCATAGAGACTCTTCTCTCAGAACATGTTGTCTGGAGACTGATTTCTGGGTCACTGAATGACTATGGAGCTCAAGTCATGCTCAGCTGCGCTCCTGGATATTATTTATTGGGTCAAAGACTCATACAGTGCAGGACTAATGGAACCTGGAGTATTGGCAATGAGAGGCCCACCTGTAAAGGTAAGGAACAGACTCGTTTAAAGAATATCCTATGCTTTTTAATACATATATTTTCTTCTATAAATAAAGGTTTTAAAAAACTATTTTGCTCTCACATTCCAATAAGTTAAAAAGTGTGAAATTTTTATTAACTTGAAACTAAATTATTCCAGCTCCTTAGGTGTTAAGTACAATATGCTTCATACAAGAGCCAATGAAGTAGCAGCAAGAGATCAATCTGTATTTACTCAACTAGATGGTGTATAAGTAGGTAGAAAATACTGGGAGAAAATGTTATTACTTTAGAAGATTCCAGATTAGAGTTAGATTAGAAGATGATATTGCTTTGACCTCAGGTGAAGCATTAAAACTGTACTGTTAGAGAAACATTCATATGAGCTTTTACAGTGTCCTCATACAAAAATGCCATAAATTACACCAACCCTGGCTTTGGATGTTTAAAGTTTTAGAGAACCTTGGCATTCTCAGTGGAATCATGCAGATTTCAAGGGTTACAGTGCCAAAGTCTTAATAATTTTTTCCAAAACTTCATTTTTTTCTTTTACAATGTGTTATTTTTTAAATTCAGTTATCTGCAATTGTGTCCCTTTCTTTTTATTCATACATACTCAAAAATGTAGTTTTGATATGCTGCCTAATATGCAGCTACTGTTCAGCTGCTGACAAGTCTTTGACAAGATAGTTCTTGCCCACCATCTACAATTACAGAAGTTTTATGTAAGTAGAAAATGGGGTGATCCACATCAGATGCAGTTAACCAAAAGCGAAGTATTAGATAGAGAAACAGGGAGTTGCTGATTGAAGAGATATTAGTTAATTTATAAGAAAGGTACATTATTTTGCCTTTTGCTAGAGGACTGATTAGTATTTAATTATAGCAAACTTCATCCCCCAAGAGATATTCAGTAATATTTCCATTGGACGTGGATCATTAAGATCCAGAACTACACTGTAGAGTATTTTGATGAGTCTGCTGCTCACTTTCTCTATGTCATTCACGTGATAAGGATAGATTGTATAAATATATATTCTAGTTGTTTATTTTTCTGAAGCAGAAGGAAAGCTAATTGAAACACTGATGATAAGGGGTTTAGATCATATTTATCAATGTCTACTTGTACATAGTGTCTCTAAAGGAATTGTAAAACTTCAAATTAAAGGGCAATCTGGATTAAGAGAGAGATAATTAGTAAGTTTATTTTTTTAAGAATATGCTGAACAGATGCCTAAGAAATCACGAGATAGCTCATTATTAATGTAGTTTAGGTATTTTTAACTGTAATCTCTAATTAAAGCCAATAAATGTGTTTAGAACAGTTCATTCTATTCCATTTTAGGAATAGAGTTTGATTTTTTTCTTTTTTTAACAAAAATGTAATTCATATTCAGCATTAACATTAGAAATTATAAAGTTAGGCTACTCCACAAATTACATTAATGTGACTTGACCATAGTCAAAATGAGTCTTACTCATGTCTGGACACATAATGTACATAAGAAACTATGATCATATATGTTCTGATTATGACTGAGTTAGTTAACTGCGTAGTAGCTGGTACTTGATTTTATCCAAATTCTAACCAATTCCATGTTGTTTTCTAAAGTGAACACTTTAAAATATGTAAGAGTGGGGCCCTGGGATTTCAAATAGGAAGCTTAGTTGTGATCAAGATGCTTTTGAAAGTAAGCATATGATTTGTGCTAACATATGATAAAATACAGTTGAAGCTCTTGAAGACATTGGTCTGCATCTTAAATTGCAATATTATTGATATACTTTTTTAGAAATAAAAGAAATTACAGAATGTTGTTAATTAAGTTAGAGTTTGATACATTCTTGAAACACAATTTTTCATGTGGTGTGCAATTGCTGTGGGTTGTAGCTGATGTTACAGAAAGTTTCTGAGATAATTGGTCAAGTCTAGTCTGGCAAAACCAGATTTGTTGTTTTAGCAAGCAGACTATCATATATGCTCTATGCTTATGAATAGTAGTGGGAAATAAGAAAAAAGACAGTTCATAACAATTCAGAGTACTACCTGTTAAAAAGATACATAATACCTTTAAACTGACACAACTCTTAAAATGGCCAGGGAAAGTAAGTGTATTTGAGGAGTAGCCATGGATATGTTCACATGGAATATAACCACAATCTCCTCAGGAATTCATGTAATACCCTTGTTTCAGAACAAGAAATATGGATTGGCTGCAGTCAAGGTATGCACGTATCCCAAAGAATTTTTAGATTTAGAACATATGTTGCCAAATCCAGCATAATTTTAAGCCCTTTCAATGGGATAGAACTCTTGTATTTATTCCTATTATGTTTATTTTTTAAGAAAACACAAGGTGATGTATTTTCTTCCAGTCTAAAAAATTATGAAAAACATTTTCATATTTCAGTATGTTCTGTTGGTTTTTTTTTTTTCCTAGTTATCTCCTGTGGTGGTCTTCCATCTCCACCAAATGGAAATAAGATTGGAACCTTAACAGCGTATGGAGCTACTGCAATATTCACTTGTAACACAGGATACACATTAGTTGGTTCTCATGTGAGAGAGTGCTTGGCAAATGGTCTCTGGAGTGGTACTGAAACCCAATGCCTAGGTAAAAACCCCAAATTTCTGTTCTTTGTTTTGTTTTGTTTTGTTTTGTCTTAAACAATATCAAGAACTGGAATTCCGCTCTTGTCAAGCAACAACATTTTTGAATCAATGAGAAATAAAGGTACCTTAAATATGAAAATATTGTATACTGAATGTGATTTTGTGCTATTCTACTAGCATTTATCTTTTTATTAGAAATTAAATTGTATTTTATGTCGTTGTAATGCTTTTCAAACCAGTATGGTTTTTAAGTGACTCAAATAATTATCCACATAGCATTTTTCTTTGTGAACCAGGGTGTGTGATGAAATTAAGCTTCAAGATAATCTTCAATTAGGAGTATTCCTGGTGCATTCCAACTACAGTTGAGTGTTCAGCATATTGAGCGTTCAGTCAGGGGAAGCAGACAAGAGGCAGCCAAAATCTCTTTCAAACACTGAGATTTATATAGTTTGGACATAAAGTTCTCACCTCAATTCTAGCTCTCTTCAGATTCACTCATATTGGTTTACACTCCTAATACAGACATATAAGAAAAAGGTTCCCTTTTTGAGTAACATTTGAGGCTAAGCAGTGGGTTTATTCTTGGTTGTGGACAGTATATTTATTTCTGGAATCTGTTATTTGCTTTGTCTGCCTTAATTTTGCAGATTTTCTTCTTGCCTTATAGCTGAATGTACTCAGTTGTTCTCAGGAAAAGAGGAATTCTGCTTTCCTCTTCAGAGCTCAACCTCACATAAAAAGCATCTTTCTCCTCTGCTGCCCCACTATGCCGTTTTAGCAGAAAGACAGTGTTCCATGCTTATCTTTATGTTCAGGTATACATGGGAATGTCCAAGCATCTCTCCTGGGTGGGGGAGTTTTACAATGGCTTTTGCAACACTGTGGATCACATGCAGTCCTCTGGTAGAAGGCCTCAGAAATGAGTCTGTGGGCTATGTCCTCCCTGCCCCAGACCCAGACAGAGATGATTTTTAGCATAGCTGCTGAGTTGGCTTTCCTTGTGGATACATTCTTCTCCCCCAGGCTTGTTTACTTCTTAGACCTGAGATAATTGGGCAATAGAGCCACCTTTATCTTATCTCAAGTTCCCATCAGGTGGCTTAACTTTCTGTCCAGATTTCCAGGAATTTGAAGAGGCTTCGAATGTGGGGAAAAGGTTTGATGACCACACATGAACAGTGGCTTTTTTATACAGCTTGCCATAGTAAGGTCCTACAATGATCTTAACAATGTTTGAGCCATTAACCATTAACATCTCAATCTCTCACAGATACTAGGCTGCAGCAGAAAAAAAAAAAATAGAGACAGAATATTTTCAGAAAAAAAAATAGGATGGAATTATGTAACTCAGATCCAAGTTAAGATTTTGTAACATTTCACTATGTATTCCTGATTGACACCTTCATTTTGCAACAGTAATGTTTGTAGTTCAGTTTTTGTGAATATAGTTTTAGAGTATATTGTCTCTTAAGATACAGAATGGTCAAAGGTAGTGACCATTGTCTCATAGAACTAACCTAACTTCTAAATGTCAGTTCATTGTTAGTGACTTCCCAGCAAGATGCAGTTATTTCTGGAAAATTTCTTGAAAATGAAGAACACTTTTCTTATTTGATATATTTTCATACCTTATTTTTTAATTTGAAATATCCGGTATTAAGAATGATATCATTTTGATGTAGGAAATAAGCATAGGATAGCATAAGCACAGGATGTAGGCATAAGCAGAGTACACTAGTTGTTACTTCTTTTAATATTTAGAGCAATAAAGAAGTAAAATAAACTTTTTTTACCTAGGAAAAAAATTCCACTTAGGTGCTGTTTAGGGGAGTGTTATGATTCAGCATTACTTTTTTACGTGCATAAGTTCATCAGTTCCACAGTGTAAGTATACAGGAGCTTTGTATCTAAAAACACATCAGCTATCTATTGGTGTCAGGTTATCCCTGAAGTGAGGCTGACTGACATTTAAATATGTTGGAACTGCAGCTGTGAATATCCAACAGCCCAAAACTTGTATGTGTAAGAGTGTTTTCCACAGCCATTTCTTCTGTTCTGAGTATACAAACTCTATTGTAAAAAAAAAGAGCTATGACCCCTCTAGGTTTTTCCAGTGTGTTATACTATTCATTTTGTCTAATTCAGTTTTTTATAAATCCCCACTGAAATTGGTATAGATTACTATTATCTCCTTACAGCTAAAACTTTTTCCCACCTGACTATCTGCATTCTGCATTTTAAATTATTTTTATAGATCTAATCTCACTTGTAATGAACACAGGACCTCTTGCAGGAGCTATTACTGCAATAAAAGCATTGCTTGTCTTATGATGCTTCCCAATTCTTTTTCTGAAAACTTAGATGGACTTCAGTTCCTATTTGATTGATTTTATTGTTCAATGAAGCCCTTTGCTTAGAACTGTTAAATGCATAGATCTACCTCACCAGACAAAAAAGATCACATTTAGAGCTGGAAGGTTAATCACTACTTAGTCTTCGCTATTTCAAAATCAGACAAGCTCTATAGTGACAAAAATATTGTACAGTTTTGAGCGTGAAAGTCTAAATTTGAGTTACCCCATGCATGCTGCAGAAAATTTTGTTTCTGCTGCTAAGCCCTTTTCTCCCTCTCTTACACTCTCTCACATAAGGTATATTAATATCAAGTTCTTCAGACACTTAATATAGATGCAATTTAGAATACAATCCAAGGTCAATGGAACTATGTAGGCTCCTCCAGAGAGCAATCCAGGAAAGGTAAATTCTTAAATTTTAAAGCTGGATGATGTGAATTCTGCTAGTTGAATATTCCTAAATTTCAAGGACAACATGCCCCAAATTTATCTCAGAGGTGCTTTTAAGACTTACCTGAAGCCTGTGAAAATCAGAAGGCAGACACCCAGGGAGCTCTGAGTGAGCCTTTCCATTTCAAAGGAATTATGACTTACAGATGCTTTTTGTCTACATTGTGCCTACATGAATATAATTCAGGACAGTTATAGGTGAAAATAGGTATCACTTTATGTTACCCACTGATCCATGTAGAATCAATTTATGATTTCAGTCTAAATGAGTACACTAATTTCTGTATCTCAGGAAATGGTTTGTCAAACCCTTATTATTTGTCTCTAAAGAAAGCTAAAACCAAGAACTGTAGTTAATGAGTCTAAGGCTCAATATGAGTCCTAAGTCTTCAGGTTGTTAGTATTACGTGTATTTTTTTATTAGTTATACAAGGATAAATATGAATTGTTAGGCAAGATTCCTTTCAATTTCACTCACTCTCACTGCTGATATTATGTATCTTTCCCTTTTTTCCTTCCAAGAGTATTTGCAACTATAAGTCACAAAACCTATGTGTTTTTATGCATGCTTTATGTGTATGGGTGACCATAGGTTCATATAGGACATAGGGTAAATTTGAAGCATTTAAATTTGCCTGACTCCATCTGTAAAATCAGTGGCACTTAATCATGGATCAGTGTGTTTTCCTGTGTTTTTATGACTGTCAGGTGCAAAACTACACATAAACAAGTCAAGGACATTCTTAAAATCTAAAGTTAAATATAATCTACTTAATTCCATCTTTTACTTATGTGATATATATAATGCCTTAGATTTATTGAAAATATCCTGCTGCTGACTGTGCTTGTGTAAAAATATCTAATCCTTTAATTGATAACTCATAGGTAAACTGCAGTATAATATCATGATACTGGCTTATATTTGAAATTAGTATTTTAAAAAAATAGAATTATTTATATCTTGCTTTCCAGGTGTTTTAGAATAAAACTACTGAACCAACCTTGATGCATGTGAATAATTTTCTAAATTCTTGAGGGCATATTTTACTAAAAAATCCCTTCACAGCCTTCTTAATTTTCTTTAATTTTAGTTGATGAGAAAATTACATATATTTTGTGTCACTGCAGTGCTCTTTCAGTTCCTGATAGTTGGAATAGTTAATTTAAATGAGTCAAAATTCCCTGAAAAATCCTTAAATACAGTTGGTGGAATGATCTGTAAATGAAATGTCTCACATAATAAGTCCAGCAACTTGTTAAATCCCCATTTAAGAGAAAATGTGTAGTATTTTTCTTTATGCCAGGTGGCACGTTTCATCTATCTTTTTACTTGAAATTCCCTGTGGTCCTGTGTTTGTCTTCAATGCAGCTACTGCTTTTCAATTCTTCACGATTTAGATCTAGAAAATTAAAAAAAAAACA
The DNA here is from genome assembly GCF_020740725.1 of Corvus hawaiiensis. Lineage (NCBI taxonomy): Eukaryota > Metazoa > Chordata > Aves > Passeriformes > Corvidae > Corvus > Corvus hawaiiensis. The sequence continues at coordinate 22,970,136 of NC_063215.1, read as the reverse complement.
AATGTATTCCTTTCTATTTCACCTCAGTCCCTGGAAAAAAATTAGGGAGTAAATATTAGGAACTAATTTCTAGGCATAGGGATAATAAGAAAATTGGGAACAGGCAAGATGGAGGAATCAAAAGCAAACCTTGGTAATCTTACTGCCTTTTCCAGTGACTGAGGTGTAGATTTGAACAGTAGATTTCTTTCACTTTGTGTTGTAGCAAAACTTTGGAAACAATCTCCCCTTGTATCCTTGTAGCCAAATTGAGAAGACAGGTACTGGATGGGGGGACTGCAAAATGGATGGAAAAGTAATTGAGCCAGCAAAATCTAAGGGTATTGTTTCTTGATTCGAAGTGTGACTTGGAGCCAGTGGACACTGAGGATGAATACAAAGGCCCATACTATCCAGTCTCTGTCAGTCACTTGGATAACAAATTGGGATGCAACAAGTTGGAGGATGACACCAAATGATGGGAGAACAGTTGATGTGTGAATTGTAGTGCTGCTAGACAGAGGGACCTGGAGGAATGGGCCAACAGGAAGCTCATGAAGTTCAGGATAGACAAATACAGAATCCTGCACTTTGCCTAGAATAATGCCATTTGTGAGTACTCTTGGAACTGACTGGGTAAAAACAAGCTTTACAAAAAGCACCCAGGTGACTGAGAGGCTGACTAAGAGTTAAAAGTGTGGCCTTGCAGTAAAAATATCACAGACTGGAGTGTATTAGCACCAGTGTAGTCAGCAGGTCATGGTTATTTTTTCCTCTTCAGCACTCATGTGGAAAATTGTTTGTAGTTTTTGTGTCCTCCACCATAGAAGAGATATATTGCAAAATGAAACAAGTTCAGGGGAAGGACCCATTAGGGGCCAGGGTCTGGAGTATCTTTTAGACAAGGAGAGGCTGAGTGAGGCTGGAGGAGAGAGAAGGGTAAAGGCGAGCATATTACTAATTTGGACTGAGAACAATAAGGTAAATTATTCCATGACGCATTTCAAGGAGAAAAATATGCTTTCCACATCCTCTGTTGCCATATTCTCTGTCATAAAGGGAAAAGTTCATACTTCTTCCTCAAATTTGCAGAACAATACCACAATGTCTTCTTGGAGGCATCAGCAATTCTACAATTAGGATTTTTATAATAATCCTGTAGGTATAAAAAACCTAATCAAGTGGTATATGTTTTATCCTTCTAATGTTTTAGAGGAGCCATTAGGTGTGAATGAATACAATCTCTAGCATTATTAAAGGGGCTTTATTAGAAAGGAGTTTGAACCCCAAAGAAAAGTTACAAACAGGTTGCTGTTGATGGATACAGCCTGCATGAAACAGAAGAGATCACATACACACAACCCACTGTAGCTGCAGTCTTGAGCCTTAGGTCCCAGTCTTCACCTCTCAAAATGAGGACTTAGCATAGTTTCAGATTAAATTACTGCAGTTTTAATTAATCTGTATCACCACAAAAAAAGAACTTTTTTCTCCTCCTGAATTAGTAAAGAGAAATAGTTTTCTGAACTAAATCATTACTTTGCTTCCTCAGTGCCAAGACTGCTATTATCCTGGAATAATGCATTCTGTACTGTTTTAACAGCAGCTGAAATAAGGAGCAAGGAGTGCTGGCAGATATTCCTTCCTGTTCATGCCTTCATCTATCTGGAAAATGCTTATAAATTCATATTAATGTCAAAATTATAGTAAGCTCTTCTTTATATTGCTTTGCAGTTTGGTCAGTACCAACAAAAATACCCAACTTCTGCTCTTTTTTTACAGTGAAGTGCCTTAGTAACATTGCCTTTTTCTTCAGAGAAGTGTGAGGTCTTTAACTCTCAAACCCATACTATTATTTTATAATAGAATTCTTATTTCTCTAATTCATGATTTTCTTCTTCAAAAAAGTCAAAGAAATATCATCTGTAGGTTTTATACCTGAGAACTTGTTCTGCACAGTGCAGTAGTTGACTCTAAGGATATTGTTTACTGAAAGGAAAGTTGAAATTTCGATTTTTTTCTTGTAAATTTTGGCAAGTCTTGTCAAAATACACATTTTTAATGGCATTTTCTTTTATCGTAGCTGGTCACTGTGGCTCTCCGGACCCAATTGTAAATGGTCATATTAGTGGAGATGGTTTCAGTTATCGTGACACTGTAGTCTACCAGTGTAATCCTGGCTTTCGGCTTGTTGGTACTTCTGTCAGAATTTGCCTACAGGATCACAAGTGGTCTGGACAAACTCCTGTTTGTGTCCGTAAGTAAAACTCATTTTTCACTGAATTATTGCTATTATTTTAAACATAATTGAGCATTAACAGTGGATTGGATGTTCAAAAGTGTTTGTGCTCAGATCAGATATTTATTGGACCTATTGTCAATTACAGGGGTTGTTACGATCCAGTTTCTAACCTAACACGGACTTGTTAATATTTTCAGTAACTCCTGATTTCTGTTGTTTCAGAAACAGGATGGCATAGACATTGAAGGGGTTTGAACAGCAGGCTGCAGCTGTGTAACTTAATCTGTCATTTTCTCTTTGTCCAGGTATAGTTGTTATGTCAACCGTGGGCTTGCTGAGCCTCTCCCCTATTTTTTCACCAGGAGTAAAAAATTCCTTTGTATATTTTCATTTCTCAGAGAACAAAGCTGGACTAGTGTTCATCTGTGCAGTTCTGATGGTGATTGCCCGTTTTTTTCAAATTAGCTTCAAGTTGACTTAATGCAAGCCAAGGCATGGCATTGGGTTATGCTACATCTGGTAGAAAAGATGGTAACTTTTTATAGCCTTTAATATTTTCTTAATTCACCTGTTTTTGAAAATCACATAATTAATTGCTAGAATTGCAGAGTCTTTCCGTCTCTAGTTCCTTCTTCATTTGTGTGGCGGGTTATCTGACATTTTCTGAACCATCACCCATTTAATCAGTCAAGTCCAATTCATCTGTTTTTTATTTTACTACCTTAGTATGTAGTTGATTTTATTTCATTTTCGTTTCAATTTAATTAATGAGCCCCATTTTTATACATTTTTTTTGTTATTTTTAATGGAGCATTTGTATCAACTATTTCAGTGCTGCATTTTTAAGATGTCTACAATTCAGACAGAAGTATTGCTGTCTACACAGAGAGAGTCACTAAGATGTTCAGCTTTTCTGTTTAGTCCATGTTAGATTTCTAAATGTTCAATATTTTTTTTTTAGGGTAAAATAAAAATTTCTAGCTGTATACAGTAGCAGGAAATATCTGCCAAGTGTCATTGTCCTTTTAAAATCCTATTTATATCTTCAAGTGATTTATATTTGTCAAAGGAAAAATGTCACTAGCTAGCATTATTACTATTTGTGCATTCATTTGACTGTGCAGTGAATAAAATCCCTTAAAAAGAAAGGTGAAAAGCTGGTTTGGGGCGGGGGGGAGGGACAGGAGGCTGTTTCTTCCTAAATGGATGTTATCATTACTGTTATGAGAAGAACTGGCATCAGTTTTTGTTATTAGGGGTTGCCTAACACTTTCCATTACAACATAGTTCTCTTTTGCTTAGAATGCTGACAGACTAAGGATTTGTTTTATGTCAGCATCCAAAATTCAGATGAATTTCTGCCTTTAATTAATTTATTTTTAAGAAATTCTCATACAAATCAGACTGTTATTTTTGAGATGTAAAGTGAAAACATACTGTTCATCAATGCTAGAAATGTGTTCTACTGAAAAATTCTTCTGACTGAGCATTGTGGAGCATGAACTAGAAATATGTTTGTGGTGGGTTGACCTTGGCTGGATGCCAAGTGTTTACTGAGCTACTCTCACTCCCCTCCTCAGAAAGACAGGGGAAGAAAACAAGATGGCAGCTTACTAAAACAAAAGGGAATGGTTGCATGTGCAAGCAAAGAAAGATTTTGATTTTCTACTTCCCATCAGCAAGCAATGTCTGTCCGCTTCCCGGGAAAGAGGGCTTCAGCATGTGTAATGGTCGCTCCCAAACAGAAATGTAAAGAACAGATGCTGCCTCCCCTCCTTCCCCACTGCCACCCTGCCTTGCCTCTTCCTCCTCCTTCCTCTTAGCTTTTACATCTGAGCAAACATCATATGGTATGGAGCATCCCTTTGGTCAGCTGACCTGGTTATATCCCCTTGCAAGGTCATGACCACTCCCATCCTACTGGTGGGAAGGTGGGAGGTTGGGGAGACAGCACTGATGCTGTGCAGTGCTGCTCAGCAGTAATAAAGCTCTGGGGTGTTATCAACACCTTTCTAGCTACCGATATAAAGCACAGCACTGTAAGACATCCATCTCAGGTAGATCCAGTACAGTGGCAGAGATATCACAAAGATGTTAGGGGCAGTACCCTATAAAATTTGCCCCAAATTGGTCTTTTTTTTGTGAGATTTTTACAGAAGATCACAACTTCTTATATTTTTAATTTACTTTGAAAGGATTTTCAGGTTTGTAAAGTACCAGTCATTGTATTCTTAATATCTAAGGAAACCTTTGTAGTTCTCCACCCATGACTACTTAAGCTTCTTAGTTTCATCTAAAAGTCAGCCTCCTTCATCTTGCCAAATTTGTGACACGCAGGTCTTTCCCTGTCTCTTTACTGGATAACGAGTTGGACCACACTTTAGCCAAGTATTTTCTGAAGGATCTTTCCACTTGCTGCTTGTTGAGAGTTAATAGGAAGTAAGAAGAGCTTAGTTCTTCATGAGTAGCAGCACAACAGAATCAAAAGAAAAAATAAACCTGTGTACAGGTTATTTATTCAAGTATGATAAACACTAGCACAGAGTTGAGAAGTTCTGTTTGTGCATGTGTATATGTACAATCTGATTTTACATTGTCAGTATCTATGCTTTTCTATATTTTCCTATAATATTTTAACATCTTGTCACATGGAAAGCTAGAGCTTGACCGTAATAAGCTTATTGTACAAGTTTTGTATTAGCAAAATGAACATACGTAATATATAAAATGGGGAAGATTTACTCCCAAAAATGATTTCTCTATTGTCATAAGAAAATCAGATTAAAAGAATCACTATTTCAGTAAAGCAATGCAAGATCTTTGAAACTGTAATGCTTCAGAACTCCAGAATGTTCTGAAATAGTGCATCAAATTCATTTGGCACTACTACATGTTTAAGCTTGCTGGGAATAAATATTTTCCTTTATCGGTATTAGTAGGACTTTTTATATGCATTTTTAAAGGTCTAATACATATCAGATGTGTATGAAAATGCATTTATTTTGTGTATATATATATAAATAAAAAATAGAGATTTAAATTTATTTTTATTACAACTTTCAACATAAAGTAAAAAGTACGTTCTAAGATTTTTTTAAAAAAAATAATTTTTTTCTCCTGGCAGTAAGGAATTCTCAATAAATATATCCTATTCTTTTTCTTATATGTCTTGTATAAATGTCAAAGCCAAATTCAGAAGGGAATAAAAAAAATAAAAACCTAAGAGCCAAAACACCAAAAGAGCTCCAACCTGCAAGTGATTCCATGGATCAGTACTTTTCACTTAGATGCTAACCTGGCTATTTTTCTTTTAACAGCAATCACATGTGGCCATCCTGGGAATCCAGCTCACGGAATGACTAATGGCAGTGAGTTCAATTTAAACGATGTGGTAAATTTTACTTGCAACGCTGGATATTTGCTTCAGGGTGCTTCTCGAGCACAGTGTCGAAGCAATGGGCAGTGGAGTAGCCCTTTACCCAACTGCCGAGGTAAGAAATTTTTACCCTGCCTCAAAATACTGGGATATAATTCACGAGTCTGTCCTTTAGGAATTTATTCCCACCTTTATTTGAATTTCTGCATTTCTGTATTGGAGATTGTTGTTAGGGCTGAGTGTTGGGGAAGCCTATGCTTTTCAGTATTTTACCTAAAACTTCTCAGAGTGCAATCACTAGCATTTAGTTTATAGACATATAAAGTGAACTTTGTATCACAAAAGTTACATTACACTAATAAATTGGAGTTGCCTGTCTAGCCTGAATTAGCTGCATTTTAGTACAGTTTCCATAAATGGTAATTATAAAATTGAATATGTATGTATCAAAACGGTATTAATTATTTTGTTTCCTAGCAATACCTGAGAGATGTGAAACCTGATTTTTCTTACCCCACAAAAAAAAAGGGATAAAGTAGGATTTAATTCTGCTCGGTTTTTTTGCAAAGACATTTGAGCTTCATTACTGGTGTGCTATGGGTAAGACGGGCATGTTAGATATATGAGAATGCAGCAAAACTTTGTGATATGAGGAAATCTGTATCAAATTTACATATTAGGAAAGGACAAACAAAAACCAGTTTAAAACACAATCTACAATTCTCGGATTGAATTCTTTATCCAGATCGCAGTAGTGTAATTAAGATTAAAAGTCTCTGAAGTTAACCTGGTTTTACTCCTTCCATTTTTGACCACTGTTTTTATTTATTTTCTTTAACGTTTGTCTATTGTTGCAGAATATGGAGCTAACAGCCCATCTTTGGTCTGTTCCACCAATGTCTTTATCAGACACCTAAAATCTGTTCACTAGTTTATTGTTTTTATATGCCCCAAAATAGCTTCTACTGCTATAGTACATACTTTCTCAATGCTAAATCCAGTAGGATACTGATATTTAATGATATTGTGAAACATTTTCTTTTGAATCACTGAGGCAGACTGAGTATCTTCTGACTAAATCATAAATACAAATTGACAGAGAAGTGAAAGGCAGAACATGAGGTAAATCATGTAAGATATACCGAAAGATTTCAAAGGCCTGGGGAAAACTTTTTGAGATGCTCTATATCCTTCAGTGCTCTTTTTGTGAAGGCTCTGGAAGGAAATGTATTTCAATGGCTCTAATTTACAAATGTTGTTCCTGGTCATATTCAAAACTGGAATTCTGGGGTCATTTTTAAATGTTAATAACAGTTCTAATTTCCAAATATGCAAACCAAAAACAAATTTAAAAATGCTTAGTGTCTTGAAAGCATCTGATGGCTATGTCTGCTATGGAACACGCAAAGAAATAGAACACAAAAATTTCTCCAGAAATGCAATGGTTACTAAGCTTTTCTTGAGTATTTTCTTTCACTAGAAAAATGTTAAATCGGTGTAAGTACTATGCTTTTTGTTCTCTGTAACTTGTCTTTTATGGGCGTAAGGAAATTGCAGCCAGAAAAGTCATTCTAAGGATACAACATTGGGACTAAAAATCATATAATAAGAACTTAACTTCAGCTATTGTACCTTTATTATCTCCACCTGTTGGTTTATTAAAAATCTTATTGTATTACAACTGTTTTTCCTAAGAATAATAATTATCTTTGGTGATTAGCTCATCATAATGTTTCAGAGATAGCTGATGCAATTTCAAGCTCAGTGTGTGTGGAATTAGATCTTTCATTCTCATTAAAACAATAAAGAGATGGCAATTCCCTCAGTTACTACCCTCAGAATTTATTCAAGTGAGTTAACTAACATAACAATATAATTATTGGAACAGACAAACAAGAATTAGCAAACTGTTCCTATTTAGGCTCATGTACTTTTTTTCCCTTTTATACTGTTTTGTTTTGCTAGACCTAAGTGAACAAACTCATCTGTCTCATCTGTGAGGCATTTAAGTAAGGTTTTATTTGTTGGAAACTTTTTCACTTATACTATAGATGCAATTTGAATCTGCTCTGTTTGACTGTCAGAGGCAGAAATTGAACAGCTTTACTGAAGTTTAACCCCATTTACAGGCTGAGTTATTCAGCTATTTACATTGAACTCCATTACATCTATTAAAAGGAAAACAAATCGAAGTGGAAGCAAGGCAAAACAGTGCAAAGACAGATTTTACAAAAAGAACATAAGAATTAAGACACAGTTACTGCAACATTATTTCAGTTGTCTCTCCAGTCTACTTTCATTGTCCTTTTTAAATTTATTCACATGAATCTGAGTTTGATCCAGGCCAATTTATGGTCTGAAATCTTGTTTAGGAAGATTGGTTTTCTGAAAGGAGCGAGTATTATAGATGCAACTCTCCCAAGATCCATTCACTTGAGAATGGTAAACTCCTACCAGAATGGAGTGGCCTAGAGTTCCTTTAGTTGAGTATTTACAGTTGTGTCTATTCTCATGCAAATGGTGTGAAGCTGGACTTTTGCCATTCACTCAGTGTTTCTTCACTTCGTTCTTCTCTTCACTCAGTATTTCTTTCTCTACAGAAGCATATATTTTTCAGTAACCATCTTGTATCTCTTCCATCATGAGCTAATTTTGTCACCTGCTCTGTGCACCCCACTAGAACCCAGAGCACTTTGCTGCTGATCACAATAGCACTGTAGCTGCTCACCTCCATGACCAAGTTTAACGGATTTAAAGGGTTTGAAAAAGTTGTTGTGAAGTTTGCAATTTGTCCAAGAAACCTCTCCTTCTGGAGAGGAATATACTATCTAAAGTAACAATAACTTGTAAATGTATTTGTGCACCAGAAGATATTTAGTTGTAGTATAAAGGGAATACTCAATATCCACTTCAGTTAAAGCATATCAGTGTTAGAGTAGTTCTATACCATTCTCCTAATATATGCATCTGTGATCTAGACATTTGGGGGGTTCTTATTTCAATTATATGAAAAACTAAGTGTTGTAATAATTGCCTTGATAATTGGTATTGTTTCTTATTTTAGGTTAGGGTGGTGGGTTGACCTTGCAGTTAGTATGTAGCAGTTTCTCTCTGCTGTTCCTTCTCAATTCTCTTCTCTACACGTGTTCTCTGCAGGCTGCAGAAAGTATCTACTCCCTCATGCACTGCCTTCTCCTCTAAACTCAGTGGCCCCTTTTTTTGCTTCTCACTATTTGTGTGTGTGTGTATGTGTGTGTGTATGGCCTTCTCTCTCTGGTGTATTCTGCCCTTTCCTAAACACATTTTAGAGAAACAAACTTTTCTCATGGATTCACCTGTGATTTGAGGAGAGAGTTGGGGTTGCTCAGCATAGGGGAGAGAGGGCTCAGGGGAATGTTGCTTATCATCTATACTATCTAAGCGACAGTGTAAAAAAAGAGTGTCAGACTTCTCAGTGGTGTTCACTGAAACTACATGATGCAAGGGACACAAAACCAAATGTAATGAAAAGCTTTTTAAATGTGAGGGTGGTAAAACACCTAAATAAATTTCCCAGAGACATTGTGGAGTTTCCATTCCTATTCAAAACCTAAGTGGACAAAGCCCTGGGCAAACTCTTTAGTTGTCAATTCCAAGTTCAAGTATTTTTGTAGAGTTTATGACTAAAGGCTATATAAATACACCGACAATAATATTCCTACGCAAAATTTGGTCTCAGTGAATTGATTAGAACTTACCTAAACAGGCAATAGCACTTCTTCTGGCATAAGCCTTTACTTCTAAAATTGCCTTTTATCTAATGGGTGGAAAACATTTGTTTTAAAGTTCATTGTTAGCAATGAATTATGAATTTGTTTACAAAGAAAGTAAATCTTCCAGCTCTTTAAATAAATATGCTGCTGGGAAAGGATTGATGTTCCTGGCAAACCTGTATCATTTAATTCAACAGAGATTTTACATATGACCTTTCTTTCAAACCTCGGTTGAGTTCACCTGAGTCAATAATGAACTTGGCTTCATTTGGCTGAGACTGTACATGAAGTACTACAAATTAAAGATTGCTGCTTGAAGCTATTGCAGAAGTTTATTTTATTTTATTTTGTTTTATTTTATTTTATTTTATTTATTTATTTATTTTGTTTTGTTTTATTTTATGTTGAAACTGAGCTGTTATGTATGCATAGGAAACCTTGATATTTTCGGAAAATAAAGCTGGAGCAGTTCTTAGGCACCCTTTTCCAATGATACATTGCTTCTGTCTGTTGTGTCAATAGCAGGTTAACTAAGTAATCAGTGACAGAATATTTAGCAAGGCAATTATATGGGGTTTTTTGGCTAAGAAAAAAGTAATGCACACAAAAGATCATATCTGCTACTTGAGAGCCATATGACAAAAACTTGTATGAGACAAAGGCTTTTAATATTTTTGTATATCGTAAATGCACTGAAGGCACTGAATTACTTTGCAATGATATTTCCCCCTAATCCAAAATGCTTTTATCTGTTCTGGTTGACTGTTTTGGCTCAGCAAGTAAAACCTTTAGTCTCTTAAAATGTACATTTATTTTTTTAGCATTTGATTTGGACCTGTGTTCTGAGGTAACATAATTCTTAAAATACCCATGCCTTGGAAAAACTATGTTCCCACTGTTTCCGTTACAAGTGGAAAAAATGGCATGTTATGATGTTTAGGTACTTTGTGAGATAAAACCTCCAAATTTATTTAATTATTTAAACAGCAGTATCTGTTTAAAATTTTATATTTAATCCTTTCAATAGATTTAGTATTTTTTAAAGATTGGCAATAAACTCTTCTGGAATGTGAAGGTCAGTGAAGTATAATTTAAAGTTCATAATTTGTAATTCTCCAAATGAATTCTATCTTTACCTTTATTTATTTGATAAAGAACAGGTCAAGTAGCTTACTTGCCTTTAAACTGGAATCAAATGGCATCAAAAAAATTACAATACCCAGATCTCTATTCTGTTCTGCAAACCTGCCTGAGTAGAGCTTGGTGCAACCTGAATGTGCTACCCCAGAACTAGTTATGAAAATATTAAATCCTAAGCCAAGTAAGTTCACTGTGGATTTTTTTCCATTAGCAGTTTGATACCACTTTCTATTTATTCTTTGGAAGCACAGAAAGCCAATCTCCATGCTGTCTACTTTTCATAATGACTCTTAACCACCAAAATGGGAACCGAATCAGATGGTCTCATCAAGGCTCTGCACTCCTGATTGTGCTGCAGGTCATTTTGCCATACATTATACTTGAAGTAAGAACCGCTGTACTAAACACCACACTTTCTGCCCGTATTAAGGCAGACTCATATTCATGATCTGTATCAGGAAAGGTGGATATCCTTTGCTACTGTTTCCTTCAGAATTCTTTTTATCTTTTTATAAATGAGATTTAAAAGCTTTTCTCCTCTTAGAAGTGTGTTTCTTAAGACCAGAAATATTTTGAGGGGAAGGTCCATTTGGCAAAGTTGTAAACATTTGAGTTAGCTCACATTCTCTAGTCTGTATCAGTAAGTCCAGGTTATTTGTTAGTAATAAGGAATTCAGGTGGTCTGTTTATTTATACTGGATTTGTACTGAATTTCTAACTTGAAAGGTTTATCTTTATTTCATTACTCATAGATTCTTGAAAAGTTTAATTAGACTTTTATGTCTTATCGAGAATCCAGTATCTACAAAGAATCGCTAATTTTATCGTGTTCTCTTTAGTGGCTATGTCATTTGAACCAGTAGGAATACGTTCCACTCTTCCACTGACAAGAAAAATAACAATTCTGATGGCAGCTGATAGAAAGGTGTGAGAGATGGAGACTGACGACCAATTCTTTTCATCCAAAGATAAAGCAGCTCTGAATTCAAGCTGTTTTTCATCTATGGTGGAGTCAAAGATTCATATTAGCTGAGAAATGCATTTTATTCACTTTTGTTTTTTCCAGAGTCGGAGCCCTTTGTTGTGACTTTTTTATACTTAAATGTCAGATAAACCTAATCTGTTCACATTGATAGCATGTTGATATTCTTCAGAAGGATAACTTGCACTTGACTAAGTTTCCTAAATAAAGAGGTGAGGTGCCATGGGAGATGCCATATGGTGTCTGAGATATTCCCCTGATCTGGCAGAGATGCCCCTCTCTGGAGTGAAACCAGCCAGGAAATCAGTCAAAGACATTTCAGAAGGTAGTAGAAACCTCTTTCGAGGCAACTGAAGAGTTCCTCATCCAGGTGAAAAACAAAGTTCTGATTAAAATGAAGAAAATAAGTCATGACCCCAGAGTTTGTGCTATTCTGACAAAAGCTGTTCTGTTAACACTACTTGTACATAGATGCCCAAAAATGAATTTGCTTGCAGACAACACATGTAGAGGAAAGCAACAGGTAAGTACTTTATCTTTCTTTTGCTATAGTAATTCCTGGAAAAATCTGAGAAGTTTTCATTCTTGTTTATTGTTGACTTTGCATTGATCTTTACTAAAACTCCATTTGCTGGAAATTTTGTCATATTGCTTTCACAAGCAGTGCTTGCTTTCTTTTTATAGCCAGCATTTTTAAAAACTTGTCATAAAATCAGAGTGAATTCTCTACTCTTCATTCACTCTAGAGTGTCATTCCCTAAACATGTTCTAGACATCAACATTAATGCAATACTTTTCAAATAAAAAAAAGTTTAAAAATACTGTTGATCAGATATGAAAGTTTATAAAAGAAGCTTAAGATTGTTTCTGTCAAGAAAAAACAGAGAGAGTGAGAACAAGAAATGAAATACTGTGAATTACGTACTTTTTGATGCTCATTCAACTTTTTAACAGAAAGCTGCCCTAGAAGACTCTGACATGATCTTTTAACTTCTTTGTGCTCAAGGGTTTGAATCTACTCAGTGTGAGGTTCCGAAGTTATCAGGGCAGACTTGGAGCATTCTCCAGCTTTTCTCAGAAGACTAAACCAAGACTGACAGAATTGATTTCCCATGTAACCCTTGACAGGTGTCACTGAGAGAAAGCAATCTCTGTCTACTCTCACTGTAACTTACAATTGAGTCCCCAGGGTGAAAGGCAATCGGGGAAAATGCTGCCTTAGTTCTGTATGCCAGCCAACTCAAATTCTTTTCTAAAATACTCATTACTGCTGCCCTTCTTAGCAACAGCACACTTGTGTATATATTCAAAAAACAATAGCTGATCTTAAGTGTCACTGCAGGCATAATTGTTACTTTTTAACTTGAGGGATGGTATTCTCTTGCATAATCATTTGATAAGACTTCATGCATGCTGCAAGAATTTTGTTCACAGAGCACATGCTTAAATTATGCATTTGGTGACTGTTTTGTATTTCATTCATCACTGAGCTGTCTAAACAGATACTGCTGGTACTGGAGTGAGAACTCTGTATCACACAGACAAATTGATACTTCGGGACTGCAATGTATTCCTAGAACATTCCATATTTCTGGTCTGCATGGAGAATTAAGTTTTTCTGTTCTCCCTATTGACTTGCAAAGATGGTTCAGTTAGAATTGCTTTTGGATAGCTTTAGGACAGCATATTCTCAAGAAACAAAGTTCATTTTAATTTCTAGTACTGACTTTCCATAAGCTAACTTGGCACACTTACCCGTTAAACCAAAGATTTAATTTTAAGCAATTATATTTGATTTTGGTTTATGTTAATAATGTCAACTTCACTAAAAAAAGTGACAGCTCTTGTGAATGCTCGTTAAAAATTAAACCTAGGGAAAGACTTCAGTAATCCATAGGATGAGAAAAATACTTGAAAATAATTGTATTCATGAATGTACAAAACCTTCAATAAATGCAAGAATTTTGCAGCATGCATGCATCAGATTTTTCTTCTGTTTCAATATAATATTCTGAGATTAAAATTGAAATAATTTGAACTATTACTTTCAATGCTTGGTTTCAACTAATCTTGTGCATATTTGAGTTCAATAGCAATGATTTTATCTAAATTGCAGTGAAAAATAAACAGCCTTTGGTTTTTCTTTTGAAAAAATTCTGAAATCGTGTTTCACTGTTTATTTTACTGTTTTTTCCTTCACACAGTTTTTATCTGTGCAGTATTTCACTGTTTATCACTTTGATCTAGAAATACAATAAGCATTCAATATTATAGTTAAAAAATAGTACTTTCTGATATTCTGGAGTTCCCACAACTCCCAAATGAGATTTCTATGTGACTGATAGTCTATGAAGCCCTGACAAATTGTCTACATTTTTGCTCTGGAAGGCACTTTCTTTTAAAAGTTTCTGCCTGTAGATCCCTACTGTCCTTCCCATTCCATCAAAGAGAATGCCAGAGCATCGGCAACTTCATTCTCAGACAAAATAACAATAACAGCAACAAAACCCAAACTAGATAAACAAACAAAAATCCCCCAAAAAACAAACCTAAAAACCTTAAAACCACCAAACAAAACCACACAAAAATCCCAGCAGAAAATAAACTAAAAATATAGATTGCATGGATGAAGATTCTTTTGACATCATAAGACGCTTAATCTGACAAACAATATGAATCTTGTCCTATAGCTTGGGAAAAATCCAGTAGTATGTGTCCTCATGCAAATTTCCACTAGTTTTGTGTATTCATTAATGAAATTTTACTGTAAAAGTGTATGTCCTGTTTAAGCTGTGTATGCCCAGTTTAGAATGGAAAAGTATTATTTTGCTGTCGTTACTTTTTTTGATATGAAGTTTCATTGCAAAATGGTGTACTGATTAGAACATGGATATAGGTCCCAAGAAGACCTGAGTTCTATTCTGCACCAGTACAAACATTCCATACAGCCCTGGACATTCGTTTTTCATATGATGGATCACAATAGTGATATTGTGTAATTGTGAAGTTGGGAATCAAATTACCATAAAAAATAGTTTTAGCTAAATAGAAAGATTTTGAAATATTCACTTCTGTGTTTGAAGTTAAATTAATCTATATTTTTAAACTAAACAGTGCCTGGCATGGGAGCTGAATTGCCTCTACTTATTTAGATGGCTTCTTATTTGAACCAAGTGGCACATTCACAGGAATTGTTTGGAGCATGGCTCCGGGGTTAGTATGGACAGCAGGATCATTCTTCATGAGCAGTTCAGAGAAATTCACCCTGTTCTGGAGCGTAGCAGAGCACAGTGGCATTGACTGGGCCACCATCTACTGGCCTCATGCCAAAGAACAAGTGCTGGTTTTCTTCACACTGATACAGATGTGTATTCAAATATTTAGGAATGTATAAATATATATATATATATATATATATGTGGAAAATTTGAGTTTAAGGATGTGTTTGTACAAAGCAACTTATAACTATGCAGAGGATGCAGGCCAGTTCCAAAAGCAGAGTCTTTACAGCAGCATCTACCCAGCACTACAGCATGTCTAATTGCCTAAGAAACAGGGTTAATTAGGATGCAGCATGTGTTGCTTCTGGGAACTGTGCTAGTTTCTCTAAGAAAGAATTGCACTGTGACTACAGGCATATGAGCTCATTCAGACCTAGCTTAATGCTTTGGTAAGGCTTCCTGTCAGTGGACTGTACATTTTACAGACTTTCACATGCGTCCCTCTTCTACAATGATAGTTATATTGCCAGTGAAAGAATTAGACTTAGCTGACAAAGATTAGTAACCATGGAAAAAAAACAGTAACAAAGTATGTGTCATGTAAAAAGAATAAAGCATTTTCTCCTGATAATATTCTTAAATGGAGATTCCCAGAAGAAAGAATTTTCAGAGTTCTACAAAGCAAGTACAAAGACATAGACTTCCACATGCAAATTTTTCACATCTTTCAAACAGCAGTGAGATATTAAGACTTTATATTTTTCCCTGTCTTTTGGGACAGAAAAAAAAGTCAAGAGCTAAAGAGGTATTTCTGTCAATGAAATCTTATTTAAACACATATTTATTTAACCTGAACATGTCCAATTTATGTATAAAATTTTACAGTTGTAACGCTGTGTTGGTAGTATGAAATATAAGCTAAACTATTATAATGTAAGTGAAATGTAATTTCTCTGGTGAATTATTTCATAGGAGACTCTAAAGTTTTACTACTGCTCAGGAACAAAAGAAAAAAAAAGGGGTCTCTCTCATTGAACATAATCATTGTACATAATGCCTTTTTAATGCTTTGTGTGCATCACTGTAATACCTAATTTTTAAAAATATATGTGACTTTTCTGTGTAATTGTATTATCGGTGTTTTTAATAACAATTGGTAGATGAAAAATGGGTTTCTTTTTTCCAAAAGAGTTCTTTTCCCCAAATATTACTTCTAAAATAATTTTTGTGAAGGAAGACTTTGGATTCATATGGGGAATTCTTTAGACATAAGTGTATGTTTGGCTAGAATTGTGAAGTTGAAATTATGAACATTTAACACTTTTAAGATCATGGCTTTAAAAGATAAAGAGAAATAAATTATAACTGGATTTTGCTCCAGATTAAATTTTATTATGTTAATGTTTTTCCAAAATCCTGATACTTTTTAGCTGATTGAATGAAATGTCCCTTCAATGAATGAACATTTGCAAAAGCTGCCTTTTTCTAGTGTATTATCTAATCAGCAAATTTAAATTCCATGTATGATAAAACTTAAACTTTTGAAAAAAAGTTATTCAGGAGTAAAAACTAGTCCATTAGGAACTATGTATGTCCTACCTCTAAAATTATAATCTTATCTATATTCTTCTCCACTGATTTCTTTTTCATGAAAATCGATTTGAACTAGATTACATACTTGAAAGGTAGATTCCTGTGGTTCTTCGATGAGCTTAAATTTATTATACCAATAATATTTTAAGTCTTTTTTTTTTTTTTAGTTTATTTATCCTGTTATCTTCAGAGTAAAGATAGGGGAGAGAAGGAGTAGGTATTTATAATTTTTCATCTAGTTTCCAGATTAACAGACAGCAAAATTGGGTGTTTGCAAAAGTCCCCTCCAACCCAAACTGTTAAATGATTCTGTGATCCTACATTCACTGCAGAGTATAAAATGAAGGAGTGGGATGGGTAAGTATACTTTATATAAAAACTAAACAGTCATGACAAAGCCCATAAATTTTTATGTTTTTAATGGCTACCTGAAAAAATTACATCATGCTTTTCGGTGCTCACCCCCACTCCTGCTCCTCTATCAAATACTTGATTTTTCACCATCTTCCTTCTCCTGTTCTACACATTAATAGAAGAAAATGTTCTTGTTAATATTTGAAGCAATTTTTCTCGTTAGAGGAAATTAGAAAAAAAAAATCAGTGTTATTTAAAGTATATATATTCCTTCACAAAAAATTACATAGAAGACTAAACTAAGCCTACCAAGGGAACCATAAAAAATTCCTCCAATTTCTCTTTTATCTTTGAACCAGTTGTACACTTGATATTATGTATCTTGTGCAAGACTAATACAAGAACTGGAGTAAAAATGTGGTATTAATTTCAAAACAAGAAGATCTAGAGTCCTACTTAGGAGTCAATATTTCTGATATTTAAGTCGTATAAAACCCACAAAGGAACCACATATGAACCACAGTCAAAGCTGCTGGTGAAGTAATGAAAATCATTGCTACACTTATGATATTGCTGTTCTGCATTGGTGATGAATACTGTTTGTCTTGCAGTGGTGAACTGTTCTGATCCTGGCTTTGTGGAGAATGCAATTCGTCACGGACAGCAGAATTATCCTGAAAGTTTCAAGTACGGAACAAGTGTTGCATACCATTGCAAGAAGGGCTTTTATCTCCTGGGCTCATCTGCACTGACCTGTAAAGCTAATGGATTATGGGATAGATCATTACCAAAGTGTTTGTGTAGGTATCCATTTGGTTGGATTAGCATTAAAGAGTGGTGCATGGTTTTAAATCATGATAGAAAAAAAAAACCAATGTAGCCATCTATTAAGGAAAAAAGTGGACTTTAAGATCAATATATTGCAAATTGTACATCTCAGTAAGAAAACATTAAGACAAGATATCATGCAACTTTCCATCATTAAAAATGTGTTTCCAGGGAGCTGTGGAACTATTATTTCAAATGCCAGAAAGTTAACGTGAATTTCCCCCTATTGGTAAATTGTTAAGGTATCTGGAAACAGCTAGGGAAATCTAAAATTATTATTTATGTGTTATAATTTAGAATGATAGTCTAGACCCATTAATGCCTATATCAGATAGTTACATTTTTCACAGACTCATAGTGTATATGTGAGAAGAAATCTGTGAAATGTTGTGTAGAAAAATTTTGCTCAAGAGGGTCTTTTCATAACATCACTTCATACTTCCTCCATCACTTTTTCCTCAGAGAGGGAGGAAATCTGGCGTTTCCTATAATCAGTAAGCTTCATATCGTTAAAAAAAACCAGCTTGCCTGAGTTTAATTTTCATTGAGATATTTTTCTTCTCTGATCACCATTAATTTTCTGACCTGATTTCTGATTTTCAACCCAATTATAGGAAATATTAGATGAAACGAAAGTATATTTTAATTTGAAACACATCAGATGATTTTAAAGTTTTTGCTTTACAGAATTGTGATTTTTTACTAAAATTATTTATTTCATGGATTTACACTTATATACCAGAGCAATTAATGTCACTAGGTTGGTGAATTTATTTCTTTATTACTACTATGTACCTAATCTTCACATGACCCAAGCAGTTTCGTTTTGTTTTTTCGCAACTATGCTTTAAATATCTGTCAGTAGGAGTATAAACTGAAAAAGTGGTTTTATTCACATTTCAGTAGTAAAAGAATTAGGCAAAATACACCATTTTAAATAAAAAATGGCTGCATAATTTTTCAGTTTGGCAAGAATATTTTACTGGTGCAAGCATGTGCCTTACTTTTTGTATCTTAGAAAAATAAGTGTGTTTTAAAATTATAAGAATTATCAGTAATCCATTTTCCTCTTGCTCACTCTAGTTCATCACATTGCTATAATAACGTTACAGAATAAATATTGTATTTCACTGTACTGCTTTAACTGTACCTAGTTGTAGATACAATAAAGCTACTTATATTATTGTATCTGCAACATACAAGCACATTGCAACATTAGCCTTATTTGGTGTCTTCCTTCCTATTCCTAACCAAAATAATATGTACTATTTGTAGGGAAGGATCATAAACAGAAATGAATGATGAAAGAAAGCTCTATATTTTTAGAGAAAGGCTAACCTGGATAGGTTAGTTTTATATGTAGATTTGTGTTTAATCTTACAAATGACCAATAAATCATCACTAGCAACAACATAACTGAATCTATGTAATAGTTGAAATCCAGAAAGAGGTGTATTATTTGTGGAACCAGCCTTGTATTTAAAGGCTACAACAGATTTTTTTCTGTGCCATGAAAACATCTCATAATGTTGTGCTGTTTCCTTTGTTAGCCATTTCTTGTGGACATCCTGGGGTACCTGCAAATGCAGTTCTTTCAGGAGACAAATTTACATATGGCTCCATAATTCACTATTCTTGCACAGCGGGTCGAAGGCTCATAGGAAATTCTACGAGGGAGTGCCAAGAAGATAGTCACTGGAGTGGGACTCTCCCTCACTGTTCAGGTACTCGTACCAACCATTATCTGAATGTCACCTTGTCACATGGGTAAGGCTAGTCTCACACATTTTTTTAGCCAAGTATTTGTTTTGTTTCTTTTCTAGTTATATTTTAATTTCACCAATAGCCACTCAGCTGTATCACACCCATTTATTGAAACATTCTCATAATTATCTCATTCTCTTTGCCATTACTTTGCAACTTCACTCCTTAGCCAGGTGCTGTAGTTGTATACTGCAGTGTGTAGAAGATGCAGAAAAACAGTGCTTCAAACCTAGTCAAGTTCTGCCTAAAAAGGATGCATGTGTTACATTATATTTTTATGAACACTGATTTGTGTAAACAAAGGTTGTTACATCAGAAAATTTTGATTAAGAAACTCCACAGCAAAGGTATTAAGGTAAACTTCATACATTTTGCTCCTCTTTTCACTTGCAGAAATATACTTTATTATTGTGACAATGTGCAAACACCATAACTGTCTGACATGTTCTTGGTGCTGCCAGGAAGTACAGGAACAGGTTTTTTTTCCCCTAGACTATGCAAATCTAGAAGAAGCCATAAAACATCAGACAGTTTTGTTGAAGTGTTCAGGCAAGGATTGGCTACTATGGACACCCACAGCATATTAATAGGTTTTGTAAGGGAAACAGGTCTACACACTTTGGTATATAAAAAAACAAATACATGAATGGTTTCAGAAGAAAATTTTCTAGTGAGAAAATTGTTCATAATTACCCATTATACAATCTTATAACTTCCCTTGAACTATTGGATGTGTCCACTGTTGGTCTGATGTGATTCAATGTCGTTCAATTCAGATTTGACCTAATTTAAATAGGTGTAAGGTACTTTGAATTATTTTCAGTACTTTGAAAAGTTTTGAATAAGTCTTCATTGAAAATGGTCCATTTGTGAGCTGATTCTGCAAGGATGCTGAGCAGAGTTTGAAATACTGAGAAAAGGAACTGAATTTAAATCACTACTGTTTCTTTTCTATTCTCTGCTGCTCAAGGAGGAAATAGAGTCTTCTCACACTGATAGATCTCACTGCCATTGTGGTCTCTATGCCTAGACCTGAAAGGCATCACTGCAGAAGAAGAAATCTTCTCTTGCTTATCTTAAGCTCACATTTATGTCACTTTTGCCCTTTTATGCAGACTAATATGTCAGATCTGAAACTGCACCAAGACCTGAAGAGTCAGATCACAATCTAGTGCTATTAGCTAACATTTCTCACCACAAGGAAAAATCTCGAGTTGGTGGAGGGGAATTTTAATTGCTTATTATTGAGACTCTTCAGATATTAGTCATGAATATGATAGTATTTTTATAGACTCATAGATTTTGAAAACATTAAAGAGCATTATACTTATGTCTTATGGTGGCGAAAATATGTCTAGTGTAACTAAAATATTGTTACTGATGCAGAGTTTAATTTTCTAACTTTGAACACAGTGGGTCACCATCTTGAGAGCAAGATGATTCCCTGGGAAAATGAAAATCTATCTCTGCTAGCTCTATACAAAAAAATGCAAAGAAAAATATCCTTCCAAAAAAACCAAAGAAAACCCTAAAAAGGTATTTCATGTTCCTAAGGTATTTAGAATTGTAAAAAGAAGTACACTTTCCATGTTAGATAGTCAGGAGATTAATCCATCAAAATCCAATATGAATAATTCGTTGTCATATTGTCAATGAAAGAATGATTGTGCCCAGGATGACTGAGAACTCTAATTAGTTTTATACTTCAGGGATATGAAAAACAGTCCAAATATAATCTTTAAAACCTGTAGTCTCTTTCTGAATGGGATTTATTACTTTATTATATATTAATATATGTTTGAATGCCTGATGGTTCTGTGATGGTATAAATACGATCACAGGATTTGCTGTCACCTGGGAACTGTTGCAATGATGGACATTTGTATCTTAGGAATTAAGCAATAGGTGACATTTTTGTTTAAAATTACTCACTCATTTTTCAATAATGGATATAGAGTCTTCTACATTGATAAATAAGAGAGGGTCTAGACCTTCATAATACTGTAACTGACTTTGTCTATACCCTTTGACTATAAAATTTCATGGTCCCAGTTCAAATTTTCTCCAAGTCAAAACTAGGTATGTCCAAGAAAAAAAAAATCCAGTCATTCATCTGGAATAATTCCCTCAGCAAAGCCCCAAAGCAACTGAGACATCATCAAATTTTCTGAATCCTAGATCATTCTGCCCTGAAAAATTCCTTTGCATTCACAAGCCAAAGTACATGTGATATATCTGTTTCATGCTGTAAACATGCCACAGTGGGAGCCTGAAACACAGTCCTCATTTTATTTCACACATTTTAAGCAGACAGAAATGTCTGTGAAATAGTAATGTCTCAGAATAAGTGGAAGCAGATAGCATCCAGAGGCCACATCTGGACTTTGGTTTTAGCAGTGCCAGGGCATAGGTCATGGATGACACTGCTTGATCCCTGAGACCATTATACGCTTAGAATTCTCCCCAGAATAATTTTTACCCATCACACCTGGCAGTCCATCAAACAATGCACAAATACTTTACAAATGTGTGTGTGCTGGAGATCATTCTCAACAGTCAATTTGGAGGCAGCCACCATGTTTTGGAGAGTGAGTTTTACTATACACAGGTAGACAGAGTATACCAGCTGACTTAAGACACTCACATTGTTTACAAGCATGTATTTACACCAGGAAATCTAGGGCCAAATGCTGTAGGGCAGGCTGACAAGAACAATCTATTCTAGAAGAACCTAGTACTAAATGAACACAATCAAAGCCTGCAAGTTAGCCTTGAATTCAGGAACTCTCTTGACCTCCTTTTATGTGAAATCATGATTGCATCCACTCACACTTGCTATAATTAAAACCTTATGACACACGTGTAATTATGCTTTCTGACATAAGAAAATTTTAATTTCTAAATGAAGTATTTGAGCTTTCTCAAAAATATTGTATTGTTTTTTCTTTAAGACGTTGTCCTTTATTTGAGAAGGGTGCCTATGAAGAAAAACCCATGTAAGAATATACAGACTTCAAACTATTAAAGCATTTATACATATTTTGAAAAAAAACCCCAAAATAGAAAAAAACACCCAAAATAGAAAAAAAACAAAAATAAAATCAAGGCCCAAAATCAAAACCCATAGTTTCAACAGAATTTGAGTCTAGACATATAATTCAAAAGTGGAGAACAAAGGGTAATATTGCTGTGAACTGCAATGTAGACACATAAGTATTTAGCAGATAAACCATTTTATACCAAAATTTATAATAAATTGTTGATAATGAGATCATGCTTCCTTAACCATCTTGTATAGTATCTCCTGTGACAGCCACTTTATTTGACAAGGCAGTTGACTGATTCATCAGACTTATGGGGACATCTTTGAGAGCTCTGTCTTGCAACTCGTCCTTTCTCTTCTAAATTTGTAACCAGTATTTGCATAGAAATTTAGAGGATAAGATTTTCATTCTTGACAGACACAGAGGGACAGGAGTATTTTCTGTGGATATATATATTTCAAATGCATTTCCTAAAAGTTTGAATATGGTTCTCCTCACTCTTGCTGTTACTTAATTCTTGTTATAAGAAGTTATCACTACAAGTTAAACAATAAAATACAATGTGTAGAAAATATAATTTATGTCAGAAAGCAACAGATTTGTTGAACTGACAAAAAGTGACAGGGGTGCTTACTGTGTTCTCAATTGTCTTTTAGCTTTTATTTATATCACATTCTGTGTTTAGGCCTGTATTGGCCTGAAATAAGAAGTAGGGTAAAAAGATATGTATTTTCATCTTTGACTTTAGTTTCACACCTTAATACTGAATGAAAGGAATTGATTTTAACAGAAACAATGCAGTGGCACTATTTGCAAGAGAGTATTTGCACATAATGTCCCTGCCAATTACTCTGCTCTGTTGTGTTTTACAGGAAATAATCCTGGTTATTGTGATGATCCAGGAGTACCAGCTCATGGGTCTAGACTGGGGGATGAGTTCAAAACAAAAAGTCTGCTACGTTTCTCATGTGAAATGGGTTATCAGCTGCGAGGGTCTGCAGAGCGAACATGCCTGCTCAATGGTTCCTGGTCAGGTATACAGCCTGTGTGTGAAGGTAAGTATTGATACTGTTGGCATTTTGACATTTGACACACTTACTAATGACTTTTTATTCTTTGATTGAAAAATGTTGTTAGGCAGAAATACGCTTTCATAACATTCTGCAGAAAGGTGATAGAAAAAATTTGGAAGAAGTTCATGTTTTGCTTGAATACTTAAATCCAAACTGCTAAAGTTTTGAAATATATATTTGTAAGAAGTTTGTGAGAAAAAAAGTTTAGTTAAAAAATATTTAGGCTGAGAATAAATAATAGATACCTGAGTTAAATGTAAGACTAAACAAATGCTTTTGTTGAAGGTATGAAAATTGAGTGATAAATAAATCTGTCATCTGTTTTGTAACAATAAAATACTTTCATCTTCTCTTTATATATAATATCTATGCATCGAAGACTGAATAAATTATAAAATAAATTTGCATAAATTAATATATAAATTAAGTATAAATTAATACATATTTCTCCACAGAAGTTAGACTAATTGCTAATGAGATATTTTTATGCTGCCTCTTTCAGAAGAAATGCAATGGAGAATATTTCTGAAAATCACATTTTAAAATAAGTTAAACATAATAAAATATTTCTGCATTTTTGTGCAGCTAAAATTGGAAAGCAGTAATAGAAGAGTTTGAGTTTTATAATGAATTCTCATTTTCCAAGAACATTTGAAAAGTTACTTCATCTAATTCATCAGAGTTGATGGATTCTGTAGTATCTGTTGTCTCCTAAACTAAATGATAAAATGGAAGCTAGAACAAAATATTTTTGAAAATATTTTTATTTTTTTACCTACACATTTTATCCCGAGAAAAATTGTTCTTTTGTAGTATTATTCAACACAGATTAATCTTCTGTTAGTGCAGATATCATCATAACTGTATAAAAATGGTAGTGGGCACAGGACCAGTATTTGAATCAGTATTTTCAGCAGAAAATTGAAGTTTTGCAATATCTGTTCTACTTCCCTTACATGAAGACATTAAGTACAGTAGGACAGCAGAAGTCAGTGGCAATTATCAGTGTTTGAAATGCTGCCTTTTCCCCCCTTTCTTTATAGTGTTTGTTTTGACCTTCTCTTTTCAGAAAAAAAAAAATAAATAAAAACAAGAAAAAAGCCTCTTTCTTTCCATTTTTCTATAATCCTTCAATTGTTTCCTATTTAATCTAAGTAAGGATGAGATTAGGAGGAGAATACCTTTTCGTTCCTGCAAGTTTAAGTTCCAACCTGTTGAATTCTTCTCTTCACCATTTGAAAATTTTATGCATAGAAAGTGATCAAAAACTGATTTTAGAAAGTAATTAAGGTATTATTCCAAATATAAATGGTAGACTAATTTTTAATTGGCAAATTGTGTTTGTTTTAATCATAAAATTTAAAACTGTTATATTTTAATTACAAGATTATAACTGTTATGCTGGGGGACATCCAGCAGGTGCACATGCAGTAGGTCCAAATCTTTCTTCTGCTGGGGGGCTCAGAGCTGGATGCAATACTCTAGGTGGGGGTCTCAAAAGAGCAACGTTGTTAGAAAAGTTTTTAGGAAAATTCAAAACAAAACCCCAAATTCTTTTGATGATCAGTTGTTCCACTGGGGAAAAAAAAAAAAACCCTCACTGCTAAACCTTCCAAAAAACCCCAACATGTAATCAAAGCAATCAAAGTAAGCCACTGTCAAATCTCAGACATACGAAGCTGAAACATAATTATTGCCTTAAAGGATTGGTATAGATGCCCAAAAAATATGGAGGCCAATACAGAATGTCTGTTCTTTTCTTGATTCAAAAAATAAATGAACAAGAAGATCATAATTTACTATTTATACATTTTTACAATTGAAAAAGGAGATACCAGAAGACAGGAAGAGAATAGAAAAATGTGCCAAAAGGCAAAACAGAGGTACATATCAGTCAGAAAGTCCTGAATGAGCTTTATTTGCTCCAGTGACTATATTGGGTGGAGTAGAACAAAAAGGACAAACTATCTGAATCAGCAATTGAGAAAAAAAGGAAATAAAACAAATGCAAGTAATAATATTACAAAGAGAAATAAAATGTTAATTCAAGAATACACCTATTAAATATTTTCTTAGTAAAACTTGCTATAAGTGTTTTAAAAGATGAGCTATTAACCTAGTTGTTCTTTTCCTTTTTTTTCATCCCAGTTTGTCACCTATCATTGAAATACTGATTGGTTTTTTTTTTTAATCTCTTCTTTTCAGCTGTATCTTGTGGGAACCCTGGCACGCCAGCCAATGGTATGATAATATACACTGATGGAATATTATTCTCCAGCTCAGTCATTTATGCCTGCTGGGAAGGTTACAAAACTTCAGGGCTAACTACTAGACATTGTACTGCTAATGGGACATGGACTGGCACTGCTCCAGACTGCACAGGTCAGAAAGAAATTTTCTTCCCCTAAAGTTTTAACATAGTAAGTTATCCAGCCTTCCTACTGACAATGATTGTTTTGATAGATCAAATAACACATTTTTCCACATTCACCTCGCTTGTAATACATGAATATTTTTATATATCTAAAGGTACATGCCCTTATAATACATGCTAGATGCTTCCAGAACTGTCTTCTTAAGATGGCTACATAGGTAACTTTATTGTATTTGTCTACTTCAGAAATGTCAACTTGGTGATATAGCTATTTTTTAGCATAATGTTATATTTAGGTGTTCCTTTGGAGTTTCCTTTAGCACTTTTTTTCCTTTTTTTTCCTTGTGGCTTATGCTCAGAGGAGGAAGTTCTGGTAGTTCAAAATCAAATTTTGTATAATTGTATACATTACTGTGCCAGTTTTTATTGTAAGCCAAATGAGTCAGAACTGATCAATCACCACTCTGCTAAGGACCAAGAATCAAAGAGCAGCAAGACTGGGCTATTCCAACAGGGAAGGTAGGCAGGGACCAGAGGAGTGCTACAAGGCAAGCATTGGCCTCACTGACAAGGCCAGACTCACAGTACATCAGTACAGTCACACACACACAAAAAAAAGGGAAATAAATATAAAAAAGGGGAAAAAAGGCGGCATTTTATAACTCTGCTTGAATTGCATTGCACCATCAACTTTAGGCTTAATGTGACAAAGATCTCAGTATGACGGAAGAAAAAGTTCTGTTAAAACTACCACCAGCTTAACAGTCTGCAGTAGCTGTAGAGCATGACAGCTGAGGCTACTGTGTTAAAGGAAAACAATATTTGGTCCATGCTATTGAAATGCCTCAGAAAGATAACTTTTCTTGATAGAAACACACCTTTTCTTGTATTTTACACTAGAAAAAAGGACATTAGGTATGCATAGTTCTATGTTTTGTTACGTTTTTATTTTAAAAAATTCCTTTTTTCTTTTCCTCACTAGTGATTAACTGTGGAGATCCAGGTGCATTAGCAAATGGCATTCAGTTTGGAAATGATTTTACATTTAATAAGACAGTCAGCTATCAGTGCAATCCAGGATATCTGATGGAACCTGCAAGTTCATCTACCATGCGTTGTGTAAAAGACAGCACTTGGAACCAGAGTAAACCCATTTGCAAAGGTGAGCTTTTGAATTTACAAATAAACAAATAATGGTTTACAAGTACTGGTTTTGACATGTATGTGATATTCACTAACCAGTGTCTTTATTTATAAAAAAAACTTTCAAAATGTTCTCTGGAGCAATTAATGTTCCAAATGCAACTAAAATATTTAGGTAAGTATTTGTGTAGAATTTGTATTTATTTTGCACAAATGCTGTTGCATAATAGCAGTTAAAATACTGACATTTTTTACTGAAGTAGAACAAAATCACTCTGCAATGAAGACTGTCAGAGTGCTCAGCTTAAAAAATTATGAATGAAGTACCCATATTCCTCTTTGGGCCCATTTCTCTTGCATTAGATGGACAAAATTCTGTAACAGGATTCTGCAAAGCGAGCTTTCTGTCAAAGATTCCCTTGTTGCAGTAGTGTAGCCATCATAAGCAGCCAAAAATATGCTTCACAAATAGCTAATTACAAGTGCTAGCAGGAAGGTCATAGTGGAGATGAGGCTGAAAGACAAATAAGGCAGCCTGGTGAAAAGTGTTAACACTACTTCAGCAGCCCACGGAGTACATTTAACAGCCTAGGGCATCTTGTGCTTATAAAGAACCTAGGCTGCCAACTCACCTAGCACCACTTCACTGTGATGTCTAAGTCTAGTCTACTAATTAAATTTTGGCATATGTATTCAACTGACTGCATTTCTGTCATGAAAATTACTAGCTGAGTGATTCTATGGTTGTGCTCTTTGTTAAAAGAAATTATATGGAAATGTAAACTTGGACATTCCAAATTTCATCATTTTGGGCACTCTGGTGGAAAACACCAGAATAATTTCTTAGCCCCTAACTACCAATAAAGTAAATTACTATTGTGTGTGGAAAGCCTTAGAAAATGAGCAGGTGAATGAGTGAAGTCATATTAAATAGTGCTGCAAAATTAGTTTAAAAGAAAATGCAAATATTTAGAAATTTAGAATGATAAAAACTTACTTATTGAAAGAGATAATGTTCACTGAAAACCTTTACCTAACTCAGTAACCTCTTGCCAAAAATAATCAGTAATGACTATGTAGGGAAAAATTCAAAACTAGGTAAGCTAGGTACTCTTTGGGCTTCTAGCAACCTAGCACTCTGGGACTTCCTGAACCCGAAGTCTTTATTTTTGTATTTAAATTAGTTTTCTGTCTGTTACAGGCTGCTTTGTCAAAACATGTATGCTTTGTTGGAACAATAGCCTGAAATAACTTTTTTTAGATTCAAATGTATGAGTGTATATTATATTGCATATTCCTAAACCCTATAAATTCTTGAAATTTTAACTTTCCTTTTCTGACACAGCTATTACCTGTGGCCCGCCTCCAACAGTACTGTATGGGAAAGTAGAAGGATCTGATTATCACTGGGGTGCTAGTGTGAGTTACAGCTGTGCAGAAGGCTATCAGCTGTCTAACACAGCTATTCTCTCCTGCGAAGGGCGAGGAGTTTGGCGCGGAGACATCCCACAATGTTTGCGTAAGTTTTCAGGGTGCAGTTGTGTTGGGCTTCACCAAAGCTACAATCAGTTGTCTTGGGCTACAGTCACAGAATCACAATTTTTAAAGGACTCAGCTACATCAGGTAATATACGAATTGCTGCAGGATTCTCCCTCCGTGTACCAAAAAGCTTACCTTATGAAATTTGAGTGGCTGTGCCTATTGAAGGTCACGGTCTTCTTCCTTTCCCCAAAAGTCACCTCCATCTCTTGTTATTTAATTGGACCCCTCAGCATTTGCCTTACTGGTAATCCTTTGGATGTTCTGAATTTGACTTTGGTGAGCATGACTGAAATTTTCCCTTACACTTTTCCCTTTCTTTTCTTCCCTATTTCCATTTCCATTAACAGGTGAAAACAAGGATGCTAACCCTTAAGCTCATAGCTCATAGCCTTTCTAAGCAATTTTTTCTCTCTGAAGGCGAGTACATCCCCTCATATCTTGCTTGTATTTGTTTTTCAGCATTTTCTAAGTCTGTCAATTCAACTGTTTGAGTGCTTGAAATCTTGTCAGGACCCTAGTAAACATTTTTGCTTTTATCTAATTAAGGAAAAAAATTCCAGCCTACTCATCTGAGGGTGTCAGATGTGAAAAATTGTTTTATTTTTAAGCATTGCAATATAGCATTGTCTACTTCGGGATTATTTTGTCATCCAAATCTAATCAACATTTAAGTGTCTCAATTAAAAGGTCTGTTTTTCAGGTTAAGTTTTATGCTTACAATAGCTATAACAATGACAAATTAAAATTAATTTTAAATTGCTGTCAAGAATTGAGCAGAGCTACAATCCTACACAGATAAATGAACATAGCATTTACACTCATATTCAGTATGCCTGCCTTGTGCATAAAACAATGTAGAATAGCTCAGGTTAAAGCACGTGCAGCTTTTAATACCTTTTTTTTTTTCTTTTCATTTTTATGTATCAGCTGTGTTTTGTGGGGATCCTGGTACTCCAGCAGAAGGACGCCTCAATGGAAAAAGTTTCACCTATAGATCTGAAGTTAGCTTTCAGTGCAGACCTCCCTTTATTCTGATAGGCTCTTCAAGAAGATTCTGTCAAGCAGATGGTACTTGGAGTGGAATTCAGCCAACATGCATTGGTAATAACTACCACTAATGCATTTTATACTGAGAATATTCTTGATAAACTATTACACTATCATAAATCTAGCAATTAGCTATCCAAATATAGAAAATGTCTGTGTAATATAAGAGAACGAGTTAAATAAGGTTGTATGTTGAATATAAAAACTTTAGGATAAACACAATCACATATGAAGTAATTTGTAAATTTACATGATTGCTTGTCTGCTAGAAATGCAGAATGTCAATATGTGCAAGTGCACAAATTTGTTCAATCTATTTTTAGAATCTCTTGGATAGGCAGAAGACTGTGGCAGATTAAAGACCAGATTTTGTCACTGGAGAGTTAAAGGCATTTTTCAGAATCAATGCTAAATCAAAGTGTTTTGGACTTTGTGAACATGGTTTGTACATCTCTGGTCTTTTGAAATTCTGATGAGCCCCCAAATACTCTCAGTTTCTCATTGACTGTTGTGCAGCTGGTAGGCTTTTAGCATGTTACATCAATCAGCTTGAGAGAAATGCTGGGCACCTTTAACTCCTACTGACATCAGAATTCAATTCCACTTGGTGCGACTTGCTAGGGAAAATGATTTGATTTTTATAATAAAAAAAATCTCTGATACTTGTAAACAAAAATATTCAGATGTAGATTGTAGGCCATTTATATATTTTGTTGTGGCTGAGATACTGGTTGTGTGAAAGAGGCAGGCACTCTGGGAAAAGGTTGTAATCATGATTATTGAAAGCAGTCTCTATTTTTAAATGAAGACATAACAGTCAACAGAATTCTTTTATATGAATTAAAAATTCTGTCTGTGGTTTTTGCAAACTGGACAACCGTCTTACACCTATATTTGTCTACAGAGGCAAGAAGGCTTAAAAAAGCTAAATTTCAGGTCTGCTGCAAAGAATCAAATTTGAAAATGTAATAATGACATTTCTGTTTATATTTTATATAATATAATATAGAAGCACAGGGAAAGTAGTGCATCAAAGATAGAAGTTTTTCTTTTACATCATAGTTTTTATGTTATTGTTAAAGGAAAATATAAGATCTTCTAACATATTTACAGATATAATTTCTAAGCAATTTGAAAGTTAAGAGCAGTGAACAATACCTAGAACTACACCTAAAAATACCATATAGTGCAAGCTTTTCTATTTCTGGATATCAATGATTTCCTTAGAATACTTTGAGAAGTCTTGCTTTGGGTTCTTCAGATGAGACCTATTTTAAAAAATCAATTCAGCTATATGTGTCTATTATTAGAAATAGCATTGCAGTTGTTGATAATTTTTAAAAAGTTCTTGAGCCGTTCAAGCAGCACAATGTTGGGAGCATGTTTGCTTTTTGTTCTTACACATTAGGTCAACATCCACCTAACTTATGAAGCCTTTGGTAAATATCAGTCCAGTTGAATTTTTATGCTCTACTGATGGTCAATATTGAAAATGGGAGTTGGCCAAGAATGAAATGAAATATCACAT
Source organism: Corvus hawaiiensis (assembly GCF_020740725.1). Taxonomy (NCBI): domain Eukaryota; kingdom Metazoa; phylum Chordata; class Aves; order Passeriformes; family Corvidae; genus Corvus; species Corvus hawaiiensis. The sequence goes on along the minus strand of NC_063215.1, from coordinate 22,939,153 downwards.
TATTGTAAATGATAAGTTCAATTTTTGCTCTACAGAAAACTAAAAATTGTTACAGATGAAGTATAGTCGCAAGATGTGTTCTTCATAATTCAGTGACAGCACAAAGCAGACTCAGTTGCCGAGAGGGACTCACATACTACAAAAAAATCCACTGGATCAAGTTCTGTGCTGTCTAAGTGGTGGATATGACTGGGCAACCCCAAAGCCACCACCAGAATATGGGCATTACTGAGAGAAAACATAGTTTCAGGCTGCTTTGAATTACTCTCATGAAACTGAGTATCAATTAGTTTTACTCTGTTTGTATGGGCTTTTTCATGGAGGGAATTTCATTCTCCAGCAACAACTGAGGTAGTACCCCATTAGAAATTTGTTTTCTTGGTGGCATAGAAAAAAACCTATACAAAAATAAAAGGTATATTATTTGCTATAAGAAAGCAGGCTGGTTATGGGTTTAGGTTTTGTGGTTTGTGGATGGATTTTTTTCATTTGAGGGTTTTGGGTTGGGTTTGTTTTTTTTTTTATTTCTGGTGGTTTTTTTTAGAAATACTTAATCATTAAGCTGTGCATTTGAAATTAAGAAAAAATAAAGATTTCTAAAGATTTCTCTATATATTCGAACTGCATCGAGAATAGTGAATTATACTATGGATTCAAAGAGATTTAAAAGGATAAGATTGCTAAAAATTAATGCAATTCTAACTGTAAAGTCTGCACTACCAGAAATACCTGCAAAAATATTTTAAAATAATGACAATGCACTGAAACAAATTACTATTATATACTTGGTAATTCAGTTGGAAATACAAGTGCAATATATAGAAAAACACACATTCCATTAAAAATTGAATTGTTGCCATCACTAGATATTGATGAAATTATTTAATCTTTGCAAACAGTTTTAGAGTATTCTTTCCATACCATAATAATATGTGTTGTGTTTCACATTTTGCATTAGATCCAGCTCACAATACATGTACAGACCCAGGTACTCCCCATTTTGGAATACAAAATAGTTCCAGAGGTTATGAGGTAATTTTTTAATTATTATTTATTATCTTTCTAAAATGAAAATTCATTTAATAATTACATAAGAAATTTAATGAGAAATGTTATCTGTAGTTTTAAACATCTGATACAAACCTTTAGAAATTTCCACCCTGCTTTTAATAAAAACTCATTCTTCATTCCAAGCTTTTTTAAAAACATTCAGCTTAAAGAAAGAACTTCTAACCCTGCAATATATCATGTGTTCAATCCTTTAGGAGACATCAGTAGGGAGGGCTGTTTATAAATTGATTACTTAATATGATATGACATGATATAATTACCTTGCTTCATGATCATAATTCTTTCATACATTGATGAATAGTCAGAAAATACCTAACTACCGAAGACCTGTGTGATCCAAAGGCCATGTAGTCCTTGGCAAAAAAGCCAGCAAGTGGCTTAAATGAATTAGAAATTCATGTTATATTTTATTCAGTCAGAGAAGATAAAATTATTCTGTGTTGTGTCCAGGTGCTCTGTGATGAATGTCCTTTCTATAATTTCCAAATTCCTCACAGGTTGTTAGTTTAATGAGTGACAGGCAGAAAAGTGACTGAGGAAATAAATGTAGATGCAACAATGACCAATCCACAGTCATTATATAGATTGATAAACTTCGTGTGGATAGATTTTTCAGGTATAAATACATGTGACTGGAATTTAAAATAAGTTCTGTTTGTGTTTGCTGCCTATTTCTGAACCTAGGGCAGTGTGCCCATTGCGACCAAGTTAGAAGAACTGTTTTCAAAAAAGTCCTTTCTTTAAGTTCCTCTGGTTATTGGTACCCTCCCTCTCCTGCAATTTTTCTGTATTTTGTTGCTGTGTCTGTCAGCTCTTTTCTTCACTTTATGCTCCTGCCTGGCTCACAGATACCAAGGCACTTCTCCTTGAGCCATATCTTGTGGCCTTACCCAAGGTGGTTCTGCTTCTAGTAATAGCTGTAGCTGCCTTTCTGATATCTCATCTTGATCCTGTACCTGTCACCCTTTTCTCTTCAAAGGCAACTCTAATCTTTGCACCTAATTTTGTTGGGGGTTTCTTTTCTCTTTTCTCCCCATTTTATCTGCCTCACAAATTGTCTTTAAGAACAGAATTGTACTGGCCAGTTAAGTGTTCTACTGTCGTTCATGTTTATGCAGACTGATCTTCTCTTCCTATTCACCCCTAGAGGCCATAGTAAGTCTTCATCTGTTCTGCATACTGCTTTCTCCAGTATGTGCTTTCACTCTCAGAACGCTATCTGGTACCACAACACGGAGACTTCTCTCTAATGGCGACGGAACTATATTGTTTTGGGTTTTTTTCATATCTTATAACTGGGCTTCCTGTTTTTATGACATAGCCAAGCTTCTATAAAACACTTTTTAGGAGTCTTTCCTCATTATAGAAGTGTGATGACAGGCAGCAGATCTTTGAAGGGTTTCCCCCTGTCTACCAGCATCCTGTCTTGCCCCATTCATTCTGTGCCTTTTGTGCTTCACTACGCAGTGACTTATGAATGCCCGCAATGTTTTTCATCCAAGTATTATACAAAGAATGTGCTACTTTTGTTTTAACTTTCACCAGTACAACTCTTTAACTACCTTGAACCTATGTTACTTTTTGCTTGGTCTTTTGAAGCACTGAGAAAAGATTTGTATCTCGTTATTACTGACAGATATAAGAATTGGCACAAGTAAAATGACTTGGACTCAAGACTAGCCACACTCCCTACTAAAGACATGCTGTGTGTCCTTGGCAGGACAGAGAGAACAATATGTTTAAAAAATAGTTAGAAAGATGTGAGTCTACAAAGCCATAAAATAGGACCTTTAAAAAACACCAGTGATTTTCCCAAGCTACTTCCAAGAGAAATGGTTTAGCATTTGCTAAACATCTGTCATGATAAGCAAGTTTTATATAATTGAGTGTATAGATAACAGGTAGCGACTTTTGAATATACTAATTTGTAATTTCCATTGAAGTCCTTATGTGACATTTGCAGTGCAGAACTATCTGCCTTTCTATAACTGCAAGCTCTTACTAATACACATTGATCACTACTCATTCGCAACTTACACAATTTGTCTGTGTGATATGTTGCTTTATTCAATTAATATAATTTCCAATAATGTCAATTTTGTCTTATTTATTTATTTATTTATTTTTTATTGCCAAGATTTTTTATCCAAAACAAAAGCAATTATCTGATCAGCCCCGTATCATTAAACATCTTGGCCTGGAGTTACATTCTGGTTACTTTTGTCAATACCATCAATAAGTTCATTTTACTAGAACTCTCTACACAATCTCTTTCTCATCTCTTAAGAAAATTCTTTTTCACCTGCAATTTTGTATGTAGTTTTCATGCTTATCTATTCCCACTGGAAATCTAAAGAGCATTTCAGTTATTTCAGCTTTTCTTCTGCGGAAGACCATATCATAGCTGACCATAGGAAGGCTTTCCATGACTTCACACTGCTAGGTGAACATCTCAAATTAAAATTCAAACAAATGCAGTGTAAGAAGTTGTCACCTGGAGTTTTCTCTAGTGAATTTATTTGTAGATGAAACAGCTCTTCATAATTTTTTCTTTTCCCTCTAAAAAAACCCCATTTTTAGTCAAATCACAGTGAAAAACCTTTGAAAAGCTTTATGGTCAAGTTCTATCAAAATATATGCAGGGATGTACAGGAAAAAGAGGCATCTCAGGCATTTAGTTTGCTTCTCTCACGCTGACAAACTAATCAGCTGAAATGTACGAATAACATTCTTTTTCATGTGAACAGCCTTGTCAATATTTTTCGACATATTGCTCTTAAATAAGGTTATGAAAGAATCAATTACTTAACCATTTCATCACATTAAAAAAAATAGTTTAACTCTAGAAACTGTAAAAAGCAGATATTTTTATTTTTGAAAAAATCCATATTAACTTATCACTGTCTCGATATCTGACTACACGTGACGGATACTTCTGTCTAACATTCTGGTTTGATCCTTAGGTTGGAAGCACAGTCTATTTCAGATGCAGAAAAGGCTACCATATTCAGGGATCTACCACCCGTTCTTGTCTTGCTAACTTAACTTGGAGTGGCATACAATCTGAATGCATTCGTAAGTCTGGTTTCTATTCTAACGACTTAGAGCACTGGACAAATTTAAGAGTTACAAACTGATACATGTGGGAATTCATAATAAATTCTTTGCTACAAAGATGGGAAGCTTTATTTAAAACATATTTTTAAATGGGGCTTTTTGTTGTTTCCTATTTGAAGACTAAAGGTGTATTTGGGATATTAATTTGAAGGAAGATTTTTCAGATTTTTTTAATGAAGTTCACAATAATTCTATTAGTTTTACTCAAAAAAATCTGTCCTTGTTAACCTACTGCAGTAGCTACTTTAATTAAGCTAGGATTTTTTTGTGTGTGTGTATTGGATTAATAAAGAATGGAAAGTGACCTGAAATATGCATGGGACTATTTAGTTGCCTAGTATTTTGTGAATCATAAACTAGAACTCAACAAAATCCATCTTTTCTAGGCTATGCATGGTTATGCAAATTATTAGTATACTTATAGCTCTGTGTGAGTTGAAGGACATCAAATAACTATCGTGTTATAATATACTGACCTAAACTAGAAGTAATTCATTACAATGACCTTAGATTCTTATCCTGTTCTAAATTATCTTTGGGTCGTTATAAATGAACACCATGTGGCACAGAGGAAGAAGCATACTGAGTAACCACATATGTTATAGTCAATGTTCTATGACAAAACATTCATGTGGAACCTTTATTTCAATTGAAATGCATTTATTTATCACAGTAACCACTCTAATTTTCAGAACACAGAGTGGAAGTGATGCTTGAAGCTGTGACAGTAAAATAAGTCACAGGACCAATCATTGCACCGTGTACAATGGCATGTGCTTCCCCTCATTTTAGCTGTTTTCTGATTGCTATCATGATTCCATTATGGTGTATTCTTGAAAAATATTTCCATCCCACAGTAACATAACTGTACACTCTGAGTGTTACTCTTACAAGTAATAGCTACTTGACATTGCTAAAAGCTATCCAGAGTTGTCATGCATTTATTTTTGCTAAAAGCTATCCAGAGTTGTCATGCATTTATTTCAAATTGCCTACTCTAATCCTATGGGAACTGCTTACCACCATGACTTCTAACTGTAAAAACCCCTTTGCAGCTCATGCTTGCCGGCAGCCAGAGACACCAGCACACGTAGATGTGAAAGCAATAGATCTTCCTACTTTAGGGTATACTTTGGTGTATACCTGTCAGCCAGGATTTTTTCTTGCTGGTGGATCAGAGCATCGGACATGTAAACCAGATATGAAATGGACAGGAAAATCACCTATTTGTAAAAGTAAGTCATTATTCAAGTGATTTGTTGGATCCTACTTGGTTTGAATTAATTTTCTTGGACATTTTTATTTTCTTTAATAGGATTAATTTTTTGCACTTACTATTTAATGACACCCATGACACAACAGCTTTTACTCTATGAAAGAAACAGTGAAGAAATCAAAGTGAGCATAACATCTAGAAATCATGGAGGAAGACAAGGGGCTAAGTGTGTGTAAATGCACAGGCACACATACATATGTTTACTCCTAACAACAGCCAAAAAAGCCTAAACAATATAAAGTACTACATTTATCTTTATGTCACAGTTTTAAATAGTATTGCAATGCATTCAGTGCTTAATGTATGATTTTCTATAAGAACAAAAAGAGTTATTTAATATCTTAGCTTTTAGATTCATGCAGGTATGCTTTTAGTCTAAGGAAATCTTATAAAATAAAAACGAACAATAAAGTAAGAAAAAAAATCTTTGCACTAGATTCCACCTTTATATCAATGTAACTTACATATAATTTTCTAGGGTAGATCTAATTATATAGATATGAGGTCTGAATTTGCATTTCACATGCGAGTAAACAAGGCTATTAGTTCTCAACTCAGAAAAATAAAATTATATTTAGAATATGAATAGAAGGAAAATAGTCAGATGCCATGGGAAAGCTGTTTGCAGTATGATTTTTAATTCTAATATTTCAAAGTATGCTGAATAGTTTTGATGTTTGAGAAATATTTATTTTTCTTTAATGTAAGGGCAGACTTCTTTGATTCAGCACTGTCATATGAGCTACATATCAGAATTTATCTTTATTCTGTGTCCCTAAAGGATGATTTTTCATAGATACTGTATAATTAATTATTTTTGGGGGGGTTTTTTGTTTTATTTATTGAAGATAAAATACAGTACAGAGTTCTATAAGAAAAGAATTTTTGAAATTGTATTACAGTCTTTAGATATAATTCTCATTGAGTGTCCTACATTTTTTGTACTTTCTTGATCAGTCTAATTTATGAATTTCTGCTCCTAAAGACCAAATCTTCCAATGGGACACTATCCTTTCTAAAGTGCCAAATTATGAGTCCAGAACTTGATCTGGATCAATGGACATAGCTTTGCTGAATGTACCAGAAATATAGCAAACTACACCCTTGTAATTCACAAATTGTGATCTTTTCCCATGATATCTGATCCTGTTATATGAATCAAGCTATCTGGCTCTTGCTGATTTGTGTCATAAATGCATCAGTCTTTCTTAACACAATTTTTACTATATTTAATATACTATTATTCATAATTAGATATAATATTTGTCCCCTCTATAAGGCTCTCTTTTATAGCACTGGGACTGATATAAAAATTTTAGCCCTAAATGTATGAGATACTTAGCTAGCCCGACAACTTTCCACAGTAAATATGTTGTTTACCTAAATTATTTTCTGATATTTTTGTGCAAGTTTAAACATGTACTCAAGACAAGTTATTTATGTTTTAAAAATGGCTCTATTGGATAAGAGATTATTCCATCCAACAGGTATTGTTTTAACATTCTATTAAAAAAAAAAAAATACAAAAACTACACAAATATGTTCATGAAAATGATAATTTGTCTTTTTACTTGTAGGTAAAGGAGTGAGAGAAGTTAATGAAACAATAACTAAAACTCCAGGTTTGTATACAAGAAGAGCTTTAGATCTAAATAAATTAAATTGATTTACACCCAAGGTTGTTATGGATAATAAAACTATTTCCAATATCTTAGTGAAGTATTTGTTACTAATTTCCAAGGAATATAAACGTTGAGGTCTTTCATAATAACAAGTGATGTGTGAATCCTATTCTATGCATTTCTTTCACAAACAACTTTTAAAAAAAATCTGTAGTGCCAATTTTTTGAATTGCACAAAATCCCTTCTCAAACAAACAAAAGAAGCGTACATACAGAAGCCTCAGATTTGATGTAGTTTTATATCAGAGAGATTGCTATAATGGAGAGCCTTATAATGAGTGTATACTATAATTGCCGGGATTAGGTTCAGTCAAAGTTCTGCCCTTAGCATTGCAAATGTTGTAAGAAGTATAAAAAACCCACCCCAAAAACAGTTTTGGAAATATTCTTGGCCATCATTTCACAGAAACTCTCCATGTACTCTAAGATAGGGTTTCCAGTACAGTGTGGACTGCCTGCAGGTAGCAAGGCAGGCAAATATTACTGCTACTTTTCTATGCCACCTGATGAACATGTATGCAGTTAGCCTATTCCTCCTGCCAGTGGCAAAATAGAAAAATGCATCTAAGAAATCCTTATTCAGAAAATGAAAGTCCTAATTCTTTTTTATTGATTTATTTAACAATGAGAAGAGTTGTCACCAAATAAATGAGCTTGCAATTCTGTATTTTGATTTTTAGTAATGCTGCAGGGAAAATAAGATTAATGGTTCACACTCATGGAAATTCACAGAAGGACTCTGTAGATTAGATGGGATAAAAAGGTATTTCTGCTAATAATTAACCTTCCTGGAGAGTTTATTACTGAGAGTGTCAGGTGAATCCATAAATGAGTTCTTCTGAAGTACATTACTTCAACAGACTCACAATAAAGCAGGATATAGTGTTCATTCATTATAATGAATATACAGTCTTCATTTATTGGAGGCTTCACCTCACCAAATACCTAAGGTATGCATTAATCTGCTACCACACAGGTTTTGAAGTTTCAATGCCAAATTATATTGTAGATCTAGGCTCCAAATATATTCACTATGCAGTGTCAGTATCAATTCACACAATATCATGTCCCTTATAACTAGTTTAGATAAATACTACCTAAAAGCTATTTAAAAATATTAAATGCTGTGATTGAAAGTGCCAATAATAGTAAACAGAAAAGTGAAACTGTAACAACTGACAGTAATTAGGGAGAAAAAGTTTTAAGTGGTTTTCAAAAAACAACTCTGCACTATTATTACGTGTTTTAAAATTGTTAATTCTCTTCAGTATAGAAGATTATATATTTTTGAAATACTTTCTTTACATTGTTAACTTGAATTTTGATACAATTTGATATGCCGCTATCTGTATTTTATTAATTAAGCTAATATTGATAAACTACAGTTTCTGTAACAGAATAGATTAATGTTCTGATTTTTCGCCTTTAGACAGCTGAATGCAAGTTATATTTATTGTTTTTTTTTTTTTTGCCAGAGTTAATGTCTTCATAAGCAATAGTAAACATTTTTACATGATTGAGTATAAGTTGCAACTAAATCCTTCTTAAAATATCCATGTGAGAATTAAGAACTATATTACTATATTTGGTTTCCATGGTTCTCACTGCTTTGCATAGTCTTCACAAAAATAGTTAGGAAGCTGTTTTAATGAGTAGCCATGGATTTTCCTGTAGATACAAAAATGCTGCTAGCAAGGATTTTCTTGCTATTTTCTAAGTCCATGAGAGACTTTTTCTCTCTCACAGAAGAGGTAGCGGAGTTATGTAAACAATGAAATACCTGCAGCCTTAAAAAGTCTTGTTTATAGTACAGTAGAAAAATATTTTGACAATGGATGTTTTAGGATTTTAGTCAATCACCCCAAGGGGTGGCTGATCCTTTGTCCAATTAGACTATGAAGAAAAAAGTCTATAAAAGAGTTTGTAAAACAATTAAATAAATCAATCTTGCTGCACAATTCCTGCCTGCTGGATCTTCTCTCCTCCTCCCTACAGCTGCACGACACGGTAATATACCTTAGGGCAATTTTTTTTTTTTTTAGTGTTTTCCCAATTTTCATGTTCTGAGAACAATCAGTGCAGTATTGGAATACTAATAGCCAGTTCATTTTTCTCATTTTGCCTTTGCCCACAGTGGGTGGAAAAGGCAGAGACCTTGTAAGTGTTCAGCACAATTGTCTCAGAACCTCTCCAAAGCAGCCTCCCTGGGGACTGCAGCACTTGTGTTTTAACATTTAAAAAAACCCATGACTGGGGAAGCAGTAATACAGTTTTTTCCCCTACTGATTCTGTTCATCTGCAGCAAGTGCAAATTCTGTAAATACTGAGTCGGTGGTACTATTTTGCAAAGCTTAACAGCTCTTATTGATAGAGTGGTTAGACAAACTAAGTACTGAAGATGCTGAATGTGGTGAAAGTGTGGAGTCCTTTATAAAAGTCTTGCATAGTACCTCTCTGGTTCATACCACTAATACTAGATGTTCACCTTCATGAGAACATTTCAGACACACAATTTTGATTAAAAACATAGACAAATAAAAATAATTGTAATATTTATTTTCCTAAATACCAAGTTTCAAATTTAGCTATGCCACTATTGTAGCAAAAAATGAGAAATGCATAGGAAAAAGAGTCTGAAAGACCCTTTGCAGAATCCATGCATTTGCATAAATTATAAAAATTCTAAGGACTGTGACATACCAACTGAAATGTAATGCTTCAGATTTTTGGTAGTAAGTTGAGGTAACCTTGTGTAAAGCCCCACTGACTTTTACTTTGGAAATGGAACACTTCAGGCTATTCAAAGGTGTTACACTCAAAGCCATTTAATAGGTCTCTGCTCATTTGGAATCCAGTGATAGAACCAATAACATACTAATGATGTTTTCAAATCATTCTACACTGAGCTTGAACATTTGCTTGTGAATTCTGCACAACTTGAAGGCAAAAGACATGGAAGAAGCTATTTATCTTTTAGTCAACAGCTAATCAGCCCTCTGATTTTCAGAGGTATTGCATGTCAGGTATTATTTCCCTGTGTTTCTTTTTGATTCATTTTTGCAATAAGTGATTAGGTAGAGGGGGAAGTATCCATGGAATTTATTTAAAATGGATACAGAGAATACCTGCACTGATAAGTTTTCTTCAGTAAAGATGGCTGCCTTTATATGTGCTCAGTTTGACAAAATGCAAAAAAATCCAATTATTTAATTTAAGATCTTAATTAGAAGAATGTGAAACTTCTAATGTCAATCTTTAGCTATTGAAAAAGTATCATTTGTAGTGGTCATGGATAGTAAGGGTGAATTTTAATACTTGCTAGGCCTTTCATTTTGTTAAGGCATGAAGTGATTGGTTAAACAATTTAAAATACAGCATTTAACAGCTACATAATTTATTTTTTCTGTGTAGAGGAAAGATACCAATAACATCAAATAAATAATCCAAATACATGTACTTCCAATAATTCATGCTTCATTTTGTAGGATTTATACTTCAGATACTTCAAACTGCAGTCACTGAGAAATGGACCTTTATTTTAAATTTTAAAAAAGCTTCATTCTTTGACAACTTCACTGTTCATAGTGCAATAATATTGTATGGAAAACAGCTTTGAAGTCTAAAAAATTACTGATATTACTGTACCAGAAATTCAATCAATTCAGTTGAATATTCAGTTGATACTCAATTGAAAATCACACACAGTGCTGCTTCATGAAATTCATGAAACAAAAAAAAAAAAAGGGATAGCCTAAGACAGTGTTATCTTCCATTAATCTTTGGTTTCAGAATATTATTGTCCTTTCTTTTCCTCATAGCTTAAAGGTACAGGGTTTAGGGGAAGAGTCTATTATTTTTCATAGTCTTGAGGACATTCACTGAATCACAAAAGCTATAAAGTATGAGGTTATTTGAGAACATATTCTGCGATGGACAGGTGTAGTATATTATAGGCAATTGTGTGGAAAGGCCATTAGATATGTTGTCTTTATTGTTGTTAAAATTTTTATTATAATACCTCGTTAGAACCATGGATTGATTGTCTAAAAAGAAATTAAGACCATAAGTATGGCTAGAAAGATTGTTACTTCATTGTAGTTTACTTCTTCCTCTGTTTCTTTCTTTCCCCCACTTTATTTAGTTCCTTCAGATGTATTTTTTATAAATTCACTGTGGAAAGGGTTTTATGAATATTTAGGAAAAAGACAGCCTGCTACTCTCACTGTTGATTGGTTCAATACTACAAGCAGCAAAGTGAATGCCACATTCATCGAGACATCCAACATACAACTCAAACTATCAGGTAGGTTCAGAATTTGGTGTTAAAGAAGGCGTTCTTATAATTTTTTTTTTTTAATCTGTTCAGTTTTGATGCATTTTCATCCAAATGGAAAATGAAACAAAAACTTTATATTTTCACTAAAAATAATTTTATTTTGCAAAAGGAAAAGTTTTTACATAATGGTCTGCACAGGCTTGTCTCACTTCATATGCAGTCACCCATCTATTTAAGCTATTATATTTCAAATAGATATTGAGGAAGGGTTTATTCATCTCAGGCTGTTGGATAGCATTGGTGTTTTGAACTCACAGGAAATACTGAAGCAGCAGACAAAGTCTATATAGGCATATTAAGAATTGTATCATTGAATTAATCAATAGTGATTAATATCTACCTTTAAACAATGTGGTATTAATAATGGCATAGCATAAAATAGGCACAGATAATTAAATAACTTTGTAAATTATGCATACCTTACAAGCAACATCATGCATTCCTTTCTGCAAATCTAACTGTGAAGTTCCGATTTAGCCTCTCATCACAGTTATATTGAAAAGAACATTATCAGCTATCACTATCTTTTAAGGTCAAGAGTTTAGAGAGAATTGCAGTAGTTGGTTGCCAAACAGGAATTTTCTTTCACTGCACTACTGATATCTACTGTAGCAATATACTGTTGTGATGTCAGTAAAATCCATTTTTTTCCAAGTCAAGGAAATTCCAGGTAAGGACTTCTATCTGTATTCAGAATTACTGAAATACTGTATGAAGAGACAACTACTCATGCCCTGTTATTTATAAAATTGAACAGTACAAACCTATCTTTGCATGCTCTTATCAAATAGGATGAGTCAAAGGATGAGTTAAATAAGATACATCCATTACAGTACTTTAAATCTTGAGGTTTTCCGTGTTATGAAATTCTGTTATTACAGAACGTTTTCTTCAAACTCTTTTAGTTCTAAAGCAATATACTTAGATTTGAAGGGATACTTGAACAAACTGGTTGAAAATTTGTTTAAAAGGCATATCTTGCCTCCTTTATTTTAATAGGTGTTTACAAGAAGGAAGAAGCCCATTTGCTCTTGAAAGCTTTTCAAATTAAAGGACCTAGTGACATTTTTGTAAGCAAGTTTGAAAACGACAACTGGGCACTAGATGGTTATGTAAGTACCCAGGTTGCCATGGATAAAGATTGCTGAGATTAAGTTCTGAAGTAATTTGTGATTATCTATGTAACTGTGTCCATGTTTTTGTATTACAAATATGTAATCCAGCACTCTGAATGTCACCGTAGAGATTGGATTACCTTTTTCTTTCAAAAATATGTATACAAACTTCTATCTGCTGTACTTTGATTAGAATTTTTAGTTTATGAAAGAGAAGGGGGAATGAATCAGCATATTTTTGCCTTCCTTCCTTAGGTGGGAGTGAGAATTTTACCTTTAGAAATATTGTCCCTTTTTGGTTTGGTAAACAGTTTACTGTAACAAAAGTACACCTAACCTTGAAATAAAACAGTGTTGTTTTACTTTTTGGATTTCTTCTTTCTACCTCATGATACTTTCTGTGGAAAATAATTTTAAATCTGACAATTCAGCAGGCTTGTATATCTGCATACTCATTCAATTATGAGTACGTCATTTCAAGAATTTCAAAACCCAGCAATATACATTAGGTATTTTAAAATCATTCCGAGTGTTATTTTGAAACTCAGTTTAATACTGTTGCAAATAAATAAATTATTTAAAATAATAAATGTTGGATAAGCATAGAAAATTCACTAATATTTTAAAGGCTAAAAGTGAAAATCTGGGCTCCATATTATCTATTCTAAGTCAGAAAAAAAAATTGCTAAACACTGTTATTTATTCATTTCAGAAATCTTTTTCTCTGTTTCAACATATTCTAGGTATCCTCAGGGCTTGAAAGAGGAGTTTTTACCTATCAAGGAGATATACATGGAAAAGACTTTGGAAAATTTATGCTCCAAAGACAAGGTACATGCTTTCATAGATCTTTAATATGTATCATCTTTTGGGGTCTTGCAAGGATGAACTCAACAAATTACTCAGCTATCTAGCTGAAGTAGGCACGTTTATTTCACACTACACCTATTACAAAGCATAACCAAATATGCTTATTTGAAATATACAGCTCAAATCCTAATTTAACTCTGCTTAACGTGTTACTATCACGTTTTCTAGTATAGCGACCTAATAAGTACAGGATGCTCTTAAAGAGAATGCCCTTCCAAGCAATTGCTTTTCATTTTGAAAGTACCAGGGATGTCATGCAATGCAAACACATTTCCTGCTTAAATGTATAAATTGTGGTCAGAGTCATATAAGACATTAAAAGGCCAGAATCAACCCTAATTTTGACAGTGTCATTTGGAGAATGCCTGTTGCTGGTGGATGTTTTCAGAATATATGTGTATTTCGACAGAATTTTACTTCACTGTCAAAAATATGAAATGAGTGTCTGAGGTATGTATTACAGCTATGGGCTCAAGTGCTCTAGCAGGTGGTGTAAAACTAGTTATTTTACTCATAAAATAGTTTTATCATAAAAACTAACAAAGCATTTACTCATAAAATATTTTGGCCAATACCAAGTGTAGGCACCTGCATTTCCTGATCCTGAAACTACTGCAAAGTGGTCAAAGCATGGTATATATATACATAAAAGTACTGGTCTAGGAAGAGGAGACAGCCTAGCCATTATGTCTATGGCAGACTGTATGTACATTTTATAAATTGCCTTGGTTCCATTAGCTTCTCTGGTGCTGTAACCAGTGCTCTTTAGAGTTCTGTCAAATCTTTGCTCTATTAACTACTGTAGTAGCAGTTACGCTGTGGATTTGCTCATCTTGGCCATCTCTCAAATTGCTAAGCATATTTAGTGACAAGTGGCAGAAACCCATCTCTTCAGAGCCCCAGCCTAAGAACTGCCAATTATTGAAGCTGAATACAAGTTCAGTCTTCGGAGTAAACTCTTGTGTGGGACAGGTTGTCTGCCTCTACTTTCATGTAATCTTTACTACTGTAATATCTAAGCTGCTTTTGCTTCCTGATTTTAGCTATCACACTGTAAAAGTAGAGCATCGACATTTGTTCAAACATCTGTCTGTTAAGCAGCTTTTGGTGTCTTGAAACAGTAAGAATGTGGTTTGTTGTTTTTGTTTGGGGTGTCTGTGTGTATTTGCATTTCCTATTTTCTTAAGCAAGGTCAAAAAATATATCCATGGTTTGCCAGCTACCTAAAATAAAAGTTTGATTCTATGTGAAATTGATAACTCATGGGGTAAATGAAAAGCAGAAAGTTAAACAGAGTTTTCCAGTGGATGTATTCTACAGTAGTGGAAAACATTGTCCATGTCACCCTTTAGAGCTGTAATATAAGAGCTCAGTTTCTATATTTCCAAGGCTAGTAAGGAGCTGGAGTGTCCAAATTACACCTGCATTTCTGAACTGAAGGCTTCTCATCTTCAGCTTTCACATCTTGGTAGAGAGCTCACTGCAAATGCAGATACCCTCTCTTTTACAGGATTGCTAAATAGACACTGATTGTCTATAAATTGCTTATTCTCTGATGAAGAATCAACATCTAAAAGGAAACAGCAAATTTCCCTCTAGTACAGGTCATAATATTATATTCAAGGGTAACTTGCTTTGTTTTTTAAATCTATTCTGTTCATGAATATTCTGCTGAGACAATGATCTCATCTATCCTCTCTCTGAAGACTTTAAATATTTCTGGGTTTTAAGTAAGTTAAATTATTTGTTGCCTTTACAGTAAGCCAAAAGTATATATAAACTGGTGCATACATAAAGCAATATGAAATTCTTCACCTGCAAGCATACTTCAAAGACAGCATTTGTGGGGGACTACTTGGTTAAGCGGGAAAGACCAATGTATTAGGTGAATAATTTTCTGTAACACAATGCTAGAAAAAGACTGGTCTCAGTGTGTATCACAGGATATTCTGAGCTGGAAGGGACCCACAAGGATAATCAAGTATAACTCTTAAGTGAATGACTCATATGACGATCAAACCCACAATGTTTGCAATATTAGAACTGTGCTCAAACTGAGTATACTCAGTCTGTTAGGTTATAGCAACTTGGTCTCTTAAGGCTGCAAGTCTATGGCTTGGTTCAGTTTCTGCAACTGCTGAGTGCCTATGCCTCAACACTAAACTTCTAGAAGATGTTTATTCTAAAATCTTGTTCATCCCAGTCTGGACACTTCTTTTAAAATTGTATGAAAAGGTGACTTTGTGAGAAGAGAAACCTTCTTCACAAAATTATTATTTTCCCATATTTATTTTCTCTGGAGAAATACAATTACTAAACTCTCTTTCCTTTTTTTTTCCTCAAAGTACTTTTTTGACTTGTCTAGATTGACATAACATATATTAACAAAAAACCAAAATATGCATAATTAATTTGCATCTGTGTTATATTAGATCAATGGCTGTGGAATACACATTCATTACTTGAAATGAATCAACTCTTAAAAGTGTTGAATATCATGAGACGTGAATTTTAAATTTCACTCTATGAATCATCCTCTCCAGATCGTTTCACACAACTTCCATCATTCATGAGGAAACCCAACATCTAAACAGGGTACTGAAAGCTCCAGAGTACAGAGCTATTGTGTGTTAGCTAAAGCACAAACAGATAGCTAGAGTAATGAGCTGTGAAACTATATGGTAACACACGTCTACACCTAATGAGGCACCTATCCAAAGAGCCTTTGCTATGCAGCAGGTTCAGTCAGGTGAAGAAGTTCCAGCCTATGTTGTTCCTTGGAAGCTGCTGATTTGCTTTCTGTGTGGGTATTTTTTTCTCTTAAATCCTTGACCTGCTAACCATCCTTGTCTCAGAAATTACTCTTGGGTGTGTAATTCTACTTTTCTTAATCTTGCATGGGTTTTGCTGTCACACTTCTCTGACTTGAGCAGCATTTCTCTTAGTAAAACTGAGTCATGCTGTACTGATGCCAGTCAACTGAAACCCCGAGCTAGGAGTCAAAGGAGAAATGCATATGATAGATCCAAACAATGATAAGAAAATGTTCTTAATCACAGAATTATGGAACGGCTCGGGTCAGAGGGCAGGGTTGCCACCATGAGATCAGGTTTCACAGTATTTTCTTTAAAAAAGTATTATTTTCTATTAGGTATAAATGGCAGTACTTATCAATCATCTCAAAAATAGAAGTACACAGCTTTTACATTAATGAATTCACTGTGAGTGTTATCAAAATTTGAATTCACCTGACTGCTGCTGTTTTAGGAGGCTAAAGCCCTTTTTTTATGTGAAATGTTAAAAGAAAACCAAAACCATTTATAATCTTACTGAATATCCCTCTATTAAATAACATTTCCCAGTGACAAAATATGGTTGTTTTAATGAAAAGTGAACCAAATTATCTTTTGCATACCTTTTGTGTGTGTGTGTGTGTGTGTGTGTGTGTGTGTATTTAGGTATTTCCACTTTTCTGTTTACCTCAATTTGGGCCATACAATATGCCTTCCCATTTCTTATCATGATATTGCTTCAGAAGAATGACAAAGTTCACCTCAGGATAATCACAAACAGCTCTGAAAATTATTATAAGTAGACCAGACCAAGTTGAAGTCTCATACATGACTAAAATTCAGGTTATGCAAAACTACCGTGAAGTTTCTTTTCCTAACAAAAAGTATATGCAGTGTACAGTCTGAAGCTGGTCAACACTTCTCTAGTTAAAGGTTGTAAACTTCAGTCAAAAATG
Source organism: Corvus hawaiiensis (assembly GCF_020740725.1). NCBI lineage: Eukaryota > Metazoa > Chordata > Aves > Passeriformes > Corvidae > Corvus > Corvus hawaiiensis. Next base: position 22,921,938 of record NC_063215.1, on the reverse strand, counting down.
TCAAGTTTTGTTACCTTAAGTGTGGTACTTCAAAAACTGTAGAGATACAGAATATATGATTACTTCCACTAGGATTTTTGAGTAAAGTATTAAATGTGAATCAGTTATCTAACATAAATAACTTAAAATAAATTCTTTAAGTGTAAATTTGTGCCTGCTTTTAAATGTTGAGTTACACAACATTTTTTTAAATTAACTAAATGTACCAAAAATTTCAGACCAAGAATTTTTTATTATGAATTTTATAATTTTTCTGCTACTTGTACATTAAAATGTATCTATCCTATGTGGCATGATAATAGCTTTGAGATAATAGCTTTGAGATATAAGTTAAGACTTCATTGATCACATATATTTCTGTTTTGAAATTTATATAAGAGTTTGAATAATAATTCCAGATTTTTGTTGCTGTAAGTTGACTTCAATGAATTTGATCATTACTGCATTTTTTATTAATTACTCCAAATAATTGGAAAAACAGCATGTGATTGTGGTGGTAAAGGATGAAGAAAGTGATAACTGCATGTGTTTGTTTTGGTTTTTTTTTTAAGTCTGTCACTTCTTCTAACCAATAAAAAACATTCAAATTAATATTTCTGAAACTTTTATTAACTGTTGGAGCTACCTTAGTTTGTCTGTCTTTAATTTAGATAGGTTGGAGAATGTCCAGTACATGTACAATACAGTACAAATACATAAATTTATGCCAAGGTTATTTCCACAGTTTGAATTTTGGGACAAATACTGGATTACTAAATCCCAAAGATTTTTATAAAATTGTTGTATTCTAAAACAGTTCAATGTTAAGATATTCCAGAGTAGTGTGACAAAGCTCATAATGTGATCCCAACTGCCACAATAATGTTTATTAATTTGAAAATGTTTTCCTTCATCAGTTCTGCAGAGAAATATGTAGAGAAGTCTAAAAGGTGACAGAAGAGTAAGACAGTGAAAAAGATAGTAGTACAATATTTTGTCATATTTTAAGCAATCAAATGTGGTAATACTGAAATTCCTAGGGAGGTTGACTTCATTTTAAAGGCCACTGAGTTACTTCCTAAAACTTAATACATTTTTTAAAGTTAAATGCAAAATGTATTATAATATTAACAGTTGAAATATCTAAGGTTTAAAGATATCTCACAGGACAAAAATTTATCTCATTTGTCTTTTGCATTGAGCTTAAACTGCAAAAATCATACAATCATAGAATGTTTTGGATTGGAAGGGTCCTTAAAGATCATCTAGTTCCAAGCCCCCTGCCATGGGCAGGGATGCTAGTCACTAGATCAGGTTGCCAGTGCCCCATCCAATCAGGCCTTGAACATTTCCTGGGATCAGAGGAGAATTGTTGCTTTTTTCTCTGTTTTTTTCTTTTCTCAGTTTTCGAACATAGTTGGATGTTTTAGTAGACTGGTGAAATTAGCATAGTGGCCATGTCTCTGCTATATAATTGGTTTGCAGTAGAGTCCTAAAAAGACTGATCGATGCTGTTGCTATCAATGAGGGAGTTGTGATGTTCGCAACACTGTACTGGTGGTTTGGAGCATTTCTTAGAGGCAAACAGAAGTGTCTCCTGTTCTTCTCCACTCTCAAAAGCAATAATATCCCAGAGTAGCAAACACAGTTATCTGTCCAAGTCCCACCCTCTCTGTACATTCCTTCTGTCCTAGTCTTTCTTCCTTGAATAAGATCTATATTGCTTTCTAAAGAGCTGTGAGTTCTAACCAGCAACACGGCATTGGGTCTCAAAAAACATGTTTTTCTATAAAATTTTCTGTATTTTTCATCATAAAACTGTCTTTCATCCTTCACAATTTGAATTGCCAAGGTGGTTAACTATTAAAGCAATTTAGCAATGTGTCTTTTTATACTGATGAAAAAATGTGTTCTGCAAAATGCCTTACAGTCCAGGTTATCTGCCTGTGCACAACAGGAGCCCGGCGAGGCCATGCCACAGGCCACTGCGTTTGCATTGTGTGCACTCAGTTCTACCCTAGTGCAAACACAGCTGCCAGAGGGACATGAATACAGGTGCAGACTTGAGGGGGCTACTGAGCTGATCAGGACCACTGTGTTTTATTGCAGTCACCTCAGTTTTCCCTTCCTTGTTCATGTTTATTGTGGGCTTGCATTGCTTGTTGTTTCCAAACTGAATATTAAGACTGCTGGAATACAGTACGTTTGCAGGATTCGTTTGTTTTTCAGAAGTTATATGGCTTAACCTTTTTAAATTGACTCATGACCAAAATTATTTTACTTGCTGAGTAGTATTTTCAAATCATTTTTATATTTATTGATATATCATGAAGTGGTATTAATATTTATATTGTGATGCTGCATGCTGTTTATTTCAAGTTTTTAAATAAAATTATTTCATCAAGACACCATCTTCTTTAACTCTTGAATAAAAGGAACACCATTAAATAGATAACATGGGAATTTTATTTCTCCCCATAGATAATGTGGAAATTGTATTTCTGCCCCTTTTGTTTCATTTCAGGTCCTTTAAGTGCAGACACAGACCTTTCAAATCACTATTATGGTACAAACAGCAGTTCGGTTGCAGCTGCCATCCTGGTACCATTCTTTGCTCTAATATTATCAGGGTTCGCATTTTACCTCTACAAACACAGGTATTGTAAATTTTATTTATTCAATAACTTAATAAGCTTTTTGGTTTGATTTCGATAGGTAGCTAGAGAGCACAATGCTAAAAGCTTTTAAGAATATCTTTGCTCTAGAAAGAAAAACATTTCTAGGTATTCCCATGAAGGAGTTCAGTGCAGGGCAGTTCTTAATGGTGTACATTTTGAAAAATGAGTTGCTCTGTTAAGGAGCAAAGACCTATCAACCTTCTTGGTTTGTTAGGCTGAATCAGATTGAAATCTGAGGTCACATGTTCTATTCTTTCATTTTATTGCTTTATTAAATTGAATTTATGCAACTTCTTTAAAAAGTTTATCAGTATTAATTATACAAGCTGAAAAATCCATAAATCCCATGAGGGAACAGCCCATAATGAGACTACTTACAGTATGTGCTGAGTCAGCTAGTGGTTACTATTAGAATTGGCACCACTTAGGTCATATGAAACTTTTACATGTCACTAGATAGTAGAATAAATCCAACAACGTTGTCTGAAATTTGGTTTAAAGCCTGATACCTGTGTATCTTCTGAAAATGTTTTCATTCTGAAAACTATTTGCAAAATAGTTTTTAACAGGAACATGCTTTTTAAACTTTTGTTCTATAATCATGATACCAAGCGTATTTTGCGACTGCAGGAAATCACATACACACTGAAGTCCACCACTGCCCTACAATGCAGTAGACTGTCTGCCTACTTCAGCATTAGATGATTTGGGAAAAGCAAATTGCCATGAGGCTTGAACCTGTGAGCTCCAGTTAAAATCATCCATGTCCTGAAATGCAGTATAGCCTTTTGTTGAAAAAAACTGCTCAGGGAGAGCTGTCAACTATGTCTTCAAACGTGTCATTGTAAGATGCCTTTCTGATGCCTACAGGTCTACATTTTCAGACAGCTCCTGTTCTGCAGTTCCTGTTCAGGCATTCCAATCAGAAGAAGAAATGCAATGAAAATGGAATATTGCTTAGAAAGAGGGGGCAAACTCATAAAAAAAATTATATTGTGACATAGGGGTATATTTTGTAGTTTATGCTATGAAATTTATAATGCCCTTCATGAGTAGTAGGAATAATGTATTTATTTAAGAGAGATAAAACTCGTTTTTTAGACAAGCAGCTGTAATCCCTCTGTTGTCAGTATCTCTGGTACAGCATTGCAGTTCTGCCTAATTTAAATGCATTATACTTGAAAAAGGAGATGTTCCTCATAACTTACTATTTCAAAGAATATTCTTCCTTTTCTTCTATTTTCAATGAATTTCTTCCATTAAACCACAGTTTTTAGAGGGGATATCAGTGTCATATTACCATCAAAAAATTAACAAGTGGACTAGTGATGTAAAGAAACTTTAGGTCAAACTTTATTCTTTTCAAAAGAAAGGATGTTCCAATAGAAAGAGAAAAGAATCTCTAAGTTTTGAAGGGACTTTCTTGAAATTACATTAATTATCAGAATAACAACATGAAATTTTCAAAATGACACAATAATAGTTATGTCCCTAGAGGTTCTCTATAACAGAGAATTTGAATGTCTTAGGATAAAATTTTATGCTTCTGCTGTGCGTATCTCAGACTAAAATCATCTAATTAGAACCAAGGTTGTTAAATCTCTTTTACACAGTTGTACCTTTTATCTGGCAGACAGGGATTACTTAAGAATGAAGACTGCATCTCTATCTTTCTGAGCAAAATTAAAATATATTAACTTACTTATACTTAGGAAAGCTCCTAGTTAACTTCTAAAATGCTCTAGTAGTTATAAAATTAAAATATACAGAAAAGACATATTTATGAGTAACAGAACTATTTGCATATTGTCAATTTCCATTAGTGATATCTTTCGATGATAGCTTTCCCTGTCTGCTATCCAAAACAGAATAATTTTATAAGAAGAATTTGATTTTCAAGAGCCCTTTTCTGAAGTTATATAATGATATTCTAAATTGTTTTACATTTATTAAGCACCAAGCACTTACATTTTGCATTCTTTTATTACCTTTATTGCCCTATTACAATTACATGTATAAAACAATAAACTGATCCTCCTTATTATATTTCTTTAGATACTTCTAGATACTAAGAGATTTAAGGTATTTACAAAATAGTAAAATATAATTCCATAGGATATCACTTTACTGGATAAATCAGAAAATCTGCACAATTCTGGTTTATTTTTCATTTAATTATTGGCTTAATATGTTCTTGAAATGTTGATCTCTCCTTCATGGTGAGAAAACTATCAAAAATAAAAGACTGGTTACTTTCAGTATCATTTGATGCTGAATTGTCAACATTTATGTGAATATCAGGATTTGAGCAATCTGATTAAATGTGTTTGGACAAGGTATTTAGTAGTGTTTATTGTTGGCAGTATTTATGGAGGTAGACAGACATGCTGTGGGAGATCTATCTGGAATAACTGGAGTTGCAGACGCTTACCCGAAGGTTACTACCAGTAGCAGTGCAAGATATTCTGGACACTTGCTGTTGTATGTTGATGGAGTGGAAACATTCAAATGTTTATTTAAGGGTTCCTAATGATAATTTCCTGTCTTTTTTTTTCCCCAGAACAAGACCAAAAGTACAGTACAATGGATATGCTGGACACGAAAACAGTAATGGACAAGCTTCATTTGAAAATCCCATGTATGACACAAACTTAAAACCCACAGAGGCAAAGGCTGTGAGGTTTGATACGACTCTGAACACAGTTTGTACAGTGGTATAGCCTTCAGTGCCCAATATGACTGATTCATAGCCATACCTCTGATGGACAAGCAGTAATTCCTTTGGTGCCATATACCAGTTTCCCTTCTCTTGGCTTTGCTGCTGTAATCTTTAACATCTTCTGTCAGCCTACATGCAGCTAAATTTTCTGGTAAAAACGTGTCAGTCTTCGGGGGATCAGACAAAGAATATTTTTTCATCTTAAAGTTGGATCAAAATGCCTGGCTGCATCTGCTTCAAATCAAGGCACACTTTAAGGAAGACTGCCAAGTCATGCCAATTTGTCATATTTAATGCCTCAGACTTTCATATTTGTATGCGGCTGGATGCCTTTCAATGCATTCTTCTGGGCACTTGGATAAATCCTTTGAGTACTGTGACAAATGATAGCACCAGAGATTATCCCCGGGAATATTCTGAAGAAATAAAGCTCTCTTGAAGGAGTAGACAGCCTTTCTTGAGGTTGCATACACCTGCAAATGCTTTACCATTGAAATCTTGCTAAAATTAGGGAAACTTACAGTGTATTTCATTCATAGGGCAGTTTTGCCAATTCCCCAATCAGCCGTGAATATTGCAAAATGTTAATGCACAATTTTTTTGCACTAGGGTGTAATGGCTGACTGAGTAAGATACTGGTGAAAATATACAGGGTTTCTATACACTGACCATTGTATATAGACATTAACTCACTCTTTGCCAAGCAAAACATTCCACAATAAATTTACTTGGAATATTAAATTGAGCCCCATGCTTAGCGCAGGTTAAAATCTCGTGCAACAGAGGATAATGTTTCTTCTGTCAATTCTTGACTAAATTTCATTGTAAACATGATTACAAGTCACTGGAGACTTTCAACCAGAACAAGAGCCCATTTCTAAGAAATTTTCATTGCCACTATTGTTTTCTTTTGAAATCAGTCATCAATCACCACTGTCAGTATCATACTATTTAACAGCAGGGGGGTTAGCAGCTATTGCTGCTTGCCGTGTACAAATGTGAATAGTAATTTATTTTAGATAGCTCATAAAGCCTGTGAGCCTGTGCTCATAATACAGTCTTCCCTTTTGCATTTTTTTTCCATTTTTCCTTTAATATGACATCATTTTCTGATGTTACATGGAACTAAACCACATTACAGTAGCATATATAAATCCAGTGCAACTTGTTTATAACAAGTTGTCATTCAGTTTCTACTTGGAACAAAGAGAAATATTCAACTATCTTTGCTTTCTGTTTATTTTAAAATTTTTTAAACACACTACTTACTGCTTTTGTACTTACACAGTTTGACAGAGACATTTATACATATAAAGGTTGAGTAATCATTAACATTTGCATAAATTAGAGGTATTATTGAATGGGAACAAACAAAAATGCCATTGGGCAGATTAACGAAATTGAGTTTTAAAATTGGGAAATGACAGTAAATAATGAAGCAAAATCTGGTTTTAGACTTACACATTGAGTTCAAAACACAGGAAAGTTGTTTTGCTTTTCTTCTAATTTAGGGCTGGTTTTTTTGATGCTGTTGTTTTGTTTTAATTTTCTGAATTTCAAAATATGCTAATGTCCAGTTGCTATCAATGCCTGTTGAAAAGTTTTTCTGAACTCCATATGTGTGTAGGTCTGGCTATTATACACAAAACAAAAAGGTAAAATAAGCCCAGTAACAGGTTTTTCAGCTAATGTTGCAGAACACAATGAAAATTTCGAAGGTAATGGTCAGCTTAACAACTACATCTGTTAGATGAAAAATACCAGCAATATAATACAGTATTGTAGGGCCTCCAGCTGTTACATTCTTCATATGAGCAAGAAACTCTGAAGAAAATTTAATAAATAATCCTTTCCAGTCAGTTCCTTGTTCATTTTGTTAGTAGTTTTTGGCTTTCTTTTTTGTTTGTTTCTGAAGTTATTGTGCAGTAAGTTTCATTTATCTGTCCCATCTCAGAGCCCTTCATGTTTCCTGAGAAATAACAGTCATCAGATTAAAGTTGTTGTCTTGATCTTCTCCCACATAGAGGAAGTTGCTTGGCAAATGAAGAGCTTTTGTAGGAAGAGTGGGCTAGGGAGGGAAGCTGTTTTCTGAGTTGAGTTTCTGACAGGTGTTCAAAATTGACATTATTGTATTAAAAATCCTTCTGTAGTAGCAATGGCAGAAAAAAAAATGGAGTTTTGAAAACAAAATACCTAGCTATTATTGATGTTTTCTACTCCTCTCATTACAGTGTATTCTTCAGTGCCCTATCTCACTATGACCGCCAAGGAATGTGTTGGAGGATAAAAGAGAATAGTTAAATGATTTGATCTTTTGTATTAGAGAGCCCAGATTCCGTGAATCCATTATTCAGTGGTTCGTTTTGGGAGGTAATGTAATGACTGCTTATCCTGAGTGAGTGTTCTTTGATCAGGGACACTCAAAAGGAACACACTGACAAATTATCCTAAGAAGTTTGCTTTTAGTGTTGATTAAACAGGAGCTTCATGTTGGAACCCAAGTAAAACAAAAGTATTGTAGCTTAATCAGTTCTGTCCACGCCTTTCAAATTCCTCTCCTTCTCCGCTATGTTTGAGTCTTCTGTTCAGGTTGGATCTCCTTCTCCTGACGTTATTATACAGAGGACTGTGTATGCCTGCACTTATATATGGTGCTTCTACGGAGTGAGACTCTAAAGATGTTGTGCAGTGGCTGGGTAATGGCAGCCAGGAAATCTTTTTTTTGAGATTATATGCAGAAGACTTTTCCCCCAGCGTTGACCAGATCATTATGACAGGCTAATAATACATGCTCTATATTTTTTTTAAAAAACAGGTTATGTGCTTCAAAGCTGTTAAAAACTGCTGCTTGTATCACACATCTTGCCTTTCTCCAGGCTAGCTGCAATAATTTTTTTTCTTGTGTAAAATATTTTGTAAACAAAAAAAGCCGTTATTAAAAAAATAAAAAAAAAAAAAGGTGGGAGGGTGAGGGCGGGGGAACTGGGGAGAACGCCGACATTATGATCAAGTCAATCTAATTTTCATTCCCACTATTCCATTCTGCCATTTCACTACATGCTGCTGTGACATGAAGTAGGTGCAAAAGAACTTTTTGTACAGAGATATATTTTTTATGAAGAATTTGTAAAATTATTAAATATGCTGTACTTTTTTGATTAATGTAGGTAAATTGTTAAAAATAAATGTTTTTACAATAAAAAAAATTGTAATTTTCCCAATAATGTAAAATTTACCATCTTTAGCTGATTTTCAGTTCTGATCCTATTACACTTGTATTAATATTAAAGTGGCCTGTTAAAAATAAACAGTATTCTCTTTGGAAAAAAAAAGAAACAAACATAAAAGACTGTAATATAGCCTGTGCAATGCCACCTACCTTGAAAGCAAAATCAGAGTTCTAATTAAATATTTAATTTTAGATTTTCATCTATTGTGTGACCTATTCTTATCAACTTTGTTCCTTCTATTTCCTTTTATGCTTTTAAATATCAGATACAGATTTTTCATTACATAATGTTTCAATAGAATCTTAATCTTGTCATTTTATGTTCCCAAGCATTATGTAAAATGGAAAAAAAATTCAGGTGCTGTCTAGTGAGATGGGATTTACCTCCCATTATGTTACCAATTCAGATTTTAAAATGAGACTTAAGCTATTTGGTGGGTTTATAAAAAAATAACTGGTTTATTCTTTCACAAGCCTGCATCCAACCCATGAAACTGATGGATAATGTGGAGCCAGAGGTATTTCCAATTTTAACATCTGAGAGCTAGGTCTTCAAATGTACATACTTCAGATGAAATAAAAATGCTTTTTAAAATGCTTTTATACATAAAGATAGCCACATATATATATTAGTATTTTCAGAATCAATATATGAAATTCTAAACACTTCTTAAAATATTTTAGTGTGTATTCATATTTTAAAAAATAGAATTTATTTACTTGTTGACAGCTTAACAAAGAGTCAGTCTTCAAGAACATTCTACCCATTATTCTTTTGAGAAACAGTGGTAGTATATGAGCATGGTTCACTTTTAGAAAACACTAGGATATGCGCATGTCCTTGTTGCCTTTCTCATCTTCACAATCTGTCCTTCTGGTGGTATCTTATAAACAGGTGTTAAAAGTTCCCATCTCTCACAAGGATCTGACCATCCTTCTCACACTAAGCCATAAACTGTAATCACTATCAGTGTAGATATTGAGGCTCTGTCTGACAGGGAGTCATGATTTTTACTTCTTCTACAAACAGGAGTCTAAATATGCTAAACAAATGACCTATTGATCTTTTCACTATTGCCAAATTGCAGTGGCAGCTTTTAAAAATTATTTCCCCTTATGATCTATTGGAAAATGTAGCATAGTATATCTAATTTCAGATTCTACAGAAACCATTCATAGAAAAGAGATATTTTCTGGGTGTTGAGGATACAGTTATGTAAGAGCCACTCTCAATTGAATGTGTAAAGAATGAATGTACTTGTTTTCTAGCTGGCATCTACTATCTTTGTAGCAGCAGTGAGTTCATAAACAGTATCAAAGCATAACAATTGGTATGATTTACTCAAAATGGAAAATGCTTTTTTTTAAAGCTGCTTATAATTTCAAAATCCAATAAACTACATTAAATACTCTGCTGCCTGCTCTAGCACGATACTAACTTGAAACCACAGGACCTTGATGTCACATGCTTGAGAGAACTGGGGTCGAAAGGTGAAAGAAGAAGGTCTTATGCAGGATACTGCCTTTAAATAAGTCAAATAAATTGCTTTTAAGCATGTATCTGTAATGCACAAAAAGAAAACAATAAACCAATCATAGAATAATAGAATCTTAGAAGGGCCTAGGTTGATAAGGCCCTTAAAGATCATATAGTCCCTGCCATGTGCAGGGACACCTTATATGCTTTAGGGATTCAACCCAAAGGCCTTTATTTTTTAGAGTAAAGCAGTATTACAGTTTCAAAACCTTACTGATGACAGTTTCAAACACAAAATGGTTTCCACCAAAGAGCAAAGGATTGTAGTCTGAACCTCACTATGGACATTTAAAAAAAAAAAAAAAATTAAAAATGGTTGCCATATGCCTAGTGATTAGTTATCAGGATTTTATTATATCTGATACCAGGAAGTAGAAGATCCTCCTAATCAGTTATACATATATTTATCTAAAAATATAATTATGCTAAATTACAGATATATGTAGTAAGTTTATAGAAATGTGAATAAGCTTGGAGCCTAATCCACCAGGGAATTTGGGCGCAGTTTTTCAGTATTTAACTTCCAAGTGCGTTTGTTGCTTGGCAGAAGCTTCAGCAACAAGCTATGTACCCACAGGTCATGAAAAAATGAGAAAGGTAAGATTTTGCATGTAAGTGCCACAGAGTCCAGCAAGCTGAGTAGAGCCAGCTGAACTAAACACTAGGAAATTCTAAGGCAAGAGGAATGCTTAAACATCTCACTTTTAGCTTGAGGAACATACATCTTTTCACTAGGATTCATGACAGAAGTAACTCAAAGCTGGGCAGATTAGTCATATCAGTTTGTTATTTTTTTGTCTGGAAGCCCCAAAACACAGTGGAGAGTTAGTTAGTGTTCCTGTTCCCCTTTACACCCAAGAGTGTACTGGTTAAAGTCAAATTAGGCATTTAGGATCAGAGGTAAAATCTTCTTTAGCCTAAGGAGAAACACAGAGTTGTTAATCATAACTAAGATTGCTACAAGCACTCAGCTGTTAAAAGCAGGTCCTGGGAAATTATCAATACCTTTTTCTCCCTGCAGTGCAGTATTTGACATAGTAAAAATTTTGAATAATTCCTTTTGGATTGTGCCTTGCAGACAAAATATGTAAGGAGGAAGAATCCTTTTAACCATGATGTGGGTAAATTAGCATGAAGAATAAAATTGTGTGCCTGGTTGTCTACACAGGAAGAAACAATGGTTAGATTGAATATCAAAACACCCTCAAAACAAAGAGTTTTGAGGATTTAAATTTTTAATTTAGGAAATTAATGTCAAATAGAAACTATAGACCTCTTTGACTCTTAGTGTACCAAAAATTTGAGTTTGCCCATGCTGTGAAAAATCACAAGGAAAATTTCCTTAAAGGAAAAGATTACACAGAAATGCAGTATAAAAGAACACACTCCCATGCTCAGGAACATTCTCTGACACTGCCATATTTTCTAGTATAAATACAGTCTTACATATTCGAGAGCCTCTAAATGCTGAATTGCTCACCAAAAATGCTCATCAAATGAGGTCTATTTTTATCCTTCTATAAAGGGTAATAACCACCTGACTTGGCAACTGTAACTAAAATAGAATAGATGCTCCACCTTAGATGAGAAACCTTCTCCTTTCGTGTATAATAAGCATGGGCAGAATGTGTCCAGCAGACTGAAGGTTTTGACATACCTAGCAGAAGATCATGATAGATCAAGTTTAGTTAAAAGTTAGGTGAGAAGCTGCTAATTCTAAAACAGCTCTAGATAAATCCAAACCCCAAACATGGCCAGCTGAGACACTCTAAGATAGTGTTGAAGTGGGATGTTGATGCCTTAAGAGGCCTCCTAGACACAGAGACCGGACAGGAGTAAAAGAATAAAATAGGTATTTATTTGAAAGGCCTTCAAAGGTACCCCTGGGGAGCCAGAGGCTATTGCCAAGATGGACCCCAAGATGGATGACAGGTCACGAGTTCTTCACACCTTTAGAGGTTTGGTTCATTTGCATAGCAGGGTTAATTCTCCAGTTAAAGATTCAGTTCAATGATGTAATTTCCCCTCTGCTGCCCCCCCCTTAGAAGTTCTTTGGATTATACTTTTTGGGCCTAGGACAGTCTGGGTGACCTTGGAAAGCAGGCCCGAAGAGGTTTTGTTATGTCTACCCAGCACAAGTGAGCAGAAATTAGCAAGCTACGAGAAACCTCAGAGTTAGACTCTAAGTAGTACAGAATCAGGAAAATATAAAACTTAAAACCTAGGCATCAATGTAATAAGTTGTACCTCCAGATACCAGATGTGGTATCTGACTAGAGGCTGTTGGGGCAGTGTGGAGACAATCTGGAAGTTACCACAGTTCTACTGAAGTCCTTTAGTTGCACTTTACTCTTATTATTTCTTGATTATCCATACCCATAATATCCACATAAATGGAGTTTAACAGTTCAGGAATCTAGGCTGAAGGTGAAGATGTGGTTTAGCAGGCTGGTGATGTGTTCTCCCTCTGGCATTCTGGAGGAAGCTGGCTTTTTATCTAGGTCATTAGGTAAGAAAAATAGGTTTGGGAAAGGAAACAAGTAAATGTGAATCAGAAGAGGAGGACATGGAGGAAGAGTCTTCTGTTATTCATCTCAAGGTTTCCACAGGACACAGCACTTATACTGGGTTACAGCGGTTATGGACTCCATGTAGATACACTTCTACAGCAGTAATCCATATGAGAGTGTAGGAAGGCACAGAGAACAGACCTGGCTGAATTATTCATAGGCCACAGCTCGGCAGTAGTATGGCAACCTGATATAGAGCTCCTCCACTAACCTGAAGAGTTGCTCTTTTCCAGATGGACTTGAGATAAGATTCTGGATCCCTGCTCATACAGAGTGGCTTTCAATAACAAAGAAAAGAAAATTAGAGGGATTAACATATTCTGTCTGATATGCTTCTTTCACAGAGACATTGAAGAAGACATCTTGGTCATAAGAGGGGGTTGACCTGAGAAGCTGTGCAGAGACAGGTTGTCAGGTTTGGTTGTTATGAGAGAGCAGAAGGATGAGGCTCTGTTTAGAGCTCTCTGGAAGCAGAAAAATAGTCAGAAAAGGTGGTAAGGGGTCAACTGTGGTAAGGAGTCAACTGTCAGTCCTGATGGTTTTGTTGATAGAGTCATAAGGAAGACAAGGTGGAGGAATGCATCAAGAAGTGTGAGAACAAGGTTGTTCAAGAACCCTTTAGTCTGGAAAGGTTAGATGAAGAAATTTCTAGAGCTCCTGAATCCCTGAGAGAGACTGGGGATCCCTCAAAACAGCCAGGTTTATGCTGATCATCTTTACATTGCTGAAAAAATGAAATTAACAAATAGGAGTTCACTTCCCCTTCCCTCCCTCCCCCTTCCAGCTCCAGCTATCCTTTTTCTGGTACACGATAATTGGATTTTGTTTGTTTTCTGAATATTATCCATCACACCCTCTTAATCCCCTTCTTTTTCTCTCTGCTTTCTCTGTAACTCATTCTCCAGTTTTCTATGACTTGATGAATAAAATATGTAATTCACAAGGATTCTGCTTGCGACTTTTCATTTCAGGGAACAGCAAAGTCTGGTTAAGGTGGGAGATGTATATGAATGGTTGGGAGGGGATTTCAGAGCTTGATATGGTTAGGCAAGGGTGAAGAATAAACAAAAGTGGAGTCAGGTAGGTTGGCAAGGATTTGCATATGAGGAAGGTAAAGGCAAGATGAACTGTTTCATCTATTTCAGGGGTTTGTTTGTCGGTTTTAACTACTGCTGTAATGTGACAGGCTTAGTGCACTGCAGCTATCATGCTTGGGACATAAACAGGTGATCAAGCATGACTTCCCCACTGTGACTCCATACTGACTACTTCCAATCACTTTCCGGTCCTTCATGTGCCTGGCAATGTTTTGCTGAAAACATTTGTCCTATCTATTAGTTGATCCATCCATCCATCTATTTGTTTCATCATTCTGATTTAATGCTGCCTTAGAAAAAAAGTATTAATAACCCTTCCTTTGGCCTCTCAGGATTTTATGCTTTGTCTTTCTTATTTCTACTTTCTTTTAAGTCTAAAGGATGATGAGAATATGACAGCCCTTCATTTCCTGAGTAGCTCAGTACTGTGTCTTCTCAAGTTTGCTTAAAGCTCACTGTCTCTACCGTATTGTTTTTCATATCAATAACCTGCTCAAGTTATGACATTCGCTTATTAACTTTCATTCAAAGAAAGCATTTATGCGTGTGCACTCATGCTCTCTTGTTCTGTCCTCCTAGCATACACATACATGCACATTTACTTTTCATTTTTTTTAAAATCCAAACATTTTTCCTTCTCCCTGGGAACTCACATAGTAGCAAGAAAGCACATATGCCGGTAGTAAGGAAGTAAACAAATTTTTATGTGCTAAAAAATAGCCTTTATAAAGCAGATAAAGTTTTTCTACTTTTAACAATACTTTTTGATTTTAGTAAATTGCGTTTAATGAAAATTTCTTCTACTTGTCCTAAAAAAATTGTTAATCTAAAGTTATCCTTGGGGGAGGTCCATCAAGTAGTCTATAGTAAATGGCTTATTGTCCTATTTGCACCTCCTGCAACCCCTGTCTGAGTATCTCAATTATAACTGGTTTTAAAGTTTATTCCTTATTTAAAGCCAGGAATGGAATGAGAAATTGAATGAAAAGAAAAATCTAGTTCCCCTATAGTCTTGCTTACTTTTCTTTTAGTCATGTTTTTATTTCAATGAATCATTTATTTTCAGGAAATTTCCACAATACTGCTGTTGCTAGTATTCCAGTCATTGTCAAAAGGTTTGTGCAAGACTCAAGAAATTAGTATAATTTGCTAAAAATTTAAACCTTTCCTGAGAAAGGTATCATTGGGCTTTTACTTACTTAATTTCTTTTAGAAGTTTATTTTCAGGTGAACATCTGTCCATATCCATACAGGATGTATGTATGTTAATCCACAGAATGACAGATTCATGTAGGTTCAAGGATATTCAAGAGGCCAAACTCTCCCTTAAAGCAAGGCCAGTCCTCATATCTGATCAAAATTTCCCATATTCCAACATGTCTGTTGCTTCTTATCCTTCCGTTGTGATGAAAGTCTGGCTTGGTAGATAATGGAGTGATCTCCCTTTAAACTTCTTTAAGGCTCCTAAGTTCTCCTGGCCTCTCCTCATGTGCGATACGCTCCAGATAGTTACTGAAAGTAAAACGAAAGGCTTGACCTGTGCTAATAAATAAAACAGCACCAAAGATCACTCTCTTGTCCTGAAGATAAGCTGTTTTAGCAAGGATCATGCTTGTATAGCTGGAAATCAGAAAACCAAATTAAAACCTGAGTCTGAGAGTAGAAAAGAGAAATATCTGGAAGGGTTTTAGGAATTTCTTTCAAAAATATTAAGCTAATCTATTGCTAAAAAAACCCACTTGTGAACTAGGGAACATTCAGAAGAAATGAGACTTTAAAAGACTATTCCTTGTTAAAAAGGAATTTCTGATCTTTAGTTATAGCATCACCTTTTTTTTTTTTTTGCCTGCAGGTGAATTAAATGGTAGTATGTTGAATCCATTGCCCTATTTCTCACAAATCTCATACAAGTACAATTTTTACCCATAAGCAAAGATGATTTTAAAGGTCATATTAAACTGAATCATTAATCAACAAAAATCCAGAAATGTCTAATATTTAGTGCACCTGCTGCATTTTCTTTCAGGTTTTCTCTAACTACCTACACTAACTAAATGGTATTGCATAGAACAACATTTTCATTAAATACTGCAACTGATGAAAATACAATATGTACTGTACAAACTTTGCAGCATATACTAATCACCACAGATGATATAGAAAACCCTTTCAATTGTAGAAATCTTTAGAGCACAGATTTCTTTATGGTCTCTTTACTTTTAATTATTTTTACTCACACTCCATGAGTTTCAATTTCTTGTTCTTTTAGTTCTTCATGTGCTCTCTGCTTTGTTATATAGACACTATATAAAGTTACTAAATTTGGTAGCAGAAATATTTCACCTTCAGATTTATTCTGTCATTTTTTTCAGTAATAAGGAATAAAACTTCATTTTGGGGAAGTTTTAAAAGAAAGAGGTTGCTGTGAAATACTTAATATATGCTTGTATCTTTCTGATTTTTAATTATGTTGAAGTAGATGAGTCATATATGTAGAGATCTTAAACTTGCTTTGAATACTAAGTTTTTGTATGAACACTGGTGGTTTTGTCCTCACAAGACAGTTTACTTTGCATCAAACTTTTCCATGAAACAGATTCTTTTCTGTTACTAGCAACAGGTTTGCACCTGGCTGACACCCTAAATTAATCTAGGCATTTTTGACAAGATACAAATATTACAATGTCAGCTTCCCAACCACTTCAAGAAATTAATTCTGATAACTTTTTGACTATATTTATATAAATGTAATATTTCTCTGCAATAGAAATTCCTTTATTTTTATGTTGCATTTTGAGACATGCCTTGTAATGTAGAAATATCATGCTACTTGATTTGCTGTCTTTTATGCAGGCCTTTTTATTTTTCTCTATTTATAAGATTCATATGCCAATGTCAAGAGAATGAACCACAATCTGTATTTCATCTTCAGAAACTTACTGATCTTCCTAGGAAAGTAATATTTTGGAACAGGAAAAATTAAATATTTCGAAGTGCTGTTTTAAAAATATGTTAGAAACTTCTTGTCAAGAGAGATAATACTAGATTTAGAAAAAACTCATCTAGAACAGTTTTTAAAATGAATATACTTAACTAATTATGTTTTCCTGTAACTGTTAGTTCCACCTAGTTTTTGTGCCAACAAAATCTAACTATATTCTAAGACCAGGAAGACAGAATTTATCTTTTAAACAAGGTGAATACTTTTTGTTCTAGAGGCAATATAAAGGACCTAGTTGAATTTTGATTTATTTCTTTAAAGTTACTATGTAGGCAAAATAATTGATTATTGCATCCCATCTATTTCATCAAAATAGCATGGAAATATGCATCTTTACAGATTTCAGGTGCCATTAGCAGGCCTCACCAACATTAACCAACAGCTAAATCCCATTGTTCTTTTGTACAACACATATAAAATGCACAGTCCTCAGTCACAAAATCCTCACTCACGCAATCCTGAATTAGATATTTACACCTGTTTTGTGCAAAATATGTTTTCCTAAAATGTTTTCCAAAAAAGAACCAAATCTCAAGTTTAATTGCAATCAGTTATTTGCACTATAATTCCTTTTTGAAGGACTGGATCCTAGTTTAAAATTATGTTGATGTCCAGTGTCTGTGAGTTTCCTCTCCATCAAGCTTCCTTTATTTTATACATAGCTGATACTTGAGCAAATATCAAGTTATGTTTAAATGAAAGAATTTATATGGAATATTTATAGTTTAATGTCTTATTTAAATTGAAAGATTAATGAACTTTTGAACATAACATGGTGCTTTTTTCCCATATCCTTAATTTCTGATTTCCATAGTTCTTGCATGCCAAGTAGAAGTAAACCCTATTCAAAATTTGTGTTTCACTTCACCATAGAGAGTTGTTTTAGGAAGCTTGTTCTAGCCTGAAACTAACTTATCCTCATTGTGACACAGTGAGAAACAGAAACTAATGTGAACCAACATCAATAGTTACTTTGTGTGTAATTATCTCAGAGACTTGAGGTGATTGTATGTATAATTTCAGAGTTTTTCAAACAAAATTTTAATTTCCCCCAAAATATAGGAATACTGCCCGCACCTGCAACCATCATTTTCCTATCCTCAAAAAGGTTTGCTTCTTAGACTTGTTTTTGAGGTTGTGTATTAGATAACATTGCTCAAATTGTTTTGAAGGCAAGAGTCTTGTGTTCCTGTGAGGGGTGTGTGAGATTTGAAAAGTTTCAGAAGCAATTGTGCTAGGGAAAGTGGTAATGGTGCATGGCTTTGTGAACATTTAGAAGTGCTGACACATTGCTTTCATTACTGAATGTGTAATTTAAGACCTAATGGAAATATCAAAGTTTCTGTTGCTGTATCTGTCAATATGTCAGCTCTGGGAGCAGTCATGCCTTACTTTACTTGCACTGCAGAAATACAATTTGAACTTGTGGTTACAGGTGGGTGAATGCTACCTGTAAATCCCATCATTCTGACTCACATAGAGTATTCAAGCTCACAACTTTGAAATACAAGCAGTCCAAGGTCTTGGACTTAAATTCTTTGTAACCCAATGCCTTTAGATGTGAAGTCTAGGTAATAAAAACATAGCTTTTCTGTCTTTGAATCCTGCACATGAGAGAACATTTTTGGTTTTGTATATTTCTGTACCAAACAAACCAAACCCAATCTAAATAACATAATTTTGAAGTGATCTAAATATTTGAAGCAAATCCTCTTTCATCACAAAGAATTATTATGTAAATTGAGTTTAAACTCCAATCTGTTCATTATAAAGTATAGAAATTTAAGTCATGTGTAACTGTACTAGCTTCTTTTTTTTTTCTTGTTATTTTGTTTTCCTCAAAAATTGCAATGCATATTCAACTGAGAATGTGGAACTATGCAAGTGACATGACATCACAAATATTCACAATTAATTGTTTCAAAGTGTGTTTCTAAAAAGAATACAAAAGTGTTGAAAGGAATATGCTGAATACAGCATTATCATAAAAAGCACAATGAACATTATTAATTAAAACTAATAACAGAAATTAATTTCTTAGGTAAAAAATATATGTGATTTTAATCTTTCCATCATGAGCTGTTTCAAATGGGTCAGAGAACTACTGACTAGTCTATTTTAGACATTGTTTAGCTGCAATTCAATTAGCCTAAGCTTAGGACAGACATTCTCTCCTCAGAGGAAGGTAAGACATTTGGTGGATGAGGCATTGAGGAGCTCTGGAATATTTCCCATTTTCTGGCATCACCAGAGAGGTCTGTTCTGATGACATGCAGACTGCAAAATCCCTGTGTCCATTAGGGGATGTTCCAGTGCTGCATCCAGTGCTGCAGTTTGAGGAAGGTAATTCTTCACCTCTACTCAGCACTACTGTAATCCTCAGGAGTCATGGGACCAGTTCCAGGTTCCACACTACAAGAGAGACATGGACTCGCCAGAGTCCAGTTAAGGACCATGAACACTGTAAAGGGGCAGGAGCATCTCTCATACAAAGAGATCCCGAGAGACATGGGAATGTTTGGGTGGAGGAAAAAAGGCTTGAGGGAATCTTATTGATGTGTAAAAATACCCAATGAGAAGCAATAATCAAGACATAGAGTCTTCTCAGTGCTACATTGATTCAGGACAACAGTGAATGGGCAAAAATTGTATTTAAACACTGGAATGGGTTGCTCAATTACTCTGTGGAGTCTCCCTCCTTGGAGACAGTAAAAAAACTAACTGGATGCCATTCCAGGAGCCTACCATAATTGTCCCTCCTCTGAGCAGTGGTTTGGACTGGATTACCTTCTGTTGAGATCCAGTTATTAAGGTTCTTAGAAATGCCTCTGCCCAAATGAGTGTGCAAATGAGACCATATGCCAGTGACAATAGTAAGGGTTTTATTTGATGAGAGGGAGAGAGAGAGAGAAAAAAAAGGAAAGAAGTAGAAAATAGGTGGGGGGGACAGAAAGAATGACAGGGACAAAATAGGGAAAATATCCCCACTCCGTGGAACCCAAGGATGTTCATTGATCCTCTCCAGACGGTCTTTTTGGTAGTGCAGGACCCCCCGTAAAGCACAGAATCCGATTGGTTGACACCTCCTCGAGCCAGGTAGCAATGTGCAGGCATATCCTCCTGGGGGAGTAGGGGGGTCAGTCTCTTACAGCAGACTCTGGGTCTGTTGCATCACGTGCAGCCCTGTGGGGCCAAGCCTCTCACGTGAAAATCCCGTGGATGTGCCCTGTGGGGCTGGGGGTTCCACAGCTGGGCCAGTTTGTGTAATGGAGGATGGGTGTTTATTGCCTCTCACCAGAGGTTACACCATGCACCCAAAACCTCCTCCCCCCGCCCTTGGTTTAGGGGGGGGGGTGGGATCTGTGTTAAACCTGGCTTCTGTGAGCTGTGCTCTCCCCCCTACCCCAAACTCAGCTGGGGATGATCGAACAATGGGTTTCTCTTTATCTAATCAGCAGTTCAAAGTCCCAGTTCTTTGGTTGTAGCTTCTGTATAAATGAGTAAAAACTTTATATCAACTTTTTGGGCATGAACTATTTTCAGTCTCTGACACCTTCAGAGATGCTTTCCATCCTCAATCATTCTATGGGTCTATGATTTTGTGTTATGTCAAAAGTCACTTCAGAGAACAGGGCTGGAAGGCATTCTGAAGAGCAACATCTTCCCTTAAACATATCTGTAGACTTATGTTGCTCCAATAGATGCCTACAGTTAATTGTCATGCAACCCAGCACCTACAAAAGTAGAATCTAGAGTTTTATGGTGTACATATAGTTCTGAAAACAATCTGGTCATGGTGTATTTCCTCATGACCAGTCATACCTATTAATTCTATGAAAGACATAAGATCACCAGTCTGGTTGTGCTAGGTTTTGTTGCATACTAATGCTATGCTCTAGTTGGAAAAAAATACACTCATATCTATACATATGCGAGTGTGTATTTATTTACAGCTGAAGAGTTTAGAGTTCAGAGTGGCTATATAAAGACCCATAAATCAGGTATATGGAATGAAAGGTATGAAACCTTTGTCTTTTTTTTGGAATTCATTGCGTACTGCTTCCTTCTGTGAGTTCACAGTCTTTATATCATGTGCTAGTCTTTGCTCTCTTGACTCAGTGGCTCCAACACCTATTGATCTTCACTGCTATTGGTACAGACAAGACGGTAAAACTACCTTTTTGATCTGATGAATACTGCCGAATTCTACCCCTTCACTTCCTCCACCAAAAACCCATCTGGGACATTTCACAGTCTTTAAATGAAGTGGTTGATACCATACTCACTGGGAAATAACTGAAGTAAATGAAATTAAAGACATAATTTTTTTCCGATTTTTTGTTTGGTATTGTACAGGGACTGCTGGTGCTATAAACCAGGCATCAGGTAGCTTTGTGTGCAATGGGACTGAAAAAGACTGCTGTAGTGACACAGAAATTCTGTGGTTTGCTATAAGTTCCAGACATCTAGACATCTGAGGTTTAATATAAAAGACCTTGCAGACTTTTTTTTTGTCAGCCCAAAGACTAGCTCCTTCTTCCTTCCCATTAGCTTCATTAATTTTATGAACAGTTGGACAGAAAAGAAAGCAAAGTTGGTTTTGTGCTCTTCAGTTTGCTTGTACTCAATATGAAGAAGAGAGGGTGACTTCTGCAAATGATGAAGCCATATTGGAAGATAACTTCCCCTCCAAGGTACTGACGTTTCATTCAAATCATAACCTTTGGTGGTGCACAAACAGCTGTAGGTTAGCAACACTGTCATTTACAGATGCTGTCAAAGTGAGCATTCCGCTTCAAGCACAGAATAAATTACAGTCCTCAGTGGACGAACTCATAATGAAAGACAAGGTATTCTATCTGCTCATAAGTAAACCTCTCCTTTTCTGTCCTATCAAGTAGTTTTCAGAAGTCTGTTCACTTTGGGGACATATCTCAATAGTGCTTTTTTACAGCTGTCATTCTCCTTCTGCTATTTGATCTCATGATAATGTATCCATGTCATCATCTAGCTGTACAGAGTAGCTCTTTCTTTGCTTTTCCTTAGTTCTGTTTGATTCCTTTCATCATCTGTGCAAGTGCTATTCCACCATCTTTCTGTCATTTCACAGCAGTTGTGCTTCCCTCCACTCTTTTAGCCATGATAACTAACCTTTTGACAATTATTTTGACCTGAGCTACTTTACTGATAATGACCTTGTTGAGGTCTAATACCAAACCATTTTACTTCATGCTTTTTTTATATTTTTGCCAGATGTCTAAAAATAAATAGATTATTTCCTATAGAAAAAAAAAATAAAAATTTTGTTAGCATCCACTTCATCTGCTTAGGTCAGCAGGTGCCTGTCAATCAGTGTTGACTAAACAGTCACTGACTTCTTTTGCATCTTACTCTTTCCTGATAGTCACCAAAGACGTGAATTGAAGAGCAGTCAGGACCTCTGTTCACATGCTGAACTCAATTTCTTTTTGGTTATCTTGGGGAAGCTTCTCTGTGTAATTTAACTTGATCCTACTGAAATTAATGGGAAAATTATCATGAAGTTCCTAATTTTCAAATTGGTGTTGTATACAAATGCCTACTTATGAATGTCAAAAATGAAGATGTGTTCAGGTGCACAGATATGCACAGTATGTCTAAACTTTCACAGCTGAATGTTAATATTTATATATGTAAAAAAAAGTGGCTCTTGTGAAATGAAATAGATACATTATTTTTAAACCTAGTAAGAGTTCAAGTGGTTTTCTTAGTATCTGCAGATAAAAATTCTTATTTGGACTTTATTTACTGCTTAAGTGTTTTTAATTTTATACTATGAATATTAATATGACATATTTCAATAACCAGATAACATTGCTTCATCATGCTCTAAGACATGATGAAAAGAGAACGAGGCACATCAACCCCTTCTGGTTAAAGCTGGAACTAGGACACCAACCAAGGTATAAACACAATTTCTCCCTGGGGAAGACAGAACTTTTTATAATATACTTTTCCATAGATTTCCATTTCTAGATACATTTCCATAAGGCCATCTTTCTGTAAAAATCTGATGCAGTCACAGAAACATAAGAATTAACGCCTTCCACAAGAAATTTACTGTTTAATACTTAGAATATCTGTTCAGAAAGTGGGATCCCTATCTTTACCTGCTTCCTCCACAGGCTCAACAACGATGAATTCCCAAATCATGCACCCTTGGCCTTCATGCTATAGGCCCTCTGTCTTCCATGACAATATGAGCCACAGATATGGAAAAGAAAGAATGAAATAGAATACATGGAAGTCTCAAATATTCATTCTATGTATTCAACAAGTTTCACGAAAGCATTCAGTCAAAAGTAGTACTTATTGTTGCACTAAAGGAAAAAGAGTGACACATGTTCCTTCACAATTTTATTCTCACTCTTTTGTTAGCTTTTACTTCTTCCAACAAAAGGGCAACAAAAAGCAGAATGAATATCATAGAATCATAGAACTGTAGAATCATTAAGGCTGGAAAAGACGTCCAAGATCATCAAGTCTAACCTTTGACTGAACACACCCATGCCAACTAAACCATACCACCAAGTACCATGGCCAGTCATTTTTTGAACACTTCCAGGGACGGTGACTCCTTTTCTCCAGTCTTAACAACCCCAGGTCCCTCAGCTGCTCCTCACAGACCCTTGTGCTCCAACCCCTCCCCAGCTCCATTGCCCTTCTCTGGACCCACTCCAGCCCCTCAATGTCTTTCTTGTAGTGAGGGGCCCAGACCTGGGCACAGCACTCGAGGCGTGGCCTCACCAGTGCTGAGTACAGGGGGATGATCATTGCGCTGGTCCTGCTGATCACACTGTTTCTGTTATAATATTGCATTTTTGGTAAAAATTATACTAAGTGAAAGACAACTTTAAAATCCTTGTTGTCCAAGCTGATGTCTTACTCACCTTTTCTCTTCTCTTCTTTTTATGGTCCATTTCTTCTTAGAGATCTGTTTCAACAGGATTTGGTTCCACAAAACAATACTTTTGAAGCATCAGAACAAGTTGATCATGGTTTAAAAATATAATGAAAATATTTACAGCTTCAGTAACCCAAGGAAGAAGTTGAGTAATGAGTAGCAGATAAAATCTTTGACAGTTTCAGAGTTAATGTTCTTGTTTATACAATAAACATATGAAAAGTTAATAATTTTTCACTGTCTACACTAGATATTAAAATTCTCTGATGATTCTTCTTAATCTTAAAGTTTGAAACAAGAGCAGAAAATTACATTAATCCATTTTCAGGAGAATTAATGTAACAAAAGATAGAGGTATATCTTGGCAGAGTAAAAACAATAGCAAAATTTGTGTTCTTGATTTCTAAGGCTTTAAATCAATTGCATGTTCATTAGGCAATGAGTTAGACCTTGTCCCTATTCAAGTCCATAAAATATTAAATAAACTGACTTATTAAGCAAAAAATAATTTTTTTCAGTATCCCATATTTTGTTCAAAATTGTATTTCCATTCTGTTCACTGTGTTGAAAATTTACAAACCTCCATGCCAGTTAAGAGGAATAAATTTTCTGGCTAGTTAGGAACCATTCAAGCAAGATGAGTCATCTTCCATTTCTGTCTCCTTCCTAATTTTGATAGGTCTTCTAGAATTTGAATATGCGATAATTTAGGTAAAGCTCTTATGAAGTGTTAATGAGCAAAACTGTGAGAGAACACAGACATGCTCATTCATCATTTGAAATTTATTTTACTTGTATATAACCATTATATCTAAAAAATTAACTTGTGCATGGAGGGAATACTATCCTCAGCTTTCTGCTGCTCTTCAGAAGATGCCTTTTTCTTTCCTTCCTTTTTCTTTCTTTCGTTCTTTCTTTCTTCTTTCTCCTTTCTTTCTCCTTTCTCCTTTCTTTCCCCTTCCCCTTTCTCCTTTCTCCTTTCTCCTTTCTCCTTCCTCCTTTCTCCTTTCTCCTTTCTTTCTCCTTTCTCCTTTCTCCTTTCTCCTTTCTCCTTTCTCCTTTCATTCTTTCTCCTTCCTTTCTCCTTTCTCCTTTCTCCTTTCTTTCTCCTTTCTCCTTTCTCCTTTCTCCTTCCTTTCTCCTTTCTCCTTTCTCCTTTCTCCTTCCTTTCTCCTTTCTCCTTTCTCCTTTCTCCTTTCTCCTTTCATTGTTTCTCCTTCCTTTCTCCTTTCTCCTTTCTCCTTCCTTTCTCCTTTCTCCTTTCTCCTTTCTCCTTTCTCCTTTCTCCTTTCTCCTTTCTCCTTTCTCCTTTCTCTTTCCTTTCTCCTTTCTCCTTTCTCCTTTCTCCTTTCTCCTTTCTCCTTTCTTCTTTCTCCTTTCTCCTTCCTTTCTCCTTTCTCCTTTCTCCTTTCTCCTTTCTCCTTTCATTCTTTCTCCTTCCTTTCTCCTTCCTCCTTTCTCCTTCCTCCTTTCTCCTTTCTCCTTTCTCCTTTCTCCTTTCTCCTTTCTCCTTTCCCCTTTCTCCTTTCTCCTTTCTTTCCCCTTCCCTTCCCCTTCCCCTTCCCCTTCCCCTTCCCCTTCCCCTTCCCCTTCCCCTTCCCTTCCCCTTCCCCTTCCCTTTTTTTCCTGGAAAAGCCATGGAGTCTTTAGTTGTGTCTGAGTGCTTTCTTTAAATTTCCCACTTTACATCCATTTCTACTACATGCGTGATTCTGGAAGAAAGTGTCTTACAATGGCCAAACTGAATATACAATTGACAGCAATTGAAAAATCAAAGCCTAAACTGTAGTACTGAGAAGGGACATTTATGTACAAGGGATGTTATGATCCAGTTATCAAAATTATTAGAGAGATTCCTCTGCCTGCACTAAGGTGCAACCAAGACCATATGCTGAAGCCAATAGTATAGTTTTTATTTGACAGTAAATGTAAGGGAGAGAGAGAGATGGAAAGAAATAGAAAAAGAAGGGAGAGAAGGGAAAGAGAGTGACAGAGAGACAGCTTGGCAGAAAATATCACCACTTGGTGGATCCTGACAGTGTCCTATTGATCCACTTTTTCTGGTCTTCTCAGTGGTGAAGGTCCCACAAAACAGAGATTTCAGGTATATGTGGGAACACCCAAGTACCTCCTCTGGGGGGTGGAGGGTAGAAGTTTCACACCATCTCTTACCATAGACTGTGGATCTATTGCATCCCTTTGCATCATGTGCAGTCCTCTGGTGCAAGGCCTCAGGAATGAGTCTGGGGTCGCTTTGAGAGTCTTTGATGGTTTATGATCCCTTTCTCAGCTGCCTCTCATGTGAATGTCCCATGGATGTGGCCTTCCCAGGGTGAGCGGTTCAACAACTGAACCAGTTTGTGTAAGGGAGGGTGGGTGTTCCCTCTGACCAGGGGTTACACCACACACCCAGAAATTCTCCTCCTCCCACCCTGGCCTACGGGGAGTGTGTGCAAACCTGGCTCCAGATAATGAATCTGTGGGCTGTGGCCTTTCCCACCCCAATCCCAGCCAGAGCTGATTTTCAGGACAGCTGCTGGGTTTGGCTTTCCTTGTGGATGTACTCTTCTCCTTAGACCTGAGATAATTGGACAATAGTACCATCCTTATCTCAAGTTCATGTTAGGTGTCTTAACTCACAGTCCACTTCCAGTCAGGATGAATATTTAGAT
Source organism: Corvus hawaiiensis (assembly GCF_020740725.1). Taxonomy (NCBI): domain Eukaryota; kingdom Metazoa; phylum Chordata; class Aves; order Passeriformes; family Corvidae; genus Corvus; species Corvus hawaiiensis. The sequence goes on along the minus strand of NC_063215.1, from coordinate 22,895,513 downwards.
GGGGAGTAGGCTTTGTTAGTTGCAGCTTCTTTATACAATTTTGCCATAATGGCCAAAGTCACTTTTAAACAATGTTTAAGCCATTACCCATAGCATTTCAGTTTCTCACATGGTATTATTCAAATGTATGTCCAAAATCTACTATTCTTGCATTATAAGAATAAAGGTACTCCTGAGTCTAAATGTGGGGTCATAGTTGTGATGATCTTCATATATTAGTGAGCAGGATCTCCCTGTCTTAGAAATGTGAGTTTATAGTTCAATGTCTGGGCTACAGTCACTTCCAAAGATTGATTTCTTTCTGATAATATCTAAAACAACTAGAAAAGGGGAAAGTGAAAATAAGAGCTGACTAGTTAACTTTTTACCCTGAACATAAATCCTTGAAGAATGCAAAGAACATCCACAAAGATATTCTATAACAAGGCATGAGAACTTTTTTTGTTGAAATATATCTCATCAGGAATGAAAGCAATAACCACACTTAATTGCCAAGCTAAAGAAATCTAATCATTAGCTGAACTGCTTAGCAAATGGTTCATTTTAAGTGGTTCAATTCACAAGTCACGTAGGGATGAAAACACAGTAGCAAATGCAGGAGGGATTGGGTAGTCAAATCAGGAGAAAAATGATCAGTGATACTTAACGGAGGCAAACCGATACAATGATGAATCCTTAGCAAATGAACCTTAAATGCAACAGCACCTGCATGTTAAAATATGTTATAAGAAACCTCATGAATAGTATCCTCACTATTTGCATATCAAGATTCAATGTTTATTTGGTTTTACATTCTAGTTCCAACTTTCTACGGCAACAGAAAATTCACTCTAAAAAAATCCAGTGAAGCTGGAGCTTCTAAATTTCTTGAACACTTTGAAAGTTACATACTCATACCATTAGTGGTATTTCCAAAAGGGATATGAAAGTATTGTCTGGTTAAGTAATGGACTGTTTTGGTCTGTGATACCTTTAATTTTCTTTGTATTAGCTTGTATGTGTTGTTTTGGATTTGTGATGAAAACAGTATTGGTGATACAGGGATGTTTTATTTATTTGTTGCTGAACAGTGCTTAAACTGTGTATTGGGTTTGCTTGACCAGGTTTAGTAGCAACAGGGCTGTAGAGGTAAGTTTTGTGAGAAGCTGCTATGAGTTTCTCTATGTCCAACAGAGCCAATGTCAGCTGATTTCCAGATGGACCCACTGCAGACCAAGCCAAGCCCATCTGTGACAGGGGTAAAGCCTCTGGGATAACATCATTAAAAGCAAGGGAAAAACCTGTGCAACGGCAATTGAGTGAACCAGAGAGAGGAGTGAGAACATGTGACAGCAACAGCTCTGCAGACACCAAGGTCTGTGCAGAAATAGGGGGAGGAGGTAATCCAGGAGCCAGAGCACAGATTCCCCTGCAGCTCATGGTGAAGACCATGGTGAGGCAGCTGTGCCCCTGTTGTGCTTTAGGAATGATACTCTTCTGTTACGTTTCTGTTAGATGGTAACATGTCGCGACCTTCCCAAAAGTGCCTCCAAGAAAGCCTCTCGGTGCAGCCAGCACACTGGCACACACACACACTGGATAGCTAGCTAGAACAGTCCAAGGATGAATGAACAGGAAGAGTTACCACATAGGGTTTTACAGGAGAGATTTAATGCATCTGCACTCGTGCAAGGTTTCAGAGAAGTCCTGGGCTCGAGCAATGGGGGGGTCCAGGGTAAGGGAACTAATCGAGAAACTCTGAGGACGTATCAGGTAACAAGGGTTGTGGCGGCCAATGGAGCCAACCAGGGGAGCAGAACTGGGGTACATTAACATAACAGAACAAAGCATTCTGGGGGAAGCCTTTCAGTCACCATAAACTGGAAAGGAACCTAGGACTTATCCCACTGTAGGACTCCTTTCGTTCCCTGTCCAGCAGGCCCACCGGCCTCCGCACTCCTCAGTTGAGTGCCCCCACCAAGACTCTCCAAAACCATGGGTTGGCCTCTTTCACTCTTTCCCACAACCTGTGGTGAGGCAGGATGGAGTTGAGAATTGGAGGCACAAAAGGCAAAGATCACGGGTTGAGATAAAAACAGTTTATGGAAACAGCAATGAGATAAGAAAATGAACACTAATGATAAGTAACAGCAATGACATTAATGACAAAAGTATACAAAAGAGATTCAAAAAAATGATTCACATGCAAATATGCTTACCTCAGACCCCACGACAATGAATAATATTGGGTCTTCCCCTTCCCCCATTTTTCTTGATTGAAAGGAATGCTCTTCTTCTCCAAATCGAGAGAGAGTCCCTTTCCCCTCCACCCCTGGAAATGCCATAAGTATTGAATATCATTAGAGTCCGGGCCACACCTCCTTCCAGCTACTGCAAAAAATTTAACCTTGTCCTGGCCAAACCCAGGACACCCCTGCAGCCATGAAGGTCCACAGTGGAGTAGATATTCACCTTCAGCCAGTGGAGGAGCCCGCACTGGAGCAGGGAAAGAGTGGAAGGAATCCTCCCACAGAGGAGGAAGGAGCAGCAGAGATGATGTGTGATGAACTGACTGCAGCCCCCATTCCCTGCCCCCTGAGCCACAGTGAGGGAACACATAGGGAAAGTTGGGAGTAAAATTAAACCCAGGAAGAAGGGAGGGGTGAAGAGAAGGTGTTTTGATGATTTGGTTTTGTTTCTCATTATTCTACTGTAATGCAATTGATAATAAATGAAACTACTTCTCCAAGTCAAGTCTGTTTTGCCCATGATGGTAACTGGTAAGTGATCTCTCCCTGTCCTTATCTTGACCCATGAGTCTTTATTTATATTTTCTCTCCCCTGCCCAGCTGAGGAGGAGGAATGATAGAGTTGCTTTGGTGGGCACCTGGCATCAGCCATGGTCAACCCACCACCCAGTGTTCAGGATGTCTCTGTTTCTTGTACTGCTCGTCCCAGGAACTAAGCTGGGGATCCACAAGAAGCTGGGAGGGGTCACAGCTGGGGAAGATGACCCAAATCAACCAAACAGATGTAAGACTGTAAGAAGAACATGGATCTGTGGGAGTGAGGCCAGAGGGGGGCCATGAAGATGATCACAGATTTAGAGCACCTCTCCTATAAAGACAGGCTGAGAGAGTTGGGGTTCTTCAGCCTGTAGAAGAAAAGGCTCAGAGCAGACTTTCCAGAAGCCTTCCAGTACGTAAGGGGAGCCTATGAGGAAGATGGAGAGAGACTTTTCATAAGGGCATGGAGGGATGGGACGAGGGGGAATGGATTTAAACTGAAAGAGGGTAGGTTTTGATTAGATATTAGGATGAATCTTTTCATCATGAGTGTGGTGAGACACTGGAATAAGTTATCCAGAGAAGTGTAGACGTCCCATGTCTGGAAGTGCTCAAGGCCAGGTTGGATGGAGCTTTGAGCAGCTTGCCCTAGTGGAAGGTGGCCGTGCCCATGGCAGGGGGCTTGAGCTAGATCATCTTTAAGGTCCTTTCTAATACAAACCATTATATGATTCTATGACATTCCATGCCATATGATGTCATGTTCTGCAATTAGAGCTCTGGGCAAGGAGATGTTCAGAGTTATGAAATTTGTCTTCCCGAGTAACTGTTACCAGTGATGAAAACCTGCTTTCCAGCACCCGCCTAAACATTGCCTGTGGTTATGAAGTACTGAGTGAATTCTCTATTTTCCTTTGGCTGTGTGAACAGCTTTCCATCATTTATTAAATATTTATTATTGCTAGTTGCATTATCTCAAGCTACAGATTTTCTCACTTCTGTCCTTTGAAATCAGTTCCCACTCCCACTTCAGGGAGGCAGCAAACAGCTTTGTGCCTACCAGGCTTTACTCACAAGGCCATAAAATGGGCACCTATCATAGCAGTACAACGTACACTTTTTGTATAAAGCAACCAAGTTGCCAGAATTGTTAACTGGTGTTTATGAAGGCATTGCAGAAAACCTATGATCTTCCAAGTCTTTACCAGAGCTGATTTGTGAGAGCTGGGTGCAAGAGAGTAACCAATTCCCCAAAATTCTGTTATAGCTTTGGACAGTTATTTGGGTTCCACTTCACCAATGGTAAAACCTGGGTTTCTGCTTAAAGTAACCTTTAGTACTTCCAATTAAGTGTCAAAAGTACTTATTTTTCTTAAGCAGACTGCCCCACATAACTTTTGATCTTAAAGGTCAAAACTCTTCCATTTATGGGGATTTAAGGCAATGCAATCATTGTTTTTACTGAGACTAGGCCAAATTTGACATGTTTATTTTCTCACGAACATGCATGGACATTTTCAACGTGGTTTCAGTCCTAAATTCTTGTAGAACTTGTATAACACCATTTGTTTTACAGTTCAGAATGAAGATTGGCAAAGAAAAATGAAGGGAAAGCAGAGGGGCAGGGAGGGACAGGGAGGTGGGGAGAGAGAGAGCGAATAGAAGAAAACCCAAACCCACATGTACAAATGATCAAATAGTGGATTTAGTATTTTCTCTCTCTGTCCAAAAAGTACTGATGCTAAAATATTTTATAACAAAACAAAGTTCTGTGCTCCAAAATATATCCTTTCTGTCAAGTCTTTTGAAGTCAGAAGAAAGATACTGATGTAAATGGAACAGAGGGAATTCAATTCCATTTAAGACTATTCACAGTGGAAAATGTAAGTAATTTTCTTTACTTTTTATATATAGAGAGAGGAAAGTTAATTTAATTACTATATTTGAAGAGGGTATCTCTATTTTACTTCTTGGGGGGAATATTTCACTAGCATTAAATGATCAGAGAAAACTAAAACATCCTATTAAGGTGTGATTTTAGCGCACAAATAAGTCACATGCAAAATGAATAGTTTAGGAAATGTCTAATTAGCTGAATACCTAAAATATGAACCAGTTAACAGTCCAGAACATGTTTAATTGTGTATTTCAGATTAAAGGCAATTACAATGCCAATTAGTTACGGATAATTTGACACTGGTTGCTACCATATGTAACACTTCGTATTAGATGTTGCAGATACAATTATTTTGGTTCATCAGAACATCCTATTTTATATAATTATTTTTCAATGCATTGTAAATAACTGTTTCCTAAATGTTACTCTGCACTCCTCTTATTTAAATCAAAAGTTTTTCTCCCCAGAAAACAAGCAGGTGTTCTTCACTGGTTGATTTAAATTGTTTGGAAATTTCAATCCTGAGTGATTTTGTGACACTTGCAAAGTGGGAAATCGTAGAAAATGTCAATGAAGTGATTACAGATACTGTTAATGCTGGAGGGAAATCAAAATGTGGCATAAAGAGAATTGCAAAGTGAAGATATACACCAGGAAAAGAAAGGGGAATATGTATTTCAAAAATATGAAACATATAGATTGAAGCTGTAAGCAAGTTATATTTTGGGATGTGTAGGGTGTTTATACTTAACATGGAACACAAGATATTGAAAAACATTGTCTACATTTTTTTACTTACTGAATTGAGATTTCTTATCATCTCTGTTTATCTTCAAAATTGTCTTGTCACGATGCCAAAAATATCAGCTTTGTAATTGAAAGACAACCTGTTTTTTAAAAGTTGCTTTCACAGGATCATAGAATATTCTGAGTTGGAAGGGAATGGAGTCTGACTCTTAGTCCTGCACTGGACAGCCCTAAGAGACACACCATGGGCCTGAGAGCATTGTCCAAACACTTCTCGAACTCTGTCAGGCTTGGTTCTGTGACCACTTCCCTGGGGAGCCCATTCCAGTGCCCAACCACCCTCTGGGTGAAAAACCTTTTCCTAATATCCAACCTAAACCTCCCCTGACACAGATTCAGGCCATTCCCTTGGGTCCTGTCACTGTTCACCACAGAGAGGAGATCAGTGTCTGCCCCTGTGCTTCCCCTCACAAGGAAGCTGTAACTGCAATGAGGTCTCCCTTGTATCTCCTCTTCTCCAGGCTGAACAGACCAAGTGACCTCAGCCACTCTTCATACGGCTTCCCCTCAAGGCCCTTCACCATCTTTGTAGGTCTCTTTTGGATTCTCTCTAAGAATTTAATATCTTTCTTATATTGTAGCACTCAAAACAGCCCCCAGGACTCGAGGTGAGGCTGTCCCAGTGCAGACCAGAGAGGGACAATCCCCTCCCTTGCCCAGCTGGTGCTGCTGTGCCTGATGCCCCCCAGGACATGGTTGGCCCTCCTGGCTCCAGGGCACTGCTGACTCATGTTCAACTTGCCATTGACCAGGACCCACAGGTCCCTTTCCATGGCACTGCTTTCCAGCATCTCATACCACAGTCTCTTTGCACATCCAGGGCTGGCCCATCCCAGGTGCAGAATCCAGCACTTTGCTTTGCTGAACTTCACATGGTTGGTGATTGCCCAATCCTCTAATTTGTCAAGCTCTCTCTGAAGAGCATAATCACCCTGAAAGGACTAGAACTCAAATAAACAAAAGGGAAAACATTAGGATCTTTGGCTGAATGCAGCTCTGGTTTAAACAAATCCATTTTTACTGCACCAATACTTAAATCTACAGTACAGAGGCTCAGCTGTGTTAGATCACAAGCTGTCCTCACCACATCTGATCCTGACTCTCACCTGTGGGCCCACGGCCCAGCACATCCCCAGGAAGGTGCCAAATGCTTGGGGCTGGGGCTGCCTCGGTGTCCCCCTGGATTCCCTGCTTTGGGCTGGGGAGGTGGGACAGGCCCTGGCTGCCCAGCCACCCCACTAAGACCCTGATGCTCTCTGATCCCAGGAAGCTGCCAGCCCCTGCTCCAAACCCTTCTCCCTGGTCTCCCTAACTGTTGTCAATATGTAAGGAAGTGTGTGAGCTAAAGGCATGCAAGAACTTGAGAATTAGAGATAGAATTGTAATTACTGAGAATAGTTAGCAGCTCAAGTATTTAAGAGAAATAGTTACATAAAAGGATACAAACCCGTAAGATTAAAACCCCAGGACACCAGACGATGGTAACTCCGAAATCTTGAGGATGTGCCTGACCTAAAGAGCCCACACAGAGCTTGGCTTGTCTTCACTTGATTGAGCACTGCCTGAACATTAAAGGCTCATTGTCTCTCCCATCAGGGGTTGTAAGCATATTAATATTACACTAACTCATTAGGCCAAGCTGTCAGTTGTGTGCATTAGGCGATAAATAATTGATTTGTACGTTTAAATTGTGTATTACCAGTTTGTTGATAGTCCATTTCCAAGTGGTATAAATAACCAAAAGAAGTGATTCAGAAATGGAGTATTAAAATATTTTCAAATCCTTAGGCATAGATTGAGACAGAGCACAATTGATGGTACTGTTTGAATTTATATCAGCATAGTTGCTTTCATTACAACCAAGAACCAATGTGGATTTATGAAAAAGATTTTTTTTATCAATGGAGAACTTTCAATCATTAATTATAATTAATTCCATTTTGTTTGTTTGTTTGTAAATGTCAGTTTCCTTTCCTCATCAATTTATTTGAGATAAAAATATTTCATTTTTCGCATAATTTTAAGATTAAAATATGACTGATTTTTTTGGTGTTTATATTAAGTCCATATAGAGTGAAGTTATTATGCCTCTTCTGCCTGAATGTTCATAGTAAATTACGTAAAAGTTTTGACTTTGCTCAAAAAAAGTTCTTCATGTTAACAAAAGTCCCCATATTGCTTATGAAACTTACATCTCTCAGAAGGTCGTATCCTGCTGGAAAGTTTACATCAGAACAAACAATTGATTTGGGCAGTCCAGAAAAGTGAATTAATTCCCTTTAAGTCTGAGTATATGATTTTTTTTAATAGTAATGTGATCAATAAGTAACTTAGGTTCACATAGCAAGACTCCTTTCTGTCAGTGCCCTAGAACTGAGGTAGTAAATTAATCAAGGATACAACAACATGGAACTGTGTAATCTGTAACAGACATTTGCATAGATACAGAAAATATCTTGCTTCTACTGAAGAGGAAAATGAATATTGCCATAAAAATCAGTATGAAATTTTAAATATAAGAAAACTAATGAAGAGAAATAAAATTTCCTATGAGCAGTTCTATTTTTATCCAAAGTCTATCAAGAGTTTAAAAATGTCACCACAAATGGCTTCTTTCAATCAGAACCAGATCTCTGTCTAATAAAGTAAGGAAAGTACTGACTTCTGAGAGTCAGTCAAATAACAAGGGGACTGAGAAAGAGTTTACTAAAACTTGTTTCAAGGGGGCAAATTATTGAGTTGATCTAATTGCTTGGCTCATTTTTTTATGTTTTATCAGTCAATACATTATATTTCTCCTCTAAGAATGAATTTATTTATTTTAAAACTGTGATTCTTGGAAATAAATTTTAAAAAACCTCAATCAAATTCCCTTTTTCCTGGAAAAAAAAATCTAAGCTATTTCTCTCTCTCATTTCTTCACTCTGAAAGAGTGCATGACAGGATTTTTGACCCTTCTATCTTTAAAAATCTGAAGAATAAATGGTTAACAGTCATGGAAATAAAATGTGAATATGAGATTTAATGTCTTAGGGAAAGATAAAAGTATGGTTGAATAATTGTGGGCTAGGAAAAGATCTGCAAGATATCTTTCTACAGCAAACATAAAACTTTGCCAAACAAATGCTGTCTCAAATCTCAACATTTTTATTCTCACCAAGGTAAAAGTTAATGTCATTTGAAGTCATTGCCTGTTTTTATTTCAGAAATATATTTTTATGTTGGCTTCATCTGACTCCTGTAAGACTGAATTGGGATGTCTAGTGGGACGCCTGGTGACATTACTGGTGTTAACAGCCCTGGCTCCTGAAAGGCTGATCTATCTATGGCACAGCAGCTTGATCCATGCCTGCTCCCAGTTCAGTGTGAGCTGTCAACTCAGGATTATACAAGCTCAGGACTTCTAACTTTGTCAGCCCTGCAAATCCTTAAGGAGATACCATACACATAAATCTGAACTGTGACTTTTCTCAATTTAAAATAGAAATGTTGGAATCTGGTCAAAGCTTGGTGCTGTTTGGTGATTATACTTATGTATTAGAGATAGGGCCAAACACTGAGGGATCATTTACTGATATATTGCTATTATTTGATATGATGCTGTTATCTTATACTTCTATCTCTATTTGCATTAATCCATATTATTTTACTTGAATAGCCATTGATATTTCTTAGTTTTCTAAATTATTTACATGTTCAGCTCTTAGGTGGCATCTTTCTGGTAACTTTATGTGTGCAGTTCTTACAGTGCAGTCATCTTTGATGAAAGCTGTTCTTTAACTTAAACCTGATATGCAATCATGCTTCTTGACTTGCTGAGACTTAATCACCAGTGCCTCTCACCTCCCATAGAGATTTACAAAGAAAAGGTTTAATAGCTGGTATATCAGCATTGCAGGAGTAGTAAATTGATAGGACATAATCAATCTGCAGTAGATGAAGACCAGGACTGTTAAGTTTTGGAATTATGTTGCCATTGTAAAAGTCTAGAAGAAGGCAGGAACAGTAAAAAGTCTGGTTCTATAACATTTACAGTTTTGTCACTTTCCTAATATGTTTGTCACTTTTCTAAATATTTTAATTAATTCTATACTGTACTTTAAAACCTTTTTACATGATATATTAGTTTATTTTTGCAACATAGTTATTTCTACAGAACTATTGAAATATTTGCTCCTAATGGAACAATACATGCAAAGCAATGTTAAACATGTATCTTAATTTTATGCCCAAACAGAGTTTACCAAGCTCATTATATTTAAAAATTATATAAAACCTTAATCACTACTTTTTCTTGACTACAATATTTTTCATTCTGTGTTTCACTTATATCTGAAATCAGGTTGATTGGGTACATGTACCAGCATTATTTTTCTACCCGTTTGCTTCCAGTTGTTAAATGTCTTCCCACGTGTCACAGCTTGTAAATATTAACAAATTACACAGCGATCTAATTATTCAGACGAAAGCTTATTCAGTTTGGTCACCATTTTTTGACTAACAAAAATATCTAAACTGACATAGATGGGCCTTATATCCCTTCTATAATCAGTGGAATGAGATAGGAAACCCAAAGGCAGATTCTCATTGCTTCGTAGGGTACTTTGCTCATCTGAAACAGGAGCTGTTAGCCACTGACTCTGTCACTAGCTTCTTTCCCTTTGATTGTTTCCTCTGTCAAAATATTGTCTTTGAAAGGGCTCCAAATTGATATCCTTTTTCCTGTCCTTTAAACAATCTTCAAAATGCTTTGTTACAATTTTGCTATAAATAACTTTCAGGATCTCACAAGCAAACAGTACAGGGAAAATGCCCTATAATCCCAGTAACTCTTCTATAACTGGAAAACTGAGAAGCAGGCATATACTTTAATCAAAACCTTTAGTTAAAGGAGATACAAAACTCTTCAGAGAAGTTAGATAAACTACCCAGCTACACATCATGCTGTACTGTATTTTGAATTCACTTGTCACATAAAATGGCAATAGTTCTGCTATTTCTATCTATCCAGAGAGTAGATAACACTATAATGAACCTCTCAAAGAAGAGGGGAAACATTTGAAACTTGCTTCTCTTATGTCCTGAAAGACTCCAATATGCACTGAGCTACTGTAGAGGATACAGATTTCCTCCAGGTATAAATTTAAATAGCTGTTATATTTGTGGAGCTCCATCAGTTTCTGCCTGGAATGTAGCACTGTTGAGCATAACTCTCTAGCGGCATCCATCCAGCCAATCCCTAATCCATCAAAGGGTCCATGCTTCAAATTCATATCTCTCCAATTTAGTGACCTACTGCAATACAGCATAAGAGTCTGAGGGGGATAAAAGGAGCTGCTACCTCCTTCTGCATTGTGCAATACCAGGAAAGTGTCAGGGAAGCTGATGTTTCACTTATGTAGCTACTATATGTTTGTTTCCTTTAGAAGGATCATCTTGTGTAGAGCTCTATCCCAGATCAGGATGTGCTGGTATATGTCCATGTGTAGGTTGCAGTGTTGTACCAGTGCTACTGCTTTGCTGCTATAATTATCAGTTCCCCACTTGATTTCAAGGAGACTGGAGGTCACAATGATCAGAAATGTACTCTAATAAATTCCAGTTTCTTATTTTAACAAATGTAAATGGGAAATACAACTTCTCTAGCAGAACATATGAACTAGCGATTTTGAAGGGAATTTGTATGTTATTTTTAACTTTGTCTTTTACCTACCTATAGAAATACAATCCAAAAGTTTTGTCAAAAAAAATTCTGCCTTATTTTGCCTCGCCCATGCTCCCTTTATTTTAACTGCTCTTCAGTATTCAATGACAGACAAAATTCACTAATTCTTATAATTTTTTGGGAAAGATAGCTTTTACTAGTCAAAGGAATGAGGTTCTTTGCTTTTGTCCGCTTTTCCTTGTTGGAAAAAAAACCCCTAAATCTGTATAAAGAAAAACCTATAAGCAGTAAAGAGAACTAAAAATATGGTTTTGTAAGGAACTCTGAAAGGTCTGACATCCAGTAGGGAATAAAAGAAGCATTCATTATAGTTCTCTGCCTTCCTTTGGGCTAGTTCTGCCCTGCCAGATTTGTAGGTCCTCTGCAGAAATTTTATGTACTTTTCATTTGTCTTCAATGTTCCTGGCAGCAGTTTTGTCAGGACTTTCACTGATTTGTATGCATTTGTAATCAGAAGCTTTGTCTTCTGGCTATGTAGGGAAGCCATAATATTCACTCACAGAATATGTTTTTCATTAGCACATAGTGAATATGTTCTTGAAGGGATTGTATACTAATATCTCCAGGCACTGCAACTGACTGAGGGTTCTTTGACTTCTGTCTCATGAACAGGTGTATTGTACATGAAAACTACAGTTGTAAGTGTTCAAATATTTTAAGACTCCATGTTAAAAAAGAGTGTACCCACAAAATAAATCCTTTCTTTATTATTTGAAATATTTATTATATACTGATATGAGGAAATAAGTATACTCCCAAGGAAATATTAAAGTAAGTATGTGGATATTTGGATGGATTTGAAAATGAAGAAAAATTTTCTTTGGGGATATTTTCCCAAGAATTTTTTTCTGAATAACCATTTTGAATTGTTAGCAGTGTTCCAGCTCTTCAAATAAAAAAATATTAATTCTTTTGAAGGATGCAGATATTTTTTTTGGGTTTTAAAAGAAATACTTAAATTAAAGCCTATCTGGAATAAACCAATAATTAATAATTATATATTTCTTTTACAAGTAAAGTAACTAAATATGACGTGACACAAATACAGTAATAAAGATTTCTTTTCAAGGACAATGTGATGCCTATGAACTTAAAATTAACAAAGTCATAATAAAGTAAAAAGAAGTTTATATACGGTTTGACACAAAAGATCCAAAAGTATCCAGTAAATAAAAAAAACCCCTGATTTTTACCCTATTTTTTTTTAACACTGCCTTTTGTTAAGACATTTATTTTAGGTTTCTAAGTCTGAATACTAATATTATATAAATGAATCAAACTTTTAACACCAGATGTTAAGAGACATATATAATGTTACTTCTACTTTGTTCACACTTCTTTGAACTCTTCAGACTTTTTAGCTAGTAATAATGGTGAAGATCAAAAACCAGCTAGGAGCAATTGCAATACATTCTCTTCCAAGTTGTGTACACATTGAAACAAATTCATTAAAAGAATAATTTTAACAAAGCCTCTTCTAATGCCTTTTGTTTTCTAGTATTTATTTACAGAACAGGTATTGACAATATTTAACAAGAGCAACACAAGACCAAGAAATAATGTCTTAAAATAGGGGGTTTATGTACTGTTTATGTTTTATCTTTTTGAGATGTTTTTTGTTGTTTTTTTTTGCAGAGAAGCGATGGAAGATTCAAATTCTCTGTCTCCATCTCCTGGCAGATAAAAACTAAACAAAAAATTACGGACTAGAATCCATGAAGCTGAGGGATAAAAATTATAAGGAATTAAATTTCTGTTTCTTGACTTATTTGCAAATTTTCCCCATTTCTGTAATCATTTCATAACATAGAGAAGCAGAAAGCAATGGCAATCATGCAGACAGACTCAAATCACATTGACAATAACTCCTATGAGTTATTCAACACCAATTTTCCATTAGAATAAAAAAGGATTAAACCATTTAATGTACAACGCAGCAATAAATGAGGATTTGAGGATCTGATAATTAAAAAAAAACATTATTTCATTTCCATTTGTTGATATGTCTAAAAATAGTCATGTCTTTCCTCCAACTAGTTTATCTGAAATAATGTACTTTTTCATGATGCTTACTGTAGGAAAAATGGCATTTACTTTATGTGATTTCCATGTGATTTCAAAGGTTTCTTACCTATCCACCCTAGAGTATTATCGGTATTATTACATATCATGCTCCAAAGCACTGTTTAAAAAAAATTTTTAATAAAAAGTAATCTAATGTTTAGAGATAATTACAGCAGGTATGTGTATCTTCTTTCACTAAAAGCAAAGTTTTATACTGGCTAATATTTAATATACTGAATAACTAACTCTTACATTAGTTAGGATAACAAGAAATGTCCCCAGTGGTTTAATGTATTGTCAATAAGCAAATTATGAATTTTCAAAATATATTCTCCTTGTAGATCTCCAGTCTTTTCTCAAGTACTCTCTACTAATTTTCATTATTAGTTCTATTTCAATGCGACCAGAGGAGGCGACGCACGGAGAACTGAGCGGCGCGGCCCGGCCCGGCCCGCGCAGCCCCGAACGCGACCCCGGGAAGAGCGCGCAGGCACCAGCAGCTCCGGCAATTCCAACACGGGAGCGACCGAAGGAGAGAGCAAAGACGCAGCGAGACAGAAAACAGCAGCCACTCGGAAAAACGAAAAGATCATAGTAACTAAGACCTTAGGGATAGTAAAATGGTATAATGTTAAGCAAAATTATGGTTTTATAACAAGGTGTGACAACCAGCAAGACATATTCGTGCATAGAACTGCTATTAAAAAGAATAACCCTGAAAAATGCATCCCAAGCTTGGGAGATGGAGAGGTGGTGGAATTTAATATTGTACTAGGGAGAAAAGGGTTACAAGCATCGCAGGTCACTGGGCCTGATGGTGTTTCTGTAAAAGGCAGTATATATGCAAAAAATCGTAGTCATGTTAGACAATATCTCCATTGTAAGCCCCCCCTACAGTCTCCCTTTCCTAATCCCACCTTTCCCTTTTACCCTATGTCCTATTACCCCCAGTGTATTCCCAATCCGTTTTTTCATCCATGGTTTCCCTCACAAAACCATGCTTTTGCCAATTGTTTCCCCAAAAATCCCTTTCCAATGCCGAGTGGGGGATGAAAAGGGGGAGGGAAGAAGTTAAACCCTCTCCTTGCCTCAGTTTCCCCACAAAGCATGCTCAGAGAGTCCTGTCTCCCTTCTGTCAGCCCTAAGATGTTCCACAGAATCTGTTTGGACATTTAAAGACTCAGGAGGGTGGTTTGTTTTGTCTTGAAACTGTTCTTGTTATGTTTATCCAGTTGTTTTCATTCTCCTTTTATTAAAATAAAACGGGTGAGGTGTTGGGGTCCCTCCCCCGCCGTGTAGCCCTGGGAGAGGGGCCCTGAGGGCACACACACGGGGCTTCCCTGCCCCTGCTCAGCCTCGTTCCCATTGGTTGGTTTGTGTTCCCTGCGCGGGCAGAAGGACCCTTGGTCCTGTGACTGGAACAGTTCCTGGGCAGAGCTCCGGCCATGCGGCTGGAGAAATAAACATCTCTGAAACATCTAGCAAGAATCTGTCTGTCCATATATATTTCCTTTCCACAGGACTCCTGGTTTGATATATGCGTGTTGCAGGATCCCCACTGCAACATTTCAGAACACAATATATAAAAAGTGAAAAGAATAAGGAATATGTAATTTACTACATTAAAAACCAAAACATTATTATCATTTTTAATATGCAGATTAACATTTATATTTGTATGTAAGGTTAGCAAAACAGGGGAATGGGAAAAAGATTTTACTATAGATTTTTTTCACTTATAAAACATTCTTTTTGAAGAACAAAGAAAATGGAAATGAATTCTGTAACTGACCTTTACCAGTAAAATTGTGAAGTTTGTTGTCTTTGGAGAGTATTTAATAAAACAGAAAAATAACGAAAATGTCACCTTTTTACTTAGTTCTCTAGGATGTGTTTAATTCATCTCATTTGATATTCCTCCAGAGGGTAAAAAAGTCTATCAACAAGGTTAGAACTAGTATTTTACTCATACAGAAGGAAGGTTTTACTACTGCCTGTCTCAGTTCCAGCTTACACACAGAATGATAAATAAGATTTATAGAGACAGACTCCCCAGTTTAATGAGTACTTTGAAATACATGGTACTAGAGGAAAGGTTGCTTTTACAAACATGTACCACCGATATTGATTTGAGAAACAGAGATATATTTTAAAAATTATAAATAGGAGTAGGAAAACATTGAAGTTTTCCAGAGACAAAAGTTATGAGTTCATGTTTTCTTTATTTAGTCAGTATTGCAGTACTGAAGTTTAAGACTTACGATATCATCAAATAGAAAATAAGTTTCCAAAGTCACACTTCTATTTATCATGGATAAACACATTCACAGAAACACATTATACTAGACTGTCACTATCAGACGACTAATTACAAAATAGTAGGGGTCAATTTTCCACATTAACATTAATGAAAACTCTACACAGTCATTGAACAAAGTGTTATTATGTGATAATAACACACTGAGGAGGACTGTAAATCATCGCAATAAAAGCCTATTCACACCTACAGTAGGTGCATCATTACTCTGTAACACCTGAACACCTTCAGTGTGATTCTAAAACACATTTCCACTATATGACATACAAGGAATTATTATTAGCTCATTAATAATATTAAAATACTTTCTTACTACCTACCTTAGAAACGTATTAAAAAATGTTCCCTTTATTAATTTAATCACACTGAATAAGTGAAATGTTTGAAGAATATAAATAAGTGTATGCTTCTTGTAGCCTATCATTTTTATAGACTGATGAATTTTTGTTATATTATCCAGTGTTTTGCTGGCACTGCTTTTATCTTCCCATATGCCTCCACTAAAAAATAAAAAACTCAATCAACAGTGCAAAGTTTGTGAATGCAATGTAAAGAAATATCAGAGTGGTTGGAGCTCAACTGTGTTATTTCTCACGCAAGAGATCAGTGAGACCAGAATGAGTGTGAAGCACAGCTATTCCATGTAGTTTTCTATGAATATATATATGAAAATAAATCTCTCTGATGATTTGTGAAGAAGAAAATAAATTTGGATGCTTATTTAAAGTATAAATTGATTGTTTAGTATGCGACTTTCAAAGTTTTCACCTTACGACTTGAAAAGAGTTGTTACTGAGCTCTTCTGCCTCAGCAAGGAACATGCTTTGCTTGCAGAGCTGCACTAGGAAATGTAAAATCCTTTTTTTCTTGTTGTCATCCCTGATTCAGAGAGCCCAGAGCAAAAAAACAATAAAGACCCTTTTTGGCTAATAGAAATTAATATATGTACTTCATACAGCTAGTATATTTAATACATATATTTTTCTGTTGGGTCAGCCTCTACTACATTTTTATGTGCAATGTAATGGGAGATTTTTCATTTTATATTTCACCTACCTGCAGAAATACATATCACATAGTAAGTAAATTGGGCAGTCACCTCTCCAGCTTCATAGTTCCAGAGGATTTAGACTGGATTTACACAATTTATCAGAAACAGTCTTTGTTTCACCCTGTGTTTCTCTTATACCTAGTTACAGCCTCATTCAGATGGTATAAGTGAATTTTAGATTTGTGCATCAAAGCCTCAATTTGTACTGAGTTTGTCACTGAACATGGAAGGTGATATTCGTCACTTGTCACATGCTAGGATGAATTTAACATGGGGACACAATTCCATCTAACAGGCAAGAAATTTCACTTTGCTACTCCCTCCATACTAAATTTCATACTCTAACTGAGCCTAGTCTTAATATGCTGGGATAACGGTGTCCTCCTCAGAAAGCTACATTCCCTTCTTGCCTGGGAAGATCATGGAACAGATCCTTCTAGAAGCTGTGCTAAGACCCATGGAGGACAAGGAGATGATTTGAGGCAGCCAGCACAGCTTCACCAAGGGCAGTTCCTGCCTGACCAACCCAGTGGCTTTCTGTGATGGAGTGACTCCGTCAGTGGACTGGGTCAGAACAGTGCCACAGACATCATTTATTTGGGCTTCATAAAGCCTTTGACACTGTCTGCCATAACATCCTTTGCTCTGCATTGGGAAGAGATGGATTCAATGAGTGGACTGTTAGGTGGGTTAGGAATTGGTTGGATGGCCACATCCAGAGGGTAGTGGTCAATGGCTCAGAATCCCAATGGACATCAGTAACAAGTGGTGTCCCTCAGGAGTCCATATCTTCATTAATGACACAGACAAAGGGATTGAGTGTACCCTCAGCAATTTTGCAAACAACACCAAGCTAAGTGTTGCAGTTGACACACCTGAAGGATGAGACACCATCCAGAGGGACCTGGACAAGCTCAAGAAGTGGCCCATGGGAACCTCATGCGTTTAACAAGACCAAGCACAAGGTGCTGCACCTGGATTGGGGCAACCCCAGGTATCAACACAGGCTGGAGAAAAACAGATCCAGAGCAACCCTGCTGTGAAGGACTCTGGGGTGCTGGTGGGTGAGAGGCTGGACACGAGCTGGCATTGTGTGGCCCAGAAAGCCAGTTTTGTCCTGGGCTGCATCAAAAGCAGCAGACCAGCAGGGCAAGGGAGGGGATTCTGCCCCTCTGTTCCACTCTGGTGAGACCCCACCTGCAGTGCTGCATCCAGCTCTGGGATCCTTGGCAGAGAAAGGACGTGGACTTTTTGGAACATGTCCAGAGTTGACCAACAAGATGATCAGAGGGATGGAGCACCTCTCCTTTGAGGGGAGGCTAAGAGAATTGGGATTGTTCAGCCGGGGGAAGAGATGGCTTTGTGGCGACCTAATTGCAGCCTTCCATTACCTACAAGAGCCTACAAGAAAAGTGGAGACTTTTTATAAGGGCATGTAGTGACAGGAGAAAGGAGAATGGCTTTGAATTGAAAAAAAGTAGATTTAGATTAGATATTAGGAAAAAATTGTGAGGGTGGTGAGGCACAGGAACAGGTTGCCTAGCAAATCTGTGGATGCCCCATCCCTGGCAGTGTTCAAGGCCAGATTGGATGGGGCTTTGAGCAACCTGGTCTATCAGAAGCCATCGCTGCCCGCAGCAGTGGGACTAGAACTAGATGATCTTTAAGGCCCTTTTCAATCCAAGCCATTCTATGATTATGCGATGATTCTGTGATCATCACCATTAACAAGTCCATTTTTTTATTTGTGTTTTATATGAGCTGGTTCCTTCATGAATTTGATGACTGGATGATGGCATCAGTATTTATGTAGTTTCAAGGGGATTTAAATTCCTACAGACCTAGGTAGGAACTGAGTAATGACTTCAATAGCATTAATGTTTCTTGAATTATGGGCATATATCTTTAAAGAGAAAAATAGCACCCCTGTGTATTTCAGGTTCTAAACCTTAGTTATACCTAGGGAAGGCAGGCACCACTAATGGGTCCATGAGTGTCTTAGTATCTAGGTAAAAGTAACATGTTATTACCTAAGACTGAAGATAACATAGTGGTATTTTTCTTGAATACACATAATTATCTGTTCTGTAAATCCAAAGCTAGTGTTTTTAAAATAGTTTCTATATAAAAAGAAAAAATATATACTTTAATTATTATATTTATGAATATAATAAATACTTATGGTGTAATTTTGTATTAATTATATTTTTGTCCTGATTCTTTGCCAAGGCATCGAGTTTACAGGGATTCTTACTGTTTTTATTTAAAAGGTGTCACTGCAATTCTTACTTCTCTGCTTTCATGATAGGCTGTGGCACCCATGATTACGACGTGTCACTTTCAAAAGATGTGCAACACACTTTCTAGCCAGAGCTTATATCCAGGATCTGCAAAGCTGTCAGAACGGCACAAAACATAGAGTACAAGGGCACTTATCTCAATAACAGAGAGCAAGAGAAAATGTTGATCACATGACTGTATGAAAAATGACTGTGATAGATTTTCCTTCATTTTGTTCTGATGGTAATAGGGATATGAAGGTTGTACAGCCAGGTGACTGCTTACTCATTGTATAATGCAGTTAATGAAGCTGCCTTTCTGACATTAGTATAATCTGTCTGGTTCATGGTGTACTACAGCACATGAATTATTTCACTGAATGATTTACAGGATCTCTATTATGTTGTAATGCATTTTCTAGGGTAATAGATGAGATGGATTATCTTGTGTTTCCTAGTGTATTGTAGTTTCCTACATCAAAAATGTAGTTTGCTTATAAGACATCGTATTTCATTAACCAATGAGAATGATTGTGATTACAGGTGTCCCTTCATTAACTAAACATTTCCTTTTCCTTGTTATACTCTTCTAAGTATCTCCTTAAAACTTTTCTATTATTTACAATCTTTCTTGTTACTTAATATCTGTGCACAATTCTACAGTAAGCTATTTAAATATTAGCTCATAAGGATAAAATGCTTTTGAAAGAAAAAAGAGTTAATAAATTGTTGGGCTTTTTTTATTCATTCATTCATTCATTCATTCATGAGCAATTCCTAGTCTAGATCAATTTCCTAAGGAAAAAGGTCTTGTCCTTAAATTTTACACTGATGTGTCAAAGTCTGGCAAGGAGATAGGTCTCAAAATAATTAAATTTCTTTAAGTTTAGTGCTGATTGAGGGAAAGACACTGTAAGTAATCTTATTATAATAACTAAGTCCCTCTTTTTCCCTGTTGAAAATATGACTTGTTAATTAGCATTATCTCAAATAGCCAAATTGCATAATCTTTTTGTTGAGGGAATGCAGTGGAAGAGAGAAAGAAAGAATCGGGGAATTTAAGGAGAAGAAGCCAAATCATGGGAGGGCAAAGGTCCATGCTAGGAAAAGAAGGTGTTTAGGTGGCAGGGGCTTTTAGGAACACGCAACAGACCTCAAGTTATCACTCTAGGAGGATGTGATAGGAAGCTGGGGCAGACAGAGTCTTGAGATACAACTGATTTGCTCATATGCTGTATATATACACCTAAAACCATAGAATCATAGAATCAGAATGCCTTGAATTGGAAGGGATCTTAAAGATCATCCAGTTCCAAACACCTGCCAGTGGCAGGAATGCCACCTACTAGATCAGGTTGCTCAAATCCCCATACAGCCTGGCCTTGAACTCTTCTACAGGTGGAATATCCACAGCTTTTCTGGGCAACCCCTTACAGTGCCTCACCACCCCCCACAGCAAAGAATTTCTTTCTAACATGTAATATAATGTGTTCTCGTCTCTGAAGCTGTTGGTTTGGTTGTTTTAAACACAAAATTACTAAGTGGAATTCAGAAATATTAAACAGAGATCTTAGAACAAGTCGGCTGTCAGTACTTTCCTGGTTGTGGTTCCTCATTTCCGTCCTGCACTCCAGTTCGAGCATGGTCTGAGTCCAGTCATTGGTGCAAACTCTTGGAGAAATCCCACCATGTGCCTTCATGCTACCAGCACCTTGCTTGTTTTTTGTTTTTTCCTTCTGTCCGGCATCAGATATTTCTCTGAATTACACATACTCCTCCACTGTTGAGGGAGACCTAGCCTTCGATTTCCTCTTGACATTTCCGCTTAACATAATGGAAAAAATTCATTTTGCCAAGTTGTATTGTTTTGATGAACCACTACACACAGTTCTTGCAATATAAACTACAATGTTGTTGAAATGTGGTCTTTCTTAGCTCTGCTGCTTCTGGTTTTCCATTCTTTTGAAATGTTTGTTACTGTTCACAGTAAGCTGACAGGTAATACTTTAAATAATTACAAGATTTCCATACTACTCAGTCAGAAGAAGGGTCCTTTGGGGTTCACTACCAATTTGAACTTACAGAAACTAGATCTTTTGCCATAGTGTTAATATAAAGCAGATTAAGTGGAGAGTATTAAAATCTTTGGTAAGTTGTATAAATTATGTATGAAAAATGAGTTGAATATTTTTACACCCAACACGAGATCAACAAAGCTAATCTAGTAAAAGATGTCTCTGATCATGGCAAGGTAAGGCAGAACCAGATGAATTTTAAAGGTCCCTTCCAACCCAAACCATTCAATGATTCAGGGATTCTGTGATTCTATTAATCATAAGTCAATATCCAAGCTATCATTTATCACAGAAATGGACTGGTGGCTAAACAAACATAAACAGCATTCATTTTGAGCACACAAAAAAAGTACAGCTAGACAGTGTTTGGTTACCAGTTGGACTCTGCTCAGAGAGGTCTTTTGCAACCTTAAGAATTTTGTGATTCCATTAGTCTATGAATATATTTGGTAAACAGAATGGATGCAAATTAGGTGGCTGTACCTCAAGTTCTCTCATGTTTTTTTCTATGACTTAACAAAAAAAAAAAGATGACTTCTGGAAATTCCTACAGAGAGACTTTAGAAGCTGCCAAATATTTGGGTTTATGTTTTTAATCCTGTTCTGCTGCTTAGACTTAGTTTGTTTTTAAATTAGAAATTTCCAGAACTGTTTACTATATAGAGAAAATGCACAGTATCCTCAAATGTCATGACTTGACATGTAGGGACTATACAAGTGAAAAAAGCAATACAATAAATAATGAATCCATTAATTTGTAGTGATATGCACTTCTAAAGGAAATGTAGTCTAATTTTCTACAATAATATAAATACTTTCAAATTTTAACTACTGCCTCTCTTTGATAAGACATAATTTTTATATAAGATAATAAAAAAATTTGATTTCTACAACAGTTTCAATTTATTTTATCTTAGAGAAGCAGGAAAAAAGCAATACAGTAAACTCACCATAGATATATATAAATTACACATTCATCATTAGCAGAGAAAGACACAAAATTTGCTCACATTTTTCTCCCTTGCAAATTGAAAATGATGATAATAGCTACAGTTTATCTGAAATACCAAATATGTCTAGAAATGAGATTCCATTAAATTATGACAAGTTTTATTGTGTATTAACAGACTGTGAAATCTTTTGAATCCTAGTCCCAAAATAAAAAGACACAAATATATCCATTATCCATATATTTAGACAGCTAGTGAATCCAACCTTCCCCTTAGTTTCCTCAGTACAATAGACAGAAAATAAGTTTAATAGTATTTCTAGAGGTTAACACACTCAGCCTTTCGTGAACGAAGTTATAAAGTGAATGAGTTCCACAGTAAAGAACACTCACAGGGAATTGCTCTTTCACTTTACTTCTCTCAGAAAAACCTTTCATTTGGGGAGAAGCAAGTGGGGACGATTTTGCTGCAAAGAAAGAGGAGTCCAAGTTAGACTTCAGAAGCAACTTACTATCTGATTTGGCCTAAGAAATTTTATTTTTAGATCTTAAACTTCTGGGAGCAGGTACTAACTTCTGTTACACATTTTGAAAATAAAGAGAAGAGGTCTTATGCTTTAATGGAGACAGCTGTGGGCTCAAACTCCCAGGTGAAGTAAAGTCTTCCATTCTCCCACAAAAAACGACCCCTCTCCTCAGCAGTATCTATTCTTTTCTATTGGTATATCTACGTGATTCTTCTCTTCTTATACTGGCTTTTTTATATTCAACTCTGAGGAACACCAGTTTTTCTTTACTTAGCTATAGGATTTGTTCAGAGAAGTTTGATAGTCATCAGTGATTTGTTGTGGTAGGGGTTTTTTTTTGTTGTTTTGGGGTTTTTTTTAAAGTAAATATTTTCTTTTAATTTCTTTTCCTTGACACATCTTTTTCCAGGAAAAAGCAAAGTGAGATAAAAAGAGAGAAACCTACATTTTTGTAATGGTTTTCTCTATTTTTTTATCCTCTGTCTACAGATGGAATGATTTTTCAGAAACGGACTTCTTGAAATGAACTCTTTTGAGATATTTTTTAAAATGCAATTCTTTTATGAAACAACTGTAATTGACATGCTGAAATGTCAACATTTTTTACAGAAATAAAAGTGATGTGTTTTTTTTTCTATTCAGTAAGAAATCTGAGAATTTTTTAACTTGATATCTATTTGATTGAATTTTCTAATCAAAATTTTATTGCTTTAGCAATTGGTAGGCTATTTCTCCATATGATGATGAATGGTTTATTATCACTGATAACTGAGTTTATCTAATGTCACCATTAAGGAAAAAAAACCCCTAAAATTGTATTAATTATCCAAATTAAAATCAGAATTATTGGATTTTCAAATAGCAATTGACAAGTATCAAATTAATGGTAAAGGCAGTATGTTAGCCTGATATTGGGTTAAAGAAAGGTATATTATATTTTAGTCATTAAAAGAGAGAAATAGTAATTAACTGAGTATCATTATATGCCACCCACTTCTAGAAAACCCATGCCTAAATAATAGGTTACTATTTTCTTGTGGAAGATGCTTTTTAACTCAGTCTTGTGGACATAGTCCCAGGGAGAAGTTCTTTGCCTTTAAAAAGATGATTAACATGATTCAGATTCAAAATGGTCTGTCAGCTTTTTATTAGGACTTCATTTTTAAAATTCTGGTTCCTGTATGCTATATAGTGGCCATTTTGTATATGAGTTTTCTGTGCTTTCTAGAAACAATTTTTTATTTCTTAGTGGAATCTATAGATTCTGCTTGACACCTAGAAAGCAGAATAGTTAGCTAAAAGAAAAGGTTCCCATCTTAGGATGTGACTTTGGCATTATCGGGAGATTAATTTTTCTTCTTCTATGCTAGGCGTAGATGATTTGTTATACTTGTAATATATATACAGCATTAACACTTAGCCAGAGTGAGAAATCCACTAGGTAGCTTATGTCTTCTGTACCTTCAGTGGAGTGAGCATTCCTGAACATTTCCTGAAAAGTATATGCCACACCTAACTCATAGGATTTTAGTTTTAAAATCCACTGAAAATTAATTGGCATGCACTGGTCAACTGAAATATCATTAAAGAAAGGACAGTAAAAGGCACCTTCTTCAGGAAATTTCATGTGCAGTGTCTTCCAAGGTCACAGCTAAAGGAAAGCTGCAACTGCTGCAGTCATGACTGAATTGTTCATGCATGTGCACAGATGGGGAGCAATAGGAAGCCACAGAAACTCAGAAACGGAATTGCTTAAAAACCTGAAGATTAGATAGAACCCAAGGGTGGTCTTTTTTCTTATATTTTTATATTCATTTTTCTCTTATATTCTTCATCTTACTGTGAATCATACATATAGGCATTCACTTCTTGCCTGGATTTCAGCCAATGCCATTATTCTGCATTGGTAGCTGCTTGTGTTCTGCTGCAATAGCCTTCACACTTCTTTAATCCAAAAGAAGAACAGTTACACTAGCCAGATCGATAAAGACATCGAATACATTGAACTTTGAACTCACACTGACAGCACTCTGTGGAAATTGCTGAAATATAAAACATCTCATTGTGTCCCAGATCTTTAGAAGTTTGAGGTTCTGGTTCTCAATCACATTTACAGTCACTTTTAGATTAGTGAAACATTTTGTATCATTAAGGCTCTGTGGAGTACTAGACATTAGAGATGTACTTAGAGGGATCAATTTTTCACACTCAGCAACTTTTTTGGTTTTACATCCATTATTAGGCAATGATACTGAGAATGATATTTCTTACTTTTTGAATGACAGAAAACTAAGGGACCAGTAAACAAGGGTAAGATGCATCTTTAAGGAGCTGGGTGAAATGAGAAATGCTCTTTCAATACGCAAAACTACGGAAAAATGAATCACAAGACTGCAAAACAAACCGAAGTGTGAGTGAATGCTAAATGGAAAGATACAGCAGCATCTGACCTTGAGAAAATTTGTGTGCAGTGGTGGAGAAATCCCTAAAGTCTTCATCTCAACTTGCCACTGCATCAAGTAAAACATAAGAGACACTAAATTGCATTGATCAAGAAACACAAAATAAATAACAAAAAGAAGAGGTAGTGATGCATGAAGCTCTGACTACATCTCAGAAAATATTTTCTGTGCTGGTCATCAGTACTACTTTTTATTTTAATCTGAGTTGTCTATTTTTTAATTATGATTGTAGAAGATTATTATGACAAACAGATAAAGCTGATAGAAATATGAGTAAATTTTGGCTATGAATAAAAATGGAAAATACAGTGTGCTAAAAAAGACACCAAGCTAAAATAATGCTTGGAATAACTGAAAGAATATGCTATTTCTTTTGGTCAGACTTGGTCAGCTTTATAGGTGATTCAAAGGAAATTTTCAGCAAAAATCACCAATTAAATGTTAAAAGATTAGAGTATATGAAGCAAAATGAAGGTACATTACTGGCAGAAAAATAATCAGAATTCTTCTGTAGCTTGCCAATTCCAATTAAGCTTTATGGCTTAACTATTTTTTTAATAATGAAAATCTATTCTAAATATTCCATCAAAGACCAACTCTTCTGGAAGTGGTTATCTGCCAAAATAAATTACAATTGCATCTATTATTCCTACATTACATATGTCTGAACTGAGAAATTGCCTTTACAGTTTGAGTATAGTACCTAACTTTACAATGAAGGAAATTCTGAAGGAGAGATTACTTAAATGTAGGATAACATACAGTGAAGAAATTTTCTCTGAAGTTCTGCTGTATTGGGTTTGCATGAAGAGGTTTGGATATAGGGAGGGCTACAGGGGTGGCTTCCCCAAGTCTGATGGATGCAATGCCAGCCAGCTCCAAGTTGAACCTGCTGCTGGCCAAGGCTGAGTCCATCAGTTATATGTCTGCTTGTTTTATATATCTGAAAATTCACTTGTTTTCAGAAATTCAGAGTGTATTTCCTTCTGGCTGAGGTATTTTGCCTACTCCCTTCAGCAAAACCCTATGTGAAAGTTTATTTTCTTAAATATGTTTTCCCTGTTGTTAGTAAAATTATATATTATGGACATTGTGTACATGTATAACTGTGAAGAGGTTGGTCTTGCAATTGGTATAAAAATAGCCATTTGAAATGATTGAGACAACTGTTTCTATCTCATGTATTTTATTTAAATATCTCAATAGCACAAGCAAAGCATGATCAGGATGGGCCTGCTTCTAGCAGCACAACATCATATTACTTACTCTAGAGGGGTTATTAACAAAAAGGACAAGGGTAACAAAAAGGAAAAATGTTATGACTAAACCAGTGAGATGATAGTGCTTCTGATCAATTACACAAAAGAACTAAAACTTCAAGCTATCAGGGGACAGCTTTTGCATATTTGCTCTTTTCATATTCCATATGAAATCACAATTTAATAAAAGTCACTGTTAAATGATCAATATCTTTTTTTTTTTAGCAAAATTATTTATTAGTGTCTTGGGGTGACTTGATGTAGTATTCCCTATCACTGCACTATGCCCAGAAATTAGTACCTATGCCTTTCTATGCCTTTAAACTGAGCCTGAGAGGGGAGAGAGAAAAGTGTACTTTTTCAAAGCAGTTTGTTTTCATGTTCTGAGGTCAGAGAGATAAAAACCTGTCTGCTTCTGCAGAGTGAGGGTGGGGAAGCAGCCTGCTTGCTTTCCAGCCAGCTTTCGGCCAGTTTTTCAGCTGCTTTTCCTGTGGAGAGTTGAACTTTTGTTTTCCTGGGACTTTTTTTTTTTTTCTCTCTGCTGGATGGTTTCAACATCAGAATACATTGAGAGGAATTTCCACCGAGGCCTTGGCCCTGGAGGTGGACCCACCACCCCGTCCCAGCTCCAAGGAGGGGGAGAGAGAGATCTACGGAAGGACTCTGAAATTTTCCCAGGTTTCTCTCAGCAGGGCGAGGGGTTTTATAATTTAGCATTATTATTCTTTTCCTGTGTTTGTTAAATAAATAGTTTTTATCTCTTTCACTTTCCTTTGAGGAAAATTCAATTTTTCCCGAACCTGGTGGGGGAGGGATGATTGTAACCTGCCTTCTCTCAAAGGATATATTTCTAAATTTGGCCAAACCGGCACAATTATGTTCTTTATTATACTCAAGTGCCACAAATTAGAAAAGCAAAAAATGAAACGACCAAAAAAACCCCCAAAGTATAAAGAAAAACCAGTCAACCCTTCCCCCAGCCCAAAAAACCAAACTAAAAACTGAAAATGAAACACCTAAAAGTTTTAAAGAAAAGCAGCTTTTAGGAATGGATAGCAGATTAATTAGAAATTAGCTGTCTCTTGTCTCTGAATAAATAACCCAAACCCAAACAATTTCAGAAAATGTTTTTCCTAAATTATCACATATGACTATCCTGCTTATTTTTATCTGCTGAAAAACGCAACTGAGCATGCCACTCCAAAACTAAAAAAAGAAACTGTTCAGAGTAGAGTTGATATCTGCGTGGTATACACACACACACACACACACACACACACACACACACACACAGTGTTAACTGGGCAATAATGTTTTAATCAGAAGTGAAATAATATAATAATATGGATCTATTTTTAGGAATCTTGCCTTTGTGATATCAAGGTGAATATTTTGCTCTTTTGGCAGTTATTCCATGACATTTCCTTTGGATATATGGCAAAAATATTTTCTGCTCCATAAAGACTAACTTCTTTATTGCCCAAGTGAAAAGGTAATCCATATCTTTGAAAGGAACATGTTTTACAGTCTAGTAATAATGCACATTGTTTGTATTCAGGACTAGAGAATTCTTGTGCAGCACAAAAAATACCAGAAGAAAACTGAGGCCTTTGAGGGAATATCTTCTATCGTGTTTCAATGATTAGAGAAAGAAAATGGTGTAGTGAGTAAATTCAGAAGATTCTTCAAATCAATAACCACAAATTATGAACCATAATAAAAATGTAAGTTTTTTATCTTCTAGGCTTTGATGAACCTTGCCTTGGGCCTTTGCGCACCTGAGTAGCCCCATGTTGCAATCCTGCTTTGCTGTGCTGCATGCATTCTTTTTCAGATTTCAGAGACCTGACTCCTGATCCACATCACAGTACAGTGACTTCAGGTCTGACTTATTACAACACTGTGACTTCTTACTGTCATGCAGCTTCATCTACAGACAGCAGACTTTCTACTGATTCTCATCAGTGTAATAGCTGATTCATCTCATAGCTTTGCTAACACTGTGTGATGCCTTTGCTTGCAGAGCTCAGTATAATACATTGCCTGCCAGGGGTTTGTGTGTGACTGTGCATTGTGTTTTGTCAAGTTACACAAGGTCTCAAGTGTCTGAAAGGTATTAAAGTAATTAATACAAGTTTTAAATGTTTCTTTACAAAATAAACTAAACTATGGTCATAGCAATATCCAAAAGGAACAAGTTAAAGGCGTTAGGAACAATTGGGTATATAAATATAAAATAAATGTGGGAAATACACATAACAAGAGACTACATTACAAAAACAAATACAACATACACGGGACTACCATTCTCAGTCACTGAAATCAAAAAGATACGGAAAGGTCCATGTGCATGCTACTAAATTCTCCTGACACCTGGATCAAAGCTGTATCCAAAATGCATATTAAGAGTAGTCTCTGAGGTATGCTACCTTAACTGTGCCTTGTAATTTTTTGTGTGAGTGCTATCTGGTCAACCTCAAAACCAGGTCATCCTAAGAATACAAGAAGTTAGGTGATTGTTTTTTGAAAATTCCATGGATTTTTTGTTTTATTGTGATAAACTGTGGCATATCTATACACAGCATAGTTAAACAAAAGTATTACTTAAGGTCAAGGTGTTCTTACTCTTTTACTAGCAATGTTTCCTTCATATGAATGAATAAACCAACCAAGAGTATAATTACAATACAGAGGCTTTGTTTACCAGCATCAGAGAGAAATAATAACTTGAAAATATAAAACACTACAAGGAAATTTTGCATGTTATTGCAGTATCTAGCATACAGTGTTTTTCAGATACTATAATTATTACCTCTTTGCCAGATATACAGGAAACATAGAGTCCACTGTCTTTTCTGTAGAACATATAGTACAGGAAATAAGGATCTGTCATAATAGTCCAACTATGACTGAATCACTAAGTTAATTTCACTAAGCTACCCTACCTATGCAAGTCCTTGTGCTGCACATATATCTGTGTCATTTCTCCTGTATCATTTCTCCAGTACAAAAAGAATGGTTTTAAATCACCATTTTTATAGAGATAACATCTCCTAGGACATCTCATCTTACACAAATAGCTCCAGCACATATGAAACACTGACCTATAGTGTCATCTTTTCGTTTGCAATTTAACAGCAATTTTAGAGTGTATCCCACTATTGCAAAAGTGTTCCTTTGAACATCCCTCTGACTCATGGTTATCCTGCTATCAAAATGCAGCTACTGCTTGAGCTGGCGCAGGCTAACTGAGCTACTTTTGCCCTAGAACTGATACTGTCACAACTATGGAGAAGGCTCCACAAAGCAGAAGAAATAAATAATTTTCCTCTTTGTTGTTGCTCTGAGGCTGACTGTGAGTAGCTTAAAACAGACAGGAAAACAGCCTGCATAAAATTCAGTATCGTCTGAGTTTTTGAAAATTTTCTCAGTATTCCTGCCAGAGGTCCTTGATGAAAGTGGAAGCAGGCATCCAAAAGTTTTGTTTCTATTTTGTCAGTAGTACATGGAAGTTATTAATATTATTCCTAATCTAGAAAAAAATTAAAATTTTTAATTTATTTGACATAAATTTGACTCTTTTGGTTGTTTCATTGTGTATATTCTAAAGTGAACTTAAATCCTGTTGTCTTGATTTTTTCTTTTTGCAGAGGCTCAGCTGAACTTTTATGTATCCTAGTACCTTGCCAACTCTTTTGTTTACTAAAGTAGCCAAGAAGAATAAGATTCTTCTGTTGCAGTCTCAGGGTTTGTAGACATTTCTCTTCTTTACATAACCTTTAAATGCCTCAAAAATAAAGGCAAGGTTAAGTCTGCATTTCCAGAATATTACTCATTTTGCTTTTGTGCTTGTCTTGTAAGCAGATAGAGAGAAAACTGTGTATCACAAACTGGTTGAATCGACTACAGTCTCTCTGAGTGAAGCAGCATTACTGACCTAGCATCATGCTGGTGGGAGTGGGGGACACACCACACTTCAGACAACAAGGCATTGTCCTCATCAACAAAACAATGGATCTGTTACTAGTCAGTCTTCTGGGGAGGAAGTCACCTGGGGACCATTTGAGGCTGGGCTGGGTCATAGGCCCATGAATGGGCTGCAGGAGCTAGAGACCAGACCTGCTGAGGCATCATTGGGGCAGGGGCTGATGGTGTGGGAACTGAGATAGGTGTCGTGATCTGTGAACCCACTGCTTTTGTGATGCTATGTTCCCCCTCCTGCTCTCCCCTGCCCCTAGCCCTGGCCTCTCCCTCGGGCTCTCCCTATTGGTTCCTGTACCCCAACCCCACACAGGGACCGCCCCTGAGCCCCTGAGAAAAGCTCCCCACGCCCAGATCATGAGGTCTCTCTGCCTCTGGGGATTGTGGGGACAAGATGTGATTCAAGTCCTCTCAAGCCCTCATGGGAGACCCTTCTCTGCCTCCTTCACCATCACTGGTTGTAGCGCTGCTAGCTGCCGGAGCAAGACCGCGGGGTCGTCCAAAATGGACTGCGGGATGCGACCGGGTCACATTGCCCTGAGCAGCCCCGCTGAGCTCTCAGGGAGCTACAGCCTGCTAAGCTAAATCTAGCGACTGCAACAGGTGGGGTCCTGGGCCATGGGCAAGGTGAGGGGAGGGTACCTTCAGGGTTCTGGTGGCCAGGATAATAGTCCATAGAAATAGGACTTAATAGGACTTAAAATCAGATTCATTAACTAACTCTTTTCAGTGTCTAATGGTAATAATTTGATTTTCCTTTTGAAATGTATACTTTGAATATATTTATATTTTTTTTTTTGCGATAAAAGTCTCAGTTTCTGTTACAATCTTAATAAATATTACCTAAGATTCATGCTTCAAGGTAAATGTTGCTATATTGAAGGACTGATTTTTAGAAAAAGAACAGAATACTTGTGAACATTAAACCCCAGATGAATCCTAAATCAGTAGCAGTGATATCACTTCATGTGATAAAAGTGCATCTTAAAAACAAAAATGTTAGAAGAAAAAGTTTTGGACAAAAACAAGAAAAAAGGACAACAAACAGTAAGACTTAGAAGACTTAGAAAACAGGTAAAAAATACAAAATCATGAGGGTCTCATTCTACTTATGAATGTAAATTTAACATTGTCTGCCAGGAATAACATCAATAATATTAGAAGAACTGCACAAGTGTGAATTACAGGTCCGCACAAAATGAGTTTCTACTTTAGCAAGTAGGCAAATTAAGCAGTTCAGATATGCTGAGCAAAAAAGTATCTGAATGTGGTAAGAAAAATGACTCCCAGCTACCAATTAAGGGAGAAATAGGCAGACAGAGTTGTAATGAAAATAAAACATTCAAAATGCATGAAGACATTAAATAACCTTTTGAAGCATGTGATGCATTCTAGCAAAATATATTTGCAGAACAGGAAGATTCAGATAAGAGCAATAAAAAGTCAACATTTGTGAATAACCTCCAAAGTATTTCAAAGTTAGACAGAACTTAAAGCTCCTGTAGAAAACTTCAGAAATACTGGCTTTTATCCTGTAGCTGAAAATCATGCTGATGCTGGAGAATTTTTTTCCCTTCCTTTTTCCTTTCTTTCCCTTTTCCTTTATCTTGCTTTTCGTTATTTCCCATCTACCTTTCCTTCTGTTTTCTCTTCCTGATTTTAAAAGAACTTATCACCAAAACAATGCTTTCCTCAATATGTAGAAATGAACACCATTCTACTTGATCTAAAGGATCTTGGTTAATATGAGATATTCATCAATTAAATGAAGTATTTAACTATGCATTTTAAGCTCCAGCTTTAATTCTGCTACTAATTAGTGCTAATTTAATGACCTCACAGAAAACACCCTCATTAATGCAGGATCAGCTACTCTTGAGCTCCTTATCTTGCTTATTACTTTTTACGTAATGCTTATATGCATAGAGCAAGATTTGTATTTAACTAATGGGAACCCATTTACATATCAAGATATAGACACAGATTGAACTAGGAGAATTTAAGTGCAGTATAACTAGGAATAGTTTTATAATTTGTAAATTTCTTCCTAGTTAGGACTTCATCTCACTCTTTCCAATAAAAGCTGGGGTTTTCTGGGTTTTCATCCTTTTTTTTAATTTCTCTTTTTACACACACCTAAGTATTTAGAGCAGACTCCTAAGCTTTATTTTTTTTCTCCTCACTTTCTGGGAAAACCTTACAAGTCATATGTCCAAGTTTATATTAATCTCTTACTCTATTAACACATGTGCATGTCACTGTCTCCTATAATTATAGCAGATATTAAACAAATACAAATGTAGGGTATATTTCTAAAGTGTCCTGCAAACAGAACTGTAATGATATTGCTCATTGTTCTGGCTGAACATAAGCAGTGGTGGATAGTTCTCTCGAAGTAAACAGCTGTCAGTATCATAACTATGATAAAAGGATAAGACTATCAATGTGTAAGCTGAAAGATGTTTTATTATCCTGGCACTGTTAGCTTAATGCTTCTGATAGGCTATCATTACAGACTTTTAGTGGCGATTTGAGCTTTTAGACAGAAATATTTGGGAAGGTCAGTCAGTCCCAGATAACATTTGGGACTGACTTTTGTCTAGTGAGCCCTCTGACTCTGTCTCCATCATCAGACAAGTTAATATGCATTTGTAGGAACAGAACTAGAGTGGGGGAATCTACCCTTATAAGTGAACTCTTTTCAGAATTACAAAGGAAGATTGACACAAAATAAGTTTTCTCCATGCTAAGCCTGGTGCAAGGTGCTCTGAAAGTCTTAGGTTTGTTGGAAATGCCTGTGAGAACAAAACAGAGACATGTACAGTTCTAATAGGAGCAAGCAAAGCTAACAATCTTTATTTTGGCAGTGCCTGCCAAATTAGAGAAAGCATCATTCAAGTAAGGTTTTTGAAAAGAACTTTTTTTTCAACTAACCTGACAGCCTTGTACAAAAAGAGAACTTGATTCAGAATAAATGTAAAGGAAGAACAAACGAGGCTAGACAGTTAAAGTATAACACTCTGGAAAAGAACATTCAGAGTTTTAGGGAAAGGTAGAAGCATGCTGGAAACACAGTTCCTAGCAAAGCCAACAATGGCAAAGACACAAAGAAGCCACAGGGTGAAGGTAAGAAAAGGTCAAAAGTTCTGACATTCATGAGCATACCTGGAAGGAAGTTTCCTTTGATATTAAAACAGATTGATTAGAGTTTGTCAGAATGTATGCAACAAAGCATTGAAGACTCGATGTTTTGTAAGAAGGAATTTTGAGGTCAGCCATTGCAATACTACCTCTTTGTGCTGCATACCTGACTGGAGAAATGCAGAAACTGCTTTAAGCATGGACAGGCACTTCAGCTCACTTAAAAGAAAAATAGAGAAAAAAAGGACTCTTAGGATTTATAGTATTAATATTCTCAGGAAATATGTGCTTAATAAAGCAATACAAAATTATTGCATGTTTGTAATAAGAAAATACTTTGATAAAATTAGACATTGATACTTTATATTTATATTCTATTTTTTTCTCAGATAATGTCTCTCTAGGCATTCCTGAAACCAATAAAAATCAGGCTGTATTTCAGCTTAAAATGTTTTTGACAGAACATACTGTTATTGAAAATTATGTCTTAATTAGAAAAAGACTTAAAAACCTGAGACAGTTGCTGTAATTTTTGTTTTACATGTTTCTATGGGCAGCCTGTCTGTTCCCACATTACCAGCATAGCAGCCTTGGGGATTAAAAGCAGACAGAGGATTACCATGCTGTCAGGTACTGCTCTTTTAGAACAGCAGAGACATAGACTTGAGATTCTTATTAAAAGAAAGTCCAGCCTTCAATGGTGTGTACTCCATTTCTTTTTTTTAAGATTTTAAGTCTTTGACTCTTATAAGACTTTTAAGCCCATATCTGTTTCTTAGCACAGACTTGCCCAACATTCACAGTGTTGAAATTCAGGCAAGTGAAGAGGCCATAGACTTAGGCTGTACTTTCTTAGGAAGCAGGTTTCATTTTATTTAAGCAGAGCCAGTTAAGTGAAGCATGAGCTATACTGTTGCTGAGCCCATCCCTTTGGGATTCAGAAGATATCCACTTCAAGAGCAGTCTGTGCTTCTCCCTGCATATGAATGAAGCACTGTCAGAGGGTAACAAAAGCTTTTCCCCAACACCTATCATATAGGAAGACTGCAGGAAATACATCTTGACAGAAAGCAAGTATATATTTTGCTACATTAATTGAGGAAAAAATGTCCTAATAATTTTTTGCTAATAATTAAAATATAGTGGTACAATAAGTATATTATTTAAAATATATCTGTGGTTGTAGTAACTGAGGATGCTCACTTAATGACTTATTTATGTGCTGATAATATGCCTGACCCTTTTTTGCTTGCTGTGTCAGAGGCTGGCCTGGTATATTTTTTCCTTGCTGTTCAATATGGAGAATAAAGAAATACCTTAAGAACAAAGAATGTTACTGATGGTGATATTTAAATAACACCAAAAGTGAAGAGAGTAAATCTGCAAATGTTACAACATTCTTTCTAGATGAAATAATGTTGGCTTTGTCATTTAAAAAGCAAAAGATAGTTTCTAAGACCTTTCCTTGTATCAAAACTCAGAAGGTCAACCTTTGTCTTTTGCTTCAAAAAACCCCGAAGTGTTTGTTTTGTTTGTGTGACAAAAGTTCTGGTGCTTTTTACATAACTATTTCTAGGTGCTTTTTAGCAGCTATCCATATCTACAGCTGTGCTTTGGTTTAATTAAACAAGTTCTCCTAGGCTTACGTGGTCAAATAAATGATCACTGTGATTATAATCTGAGTGATCTATATTTAAAAATAATTTTCTGAATCTCTCTATCATAATCTATGCATATACTTGCATCTGTTTTTCAGAGCACTAAATATTGGTGACTGCACTTTCACAGTACTGTATGTTATGATCTGTTATACTTGAATGCTACTTTGTAACTAAAACATATTTTAAAATTATCATCTGTATTCCGTAATGCTTATTGGCACATTGATTAACTGTACTACTTAAAAAACTACAGAAGTTGCATAGGTTAAGCATATTTTAGTCTTCCTGTTCTAGAGTCAAGGTTCAGATCTACAAAAAAATTCAAATGCATGTAGAACAGTGACAAAAAAACTATCCATCATATTATACACTCAAAAGAAAAGTAAATTGAGATGAGGTGTGAATAGTTGCACTGTGTATCTGGACAACAGCAGAAGTTTGACAGAACTTGATCATTTCAACTCAGCATATTCTATGGTTTATTAATGTGAATTTTATGTCATGTATTTGTTCCAAGAAAAATGGATTAAAATAGTTATTTTATATTTAAATAGCTAAGAACTATGTATGAGTTTCTATTTAATCAATTATTATATCATATGTATCATTATCAGTTATAAGTTTATCATTTTCTTATGTCAATTAAAATATTATTTGACATACAGGTAGTTTTTCATTCGTCTTCTGATGCTATCCCATATTTATGCTGGAGCTGAATTTGATCCCATATTTATAATCCCTCTAAAGAACACAAGCTCTCATGAAGTCCACAAAAAGGTGTATTAACTTCTCAGAGATGATAGAAATGCTGCTGAGAAAAGGATGATTCACAAGCCCTTGACTACTTTTCATCTAAGTAATGTTCTTGGCAGGGTGAACACTTGTCTGATTTGGAGAAGCGACAAATGACTTTGAAATTTAACCAGGGTCTGGAGTGCTCAGTGAAGCATATATTACTCCTTCCTGTTCTCTGTAATGGAAGAATTGCTGCTTGAATGGTTTCCTCAGCTTAATCAACAAATCTATCTTCTGTACTTTTCTAGTGGCAGAACAATTTACATTTATACCATAACTTCCATTTTCCTCCAAAATTTAGATGCAGCTTTGACTTTTCTTTGTTTACCATCATTATATAATGAGTTAATATATATCATTAATACTTACATGCACTTTCAGTTTGACTTGAAACTTGGGATATTTTTAAAAGTAGCTATGGATGTGATTTTACAGATAAACAAAATGCTCTTGCACTTGAAAATAGAATCATTTGTACAACAACAATATATTTTAAAAATATGTTCTTGTGTCTTTGAATAAACTGTACCTTCTGGAAAAGAATGAAAAATCTCAGGAAAAAAGGATTTTTCACTAGGTCTAAAAAGAAAAGCAATCTCAGACATTAGTTTGCGACAGCAGCTTAGACAGCTGGCCATTTTACAATGGCAGTGTTAATGGCTTAAATGACCATAAAGTCTTATAAGTAATATATTCACTGCCTTTATTCACTATTTGTATCTAAGAGGTACAAATGACACATGAAGGAAGAGGCCATCAGTATGACAGGAAAGGATAATCTTAAACTACAATTTTTGGCATAGAACTACAGATTTTTTGAGGAGTTGGTACCTCCCATAAAACAGTTTAAGGCACTGGAATCTGCTTTTATTTTATGGTGTTCTTTTATTTTCTGTTTTTTTTTTTTTCCTGGTGCTGGTTATGAGCTGCTGCACAGCTCAGAGTTACTTAGAGCAGCTGCATTTGCATTTGTTGTGCTATACTCCTGGTCAAACACATCCCCAACCAATATACAGGATGGGAGGATGTATTTGAAGAGACATAAACCCTTTTTTATATCTTACTCCCTATCCTCCTAGAGTCCTGTACCTTGCTAAAATATATAGGAGCTACAAAAATATGGATATTCCTAACACACAATTCCTTCTCATGTTGTGCACTTCATTAGATGGAAATTTTAAAATATGCTAGTCAGCTTCTCTTGGTGCCTATATCCCTCTCATACACAAAGATACACAAGCAGACTGCTAAATGGTAACTTCTTTTGCCAGCCCCATTTGTTTCCTTTCATATTTATTATCCACTTAGCTTCTAAACCACCCCTACATCTCATATATTCTGATTTTCCTACACAGAGGACTTAGAATGGTTTTAGCTGCATTATTTTAATTTGCTCAAATTTATTTCATTTACGTATTCATTTTCCAGGTTTCAATTGTCTGGTTTAAATTAGCCATTTTTTATGCTTTCTAAAAAGTCCAAGAGAATAATATAAAGACTAGCTTTACCACAGTGACAGAAGGGCTTTTTGCAAAAATGACAGTTTAGCAACTATCTAAGAACTTGCAGTCAGCTTTTTATTGCTAGCAGATATCACCTTCTGAAAATTCTTTCTATGCTCTGTATATAGCCTTTAGTTCACGATATATCTAGGACCACACACACCTATATTAAATGTTCCTCTAACGGTTTCGGTAATTGATTGCTCCTGTAGTGTTTCTAAAGAACATCTTTTCTTGTTGGAAATCATCATGCTCCATCTCCAATCATTGTATCTTTTCATATTTCTTTCTGATATACTAAAGATTCCTTTATCTGAAAGCTCTTCCTCAGTATAGAGAATGCACCAAGTGACAGAAACCTGAATTACACCCCGTAGCTGTTTTGTGTTTGGATCTATCAACACAAACAATTAATTTGTTAAATAAGTATTAATAAAAAATGTGATCTGTATAAACTATGTTTCCTGTCAATTAAAGAAAATTAAAATATTATCCTAAATATGAAGATGGTGAGAATACTTGCATCACAAATATCTAGAATCCCACACTGCTTTGTCAACGAAACAAAAAGTTAGAAAGAACAGTCTAATTTAGCTTCAAGAAATTGGTCATTCAGTGAGTTTTTTCAACAACTCTATCTGTACTTCATAAAAAATTAAGGGGATTCTTTCGACTTAATTCTTCAAAGTTTATGCTATACTCTTCCTTATATTTTTGTTTTGAATGCTAAATATCAACAATCCAAACACAAGACCCCCCCCCCCCCCCCCCCCCACACACACACACATCTATCCCTTAAAATGACATCTTTTAAGAAAACTGTTGATTAAGATAATGAGACTGAGGAATGAAAAAAGATGTGCTGAAGAAACTCATGTTAAATGTCTCATGGTGATGTCTTCAGCTAAGATTAAATGGAATAAGCTGTGAAATCCTTCCTACAGGTAAGGCATTGACCTGTTGCAGCAGGTCCAGAGAAGGGCCACAAAAGTTCATAGAGGAGGGGATCACCTCTCCTATGAAGACAGAATGAGTGTTGGGGTTGTTCAGCCTGGAGAAAAGAAGGCTCTAGGAAGACTTTGCTGCAACCTTTCAACAATTAAAGGGGAATTATAAGAAAGGTAAGGACAGGTTTTTTTAGTAGGACCTCTAGAAATAGGCCAAGTGATAATGGTTTTTTAATTAAAAGAGGGTAGATTCAGACTAGATATAAGAAAGAAATTTTTAATGATGAATGTGGTGAAGCATTGTAATGGCTTGCCCAGAGAGGTGGTGATTGCCCCACTCCTGGAAACATTCAAGATCAGCTTGGACGGGGCTCTGGGCACCCTCACCAGGTCCAAGATGTCCCTGCTCATTGCAGGTGGACTAGAAGACATTTGAAGGTCCCTTCCAACCAAACTATTCTATGGTTCTATAATTCTATGAAGATGACCAGGGTCAAGCAGGTTTTGCTTGGGGATTTTGTTAGTTTTTTCCTTATTTTTTCATCTATTTTGGAAGATGCTAGTCTATTTTACCTGCTTGAATTAATTAAAAAAAAACCCTCATAGACATTCTATAGATTTTTTTTTTTAATTAAGATCTAGTATGTAAAATGCACATTTAGCATACTTACCACCACATTTGTTTCTCAAACAGCATTGTCTGCCATTCCTAAACTATAAAAAGTTCTGATCACTATGAGATATGTAATAAATTTTTAGTAATTCTACAAACAAATTCAAATGAAATTTGTTCTAAAATGCAAACTGATCAGTTAAATGGGTCCTCCTTTTTGCCTTTCCTTGTTTCTAAAACTATGAAGTATTCACAAAAGGATGACTAGTAAAAATATATCTTGATTCTTATGATTGTTATTATGCATATTAGATTGCTACTTCAAGTCACAGTGAAGATATAATTGTATTCTTTCCATGTGGTTAGGCTCATTAGAACAGAATTTTAGAACAAGAAAATTATGACAAATCTGCTTACTATGTGAGATATTTCAGACATACTCTGCTGATAAATTTAAACTGAAGAAAATTTCATTAATCTGCAGCCTTGGAGAACACCTCATCATGCAGGAAGAAAAGAAGGTTTGTTGCTCCCCAAGCAAATTATTTTTTGCCTTGAATCCTACCACATATTCTTTTGTTTATGATAATAAATGCTGGTCAGAGCTCTGGGGACTGTCTCTAGGAAGATGCTCAAAGAGCATCAAAAGATAATCAAAGAAAAAACCCAAACTTATTATTTTCTGTCCATGTATAGGCAACTCAGTACAGCATTTGCAGAGAAAGACAACATGCAGTATCTTACTCATCACCAGATTTGACAGTATGAGGCTTACTTGTGTCCTGGTTTCAGTTAGGATAGAATTAATTTCTATTCAGCAGCTGTTACAGTCAAGAC
Source organism: Corvus hawaiiensis (assembly GCF_020740725.1). NCBI lineage: Eukaryota > Metazoa > Chordata > Aves > Passeriformes > Corvidae > Corvus > Corvus hawaiiensis. The sequence continues at coordinate 22,855,859 of NC_063215.1, read as the reverse complement.
ATTTTTAGCATATATGAACATCTTCAATCCAGTATGAGATTCTTTTAATTTTTTTTTAATAGCATCTTCCAGTAATATGTACTAGGTCAATTCATTATAGTTCTAACAGATCTAAGTGTAGGTTCACGGACCACTTATAGTAAGAGAAACAGATTTATCAGAAATAAATGCAGAATTTATTAATTATCTTAATTTCCTTTTTATTCTATTGAGAACAGAGACCTAGGTGAAGACATTCACCATTTTGCAGTAGAGAAATCTGACAGAAGTAACTATATATTAAAAGGGATCTGTAATTTAGATGGAGAAAAAACCCCACACCTTTGTATAAGGAAATTCATTTTTCCTCTTCACCTGCACCTATTCCTTCTGCTCCTGCAAATGGCATATCCTTTCCTGCTATTATGCATGATCTATATGACTTTTCTACTGCTTTGTGACTGTGTGATTGAATCAGTCTTGAAACCAAATGTAAATGAGGCAAAATTATTTCCTGAGTGTTATAAAGAAATTCTTATGTACAAAATATTTACTGAATGAAACTAGTCACTTCTTCTCACCATATACTTTTACACCTTCTTAGTTTATTTTTAAGGAAGAACTGTATCATCCACAGTCTAGTGAAAAGCAACACTTTCATATAGTCATAATAACAAGGAGAAATACATGCAATGATTCTGCACTGGCTCTAATATAATTACTCTTAGAAAATATGGGTGCTACAGGGTAATGAGCAGTGTACTCAAGAATGCTGAGATCTTTCACAGACAATATTTATAAGTTTTTTCTCTGGTCTACCTTCCCTTATGAAATCACATTCTCCCATTCCTTTCTTATCCCATAGCCTAGCACAGTAAAGTGGCTTCTAAGTTTAGTATTTAAATACTTGTATGGTATGCCTCTAACTCAAACTTCCAGTTTCAGACCCAAGCACTGAAACTCATTTCCATTCATATTGCATGAGCTTAAAGGCCCAGACATGAGAGAAAATGCATACAATGAGGGTAAAGAAGTTCCAGGCAGAGGACATTTCTCATCTGTATCTCTGTTTTGCATTTTCAAGATTTGCTTTATGGTCTAGGACTCAGAATGTTGTTTGGCATAGACACTTTTGCTAGATGGCTATGGGACTGCCTGACACTATTTAAAAACTAATGTCTAGGTAAGAAAGCAATTAGATGGGCTGCTTAGTAACTGTTTCTTTCCTATTTTAATATCTGATTGATTATTTTCTTCATACAGTTCTCAAAATAGATCCACAGGCAAACTTACATATTAATCTAAATCTAAATCCTGTGTCAGGATTTATGTCATTAAGAGGTCTGTGACTTACCCTGAAGATACACAAGTCTCAGAGCAATTAGGTTTCCAACCCCTGAAGTTTCCAGCTTCTTTTCTTTGGCCATATAAACGAAAATTAAATGTTGTGATATCAAATTAGGCAAGTATCTTCCTCATCCCTGAGCCTGTTTGGAATTCACAAAATATTCATTTACTCATTCATCTCAGCTGTGGTATTCAAGCAAATAACTGTGTTTAGATCATGATTTCATGATCTTTAGCCATTAGATATAGGTTCCACTTCAGATGCAGTTTGCCTTTCTGAGCACTTTTTTTTAATGCAACATTCAATAATACTATTATATGGAAAAATTGAAACAAACAAAAATTGAAACAAATAAAGGAGTATCTTAACTAATTACAGACATCTGGTGAGAATTTGAAATTCTCCTGGGTAAAAGTTCTTAGAGAACTACTACCCATTCAGGGATGACTCAACCAAGCTATTTAGTAGAGAAGCATTGACTAGCTTCTTGTAAACATTTATGAAATTTCATATATACTTCTCCAGGTCGTTAGTAATTTTGTACTGAAATATAGGATTTCAAAAACACTTGAGTTTCCTTTCTTGAGTCAAGTACAGCAGCATGAAATTTTTTGTATCTTATTTTCAAAAGTCTGTGAATCAACTTCTTGATTATACCTAAGTAATAAGTTACAAACACTTTTGCCTTATGTATTACTCCAAATTATTTAAACAGCTAACTTCCGATAGCATAATGAAAATTCAGTGCAAATGGCTTCTTGAATAGTCCAGTAAAAGTTTCATTTGATACAAGACTAGATTTTCAAATATGCTCCAATTTCGTTTAAGAAATTAGTTCTCACTGATTTTACGGAGCTTACGAAATGTTAAGTCTTCCCTTATGCAGGATGATTGTCTTTAATTATTAAAAAATAAAATTATTCATTTAGAACAAGTTCTTCAGTGCTTGTTTTCTTAATAATAATTCTCTGATCTTCCATTTTTGGAAGATGTCCAATGAAAAGCAGCTTTAGTCTAAAATAAGAAAAAGTAAACAGGCTCACTCATATCTCTGAACAATCAGAGAAAATTATTTTAATAGGAAAAAAAAGTTTCATTTTAGGAAATGAAAAATGAAAGTGAGTACATAAATGCATATGGAATGTTTTATTCATTTGGCTATGCTGCCTAAATTATCTGTTAAAATATTGCTAAAACCTGCAAAATATTTTTAATTTATCATATTTTTCAAGCACTTGTAAATTTAGAACTTCAGCCTGGACTTGATGATTTCCTTGTCTAATAAGATCCAGTATATTGTCACCTTTGAGTATCTTTCACTGTCAATTTTCAGATTCTCTTGAGTTTCACTCCCTCATCTCTGATACAATTTAATCTCTTATCAAACACTCAAGCTGTCACCTTTCCTCTCTCCTTCCCACTCCTCATTCCCTTGTTGCTCTTCAGCTTTAGATCAGTAACAAACACTTTGATGATATCACCTTCTTTCTGTATTCTCTGATAAAAAATGTTTCTTTCATGTGCATTTCATTTTCTAATGTAGAGCAGCAATGTTCTAATTTCTGTAACATGCTCTTGCAGTTTAGGTTCATTCACTTGATTTGACTGGAAACTATTAAACACCTCAAGTGTTTCAGGGCTATATTCTGAGATATGATAGTATTTCCTGAGCTTTACTACGTTGTGGCATATATATGTTTCAGACACGGAATAAACTGATGTTTAAATCGTCTTCATGTATTTTTTTTATACTACCATAATGCTCTGTCCTTTGAGCTTTTTCATTACTTTATTTTTCCATTCAGGATGTTTATAAAAATCAGTCATTCTGCTAATGCCTTGTTATTGTTGAGAATATGTTACATCAGCAGGATTGTAGTAATGGAATGAGATCCATCCCATTACACCTCTTCAGCATTGTCTGCCTTGTAACCATGCTAACAGGCTTTGCTGATACATCACCTTCTTCATTGATATGAACAGACCTGGGAGAAGGTCCACTTACCAGGACTTATTGCACAGTTCTAGAAAACCACCTCTTAGCTGTTCAAATAGGAATCAGTCGAGGGCTGAATAAGTCAACTTATGTTCCAGTTGGACATTTAGTCTTTTTATTTAGATCATCTACACCCTTGCTGCTATTTGCAAAGTATTAAAAAAATTTGGGGATTCTTCAGTGCCAATTTAAGATCCAGCTGAGAAACAGAGTTCATCTATGCTTATTTCAATTCTAAGACAGACCTATGGAAAATAACCCAGTCCATGATGACTGTATTTTTTTATCAGACTGCCTTTCTCTCTCTAGAACAGACTTCACTTTCTCCTTGATACTAGTACTTGTGGCTATTGATACTTCCAGTCCTTCCTTATCCCCAGATATCTAGGATTCCTCAATTTAAAAAAAAAAAAAAAAAGTTTTTATGCTGTGACGATCCAGTATTCTGGTTGTCTCATTGCAAGCTGGAGTTCATTCAGGATCTGATTCAATATTAGTGTCCCACAGGCTGGGAGAGGATGCTTGGGAAGACCTTTGTTTCATATGAGATAGCTGTAAATGTTGCCCTTTTTTCACAGGTAGTGATCCTGACTATAGGAAGGGAGAGAAGTTCAGAAAATCATCTGCTTTTATGCATTTTTAATACACACTCTACGTAACTATATACATTGCTTCTTTACTTCATTCACCAGTGAATATGCACACCATATTTAAATCCTCCTCTTTCCAACAAATGTAGTTTCTATGACACAGATTCCAAGAAAGAATTATGTCCCAAGTCTAGGGGTCTGGAATGTTTAGAAAAAGACCTTTCTTAAATCTACCAATTTAAAAGAAACTGTAATTCTAACTTGTGGATCTCTCTCATGACCTTTTCTCCCCAGAAGTGTTTTCTTCATGCTACCTGCATTATCTACACACTGTCATTTCTGAAGCTGGGTAAAATTCTATAGACATGAAGTGTCAAGGGCTTCAAAAATTCCTACATATTTATGTCTCTCATTTTTTTTAAAAAAAGCACTCAAGATGCCTAAACTAAATTATATTTCACAGAATCATGATATGGTTTGGGTTAGAAGGTACCTTATGGATTGTGTAGTTCCAAGTCCCCTGCCATGGACAGGTACACCTTCCACTAGACCAGGTTCTTTAAAGTTTACTTCAACCTGTGCTTGAACACTTCCAGCGATGCTGCATCCACAGCTTGTCTGAACAACCCCTTCTGCTTCCTCACCACTCTCATAGAGAAGATCTTCCTTATGCCTAATATATATCTACTTCCTTCCAGTTAGGTACTGGAAGCCTGCTCTCAGGTCTCTCTGGTCTTTTTAGGAGAGGTGGTCCAGCCCTCTGGCCATCTTTGTGACCTGCTCTGGACTAGCTCCAACAGGTCCACACCTTTCTTTGTTGGGGACCTCAGAGCCAAATGTAATACTTGAAGTGGGGTCTCACCAGAGCAGGGTAGAAGGGCAGAATCACCTCTCTCACTCTGCTGGCCATGCTGCTTTGAATGCATCCCAGGATACAACTGGTTTTCTGGGCTGTGAGCACACACTGCCAGGACACGTTATGTTTCTTGTCCACCAACACTCCCAAGTCCTTCTCCTTTGGGCCACTCTCCATGCATTCTCCACCCAGCCTGTATTTGTGCCTGGGATTGCCGTGATCCAGGTGCAGGACCTGGCACTTGGCCTTGTTGAACTTCATGAGGTTCAAGCAGGTCCATCTCTCAAGCCTGTCAAGGTCCCTCTGGATGGCGTTCCTTCCTTCCAGTGTGTCAATTACACCACACAACTCGGTGTCATCAGCAAACTTGCTGAGCATGCACTTGATCCCACTTGTCCCTGTTGCCAACAAAGATTTCTTACAAAAACATAAAAGAGACATTAATTGCTTAAGCAGATCTGTGTACACACTGTCCTCTTCCCCTTTCACTACTACACATCAGAACATTTCACAGTGATGTTGCTTTCCACAACGTCTCAGCCTGGGAACTGGGGTGCTTGGGTCCCAGTGCAGTGACTCATATAAAACCCTACTTTGGACAATTCTGTGGGGTAATATTCTCCCATTATTCACTCCAGTATAAAATATTAAAATAAATGTGAACAGCAATGAACAAACAGCATATTATAGTTTGTTTTCTTTAGTTCTTAAATAATTCTATAGTTACTGTGGTAAAAATCATTACTGGATTATTATATGTTGATGAAAATTATTAGGCTTTATGGCAGTGGGAAGAATACTAGATCTTGTGAAGGTTAAACATTTTGAGCGGTTCAGTCCAATAGTTCATGTCATTTGAGCTTCTTTCCTCTCAAAGCATTCATTTTATGAGGTTGTTAATGTTTCTATTCTTTTTTATGATGATGTGTGATTTATCATCTATTGGTCTGGAAAGTGAAATTCAGCAAGCAAGGTCACCATTCAAGCTAATTGCCCTTTGACCTTCACCCTTCCTTTCTGCTATGATGCAATACAGATATTTTTCTTTTGTGCAATATGCGCATTTGAGTGAAAACTAAGTTCATTTTTTATCTGCATCCATTAAGTTTTATTCACAGAAGAGGTATGTTTTTGCTATAAATGTGAAATGTAGTTTCAAGGTTATAATTCTTTGGTTTCTTGTTTGTCTTTCAATGCTGCTTTGTGAACAGCATGGTGAATTACCCTGGCTTATATCTTTTCCTCAGAGACACCCCCACAAAAAAAAGAAACAAAACACCCAAGCAGAATTGTCAGGTTTTTGCGTGCTAGCTCAAAGAGAGCCCAGAGGTGTAGCCACAACCCGATTGCACTATGGCAGGCACAGACACACACAAAAGCGCAGGCAGACGGGGGTGCGCTCCTCACCCAAGGGAGCCATCCCTAAGCAGGGTGTGAAGGCACGCAGGCAGAGGCAAAGAAGGGAGAGAGAGGGGACTCTCCGTGTAAGTTCCACGCAGAAGGTTTATTGAAGTGAAACAATGGGAGGGAGGAGACGGAGAGCTGAGGATCTGACAAGGGTCCAGGGATTTTCTAGTGGGGATAGGAAGGGCGGGGATAAGGGATACAGCAATTGGGGTACCTGACAGGAGGTGGGGTTGAGGCAAGGGAACCAATGGAAATAACACAAAGGAGGGATTTAGGGAAGGAACCAATGGGGTGTCGAGTACAACAGAACTTTCTAGATTTAATACATATGAACTTAGAGGAAATGAATTTTAACAAACTTATACATAAAACAGGGAGGGGAAAACATGAACGTATCACATAAAAATATGTAAACTGCGGAACAAGGGGATTATGGGCTCTCACCCTAACCAAGGAGTGAGGCATTAAGCTTCGGTGCCTGACCACCACAGCTTGGTGTCTGTTGGACCTTCAGGGGTCAGGGTGGCTGCAGCCACTTGCACCGCTACACAGAATGAAGAAGAATCTCCATATGGTTGACCTTGTACATTTTATAGAGAATTGCTCCTCTGGGGCTGTATAGTTCAGAGGCATAAAAAGGACTGATTCTCAAACTGCAGGAATTTTAGAGACTCTGAAGTTAAAAAAAAAAAAAAAAAGAAGGAAAAAATAATGAAGAGAACTCTCATCTACTATGGGCATTCAGCTGTGAAATAATTACTCCACTGACCTCGTTTCACCACTGACATCTATGAGAGCAGAGATTTATCAAGGCTGAGTGCTTCTGAAAATCTCACCTTTAGTGTCAGTAAGAAAACCTGCCTATTCCAGATTCTCACTTCACCTGAGACTTTAAGGAACTACCACAAAGCCCTGTGATAGCACCTGTAAGGTTGGAGGGGCAAGGAAGGGAGAACAGAGGAGAAAGGATAAGGAAACATAAGTAATCTTTTCTTTCCTGCACCTGGACAGAAAAAGTTCTTCAGTAGAAACGTCCCATTCTGCTTGTAAAAGTTAATCAGGTCTTTAACTTTATGCCTGAATATTATTTATGATTATTAATTCTATTTCAAACTGGTTTTAATATGTAAATTAAAGCATCACACTCTAACAAAGAACATGGTGATGGATTTTGCTGACAGTAGTACAATGACTAAATGAATCTATCTTTTTATTACCATTTTAATAATATATTGAGCAAAACTTCTGAATACATAGTGGATCTGTCAGAGGCTTTATGTAGCAAAAGCTATCACCCTGAAGATAAAGGGCAAGACTGCCACCAGCCAAATGAAGGTGTGGCTCTATCTTGAACAAGACTCTTGCTGAGAATAGTTATAAACTTACCAGAGGTATCTGGAAAAAGGAGGTAACAAAAGTTCACCTTTCCATACCCAGTGGAAAGTGGTAGTTGAGTAAATAGAATACAATAATGTTTTAAAAAGTCCAAACACTCTGCAAACACTTTTTTTTTTCCTCATGAAGCATTTCAACTACATATAAAAGTCATATCTATATAAGCAGGAGTTTCCTCCTGCATTATGGGGAAGAAATATCCTTATGAATTTGGGGTGGGTTAAGAGCAAGAGCTGATGTGAAACTCCTAGTGAAGCAATGGAAGTGAAAGGTAACATGAATTGGATCCATAAAGGCAGACCTCACTCGTCTTAAACATAAAACCAAGTTAAATTTGTGCTACTGTTGTTTCTGCAAGTGAACTTTCTTTTGTAAAGATATTGTATATCAGAACATAATTTTTAATGGGTCTTACATGTGTTTTGACAACAAAAATTATGAGGCTAATATGAGAAGAGAATTAAAGAGACCTTTGTATGGATTTTAATTTTATTCTCCTTACAGCATAGTATTCCAGACAGTAGAATATTTTGGCCCACTGTTCCTTCACACCATGTCACAAGGCAGAAATATTAATTCAAAACAATATTATACTAAGCTAATGACATTTAAACAGATATAATGTTTTAACTACAGATTTTCATGTCCTTCCAATGTCTAATCAGAAAAAAATCTTTATTATAAATATTTTTCATACGCCAGATAGTAATATTTTATATAAATATAACCAAAATTTATTAAAGAACAACTAGAACTGTATTTTCTCATATTAGTCTAACCTGATCCATAGAGTCCAACCCCAAGAAATAGAGATGCTTAAACAAAACAGTTATATATTTCCTCGGATATAAACCTTGGTTTTCAAATTGGTCCATATTAAAATAATCTGGAAGTTTAAGTCTCCTAGGTAGTTAAGAAAAAGAATTTTACTTACAAAGGCACATTTCTGATCTTATGTAAGTCTGTCTCAAAGGTTATTTTATGTTCATTCCTCCTTCCCCTGGTCAAAATGAACATTTAGTGATATCAAATATAGTACTGCAGAAGCCCAAAACATGACATAAATGCAGAAAGGGACATTGATAAATTGACTCATTTTTATAACCTACTGTGCAGAGCACTATTGAGTGCTTTAGGATGGCCCATTCTCTATACTGGTCTCCCTTGCACACTTCTATAAAATAGTTGTGTTGCACACATATGAATTAATTGTCATTGGTTTTCTGGTTTCATTTACTCATCCAATGGTTTGAAAGTCTCCAAAGATATTGCAATATCTGTTTTTAAAGACTGTCAGCACATCTAAATGCCATTTTACAAGTCATGCTTTTGAGTCTTCTGACAAAAATATATAGTAGTTTTTAGTCTATACATTGGGAGAACATTATTTGTTTCTTATGTCACAAATGCAGGGTCTAGTCTTTACTTTACATAGCCTGTGTATACTGTTTCAATTCTGTTCCCTCAGCCATGTTATTTACTTCTGCACACATCATTTCAATCTTGCCTTTTGTAGAGGTCATTGGCAGTGGCAGCTTATCACTTCTGGCATGAATTTGTTTGCACGTGTCTAATGGATTGCTCGTCTTCTGCAAATTTCAGAGGGAAATCTCACCTTTAGTGTCAGTGAGGAGGGTCTTCTAAACACAGAGGTCTCAGACATGACAATTCTGGTTATGAAGTCTTGTTTTGGTTTGAAAGCACTATTTTTCTTTAGTTTTGATTGGTATTTCAGCATACTTCAGTCTGAACACACTATCAGTGAACCAGCAAATTGTATTTTTGCAGCACCCAAAGCACACTACTATGTGAGAGACAGGTAGGTCCACAATGGACATATCTGATCACTTTTTTTGTGCAGAGCAAGCAAACAGGGTGTGTTCAAGTGAGAAAAAAATTAATTCTAACAATAACACTAGAAACTGTTCCTACTTCAGGTCTCTACACCCTATTCGGTATTTTGTGGGGAGTTTTATGTGTAGCTAGAGTGGCACTTTGCATGTGAACATAGACACACAAAACCACATTGACATTTCTTATCTGTTTCCAATGCACATATATATTTATGTATGTGAATCAAAATGCATAAAAATTACATGATGTATTTCATGCACATTAGTTGTGCTGATTAAAAAAAAATGGCTGAGTGTCATTCTGAATATAATGGGAACTAGAAGCAGTCCCCCAAGACAGATGCAATACGTCCATCAGGTAATTGATGCTATGTTGTGAAAGCAGCAGTTCCTCATTTGCTGAACTCTAATTTACTGTCAGTGTTTTGTTTCTGTTAATTTTTCTTGAGTATGCTTTTCACATCTACCCCAAAGAAAAGGGAGATGCTAATTTAAAGAATGACAAGCTGCCATTCAGCTGATCACTAATGTTGTGGTCTCTATAATGCTATGTCTTCCTAATTTCTACTGAGTTCAAAACCCAGGAGAACATCAGATCACTGCCTATCACAGAAACAAGGTGCCAAGCTTGCTCCTTCATTCAACATTGGTTTCTCTTGTTCAGTGAAAACTGTAATCAAAGGATTCCCATACATGGAAGATACATTTACTCCTTGGTCAGTTGTTTCTGCAAAAGAAGCAGTTCCCCATTCTTGTGAAATTCCTGTAGGTTCTGTTGAGTACATTAGCTTACACTAACTAGGTCATCACTACAGAACTACTACACCAGTCAGCTAAACATTCACATAGTTGAAATTCTAATGCAGTCCTGAGCTTATTTTACTGAGTAAGGTGGTTTTGCTCAACTCTTGTTAGCTGGCAGTGTTTACCTGTGTTTCTTTTCTGATCTTCTTGATGTTATACCCTTTGTTGGTTTTGTTGAAATTTATTAACAAAAAATATGTCTAATCCTTAGCTCCATTTACCTGAAATATCAGACATCAGAGTGAAATCTTCAAACAGTAACAATTGTTTTCTACATGAGGAACTTGAGCATAGAGATAAAATTAGCTCAAAAAGACTAGACCCCAAACTTAACTTTATTTTTATTAAATTTTAGTAATTTTTTCCCTTTTTCATTTTAGAAATATGTTTAAAATTTAATTTTATCACTAACATTTTTAATGTTTTTATTCAACTTTCATTCAAATCCAAAGAAGGTTGGTAAAAAATATCTGCAACTGACATAAAAAAATATCATACGTTATTTCTTCATATTTCTTAATTTTTATGTTCAGTCTGATGTTACTCTGTTAACATGTAGAATTAACTCAGATTTATTTGCTTAAACAAAGAACAAAAAGACACATTGTAATCTGATAACTGCAATTCTTCACATGCATAAATTATGCACTTGAAAAACACTTTCAGGTAATTAGTCATTTTAGACAGAGGTAAAAGAATGTAAGAAAATGTGGAAATCTTTTGAACAAAACAAAACAAAATCTGTCCAACATGTTGAGGTCCTTCTGAAGGGCTGCCCAGCCCTCTGGGGTATCGGCCATTCCTCCAAGCTTTGTGTTTTCAGTGAACTTGCTGAGGAGTCATCAGCATCTTCATCCAAGTCATTGATTAATAAATTAAACAATACTGGGCCCAGTACTGAACCCTGGGGGACATTGCTTGTGACAGACATGTGCCGCTGATTTTACCCTGTGGGATCTGCCATTCAGCCAGTTGTCAATCCACTTCATTGTCCACTCTTCCAGTCCATACTTCTGAGTTTGCCTACAAGGATGCTGTGAGAGACAGTGTCAAAAGCCTTGCTGAAGTCAAGGTAGACAATATGCACTGATCTCCCCTTATCCATCCAGGTACCTTTTTCATCATAGAAAGCAGTCTGGTTGGTCAAGCATGATTTACCTTTAGTGAACCCATTCTGACTACTCCTGATCACCTTCTTGTCATCCATGTGGATAGAGATGGCCTCTATAATGAGGCATTCCATCACCTCTCCAGGGATTGAGGTGAGGCTGACTGGACAGCAATTTCCTAGGTCATCCTTGTCCTTTCTGAAGATTGGAGTGAGATTTGCTTTCTTCAAATCCTCAGACACTTCTCTTAATCCCCAAGGCCCTTCAGGGGTGATCATGAGTGGCCTAGCTTTGGTGTCGACCAGCTCTCTCAGCACTCCTGGATGCATTCCAACAGGGCCCATGGACTTGTGGATGTCAAGTTTGCCTGCTCATAATTGCTGTCTGATCTCTCAGGCTGGTCATGCTGGAGCACAAAGCTCCTCATGTGCCTAAGGAACATATAGTCTCTTTTACCACAATTTTAAGAACTAAGTGTCTAAAACTAGCTGTGTAACTAAAGTATGTCATTTTGGATCTGAGTCTCTTAAATAAACAGGGAACACCTCTGTAGAAATCCCACCTTTTGATGCTGAGCCATTGTGAATCTAGGAATTCAAATCAATTGCACAAAGAGAGAATGAAATGAGGGTGAACTTATGCTGACATGGGCATTGAGAGGGGGGGCTAGAAACCTAAGGACCAACCCCCTATCTTCTTTAGAGATATACAGTTCCGTGCAAATAAACAGCAGAAAGGAGCATAAAATGGAGGGTTAAAATAATTTTCACACTTGCAGCCATCAAGCTGGGATGTACCTCAGATCTTCTTTAAGAAAAGTCTCTTTTTCTCTGGTATTATGAAACTTTTGTTAGCAAACTGCTTAGCACTACAGGAATGCCAGTATTACATTATGAAAACAAGTACCCAATATAAAAAAGACAGTCTAATTACTTAGTGTTGGCTAGAAACCTGAGAGGAAAATAGCACTGCCTCTTCTTTTTTTCCCCCTCATGGTAGAATCTGGGTCATATATTAATTCATACACTGAATGTCTTATCTTTTGTATCAATTAAGTTTATGTAATAGGAAAGGGTTTAAGATTTCAAGTTTCAATTGTTAATAAGATATATGTATTTAGATGTTGGTATTGATGAATGGACATTGGTAAAATACATATTTAGATGGAGGTTGATGGGAAAACATTTGTTATATGTGATCGTAGTCAGTTATACATAAAATTAATTCTACCAATTCTTAAAGGCCTTTGAAAGAATGTATTAAAAATCAGTTTCTTTAACAGATTAGATTGGGAAATTGGCCCAAAGAGAAGAAACAGTGCCCTTGTGGGTTATATTTGCATACCAATATTGGTTAATACTTACTATCTTCTATGAATAAGCTACAAGAGGCCTGGCATTTTACAGAGCTGTGACATAATCCTGTGTTTGAAAATTAGGACATAAATCTATTTCATTTTAAACTAGACCTGTTTATTTATTATTTCTGTGAAGAAAAGTGTCTCCCTCTTTCCCATCTTTTTTTTGGTGTTTATTTTTACTATGTTTGTTAGTGGCCCTATTCAAAGGAGCTACTGAATGCCGCAGTGTGCTCTTCTTAACTGCAATAATGGAACAAACAGCCAAGTCTGAAGATGATAGCCTTCAAGCTGCTTGCATCCATATAACCTTTAATAGACCAGAAGTGTTTTGCAACACTGCACTTAGTGACTCAGTGTGCCTTTGCTTTTGTAATGGGTTTATATTGAATAGGGTCACTGGAAATATCCAAGTACACCAAATCGTATCAGACACTTGGCAAAAGACATTGAGTACAAAAGGAGTTTTGGCCTTTGGTCTACAAATACCTGGGACTCCACGAACTCTTTGTGAGGTACTGCTGTGGTTTAACCCCAGTAGGCAGCTCAGCTCCACACAACTGCTCTCAGTGTTCTGCAGATGGATGAGTGAGAGAATTGGAAAGGCAAAAGTGAAAGAAATCATGGGCTGACTTAATGACAACTTCATACATTAAGCAGAAGCTGTGTATGCAGGCATAGCAAAACAAGGAATTCATTCACCACTTCCCATGGGTAGGTGGGTGTTCAGCCGTCCCCAGGAAAGCAGGGCTCCAATAGGCAGAACAATCACTTGGGAAGACAAACATCATTGCTCTGAACATCGCCCCTTCCTTCTTCTTCCCTCATCTCTATATCGTGAACATGATGCTATATGGGTTGGGATATCCCTTAGGTCACTTTGGGTCAGTTGTCCCATCTATGCCGCCTACCACTCTTGTGCCAGAAATTTCCTGCATTCTGGCCGGATGGAGTGAGAAATGGAAAAGGCCTTGACACAGTGCAGGAACGTCTCCGCAGTAGCTGAAATATCTCTGTGTTATCAACCCTGGTTTACTTACAAATCCAAAATGTAGCACCAAAGAAGCTACTATGAAGAAAATTACCTCTATCCCAGACAAAAGTAGAGTAGAAGTTACATATTAAAGTTGTAAAGATCAAAAGTAAACCAATTACAAATTCAATATACAATGATCTGCTGCCTTACAGGACATGTTCTAGGTGTTTTCACATCAGAAAAGTTTGAAACCCAGTAATCTAGATCACAGAGTTTTTGCCATCACTCATTCAATTTAATATCTGATTAAATTGAAAATATTTATGTTTTCACCATATTTTGCAATTTATTACAATTAACTGATGTACTATCAATGCTACTTTCTAACTGTTTTCAGTTAAATCCTCAGTACTGTTTTCCATGGGTTGAAGATTCGAATACATAAAATCTAACAGTACCTTCTGAATTAAGAATTCTTTTCAATGGCTAAAATGTGAACTTTCAATGGCTAAATATATGAACTGCAAGATTTTAAGTAACTTCTACTCACAAATTCAGGAAGTTCAGCAGAATTGCTGACATGGATTTGAACTCTTCACTTTATTTAGCACAGTTAGGGTGAAGAAGTCTGTTTAATAGTAGCACTCTAATGTGGAGATCAAAGGCATTGAAAAGTTCTTGGATCAAAGACTAGATTTAACCTTTGAAAGTTTATCACCTTGAAAACTTCAGCTTCCATTACAAATTACATTTGTCTTGTTTTCAAGTGTCACAAAACTTTTCCAGTGTTATCATTGAAAAAACAGTTTACATGTGATTGCCTCCCACCCCCCGTCAAACATGAGTTCTGGGCTTATTGCTATGCTTTTTCTTTTCAGTTTTCTTTATCTGGTTTTTTCGTTCGTTCCTTACCCACTCCCCCCACCCCCCCAAAAAAAAAGAAGAAAAAAAAAGAAGGACACCCACAGAAATTTAAGATAAAAGAGACATCATTAAGACAAGAGATCATGGTCACATCCTTGTTTTGCAGTTTTCAGGGCCTGCAGGCACTTTTTGTCCCTGTACAGAAAAGGTGTTTTCTAATTCCAAATTTTCTGTTAATTCTAGAATTGGTTAATAATGCTGTCAGAACTCTGTAGGTTTATCAAGATATCTCTCCTAGAGGCTGGAAGCTAATCTTGCTGCTTACTTCATGAGGAGAGTTTAATTGTATCCTTTCTAGGACCATCAGCTAGTTTCAAAATTCAGCAACTGAAGCTATTCTGTTCAGCTGCATTACCCTGCTCTTACTCCTCAGAATTCTGTTCTCTTAGCAGAAAAATGGATGAAGAAACACATTTTCAAGCAATATTTTTACATTCTTTCTCATCTCCAATAAAATGCATTTTAAAATTTGCGAATATTATAAGATTTGCAATCCTGTGACAGGTAAGAGTAAGCACAGGTAAAGTAGGAGGGATCTTACAAAAATCCTTGACAGTAGAAGAGGTTCAAGAGACAGCTATGTGACCAAGAGGAATAACATGTAGGAGGAAGAGAAGTGAGCATGATTTTTCCCCTTCAGTCAAGAACTTTCAGAAAAACATATGCTGCAGTGTTTATTTTATGAAGTTGCTTTTCATTCATCTGAGTCACACCACCATTCCAATTGTTAGGTACAAATATACGCAAAAATATTTTTAGTTTCATAGTTACTTATGTGAGAAATTTTGTGACTTACTGTTTAAAATTAAAATTAAATACTGCATGTGTTATTGTTTACTGTAACAATCTTTCATACAGTCATTAAGATTTTTGCTTCTGTGTTGTCAAATTTCTCCTTCCCTTTATAAGATGCATACAAAAGTCTCACAAAATGCAGAATATTTGCATTAGAGCAATCAATTCTGTACATGATTTATGTAAACTTAAAGTTAAGCGTATTCTAGATATTCAGAATTAAATGTTTTAACCCTAACCGACACAGACCACAGAGTACATAGAGTTTTGTATAAAGTCCTTTTCCTCCTTCAGCCTAGGAATTCAGTAAGAAGTTAAAAATGTATCAAGAGACATGAGGGTGAGTAAAAATGATGAGGGTACAACAGACATGAGGATAAACCTATAACACTTTTCAGAGAGTAGGAGTTTCTCATGCTTTGGAAATTTCTTACTTTTTCAAGGATTGGCTTTTTTATTTCTGTTTAACAGTCATGAAAATTTCTAGTTTATTGCTGAAAAATAGATGTGAAATAAATTGAATTTCACTCTCATTTCTCTCTCCATGTTCCTTAGGGATCCTAAAACTGTATCCACACTGGATGTTCTTGAAGTATAAGAAAAAGAGGCTGTCTGATTCCTATCCATAAAAAAGCATATTTTGGCCTTTTCTTTTTATAAACTTCAGTCATTAGTGTAAAAATACAAACCTTATTCCATTCTGAAATTAACATGCAGTTCTTTTTTTCCCCTCTTTATATCTCTGGTAGTCAGATTAAAATGTTCCCTACTGTGGTATCACTAGAAAAAAGCACCTTTCCTCTCATAACTGCTTGGAAAAGATGAGACTAGCAACTGAATAACACTCCTGTGATCACCAAGCAATAGTCACATTAAAAAAACAAATAAAATAAGCTTATATATAAAGTAACAATACAAAGATGAGAGAAAAAAAAAAGTATTATGTAAATCTCCTTTTGCAAATCACTTCCAAGTGATTCCTAACTCATATTTTGAGAAGCACAACCCAGCAGGCAAAGCCATAAGCATACAACTTGGTGACTATTTTCTACTTACTGGAACACTGTGCGTTTAAAGGTTCAGATGAAATGTGAAACTTGTGTTCAAGCTCAGTGAGGAAAGGCTGAAAAAAAGAGGAAACAAGCAGAAAGCAAGAATGCAAATGAACCCAGACAAGATTAGATAAAATGAAAATTGAATATAGAAAATCAGTGCTGAACAGCAGGAGAAAAAAAAAAAAAAGAAGAGGGGAAAAGCATAATAGAAGCTTGTGCTCCTGTGGTCTAATTAGATGTGACATGACATTCCAGAATTAAAACACACTCCAGAATTAATTCCTGAGGCTTTGTCTAGATTAGTAAACTAAACAGTGTCAAGGCAAACACTTGAATACCTCCGTGTAAGCATTTATACTAGCAAATCAATAGCAGATCCTCTGCCATCCTTCTGGGTTTGGCGAGAGCAGACTGAGCCAAAGCAAGGACTGCTCCTGCCAGTCCTGCAGAAGGGCTATCCTCTTGGTTTCTGGAAGGGAAAAGCAGGAGAGAGAGCAAAGAGATCTCAGCTACCTGGGTACAAATAGTGTTTTGCTACTTGCACTCAAGAGAAAACTATGGCCTCTGGAAAATTTTGTTTATTAGAAAGATATATTCAGTGTTCATTCAGTGTGCTTTAAGAACCTTAATTACTCAACCCTCTGCCTCTCTGCCCCTAAACTAACAAACAGCTGGCTTTATATGACTATGGGAAATCTCAGTGAAGCAACTGGAAAAGCTTGCATTTCACATCTCTTTAATAATATTCCTTTATATTTTGTAAATAGGTTTTAGTGCTTCTGAGGAGTTTATTCAGGGATTGAAGACAGCATAGTCCCTCCATATTACAGATTCTGACTTTGCCAAATTTTGATTGTGCTGGGTAAGGCCAAGTTATTATTTATTCCTATATATCATCTGTGAAGTAATGCTCTATTATCTAGTAATAATCTATTATTATCTAGTATCAGTATTTTATTGATGTGCATTATAGTTTTCAGCATTATCGATGCTAATATTACTGATGCCTATTCTGATATTCTGGTCTTAGCACAAGTAATATTTGTATACTATATAGAATCATAGAATGTTTTGAGTTGAAGGGGACCTTGAAGACTATTTATATCAATAAAAAGCACTGCCTGCATCACAGTTCTTTCCTAATGGTAAGGAAACTGTTACAGACATAATGGAACATACAATGCCTAGAAATTCATAGCTCAGAATGCTGCCCTGATCTTGCTGCCTTACTGTGGTGAGAAAGACAAATGAGATGCTTGATGGAAATGTCTATATATTTATGATTTATAACAGGAGCTACTTTGGAATTTTGAAATTGCCTGTGCGATTTTATCATTCAGTGCTTGTTAATTTAAATGTTAATCCAAATTTATTAGGCTACTTTGGAAATCTTATCCACAATATACAGCAGGACATTTGTAAAACATCTATAAAATTGGGATTTCTTTGTCTCATTTTGCATTCACCTTTGTTATGCTTTAATGCCATTTTAATCTTTGTCATTATCCATGAAATATAGATAGTTATTTAGAAACAATTAATACATGAAAAATTTTAAGTCCTTCATTATCTTTTCATAAAACAGTTTATTCTTCCTGAAAACACTGAAACATAAGAAAGACTTAAAAACCCAGATTTCCACAGTACTGGGCCATTTCACTAGCTAGCTTCAACAACAAATATAAGCCCCAGAGGGACACGCCCAACTTCGGTTCAAAAGTGAGATGAAAGAATGCTGTAGGAATCTTTTAACAGGAACAACATGGTGTGGAATGATAGAGAGCTCCAAGTGTATCATCTGAGGAAAGGGGAAGCTACAGAGAAACGATGGGTTTTTTCATACTAGAAACCCACTGCTGAGTTTCATCCTCACCTTCTTATTTTAGCCAAATAATAATTATGAAAATTATAATTCTAGTTATATGTTGCTGTGGTAATCTTGTAAAACAAAAAAACTCAGGAACACAACCAAAATCTTACTATAATTATTTGTATACAACACTGTTTTCAGGTGGATACAATCTGCTAGTGATGGCAATTGTTGCAGCAAATTAAGGTGAGCTGAAAATTATTTCTGTTTAAAGATTAAGTAACAAATAATATAATATTTGAACTATCTATAACTATAAAGATAGATTAATCTAAAAGGCATGAAGCCGTAACATGTTAAAAAAATAAGATCATGTACAGCAGATTGGTCCGTGTTCATTGGGATATATTTAGAAATTTGAAACTTTAATAAATTTCCCTGCTGTAATTTCTTCGTCATTTCCTAGTATTGTAGATAGGCAAGTATACTAATAGTTTTGCAATGTATAAAAGACACTGAACAGGAGCAGAATATATAAACTATGTAGAAATTAGAAAATACTTATTCAAATGAGCAGGTTTTGTACCTGTGTATTTAACCCTTGTCCATGCAGGGGTACAAATTTCCTGAATAAATACAGTAACTAAAAAAATAAATTCACACATGTACTTGTAAAATGAGTTCATACTCTGCCAAAAGGGCAAAAAATGAGAAAAATGAGAGTGAGTGAGTGGAATAATGGGCAATCTACAAATCAAAAATATGCTATAAAATATTTAAGGAGAGAAAATAGTACCATAGCTACGCTGCATAAAGCTGGTATATTTACAAAATTGTCACTGCAGATTGTTGCTGCATTTTATACTGAGTCAGTTACTCAGGCTAAATACTGCACTATCGATATTTCAAGTCGTTCCATGTGTAAAGCTGTTTTGTCATATTGCCATGAAATATTTGAAAATTAATGAAAGCAAGCTACCTAGTTCTGCATGCTACAGCTCAGTACCTTCTAATGACAACAGAAGGATAAAAGAAAGCAATGTCTGAAAATAGTTTTTTATGAATTCTGCTAATCTCAGTATGAACCATTCAAATACTCATAAATCGAACATCTGTGCATTTCTAAAACAGAAAAAAGACAACATAAATATTAAGAGGCATATTTTTTTCTATATTTTAAAATAAATTTGCCTACTAATGGCCAGTGATTACAAGCTCAACCATAATGCTTTTTTAGAGGCAAAAATCCCCTAGGAAAGTTTTAGGGGAGCTTTAAAAAATTGCTGTAGAGCACAGAGATTTTAACTGGTGGCTAGTAGGAAATCTATGTTGGAAATCATAACTAAAAGATGTTTTAAGTATATAGAAGATAAGCTAATAAACACTGGGGAAGAGCTCATGAATGTACAGATCCTTATGGGCAGCAGGTCACATATTTGCTAGTAGACATAGAAGGAAGAGCTTGTAAGGAAGAGAAACAGCTACCTGTTTCTAGGTGTGCTGCCAGCAACATCGCTGATAAAATAACTAGAAACAATTAAAACCAGTGGGAGGGGTGTCATATATTAGCCCAAATCCCGAAGAAATTAGTAGATGGCCTCTGAGCAACAGTGGTGCTTTAGGTGAAGTAGGAGAATTATGTGATTTTAAGGTCTTTTTACCCATTCTGTGATAATTCAGAGCTTTAGAAAAAGACTCCAAATCCCAAATATTCTTCAGTATCCTCGTAAGTGAAATTAGATTTTGGCCCAATTTATTTTTTGACTGAGGTGGAGGTTGAACCAGATAGACTCCACAGATCCTTTCCAACTAAGTCTCCATGTGATCTGATGATTTCATGTTTTTTAATAACCCGACACCTGGAACAATCATGCTGTCCTACTTTTTTAGGTGTGAATTTCTTCAGCCAAATATTGAGCAGAGTCCAATTATTTAAATTTTCTTGTATAGAGTAATTGTCTTTAAAAATTAAGAAGTCCAAAGGGAAAATACAAATACTGGAAGAAAGAGAGATTGTACACATACAGCAGCAAAAGTGATGTGACAGCTTATATCGTACTGAGTACATGGGCAATCCTGGGTTTATTATGTAAAGGTGCTGTGCAGCTGCCAGCAGGCATGATGTCATTTTGCAGGCAGTCACCAAGGTCACTGAATTCAGAGAGTTTTATTAGCCAACTTTCACTTCTTTCAGACAGGAATGCAATTAAAACTCCTCATTTAAAAATAGTGGAATAGCACAGTCTACTTTCTGAGGTACCCAGAAAGACTGGAACAGAAACATGCCAGGGAAAATAAGCAGAGTTTGTCTGGAGAAGTGCAGAGAGTGGAGTTACTGATTTGTAGGACTCTATGCCTGCGAATAACAACCCGAAAGATAAGAGAAAGAGGCAAAGTACACAGAAACCCAAGCAAAAATAAGAATCATGAGTGACAGTGGTCCAAAAGGAAGAAGACAAAGATTGATACATGATGTCTTGAGAAAGACTGGAAATTAGGTTGTGAAAGAAATGAAACCCCTTGGAGTGTGCTCTTTCTGTGCTCAGGACAGTGCAACTGCTCCTGTGTTGCTGTGAGTGAAAAGTGAAATAGTGTTGCAGTTCCACCTCCTCGTTGCATTCAACTGAAACTTCCAATATGCTCTCAATAAAGATGCATTCTAATTACACTCAAATATAGAATTGAATTCATACTTATTTTGGTATGAGGACTTTTCCTCATTTTTGATTTATATTTTGTGAAAGCAAAGTCTTGTATTGGCAAGATCTTGTAAACAAGGTATCTATCATAAATGAGAAACCCACAACTTAACCTTTGCAGCACCTTGCCATGATCTCTACATTTTCTCTTTCAAGGGAGAATTATGCAGAGAGCATATATTTTATTTCAGTGATATTCAAACTTTAGTCCATGCTTGTCTCTGGGCACTGAACAGTTTCTAAGTGCTCTGATTAATGTAAATAAGAAAAGCAGATTTTGAATTATAGAATCATGCAATTTGTACAGTTGAAAAAGGTCTCTAAGATTATCAAGTCCAACCATTGACCTAGCAACATTGTGCTCACCACTAAACCATATCTGGAAGTGACACAATACCAAGCCTTTTGAACACTTCCAGAGCTGGTGATACCACCACATTTAATGCATTATGTTCCAGATGTCTGTACCTCAAAATGATTTAGTTCTATAAAATAAAGGTTTGAAAAGAAGTGCTCTAACTTTAGTATATGGTTTCACAAATATGGCTTTCATTGAACTTACTGGAAATCTTCAATAAATTTGCCAGAAATTAATATATGAGAGCACTCTTCACTAGGCATATTTTATTCTGTATTTTGTTATATTGCGGTCTATTTAAATACCTACAGAGGTTCCTCTTAATAATCTGGAATTTTATTAGTGATCTGTGCTACATATTTCAACAGATAGATTTACTGGAGAAAGGAAAATTGTGAATTAAATATTTACTTCCATTGTTTATTAGTATTGTCTTTTATAGGTCTTGACATAAGGGTCTTTGATCTGAAACATTAGAAACTTATATTTCAGTAAAATAAAAAGAGAAAGATAAAAAAATTGAAATGGCAGGAGTATGAAGTAAAAAGTTATATTACCCACGTACAGTAGAGATATTTCTCTTTTTTAATTCTTATGTTCTTTTTATTTTAAGCTTTCAATACTGAAGTATATTTTACATCTCCCCATGTGTTTCTGTGGAGCACCGACCTCACTATGACTTGACCATGGTGATCAAAATGAGTGTCTAGACACTTTCCATTGTATATATTAAATAAATGTATGCACACACAGTGATGGCACAGAAGGAGACAGCACAAAATCCCTTTGTCCTTCTTCTGTTGCTAATCTGGTTAATATAAACTCTCCTTCTTCACCAATCCTGCACACTACCATGGCACAGGAAGGTTTAAACTTTAATGCAAGTATTTATATTATCCTTTCAAAAGGAAGGGGACTGTATCAACCATGTCTATAAATACAGAGCTTTGAAGTATTCCCTGCAGACCTTGAAAATGTAGTGCATACTATCAGGCTTCATTACAAAATAAATGTTGGCTGGAATCCAAGTTTAACTAATTTAGGCACCTTACTTGGCAACTATATTGATGGTCATTTAATCTCATTTTTTCCATCTAAAAGTTAGATTGTATTCTCACCTGGAGTTCTCATACTTTCAGTGCAGAGAGAAAGATAACCTTGAGAAGGCTAATTATTTTCCGTATTTTACATGTCCATCACTATTGGATGAATCTGATTACGTAGGACATAAAATTATTTTAAAAATATATTTTTTAATTTTCTAAAATTATTGTAAAATTGTTTGTAAAATTATTTTAATTTTAAAATTATTTTAAATGTAAGATTATTTTAATTTCTAAAGCCTAGATCTTTGTTTCTTTTACACAGTACCTCAAGTAGCCTCTGACTCCTGTTCTTACAGTGGCTTCTGGAAAGAAGAGGAAATGTTAGGCACTGTACAGTCATATAGCAAGAGGTGGTACTGACAGAACTGGCATTTCCAACAGGCAACACCAAAAAAAATGCAGAAAGATACCTCTGTTAGCTGAGTATGGCAAGGTGCAAAATTCAGAGAAGGGTAACAAGAAAGATAAAAGTTACAGAACAGATTCAATACACAGGATGACTACATGGAAAAGGTCATTTCAATCTGGGAAAGACTTATCTGACAGCAAATACCTGGATTCTGAGTAGCAAGAATAGATGAATGAGGCTTAATTGTTTTCAAAAGGAAACAAGACTCTGAAGCAATAGTAAATACAAAGACAATAAACACAGCAGAGTCAGCTGAGTTGTAAGGGACCCTCAAAGATCATTGAGTCCAACTCCTGACCCTTCACAGGACAACCCCAAGAGTCACACCGTGTGCCTGAGAGTGTTGTTCAAATGCTTCTTGTACTCTGCCAGGCTTGGTGCTGTGACCACTTCCCTGGGGAGCCTGTTCCAGTGCCCAACCACCCTCTGGGTGAACCTTTTTCACCCAGATAAAATATCCAACCTAAACCTCCCCTGGCACAACTTCAAGCCATTCCCTCAGGTCCTGTCCCTAGTCCCCACAGAGAAGAGATCAGTGCCTGCCCCTCCTCTTCCTCTCACAAGGAAGTTTTAACTGCAGTGAGATCTCCCCTCCGTCTCCTCTTCTCCAGGCTGAACAGACCAAGTGACCTCAGCTACTCTCTAATAGTTTAATATTTGTTATATGGCAGTGCCCAAAACTGCAGACAGGACTCTGTGCAGAGCACAGCAGGACAATTCCCTCCCTTGCCCAGCTGTCAGTGCTGTGCCTGATGCCTCCCAGGACACAGTTGGCCCTCCTGGCTCCAGGGCACTGCTCACTCATGTTCAATTTGCCATTGACCAGGACCCCCAGGCCCCTTTCCACGTCACTGCTTTCCAGCATCTCATACCCCAGTACACCCAGGGTTGCCCCATCCCAGGTGCAAAATCTGGCAATTTCCCTTGTTGAACTTCATACAGCTGTTGATTGCTCAGCCCTCTAAATTGTCAGGGTATCCCCGCACACTTGGAAAACTGCAGAAATTTGCTCTGCAAAGGGTTTATGCTGGGAGACTGGGGTAAATATACTTGTTTCTCGCTAGCTGTCTCAGAAAGGCCACCCTCAGACACAGGTTTCTCTGCTCAAGCATGCTCTGAGGATTCACATATTCTTCCTCACTAACTTGCATATATCCAGAAGGAACACTGACAACCTGGGGAAAAAAAGGAGCACAGAGGGATCTGCAATTCCACACAACGTCAAATTACAAAGTTAGTACAACTATTCATAATAATTAAATGATTTCCTAGCCTGAAAATCAAATATAAACCAACGTGGGCATGAATTACAAGATCAGTCATCCTGATCTGAACATGCACCCTCAGTCAGTTCCCAGACAACACTGAAGTGTTGATGTGCTGGAGAGTACGAAGACTCTACAGAGGGATTTAGATGTGCTGGATTAGTGGGCTGAGTCCAGTGATATGAGATTCAACAAGGTGAAATGCCAGGTCCTGCCCTTGGGTCACAACACCACCAGGCAGTGCTACAGGCAGGGGGAGGAGTGGCTGGAAAGCTGCCCAGGGAAAAGGACTTGGAGGTGCTGGTCAACAGTAGCTAAACATGAGCCAGCAGTAAGCCCAGGTGGCCAAGAAGGCCAGTAACAACCTGACCTGTGTCAGCCATAGCAAGGCCAGCAGGACTAAGGAAATGATTGTCCCTATGTACTCAGCACTGGTGAGGCCACACTTCGAGTGCTGTGTCCAGTTCTGGGTCCCTCACTACAAAAAAGACATTGAGGGGCTGGAGGGCATCCAGAGAAGGGCAACGGAGCTGGTGAAGGGTCTAGAGAGTGAGTCATATGAGGAGCAGCTGAGGGAGCTGGGGTTGTTTAGCCTGGAGAAAAGAAGGCTCAGAGGAGACCTTATCACTCTCTACAACTGCCTGAAAGGAGATTATTGTAAAGTGGGGGTTCTTCTCCCAGGCAACCAGCAACAGGACAAGAGGAAATGGCCTCAAGCTGTGCCAGGGGAGGTTTAGGCTGGGCATCAGGAAGAATTTCTTGAAAAGGAGGTTAAGCATTGGAACAGGCTGCCCAGTTATGTGATGGAGTCACAATTGCTGAAAATGTTCAAGAAACGATCAGGTGTTTCAAACGACCATAGCTTAGTGGTATGGTTTAGTTGATATGGTTTGTCAAGGTATGTTTGGTCAAGGGTTGGATTCCAGAATCTTGGAGGTCATTTCCAATTTTAATGACTCAATGATTCTATGAAAGAGAAGGCAGCTTGGAAACCAGAAAAGTACAGTGTACTTCCTCAGTCTCCCACAGCCATGCTTTTTGAGAGTGAGATGTCTGTTTGCACTTATTTTCTTCTTTCTAAGGAGAGTAATTTTCTCCTTAGAATGACTCTTTTAGGACACTATCTCACCAGGTGCACCTGGAGAAGGAAACAGGATGCACGTGGCATTAACTACTGAGTAATCTCTGGTCCTGGAGCTGTAAGTGGATATTTCACAGGAATCAGCATCCCTCAGCTTAGCTCATATTTTGGTAGCAAGCCCAAACAGCAAGAAACTTCTGTCATGTGTGTTTCATGTCAAGACTGCTCTGTGCATAGGAAGTGAAATCTGTCACAATCCATGCTTATGCTGTCTGTAGGGTGCAGACTCTGGAGAACGTTATTCTTCCTTCTGGGTAAACTTTTCCCAGCTAGGAGATAAATTGGCATCATTCCAAACTGCAGCCTTAGCATGAAGTAGTATGTATGGACTGCGGGGAATTGCTGACAAGGTAGCAAACCAAGCTACTTTCTCCTTTCTGTTGCTACTTTTTAGTTGTATAAGAATAATTATTCTTAAAAATATAGTACAATAGAACAATCACATTTTCAATGCTTTAAAGCAAAATGATTTTGAAATAAATGAAAGTAGAAATGGGTTGGAAAAAAATTAATATAATCCAATGTAATGCTATTATGAAGTACACTATTATTATGTGTACATGACATAGAAATGTACACACTTATAGAAAAATATACACACATGTGTACATATTTATAGAAAAATATAGAATATCAATTTAGGTTTGATTTAAATCAGGATGAAATGTGTCAATCTGGCTAAAAAAGAAGTAAAAAACAAAAAAAACAAACCAAAAAATCCACAAATGAAAAATGTTGTCAAAGGCAATGAAGTATAATGAGATTATTCAAAGTAAACATGTTTTGGCAACGTACTGCTTTCCCTAAATCAATCTTTAAAACAGGCAGTGATTATCAAATTAGCACTGTTAACACTCCTTACCAATTTGTGGATTTAATATTGTTAACTGAAGCCAAACCAATTAGTACACACTGCCTTTCAGATATCACTAGATTAGACTGTTTCATAGTACCAAAATACAGAGGAAGCATATGCTACACACATAAAAGAATTTTGCTTGGCTTTGTGAAAAGTAATGAGATGAATAGTGTCTTGTGTGTTGTTTAGTGATACCTTTAATTTGGATTCTGAAAATAGAATCTTTGTGAATGGTTCCCTTGTTGGGTGCTTTTTTTTGTTGCTGTCGTTGGAAGGGGTTCCTTTCGAATGCACTTTGGGCTAATGAACCAACATAACTTGCAGACACTAAGAGTCTGAAAGTGGCTGTAGGCAATTTATCTTTTGTGTTTTTTCTTTTTTTTTTTTTTTGTTCTGTTTTATATTTTTTTAAAGACTGAGCAATGGTACAGACTAATAGTTTATGGCAGTCAGCTAATGAGTTGAAACTTCCGTGAGATAGAAGGCACACAATGGAAATGTGTGAAAAATTGAAATGACAAGGTTGTTAAGGTAACTCTATCTTGGTTATGTATTTTTGAAGCTTATTATAATGCAGTGAAATGAAAACTTAATAAACATATCTAGTCATTATGAAGGAAAAAAAAAGACATCTTTTGAACTGCAAGATGCACGGATTTGCTGTTGCAATTGTATTGTAATGGAAATGAAGCAAGTGACAAACAGTACCCAATTGCCCCATATGACTAGCCCATGCCAATATAGAACATTAAAAAGTAATTTTAAGAACTTTCCTTTTCACATTAACTTTGTAAACCAGCTGACTTTGTGATTTTGTAAATGAGAATTTAAATGAAAATGTTCTGTCCATTGAGTGCATGTGAAGAATACTAACAGGGCTTTGCAATTACTGCCATGATGTGCTTTCAGTGCAGTGTTTTTGGTTATTTGAGTCCATAGGCTCATGCTTACACATACTTGCAAAACTTGACACCAAGGAAACTGGATAGACAGAGTGATTCATTATCCTGTCAGAACACAGTTTATTGAATTATCCTTGTCTGTATGATTCACTAGTACTCAGGTATGCTTCTCCTCTTGCTGAAGTCAAACTCTGTTTTGACTAATACAGTGTATTAGGGCAACACTGACCCTGATCTTTACTGTGCTCTTAGTCTTTCTCTAGTTTTCTCAAACTTCCTGTCCCTAGCATTTCAGAAAAAGAAGACAAAGCTGGGTCATCCAAAAAAACTTTCAAGGTTATAATGTTCATTTGTGGTGGTTAATGAGAAGGTTGAGGTGGGGACACCAACAGTGGTGAGTTTCAAACCAACAGTGATGAGTCTCAGACATAACAACATAAAATAAAGGTACAGATAAGAGACTGCAAGAAAAGGAGATGTGTCTCCACATGCAACTATCAGACTATTAGTTAAACAACTAAAAGAAGTTATTGTTCTTTTCAACAACTAAAAGAAGTCAAAGAATCTGACTGTTGCTGAATTTTAATCTAGAACTAGTGTTAAAAATATGGATACTAAATTGCTGTCAGGTGTTTCCTGAGGATGTCAGAAGTGAGAATGCCAGCTGCAGTAGCTGAAGAGAGATTGGAATACTGCTCTCCTGATTTTGACATCTGATCTGGTAACTAAATCCAGCATATGATACTTGACAAGCATGACTGGTTTTCCCACATAGATTTCAGGTTGCAATACATTTTGAAACTGGGACAAAAATGTTGTTTATGTGCTGGTAGAATTAATTGTCATTTTTGGTAGCGAGATAGGCTGCCAATTGATAATGATATACAACACTGATAATTTTGATTATCTTTGTAGTGGATGAACCTGGTGCATATAGTAATCAAATCCAAAATTCACAAGAAAATACGGACACAATTAGATATATTTTAAAATTGGAAAATATCTGATCATTACACTACTGGTAGATTCTTGAGATATCCATATGATGTGTCTGTTTCACTCTTTTTGTGAACATTATTTTTTTTCCAGGGAGAAAAAAAAAAAGTACTTAACTGAATGGTCTAGGCACAAGACAGAATGCTTAACATGCATCCTTAGTACCACTTATATCTAAAGAAAAGTATTCACTAGAATCTGACCTTTTCTTGTCTTTCTGGCAAAGATGGCAGCAACTGAAGACTGTTCTGAAGGTGAGATAGGGTACTTCAAAACATTTCAAAGATGAATTATATAATTTTATATTTACAAAGGAGCAATTATATTATTTAATCCAATAATGGCATTTTGAATTAAGAACCTCAGTGTATATCTATTCAGTCTCCTTAAGAGAGAAATAAAATTGACCCTTTTGAATAACAAATTGCCAGTACAATCTAATTCCTGTCACTCACTCTATGGCTTCAGAACAAAGCAATGATGTTTTTTGGTTGATTTTTTTTTTTTAAGTTCTATGGTTTTAGTGAGCATTGAATGGAATAGTTTATTGAAATACCTTACTTTTTATTCC
Organism: Corvus hawaiiensis; assembly: GCF_020740725.1. Lineage (NCBI taxonomy): Eukaryota > Metazoa > Chordata > Aves > Passeriformes > Corvidae > Corvus > Corvus hawaiiensis. The sequence continues at coordinate 22,827,299 of NC_063215.1, read as the reverse complement.
ATTATTCCACACAATAGCTATACTACATCACGCATATTCAATACAGAAAAGTTCTTTATCTTGTAATCATTGCTAAGAATAATTGTGTCAATTTTTATAGAATATACATTATAAACTTTGAATTAATCAAAGGGAGATGAATACCAATTCCAGAATTAATGTAATTCACCTTTTCTTAAAAAAATCCTTGTTTTCTGGTGATGTCAGACTGATTAATTAGATTTCTGGTTGAGACTTCCATTTTCAGCAACCAACTGGGTTACTTGAACAGTGCATGCTGAATAACAAGGTAGTGAAAAATAGGTAATTTCTCTATTAAGAATCTTGGGTTAATTTGTGCATCAGTCCTAAGAGAAGGTAGTGGGGCTAATAGGCACCTGAACTATCATTTTCAAGAAAATTTTGAACTCTGGATCAGTTAGGGAGGACTGAAGCATGTATAACATCAATTCAACAATATCCATATGAAATATTATTATACAACTGTTTATTTTCTCTACATTGCTTGTCAAAGGAGACTGAAAAAGAAGCTCAAATGCAACAGTGTAGTCCTGTGACTTAGACAACAGAGTAGACATATGGCTAGATCTGAGTCATGGCTGATGATCTCCTCATAGGCAGAAAAAGGGACGACTATTCTGCCTGTATTGATATACAGATGTCCTCACATGTTACAAATTACATATATTTCTTTAACTTTTGAGTAAGATTTTCAAGTACCCAGATAAGCAGGATAATATAATAATGGAATTAACATTTTCAACTTTTTATAAATCACATTTCTTTCTTTTTGCATGTTCACATATTCTGGACAGTAGCAGTGTGGGTTTGAACCAAGTTCAGTCAAATTTTCTAAATAATTCACTTCTTATTTTTCTTTTGAAATGTTTGAAAAGTACATATGGCTGTGGTTCACTCATTTTATGCTGCTGGTCAAATAACTTGTGTTTGTATTCATCCATAATTCATTCAAAAATGGCACAAAATATTTTAAATAAGTACTATGAATAATGTTAGCTCAAAATTTATATGACAGATGTGATAGATTGTTTATCGAAATGTTTCCTCTCTTCTCCACTTCTGAAAGTCCAGTCCAATCATTTGTGAATATATTTAGAATACAACTATGTAAATAATTTTCAAAGTTTTTTTATTCCAGCTTTTATGGAAAATCCATTACTGTTAATTTTGCCTCTGTATTGACTGACCCAAATTTCAATGATATCTCAAACTGTTCTTCCATTACTTCATCGATATTTGGATCAGTGACTTAGCCCAAGCATGGAAATGGTTTTCAATAGAGGCTGCTCCGAACCTCACCAGCACATATCTTATCCCATTATCCATTGCTAATTTACATGCCTGTTTGAAATCAAAGTGGAGCATGTCAATTGAAAGGCAGTGTGCAACTAGATTAATTTAACTTTTGAATACATTTATAAAAATAATGGCAAATTAACCAGCAATTACATTATTTATTTTTAAAATACCAGTAACCAGATGACCTGGGAAGAGTTTAACTTTTTAAATTGCATGTATAAATCTAAGTACAAGGTGTACTGATGTTTTTTTAAAAAATGAGATGGGTGATTTTCATAATTGTTAGCATTTATGTTGATTTCTACAGAAGACTGAGGTGGGGGTAAGTTGGGTCACACTATGCTATTATATTTCTGCAAGGTCTTGCAGAATTTTTACAGCATCATTTTTGTTATTATACAGTCAATACAAATTCAGTGTTCTACTTTCTGACTCTGAGGTTCTGATAGGTTTCACTTGTCAGAGTTATGCATTTTTGGTATGTTAATGAATGAAAAAAGCTCATACAGTTTTAAAATACCTTACTGAACAGCTCAAAAGGCAAAAACAAACTGGAAATAGTTTTACATCACAAATTTAGATTTTAAAAGGTTTGCTGCAAAGAAAAAATATTCAATTTAAATTACACATGCAAATTTATTTCACTACTTCTGTTAGTGCTCAAAGATAATGAAAAGCAGAGTTTTATTTAGTATACAAACATTGTTGATATTCACAGTAGTATCAATTGCACAGTGATCAGGAAAATGAGGCTAATTACCTCCAAGTATTATTTTGAGGCCGACATTATGCCTTCTACCTGCACAGATGACAAAATTAAAATACCAGTATCTAAAGTATTTCAGTACTGTTCCATAATGTTAGTAATTATGCTGCACAGACTTTTCTTTAAAAATAGCAATTTAATAGCAGTTAAATAGCCTAGGCAAAACAACAAACAAGAGAGTTTTATATTTTTAATTAATATTCAGTTCCTGATTCTAGTACTTATGCTCTTTCATACCATTTATTCTGGGACCTGAATTAAGGCAGTATAATCACTCTAGCATTTTAGTTCAAGGTAATGATGAGGAAATCGGATTACCTTATTCTCCACTGACATATTTTATCTCCTTTTACAGTCAATGCAGAGATTTTTTGATGACCTGGGTTTCTAATAAAGACCTGAATTAGAAGGATGGGTAGACATGAACATGTATTAGCATAATTTCACCCACTGACAGTTAAAAATATGGCATATACTTGTAAAGGATGTCAGTCCATTCTATGCCAACTTAAAACACCAAAGAAAGCAAATCTGAATACCTAAGACAGCAATTTTTCCCCAGGCATGTGAAGACACACCCACAAACATAGGGGTTTATAGCAAACTTTAGTTGCTAGAAAATGGAAATTCCCTGTCCAGAGTCAGTGTTTCTTTAGTTTATGACATTGATAAAATAACAGAAAATCTTATGCTGTCATTCTCATTCATTTTCTTTCATGTAACTGTGACTATACAATACATTTATGTTAGTAACTATACAATACATTTATGTTAGTAATTTATATTTTTGATAGAAATCAGAAATCTGTGTGATTTAATTTTCTTTTATCATCGTTATTTTGCAAGTCTGACCACAAAGAGAATGCATGGAGTAGGAAGTATGAAAGAGGAAGAAAAAATAAGAGCAAAACCCAAATAAATTTGCTCAGTGACAGGTTTTAGCCATATTTCTGGTCTTGGTTACACATATGATGTGGAATTAAATGGTGAGACATGAATTTTTAATAACATATTGTCTTGGTTTGAAAGACAGGTGTCTGCTAAGGAAGGCAGGAGCCTCTCTTGGAATGGCAGATGTGACCCCCCTTCCCTCCGAGGTATTGTAATTTTGAAATCAAGGGGCTTTTAGACAAAAATATGGGAAATAAGAATAACAGTTCTTTACTATTATGTATCTATATATGTATAACAAGTCAAACAAACAACAGTAACTATGGCAGTAACAACAAACAGAACCAGTAACCCAGCCCCAGCCGTCTCGGCTGTCGGGCCCTTTCCCCTCGGGTGCAGTTCCGCTCGCAGCCGGCAGGGGCGCTGGCGGCTCCCGGTGAGCAGGGCAGGTGCGATGGTTCCCCCGCGGCTGCAGGGGGCGCTCCGGAGCGAGCTCGGGGAGCACGCGGCACCGGTGCCCTGGGATCCCGGGAAGGGATGGAACAAAGGCTTCACAAACCCCTGGGCAGCCGATCCCAGTGTCCGGCTGGACTCTCGGGAACAGCAGGCTGGAACGGCAAGCTGGAAGAGCAGGGATGAGCACAAATCCCGGGTGGCAGACAAGGTGTATCCAAACTGCGGATCTGCAGTGGGAACCCCCCGGAGGTCTGGAGAGGCAGGGTGAGCACAGCTACAACGTAGCGAAGGCTCAAAGCAACAGCGGGGGCAGGGTGGCCACGGCTCAGCTCCCAGCGGGGCAGGGAAGGCGGGCTTGGGATCCCGGGGTTTCTCTGGCAGAAAGAAAAGCAGACGAAGAAACAGCCTCTCTCTCTGTCCAAACACTGGGAACTGAAAGTCCACACACCCAGGTGAAACAAAAGAGTAGCCAGATGCACCCCTCCCTCAGCGGGTAGCTCTTTTGTTTTTCTTAAATACCCAGCAATTTGTCCCCCTAGCAACACGTATGGGGAAAATTCCTTTAACAGAAAAAAAGAAAAAAACAGGAGAACTCCTAAAACCCCAACACATATATATGTATATGTACACATATACAGAGCTGCATATGTTATAGCTGCTATATAAACATTAAAAACTGTGTAATACATTTGTCATATATTTAATTACTGTGGCATAATTCATTGTTGTGGTTGATTTAGGGATCATGTTAGACAATAAAATAGGAAATCTGATTTTGTGGATTCAGAGGTCTTTGTCGTCTTCATTAAAGCTCAATGTCTATCATTGTTGCATATTTCCCTCTGTTGACTGTTAGATATGCTCAAGTAAGCCTGTTTTGTGTCTCTTGTCTTCCTAGCCAAATTGAAAACATCTTGCCAAAATTCATCATGCTCCTTCTATCAAATTCAGAATTACTATGGAGGTCTCATGCCTGCTTCTACTTTACTGGAAACAAAACAAGTCTGTGTGGTTTTGACCAGCCTGGATCTGTCAGAAAAAACTCTTGACTGTTTTGGACGCTGAACATCTCATGGAATGACTTTTGTTCCAATTTAAGTTGCATAGGAGGAACTGATGTAACCCTGACATTATAAAAAAATCTTGTGCAGAACAAGGAAGGATCCTTATTTGAAACAAACAACTACCCCAATATCGCCCTAGTTTATCCCCTTTTCCCAGTGGTTCTTGTCCACAACACACAGCAGGAACATCTCAACCTGTAGCAGAGGTACCTGCATTCTTTACCAGTGTCAAACAAAGTTCATCGTGGGCTTCAAGCATAAGCAAACCTCCAGAAGATGTTGTCAGAGACTGAAATATTATATTTTATGACTTAAATATTTTCTTAAAGGACTTTTAAGACTGTATTATAACAGCTGAAGAGAACACTACCACACCCTGAATGGGGCCCTAATTGAGGCCTGACACTGCTCACCGATGAAGGTATAAGATAAAGTAACAACTCAGGGCTGGGGACATTCACAAAGCACAGGCTTAACACCTCCAAGATGAGGACCACAGCCCCAGGGCTATCAGCTGCCAGGCTCACACAGACCCTCGAACCAAGGGGTGGAGGGAGGAGAGGCTCTGGGTATCTTGGAAAAGCCTCTGGTCAGAGGCACAGTGACTGCCCGTCCTCCACTGTGCAGAGCCCAGCTGAGGGGTCCTCACCGGGGCGGGGGGAAAGCTTATCCACAGCAGAAGGGGGTGACATGACCCATCACAGGGGCCCCCAGACCCTGCACCAGAGCCGCTGATATGATGCAACAGACCCTCAGTGTTGCAAGGGACAGTGTCAAGCCAGCCCCTGCAAGAGAGACACATGGGCGTTCCCACCTGGCTCAAAGTGTGTATTAATCCACGGGATTCTGCACTCTGTGGTGTGTGGTGGCGTGTGGTGGCGTGGCCACAGCAGTGACAGGGGACCCTCACCACCAGCAGACCAGATGGAGGGGAGCAACAAGACGTCGTTGGGACCCTCGGATGGATGATATGCTTCCACCTAACCCCTGTCACCTCTCCCTGTTCCCCCAACCCCCACGCACACTTCTTTTTCATTCTCTCTTTCTTTTCTCTTCCCTCTCTTTGCCTCTTTTACTATTAAATAAAATACATCCATTTTTTGGCATTAACATCTAATCTCGTTTGGTTTTAATCTCATTTCTGGGAATATTTTGAACCTTATAAATTCTTTCCGGTTTATGCTCAGAGACTTAGCTTTCTTTGCTTTCCCAGGTCTAAACCGGATCATAATAGATGTCTTTGTAGTGTTTTATCTAAACTGTTACTATTCAGGTGACTGAGCAGTATGCTACTAAATTATTGATTATATAAATATATATATATATGCACAATAAAATTTTGACTTGCTTATATAAAAATAGGTAACTAAGTCAGTATCATCAAGCTCAAAGTAAGATTTTCAGTACTTTGGAAAAATGTACTTTGAAATTTCTCTTTACTTTCTCTATTGCTTTGGAGTACATATTCTTCTATGCTAAATTGTAAGGGGAGTAATTTCAATATTTTGTCAGCTGCAATACTTTGTTGTAGAATAAAAAGAGATACATCTCTATTTCTCTCTGAGTCATATGGTTGGGCATCTTTTGCCGTACATTATCCTCTGTGAGTGGGATATTTGCAACTTAGATGTATGAAGCAATTATCTGCTGTTAAAGCACAAACAAAACATAGCTGAAATTTTGATTTTTACCAGGCTAAAATTTTCAGCACTGCCAATAAGAAATGCAAGAAATCTCTATAAGTGAGGCAGGTATCAGTCAGGAGGGGAAGATTCAACCTCTGTTTTTCCCTGCTGAGTTGCCTTCTTGGACTTCATATTTCTGTTTCAGAATTTTATCCCTTTCCAGGTTGATGCTTCTCCCCTTGAATTTCTGAGCTACTATGAGTTCTCATCTCAATAATTCCTTCGGTAATATTTCTTTTTTCCTATTTTGCATGGTTGTGAGTACAAACTTTCTCACAGCTCCTTCTGCCACTTGGTAATTTCTTTAGCCACCTCCTTCCCTTCAAGTTCTGTCACTATAGTTGTATCAGCAACGTGAGGCTGCTGATGAGGTACACTGGTTTAATGAATCTGACTTGATTCATATATACAATTTGAGAAAGACTTTTTAGCAGCCTTTTTCCAACCCCCGACTTTGGTATCATGGTAATGCAATTCCACCTTTAAGTTTTGGATACTTCAGGCTCTGTCAGTTTTGCATCTTGCTGGTAAGGTTTGGGTGTAAATGTCTCATGTGACTAGGATCTCCTGAGAGATTGTTTTGATATGTATTTGTGTTTAATACTCCAACCAATATAAGTATATGCCAACTGTTTACTTGAGAATTAAGCTCATTTGGTTGTCACCAGTTTCTTTTTTTTTTTTGCAGTTGCACTAATATTGGTGTTTCTAATCTGGAGAAAGAGTTGGATGCTGGAGGGCATGCTCAAGTCCAAAACAACTCTGAATGCTTGCTAGAAGCAGAAATTTCAGGATTGATTCTAGTTTGACCTGACAGGATCTGATTTATATGGTGCTTTGAACATTGCTTGAAAACAGTTTAGAATATGGACAGAACCTACTATCTTGTGTAGGCACTAATTGGAGAAGAGCAAGAACAAATGTATTGGGGCATGCATGATTGATTCAAATTTCAAAACTGAATTTTATGCCCATTTCCATACATACCTTTTTCCCCACTTGTTACATACTTTTCACTAGTACTAAAAAGTAAAATAGTTTTGTTTGAGATTTTAAAAAAGGCTCTGTGCATTAACTGTATGTAGTCTTAACACAACCAGATTTCACTCAGCCATTTTTTTTTTGTAAGTGGTGTGTATATTTTTCAGGTTATAGATGCTATTTACTCATGTTGAGCATTTTGTACAGGAGTTATAGCAGTCTTGTGCTAGACTATGCATACATTACATAGAAGAGGTATATGAATAATCTCTGCTTTTTACTGAACAGTGAAAAGAATCTGAGAAAATGGCATTAAGTGTTTCTTTCAAAAACACTGACTGCTGTCATTGAAAAATGCTTCAGGCAATGCACTTATCAAACCACATAGTATTGTACACATGTAAAGATTTTATAACAGCTTGTGCAGTGATTTTTTTCTTAGTAGTAAACTTACATTACCATCAAGGATGTAAGCAATAGAAATATTAAAAAGCAAGCAAAAATTAAGAAGCTGAAAAATTCAGCATTTGTTTTATGGGTTGGTTTACTATGATAGAAGGATAAAAAAGGTATAATCATGTGCTGAAAAACCTACAATATTATTTCTGAAGGACAAAAGGCCTCCTTCTACTCTGTGTTTATTACTCTGTAAAGATCTCGTAGTACCATATATATGAATATTGGATTAAAATCATTAATTTTAATGGTTAAAACTTAGATTTTTATAAGCAATGATTTTGCAATTAACATATTGAGTAACATTCAATACTGTCTTGCGCATTTATTTAGTCCCAAGATTGAAGATTAGATTTAACTTTGCTCGTATTTATGACAAAATTAAATGAACAATTAAATGAACAGCTTTTTAGATTTCTTCTAATCATTATAACTGAAGACCTTTAAAATTTCTGAAGCAGATTCTATTATTTGGAAACAATCAAAGATTGAAAACATGGGGCTTAATTATTTCCATAAAAGAAGAATGGAGGAGAAAACAATACAAAAAGGAAATTGCATTAACTTAACAGATTTAAGTGTAAATGGGAGAGATATTAAACACAGATGAAACCCAGTTCACAAAAGATATATGTGATAAACAAATAAGACACAGAAATCAAAAAACAGCATAAAGATGCTCCTTTTAACTGTATGGTAGTGAGGGTGGTTCTGAAGCACTGAGGTTGGAAAGGCAAAATCAGACCACAGTACAAACGCTCAACAAATAATCAAGCATCAGCAGCTAAGTGAGCCTTAGGAATACTTTGTCCTCTTTGAATGGTAGCTCCAGGGACATGATTCAGCTGGGGAGAGACTGGAAAATAGCACGAGGAATTAGACCAAAATTGAAAAACATGAACTCAGACAGCAGTCCCCAAGTCATAGCTTCTTGGATCTTTCTTAAAGAAAATCAAAATTCAGCCTTCCCTAGTGCATGCACTGAAGCAGTAAGTTCTTACTTCGTCTCTCTAGTTTCAAACATTTTTCAGTTTATTATGACTCACATAATACCATTACTGTTACATGCATAATATTACTGTAATATTTCTATGATAATTGCTGTATTTTAACAATGCAGTTCATCAGGTGAAAACCGCTGCTCAGCATACGCTCACTCATTATTTCCCAAATAACTGCAAGTAATATTACTTAGTCATTTTACTGAAGGTTATATTTGGCCAAGAATGTTTTTCTCCAAAGCATTGTTTACCTCTTGCGTGCTCATCATGGAGTATTACAATGCCTAATACCACTAAAACTCACTGTATGGTGACTAACCACTGCAATAATGTGATCATTGTACTGTAACTCAGCTGTTAACTCAAGAACTTTACTGCAGAAAAAGCGTGCCTTATTGTAGGAGATAATTTTGTCTTGCTATTCCTGGTTTATTCAGTCTCTGTTAGGTTGGAAAAACTGACAACATACTGCATCGTCTAAAGAATTCCACGAAGATTTGTTTAATTAATGAGGTTATTGTTCGGCTTCATGAGGTTCAGAGAGGCAGTAACCAGATACATTCAAAAGGTACTTGTCACTCAACAAGAACATGGAATAACTAGATTTACACAGTGGTATATCTATGTTTGTAATTCCAGAAAATTATTCTTTTTGATCTAAGCAGTTCTTTGGCTTACAACAAGGTTTGTACCACCTCATGGATGCCAGATACTCTCTTGCCATCTATACTCTGAGATTCCCTACTGTTTAGAGACCTAAAAGTCTTATGGTTGAAACATTATATATAGCTATTTTATTGAAAACCTCATCTATATAGTGACCTCTTGGGCTTGAAAATTTTTCTCTTTCACTTCTATATTAGCTGTGGGAAAACTCTGCAGTGCAGGACATTCAATCCACTCTAGCAGAGACTGGCCTTCTAAGCTACATTTTATGAAATATCAGGAGAGATAAACTAATAGATGAAGTATGCGGTACACTTATCTGATAATATAATTTTATTTTTTAAACATTAAAATCTGGAAAAAAAATATATTATTTTGTTTCATATCTTCTTGTGATGGTGATACTTTTTCCCTTGTCATATATGTAAGTATATGAGAGAGGGAGAGAGAGAGAGAATGTATGTGCATGCTGTGAATATTACTTTTAGCTTTAGAAGTCAAAAGATCACGCTTCAGGTAATTCCAGGAATATGGATGTTTTTGCAACCTTATTTTACTCCACTGTTACCATTTTTAAGAAAAAGTTTTGCATTCTACAGGAATATAATATTTTCTATGGGACCTGTGTTGAATGTGTGCAAATAATAGTGTTTTGAATTTTTCCTAATCTGTATTTACAACATATTATAAGATATACTTTGTAAATGGAATCACTAATTTTCTCATGTTTTTATTTTTTTCTTATTGCTTATCTGTATAAGAGCTGAGTGCTTCAAAAAGTCATGAACTTAATACTAAAGTATATTTTAGAGATAGACAATAAAATCACAGCAAGATTCTTGTTGAAAGTCCCCATGGAATTTGTGTGCTTGGAATTTCCAAATTGACAAATGTTGGAACCTGTTTCTTACAGGATCTGTTTATTTAAGCACTTTATATATTCAATGCACACCTTTCACTGATTTCAGATGCATCTCTTGAGTATGCACCCCTTGCTTTGCCCAGAATCCAAAGCATAAAGTCAGATACTCTAAAAATGCAAAACATATAATTAATGATCAGCTACTAAAAGTTTCCATTAAACATCTTTATTGATACCAGATATGATCTGATGAGAAAAGGCAGAAATTAACTTTCAACCCACAGACAACCTCCTACCATACCAAAAGTTAGGTCTCCCTTTCTCCTTTGATAGTGTTTGCATCATTAAACCTCACATTCCAATGACTGTAAGAAATTTAGTCCTACTGACAAATGTACTTTTTAAACCCACAAAGCCTCTCCATTTGTCTGTTGTAATACGGATTTTGTCTCAATTACTTTTCTTTCTGTTTTCTTCTGTACCTTGTCCTGGTTGTTTTATTCCCAACTAGTCAGTCCCTATGACTATAGCTAAACAGAAATCCACCTTCTGGTTTTCAGGGTAACTGGCCTGGCATCACTGACAGGGTGCTTTTGTCCAACCTGTTTATGGAAGAAATCAAGTTTGTACTATTTCTGCAAACCTGTCTAGGAGCATAGAATCTAAAAATTAAACAGGACAAACAAATCTGGAGCAGCACTCAAGTTTTCCTTAGTTCTGTTTAGTTTATACGGACATGTTCCAATTGTAGTCAGACTTTTCATCCTGATCTCCTTTTCCCTTGTGGCTTAGTATCATCTGTCCACCTCCTTATTCCCAAACTGACATATGGTTCTTCTTTTTTTTTTTTTAAGCTTGGCCTTTCAGTTCCAGTCCCCCTTTTCACAGCTCTTTAGTAATTTTGTCTTTTTGCTATTTTGTTTCTGATAGCACTGCTAATCATAAATGATGACCAGCAGTTGGCACTACTTGATTAATTCAATGTCTAATACCAGGGAAATCTCAGGAGCTCCTCTATGGTCAACACCAGTTCTTCTAAAACATGGTTGCAATCAGATCTGTCTTCTTTTTCTTCTCCATCTTCATCTGCCTGTCAGTCTCCTTGTCCCTTCAAACCCAATCTTCTAAAGCTTCTCAAGTAATCTCCATCTTCTTTCAAATAATCTTCATCTTCTTTCACATCGTCTTTAACCACCTGGCTTCCATTTTCCAGCTTTTTCTTTTTTTGCAATAACCAGTCCCCATTATCTCATGCCAACTTTTCAGTTTTATTCTCAGGTCCCATATCCAGGTCTTCATTTATTCCCAAAATAAATCCTAAACGAATTTTACTTCCAAAACATGAGAAACAATATCAGGGATGGGAGGAAGAAAATACAGGACCTCCTATTCAGTGAAAATCCACATTTAGGTTGCTTTAAAGTGATCCTGGAAATGCATGTTGAGAATCTTAGTTTGCTTTCAAAGGATAATGAAAGTGAACAACAAATGGGGTTTTTTTCCTTCTCTCTCTTCATTCTAATATCAAAGTCTTTGAAGAAGGCATCTTTTAGGAAAAAAACCCAAACTTTTCTTCATATTTCTGAATTAAACATGGTAAAATTTCTCACTTCGAATCTGCTACTATCTATAGCTGTCAGGAAAAGTTAGTTTGGTGATAGAAGCTGGAAAACTGTTCTTCAGTCGTTCTGTAGCCTTCTTAACATGCTCCAAGAATCTAACAGCAGTTTAAACTGAGCACGTCTTGGGATGACTTTATGATGTGTATCCCCTATCGTCTGCCCTATGCCAGACATGAATCCTGTGCCTTTCTGTGCCTTTAAGCTGGGTCCGAGGGAAAGGGGGGGAAGACGAGCAGATTCTTCAGTGCGGTTTGTGTTCAAGGACTCACAGACCCCCCTGCATTCTCACCGCTGCAGAGCCAAGGAAGCACCTTCCTGCTTTTCCCCAGCTCTCAGTGCCTTTTCTCAGGAGAGACAGAGAGTTAAAATTTTTTGCATTTTAGCTAGCCTGCTAGCTGAGGGAAGAAAGTTTTCCTGGGACTGTGGCTTTTTCTTCTTCTCCTGGAACTGTTCAGCTCCGGTCGGAACACCATCACAGGGAGGCCCCACACCGTGGCCCAGAGGGGCCCACGCCACACCCCAGCTCCGGAGAGAGCAGAGCCACACCTACAGAAAGGACTCTGAATCTAAACAGGTCTTCTCCAGAATAAGAGGTTTTATTATTTAACATTATTCATTCTTTTTGGTCCCTGCCTGAACCCTGCTTGTTAAATAAAAAGGGTTTTTTTTCACTTTCCTCCAAGAAATTCCTTTCCGAACCTGGTGTCGGAGGGGCTGCTGAAACCTGCCTTCTATTAGAGGACATTCATTAGGACGTTTCCTCCCAACTTGTCTCAAACCAAGACAGCACATGAATGTAACATCCATCAGAAAAATGCCCTTTTGTAAATCAAGGCTAAATAACATTAATGAAAAGAGAATCTGGCTTTGTTGTAAAGTGGTTATAAGCGAAGAAGCAATTTTGTAATTGATTTTCTTAACCGTAATTAAAAAAGCTTTGATATCTCTTCTAGGTTTGTGACCCATTAAGTAGAGTGAGTTATTCTCTAAGCAGAACACAGTTCACAGGCTGTTTAATAAGTCCTTTTCCCTTCTTATCTGGAGGCCCATGATATGAAGACTGACATGGGTTAATTGCAAATCTAGCCCTTTGTTTATTTTTACTTATGCTGCCTTTTTCTGCTTTTTTCCTCAAGAGTCTAACAGCAGAAAACATTTTTATTCTTTTTAATGGCATGGAAAACAATATCCACTGTTTCCATTCCACAGTTGTTGGAATGGAAGTTTGTTAAAGTAGTAGCAGAATCCTTACAAAATGTTACTTTGGTCCTGCGTGTGCAGAGCAGTAAAAGAAGAAATCAAGGGTGGGTCAGACCCGTGAATCTGTCTGGAGGAAGGACAGCTGTGTCTTCAACACAGCGCTTCAGTTGGAAACATTTTTCACTTGTCTTCCCATTTCTCTGCTGTCCAAATGGGAATGGGACTGGCCAGCTGCCTTTTGTTTTGTCTCTCAACTTCTAGCAGACAGGAAACTGGATTTTTTTAAAATTTCTCTATTTAATTTCTAGGAAAAAAATAAACAGTATGATATCTTAAGTGTTCCTTTTTTTTTTTTTTTTCTGGTTTTATACGTAAGTACAATAATATGTAGGACAACTTTCTGCTATCTCTTACAGTTAATCTAGGTAGTAACTTAATCTTGCTTTAAATGGTGTGAGATGGAAGTTGATTTTCCAGAAATTGATTGGCAGAAAGCCTTTATGTGGTGCTGTGTTTTCTGCTCTTCTGATTTAGGCCAGTGCCACCTTGTATATCTTTGTGCTCCATGGTCAAGTGCATTACTGAGTTTATTTTATCATTGAGCATGCTCTTTATATGATCTTCTAGCACATTTTATCTGTGTTTTGTACTTAAGAAAAAAACACCTCTAGTTTATCTTAGTCATGCTAAGACTTCCCAGTAATCCTATAAAAATGGCCATACAACCATGCAAATCCTTGGCCTATCAAGAAATACAAAATAAAATAATTTAAAAAATACTTCAACACAGATTTCATTTTGAGAGACTACTAGCTCATAGCAATTCTGTTTTCACTGGAATGTTCCAAAACAGGGGAGCTGCTATTGCATAACATGTAACACCCAGTGTGCAGTTTGCTATCCCAAAACTTGGAAAATTAATGAAAATAGCTGTAATCTTATAATTTCCAAACAAAGTGCAAAATTTTGTGCCAATCACCCTATTCCTTGGCAGCATCCCATGAAACTAGTGTAGCATTGTAACTACCACAGTCTGGCAGTAATTAATCACACTAGACAAAAATCCCCACCTTCTCCGCACACCCACAAGGAGCAGGGACAGGTGATGGTGGGTGAAGAACCCAAACAACACCCTGCCCTGTTTGCCCCCAGGCCCTCTTAGGAGCCTTCAAACCATTAAAGGACCATCTCTGCAAGCTAGTCCTTTAGCTTCTCAGAGAAGAACAGAGACCCAAAGGTGGTGAGGAATGCGAATTAAGGACTTGGAAGGAGGCACATCCTATCCGGGTCCTCTCCAGGCTTGTCCCAGGACAGTCTCAGCTCCAAGGTTCTTGCAATGCAACATACAAGATCAGTCAAGAGGAGAAAGGCTCTGGATGACCTTCAGGACTGAGGAGGTGGTAATTGCCTAGGAATACATTATGGAAAGCACAGAAGGAGCATTTTGGAATTGCTCAAGACTCAGAGAAGGAATCAAAATGGGAAAAGGAAGGCTTAAAGGTTATTTGGGTAGAAATAAGTCTAGCAAAATAGAGGTATAAAAAGGATGTGGCACTTGTAGAGAGAGGTGGTCAGTGTTCTCTGGCCATGCCCTGTGTCTGATCAGCTCAATCTGCACTGTCTTCTGCTGAAATTCCAGTCCTAACTTTTGTTGGATGAGGGGCTCTCTATTTGGTGTGCACCTGTGTGTGTTTGTGGATTGGAGTGTCAGCCCTGGAGTGGGAGTAGGGCCAAAGCACATATGTGCATGGGGCAGCAACTGGACCGAATGTGGGTGTGTGAGTGAGGGTGAGTGCTTGGGAAGATCCAGATGCATGGGGTGGTGAGTAGGCAACATGGCCGGGGATCCAGGAGGGGACTGCATGAGGAGCTGGCTTTTAGAGGGCTGGAAAGTCTCAGGTACCTTCTGGAGAGATCACAGGGTCTGGGGAAGAACCATCTGCTGCGGGTATGTGCATGGTATTTCTCTGTGTGTGTCTCTAAGGGTGAGGCACTTGGGGAGAGTGAGGATTCAGGACCACACCACAGATGGCCTGTGTGTGCAAGGACAGATACTAGGGGATCTATAGTGTGTGTGTGGGGGGGGAAGGATTGAGGCAGAATGGGGGAGGATGGGGGAGTGAGCAAGAGGGTCTCTAAAAGTAACTGATATGAACCTGCAGCCGGTGGGGCTTACTTGACAGATGCCAATAATTGGAGAGATTGGGATACAGGGGCAGCTGCTGGGTATACTGAGTGTCTGAGCTGAGCTTCTGCAGGCATCCACACTGTACCCCCATACATTTCCCACTACCAGACCTTCATCGTAATCAGCCAGAGAAAAGATGAGGCGCTGATGTTCTTTGTGTTGATATGAGACCTGATTATGTCTGTTTTGTTCTGTGTGGCCAGCTCTGTGGATATACACCTGCTATATACATATGTTTGTGTACAGACCTACTGATAATACATGCTCAGCCTCACTGCTGGTTAGACCTGGGGCACACAGCTGCAGCAGCATCAGCTCTACCAGACTACAGATTGAGTCTCCTCTTAACTACTTATACTGAGTTAAGAATCAAACTGTGCATGTTTGGCATCAAAAAAGTATCTAGATTTCTCCCCCAATTTGGGGAAAATCTGGGAAATAAAACCAAAAAATAAATGTATCACTTGAATATAAGCCAGTGCATGACATTAAAATTAGTCCTTTGTGTTCTCTGAGAACGCATTAACTTAAGGCTGTTGCTCAAGGAATTACCCCTTCATACCTTTTTATTCTTAACCTACTATTATCCCAGCTGAGTTGGTTCAGGGAGGTAAACCAGTAGTAAACAGCTAGGTCTCTAAGGGGCTCTGCTTCCTGCTGGTTTAGCTCTGCTGTTAGATCTGAGTGCACTGAGAGGAGCATGAGGACTGTCATAAGCCTTGTGCAAGGAACCTGTGGAGAAAGCAAATTAGGTAGCTTGCAGCAAAAACTGACATTGCCCCAGCTTTGCTGCAATGCAATGGTAGACAGAATTCTTTCTACTTGTTTTCTTTTCAACTTTTCTTCTTGAGAGAGAGATTTTCTTCTGTCTCAGTTTAGTTCTTATTATGTTCTGGAACTACAGAAATTTTATTCTATGAGCACTTAGGTCAACGTCATTGGTCATGTACCTTTACCAGCTATCCCATCTAACATTATTGCAGCAAGAACTGGGACTTCTTTTTGTGACCAAGGTGACTGGAGAATAGTTGTAAGAATAATAGAAGCCTTTGGTAAGAACATCCATTGTATACAAGTATAGATGAACATAATAAACCGTAAGAGATACGATAATTTTATGATGGGGATTAATACACTCCCTACAAAAGTAAAGTTTAGACTTCTTTTCTACATTATTGTCAGTTAGTAATGTCTTCTACTATGTGTTCATTTCAAGTTAGAAGATAAAGAAATAACTTTAAAAATAATGTGTAGATCCAAAATTTTCAGCAATCATTTCTGCTATATATATACAAAACTTCTCATGTTTCAAATCCAGCCTTGTAATTCATTAGTAAAAAGTAAATTATTTCTATTAAAGTAAGTGAAATAGGATAAAAGATGACAGTATTAAATTGGAAAAATAAGGAAACAATTTTAAGTATTCAATGTATGCCTTTATTTAAAAAAAAAAAAAAACAACCTACATATGCCATAGATTCTTTTTTGACTGTCTTCCTTCTGTGTATTTTTCCGTTGGGTTTTATTTGGTCTGGGAATTGTTGCACTAATAAATCATTATGGCAGAAGTAAGTTGAATAAGATCTGAGAAATACCATAGCATGGATCTTAGGACATCATTTTTGTCTCCAGTCTGCTCCAAGGCAGTATTAGCACTCCTTCTGACAGATATTTTTGTTTAACTTTTTCTTAGAGAATTTTATGATAGACCTCCCTAGGCAATCTATTTCCATGCTTTATAGTCCTCACCATTGGAAATACCTCCTTATCTGATGCCTTTTTCTGTAATTTTACTTTGGTTTTTTTTTTTTTTGCAACATAGTTCTTTAAATATTATCTGCCCTCAGTCCTTTCTCCTTCAGGCTAACCATTATACTTTCTCTGCATTTCTTTTCTCCAAAGTCTTACTTTTTCAGACTTTCAATGAAAGTCAGGGATTGAGAGAATTTGAACATCTGATGAACCTTTGCCTCATTTATAGCTTCCATGAAATTCAAGACCTGCACCTGATTATGAACCACCATAAGAGGGCATAATAATGCCAGAAGAAAGTGCAACAGCTTGTAAACTATGCTCTTTTTATTCATTTTGGTAAGAGTGCCATTTGTTTCCATAGTACTACACATAAATATGGTACCTAGACATCACACTTACCCTAAGTTTAGCTTGTGATCCGCTATAACCTCCTTTACTCAGACTTGACTGTGCAGTTGACATCTATTGGTGCAGTTAATTACTCCTGCTTACAGAGAGGAAACTTGCAGCTGTTCTTATCAGATCACTGTCTATTTTAAGTTTATTTCTGCAATTTCTAAGACTCTTTTGCACTTTGATCATATTTTGCCATGCGTTTGCAGCCCCTCCCAGTCTAGTTTCATCTGTTTTACTCTCTATTTTATCATGGAGGTAATTTGTGAAAGTATCATCATACCTAAATGAGGCATATAAGCTACCAGACAAAGAATTTTAGCAGTGATTGTAGCTGTAATATCTTTATTAGAAATTCAATTAGTAGTGATGCATAGGTATGTCATGTTTTTTTCATCTCAGAATAGTGAAGCACAAGGTACAGACATCCTGCACTCTTATTCATGCACAGAAATATAAGCAGTAAGCACAAAGAGAGTGTGAAATTAGGATTTTGGTAAAAGGAAAAATGCTACAAACACCCCAAATCAAACCAAACACATATTTTAGACACCAACACAATTAGTGCTTAGACTGACTTAAAGTTTTGATCTTGATCTAACTGCACAGCATTTCTAACGATAACAGAATAAACACCAAAGGAGCTTTATAAATTCGCCCTTAGTCTCGGTCTCATTTTGTAAACTTTCAGCAGATTTTTGAATTGCATCAGACCCCACCAAAGCCGTAACTGGATCTATATGAAAAGCTTCTTTTTTTTTTTTTTTTCTTCTTTTGTTTTACTGCCTTAGGTACTTAGTCATGTCTTTTTGTTTATGTGTTTTGTTTGTTGTTGTTATGTTGTTATGTTTGTTTATGTGTCTTCTTGATGAGATCTCTTGTATCACCTGTCACATTTGTTGATTATCTCTCTTGACCATGCCTAACAGACCCTCAAGAAGGAGCTTTCCTTCAGGAGAAGCATTTACCTAGCTGTGAGAGCAGCAGTCAGGACAAGGCAACTAGCAGCAATCTCTCAGCAGCCAGCACAGCCCTGTATTCCTTTAACCTTCTGGGCACTGAAGAGGTTTTTCGGGAAAGTGAGAAGTAGAAAATATTAGCTTTTTAGACAGTATTTAGTGCAATCTTAAAGAGTAAAGGCATCCAAGATACCAACAGGAAGCTGGCAAATATAATCAAGAAAATATGGGATTCTCGTGGTTTTCTTGAGTGTGATTAAATGCCAGGAAGAAAACTGTGGCACTAGAGGCCTCTGTTTAGGTACTTGAATTAAACCGAGGTTGTGTGAGTATGCCAGTTTCTAGTCTTAGTCTGTTGTGTGAGGAGTTTACCATCAGTCACTTACAGTAATTAGTTCCCTGATTGCAATGATTTAGTTCTTGTTGAAGAAAAATGCTAATAAATATTTATAATATCCAAAATATACACTATAATTCAAAATGCTAATAAATACTGACATTAATTAAA
Source organism: Corvus hawaiiensis (assembly GCF_020740725.1). Classification (NCBI taxonomy): domain Eukaryota; kingdom Metazoa; phylum Chordata; class Aves; order Passeriformes; family Corvidae; genus Corvus; species Corvus hawaiiensis. Next base: position 22,808,526 of record NC_063215.1, on the reverse strand, counting down.
AAATAAATCAATTTACATCAACAGTAAATTTGAAATATAACTCTTTTCTTTCCCTTGTATACATAATCTAACTGCATGTTGAAATGTTCTTTATATAAAACTCTGATATATTTTATGTCTTAGATTGCATTCATCTTAGGTTGCATTTATCAGAGAAAACCCTCTGTCTGTGAAGTACATTGTCTTCTATAAGTAATCTCTTTTCTTGGGTCTTTCAGGAAGGCCAAAATGTTTTTATCTCTCTTCTGTCTATCTTTATTTTACCACTTCTTTAAACTTAAACATTTCTAATTTATTTGAGAGATATTAATAGACACCCCAATTCAACAACCTTTATTCTTTGAAGATAAAATATCAGATCATAGATCATATTTTCTGTTAGATATGTTGATTCATACCTCGGTGTTTCAAAAAGGAGTAACACTCCCTTATATTTTTTAACTTTGCCTTCACTGTTCAATGTGAAGTATATTTCATATAAATCTTGATGTTGTTCAAATACCTTATATAGGCATTTAAAGGGATAAGTGTGTGTAGCTCTTTACTAGCCTTTGACTGAGACCAGACATGATGGTAATTAGCATTTCCGTGATGATAAAATCTTGAGAGTGATTTCGGCTGCTTTTAATGATTTTGGCTGCTTTTAATTTTTTTTTTTTTCCCTGCAGAACATAATAAATTTTACTGAAATATTCTTGACTGAAATTTTTCACTTATGACATACCTAATGTTCCTTACAAAGTTGCTGGTATGTTATTTAGAAACCCAAGAGAATTTTTTTATATTTTCCATCCATACTAGTCTGATAGCAAGTCTGTATGCTTTATGTTGGTTGCAGGTCACCATCTTCTGAAACATTTTCATGAATACACAAATCACATGAATTGCAGTTTCATAGTAAAAAAGTAATTCTGGATGCTCAGGGCTTTTTTGGATGTCCAAGTAAGAGCTATAAAAAAAAAAAAAAATTGATTCATTTCTCATACTGTTTTCAGCTGTTCAGCTTAGATGTTTCCAATCTATCAGCCAAATACATTTATAATGACAGTAGAATTATATTTACTTGCATTATAAGGAATTTTTGTCCTTGATGAAGGTTTCTAAGGATGTCCTTCTCCTAATACGTTGGATACTACAATATTTGATTTTGAAATAGGTTAACTTGAAAAGTATTGCCAGTGAAATTGGGTGTTGTTTATTTGAGATTCTATTTGATACTGGGTTTTATTCTGCAGGATGGCTTGAAGCCATAGGTGAATTAGTATTTCTGCCAAAGGAGACTTTCTCTCAAAGGACATTGTATGTATACCTGACTATGAAAACCAGTATATTAACTATGGTCTTTTGTAAAATTTGCTTTAAAGTGTCAGTAGGTGATGGACGGTTGTGTTTCGTGGGTAGGCTTTTATGAAACCCCTTCATATTTTTCCAATCTCACTCTTTTACAAATCCCTTTTAAAATTTGTTGAAAACTAAAATCCTGGTGTAAAAGTAAACAGCTCCATTAAGGTCATGAGATTAGGAGTTAAATCCAGGCATTTTTTTGAAAGCCAGGTACAAAATTAACCACTAGCAAATACATCACTCACACTGCACACTGTTCCTCATTCTGATTAAATGTAATGTTAATGTTAATTGCCTTGTAAAAACTCTGTAACAGATCCCTAAAATGTCCATTTAGTTGAAGCATTTCTTCATCTGTTTGTTTGTTCTTAAAAGAAATCAAAACATTTATGGAGAGCTGCTTCTTTGAAGCCAACATGTTCTTCCTACCATGAAGATATAAAATGCTAATTAGGTCCTAAGCTGTTCTGAATGATTCGATTAGACTTCTATATCCTACTTCTGGTTACACCTTGGATTTTCTTGACTTTTCCCTTTTTTTTTTTTAACTATAAAATGGCAATACTGACATCCAGTGTCTAGTTAAATTAATTGCAATTGAGTAGTCCCCAAGGGTACCCCAGGTGCAAATCCTCTATACCTCACATATTTTCTAGGTGTGTTTAAAGATGACAGTGAATCCTACAAAGTAATAGAAACAGCCATCTAGAAGATAATTTGTGTAACTGAAAGACAAGGGAATGAATAAAAATGTTGATAAATATCATCGCAATGATGAAATAAGTTACTTCATGTGAAGCTACGAGGTTGTATCACTACCAAAAGGAATTCCAGTTTAAGTTTTGCAGGTAGAAGAATGTAATTTTTTTTTTTTTTTTACCCCAGATTTTCTTTAATTGACAAAATCTCTTCATCTTAGTAAGTTTAAGCTTTTAGTTCCACTTTTGGAAACATTCGCTTTTTTCTCCTTGAATAGTGTTTATGCATTTTAAAGCGTCTGCAGGATTTAAGCAATGATAAAGAAGGCCTGTGAGAACATAAGAAGAAAAATGACAAAACAAAATTATTTTGGCCATCCTGGGAACTTTCTGCAAATCTACTTTGAATCCAAAAAATTATTTCAATTGGAAGCAAAAATATTGAGACTCATGAAAGCAAAAGAAGACCTTGCTATATGTCTATTCATCAAAGGAGTTCAGCTTATTTTCTATTTCTTAGAAGAGTGTTTTACTTATTAATTCATTAAAAAGTTCGTTTTACATCTCTCTAGTATTCTTTGCTACATCTGTCTCACTTTTTACAAAAAGAGTTTCCTTTTTTTTGAAGAAATAATCAGTCATGGGACTGATTCTCTAGCTTGGTGGGTATGTAATATTTCCAATATATGGCACAATTATATTTTGGACTTTGCTTTAGCTAATCAGGCTTTCAAAGTTGAAGAGTATCAAAAGAAGACAAAGCAAAAAAATAGAACAAAATATAATCTAGTCTTTTTTTCACAACTAAATAGATTAAATTAATTCAGAAAAAAGATTGAACTCAAATCTCTCATTCTGGCTCATTGGTGAAAGAGAGGGAATATACACCATGGCCCTGCAATGAATGTGAACATTTGTTTTTCTTAAAAATGAATGAAAATGAAATGTTTCCTTTTAGATTAAACAGGAATTTTCAATACAGATCTTAAGGAACAAATTTGACCTTGATTTTTTTCAGAAAATTTCCTGTGATCCTTGTTGTTTATTGGAGTGTTCATGATTGAGTGCATTGAAATGGCTGTACAGTAGGGATTAAAGAGAATTTTTTACTCATTGAAACTATTCTATATAATGCCAGATTTTTTTCAGGGAATGTTTATGTTATTTCAGCTGCCAAGCCATTTGCCTTTGTTAGTTGGGTTTTTTTTTATACTGTAGTGCATACAATGTTTGATTTATTAATCCAGTTCCAGAAAGGTTTGAAGACTTCTCTAAGTTAAAACAAAGTAATAGCATTCAGGAAGCACTTCTTGATATACAAAATAAGGTCCCGAATACTTTTAAAGTTTTAGCGAGAAACCTGGTAGAAAAGCACATTATTAATTAGATAAAAGTATTACAATTTAAAGACAATGTATTTATGCATGAAAGTAGGGCTAGACTTGATAGGAACTTTGCCATGGCTTAACCCCTCAGCAAGCAATCACAGTCAGCAACAAAGCGCCCCACAACTGCTCACTCACTTCCACACCAGCAGGATCATGGAGACAATTGGAAGAGTAAAAGAGAGAAAACCCATGAGTTGAGATAAAATCAATTTAGTAGGTAGGGCAAAAGCCATGCACACAAGTGGAATAAAACAAGGAATTAATTCACTGCTTCCCATGTCAGGCAGGTGTTCAGCCATCTCCAGGAGAGCAGGGCCCTGTCACACATAATGGCGACTTGGGAAACCAAACACCACCACTCCAAATATTCCCCCCTTCCTCCTTCTTCCCCAGTTTTATATGTTGAGGATGATGTCACGTGGCATGGGTCAGTTTGGGTCAGCTGTTCTAGTTGTGTCTCTTCCCAGCTTCACATGTACCCCCAGCCCCTTGGCCAGTGTGGCAGAATAAGGAACAGAAAATGCTCAGATGCTGTGCAAACTCCAATCAGCAATGACAAAAACACTGCTATATTATCAATACAGTTTTCAAGACATCCAAAGCACAGCCCATATGATCTAGTCTGAAGAAAATGAACCCTACACCATCCAGAACTAGCACAAGCTTTTTGCTCACTTATTAACTTACAGTTCCTAAAATCTGTTGGCTTATGTTTGCTTATGTTATATCTTAAGTATTTTAAAAAATGCTTCCAATAAATTATTAAATAAAACTTGTAGATCATTCCAGTTAATATCTTGCTTGTTGGCACAATCAAAATTATCTAAAGGGAAAAAAAAGTAAAATTATTACCCAAAATTTATATTCAAGACTTGAGATCAAAGTTTTCTTTCACCAAAATTATTAAGAGGAGGATTAGACATAGCCAGTATCAGTTCATACATGCAAATACAAAGATTAGATCCTCAAATGCTTTTCATCAACTGTGGATTAACTTCTGTGTTTAGAGACACATAAAGCTTTACACTGGGGTTTGTCAAAAATAGTTGCTTAAGAAGTGAAGAACTTGCTAAAAATGTCATCAAGTTACCAGAAATAGTCTTTTTGAAAAAGTACGGTCAGAGAAGTCACCTGTGATCACAGTGGTTTATCTGATATTCTGTTTAGAACAAACAAGGGTTGTTATTCTTTGTCTACCATACTGCTCGGGTATCAAAGGGACTGCCAATGTGAGGAGGAAATTGCTCAGTAAGCTAAACTGTTCTTTAATAGTACAGGCATTATTTCCCAAAAACTCCCTGTGTGGATACTGTGTGGATTCCTCTACATGAAGTGTTTGACTCTGAAAATGCAGAGAATTGCTTCACAACTAGGACACACTGAGTGCCTTTATAAAAAGTTAATTTCTTACAGTACAATGTAAATGGATAGTCCCTAATGCTCTAGGCATGGATTTCCTCAAATAAGCTAGTTAATACACTACACTTTATTTCTGACATTTAGAAAAAGTGAGGAAACAGTTTTAGAATTGCCCAATATTTTTCATTCCATTTTAAAAATCAGTTTTGACATTCTATAGTCGAAGTTTCAGAGACAGTTAGGTACTTCAAGACAAGATTTGAAAAATATGTTGGTGTCTTTGGTTGCAGGTGAGAAACACAGCAGGCTAGATATTAAAGTAAGACATCATTATCTCTAACTATTAATTCACAGTATAAATGAATATTGAATATCCAATGCAGCTCTGTAATTCCAGTTCAAAAGACATATAGTAGAAACTGATAACAAAGAGACCTCACAGGTGATTGAAGGTATAGCTTAGTTTTCATGAGAATATAATCAGGACCACTGATCTAGAAAAGAAACAAGTACAGAGCAGCAAGGGGTATGATAGAAGTTTTTTAATATCCTCATATTAAGGTCAACAGACAACAGCTGTCTCTATTAAGTAAAAGAACAGAATGTATCAAATAAAATCACCAGACTCTATATTCAAAACAAAGAGAAAAAAAAACTTCTTCACACAATGCATAGTAAAAAAATAGCATCTGGTAGTGTTACCTAGATCTTCCAGACTCTTTTGGACACTGATAGACGATACTGAAGGTGTTTTGTTTAGAATCATGGAACATTTTGTGTTGTAAGGGAGCTCTGAAGCTGATCTAGTTCCAGCCCTTCTGCCATAGACAGGGACATCTTTCACTAGTTAAGGTTGCACAAAGCCCCATCCAACATGACCTTCAACACTTCTGTCATGGTTTAACCCCAGTCAGCAACTAAGTACCATGGAGCCCTCCATTGTGCTGGAATGAGGAGGAGAATCAGAAAGAAAATTTTAAACTCAAGGGTCCAGATAAGAACAGTTTAATAATTGACATAAAATACAATAGTATGAATGATAAAAATACAAATTTTAGTACTACTACTATTACTGCTACTGAAGGGGGGAGGGGCAGAGAGAGACAGAGAGAGAGAGAGAGAGAAGGAGAGAGAGAGAGAGGGAATGAGAAAGAAAACCCAAGAGAAACAAGTGATATACAATATAATTGTTCCTTACACACTGACTAATGTCCAGCTGATCTCCAAGCAGTGATCAGGTCCTTCTGGCCAACTGCCCCCAGTTTATATGATGAGTATGATGTTCAGTGGAACGGAATATCAGCTGTCCTGGCTATGCTTCCTCCCAGCTTCCTGTATGCCTGCTTTCTGGCAGAGCATGGGATACTGAAAAGTCCTTGATTTAGAATAAACACTACTAATAACAACTAAAACATGACTGTGGTAGCAACACCAGAATCATACTAAATCCAAAACCCAGCACTTTAGCAGCTACTGAGAAGATAATTTACTCTACCCTAGCCAAAACCAGGACAACTTCCACTCTGAATTATATTATGCATCTATGATCTAACTTTAGCCTTCTAAAATTCAGGTGTTTTCTGTACTGCTTATTTGATACTAGATCAACAGAGACAGACACCATCTTCTACAAAATACTTCCTCTTATCTATTTAAGGCTTCATTTTTAGGATGGAATGGATGCCCTAATGGAGATATTTTTTCCATGGCTAAATTTGAGAAGGATGAGAACTTTTCTGGACCCTTTTGAAAAGTAGTCGAATTTCTTATGATATTTGGCACAATGATACAATTGAGGAGTAATTGAAAAAAGGAAAAATGTAATAAGAATCAGTACACAAAGCAGTTGAGAAAACACAGTTCTCTCCAAGGCCATCTGCTTTTATTTAGCTTAGTTTTTATATGAAAAAAAGAATTATTTTAGGGCACAGGGGTGAATATTTATTATTTCTTTGAGGTTGAGTGAAAGATATCGCCACTGGTAGCAATACAATTTTTTACCCACAATTTTAGCATCTTTACCACCACTGGTCACAGAAAACCTATTATGGCGAATTTTATGCATTTATTTTTCCTGAGTTAGGCCTCATTTCTGACTGGCATTTTAGGCAGTGCTGCCCTCCACTGCCCTTGTGTGGAGCTAATGAAAGACATTACAGTTCTGTAATTTTGCAATCTTCATCCTTGGCAGGTTATGAAGGAGAAGGCTCTGCTATGGCCTTCTGCATTTTACTCTCAATAATCGTGAACATATTTTCCAAGATATGAAGTAAGGATTCTAATTATTTAAAACTCTTTAGAGAAAAAAATGGATTTTGAAAGAAATCAAGTTCTCTGCTAACCGAGTCAGCATTCCAACAAACTACAATCACTGGAAAAACAGCTACTAACTCTCTATCCCTATGATGAAGAAATACAATTTCAAGTAAGATAGAACTATTTCTAAAAGTGAACTAAAAAAATAATCACTTCAAGCGCCCTTAAGACCATATGATGCTGCTGTACAGTCCTGTCCTGAGCATACCATGCCTTACACATACATGCCTTACACATACACATACATACACATACCATGCCAGAACAAAATCTGTGCTCTCACCAGAAGTAATCCAGACTAGGAAAACGAAAAACAAAACTGTTACATGGATTTAAAGTAATACATAGGAAAAGAAACCACAGGTGAAATATCTTGGCTTGAAATGCAATAATAAGGGCAAGAAGGAAGGAAGAGGCTCTTCAAAATGGTACCACTTCTAGACTCCTTAAATAGGAGCTAGACTTCTAGCCTAAAAGACTGCCTGCAAGATATAATGTTCTTCCAAGGCTGAGATTCAGTTACATAAAAAACAAAAGGCAGAGCAGACATTACTTTCAAAAATTTCATGTTTCAAAGTCCTTAGTGAGATAGAAATATTTTTCTGTTGTTCTCAGATTGTGAAACAATGAATATGCACTGCAAATACAAACATATTAATTGGTAATGGGGAAGACTTTCATAACAGTCTACTCAGAGTTTTGGCCAGAGTAATACCTAAGAAAAAGGACTAAAATAAGAAACCTATTTTTTTATCTAGTACAAAAATTGTTCAGCTCAACCTGGTAAAAAATTCGTCCTTCCCTTCCCTGCCCTACATTGTCCTGCCCTTACCTCCTCTCCTTCCCTCTTCCCTTCCCCCCTCATTCCTTAACACCTCTTCCCACTTTCTTCTAACCACCTTTCTGCCTGACATATTCTTTGAAACTAATCATTATTAACAGAAGGCACCCATTAAAAGGGGATACTCTTTGCAGGGTATAATAACTCTTACCATTCAAGGTAAAAAGCTATTATTTTTTCAGTCAACAAACAGAGAAATTTTAATGTATTTAAAAGAGATTATTTTAAAAAATTAGAAACAATGAAATTTCATTTAAAAATACAGAAATATTTAATTTTTATTATTTTTTCTATAGATGCAATAGAAAATAATGAAAATGTTGCAATAAATGTGCAATTAAATACTTCAAAATATTTATGATGTTTGCTATATAGCATTTTGGTTTACAATAAGTGTAAATAGATAATGACAAAATTAAATTCTATATAAAATTAATTGTCTTGAAAGTATATAATGGCACATTACTGAACAAATCAAAATCCAAATTATATGTTCTGACAATTATTCTGTGAAAGATGCTGTAAAAATAAGCATTTCATAGCATTTTTGAGAAGAAAACACTTCTGTAAAAATTTTCATCCAGGATTGTGCCTTTCTGTATCAGCTAAAGGAACTGATAATAACAATATTTTTCTACTGTGATATAGCTACTCCTATTTAATCTTAATTTAATTTATAGTCACAATCAAAATTTGATAGAATTTACATGGTTTTTTGAGGGACTAAAGAACAGTATTTTGCATGAAGCTAGCATTTTTACTAACTTCCTGGGAACATTTGTATGATTTAAGTTATGGCTTTGTTTAGGTGAATTGCAGAATTCCATCTAAAAACATTTTTATTTCTTGAATCTAACAAAAGTAGATAAAATTCATACTCTACTTGGTCCATAGCCACAAGAAATTATGCATCAGCAAAAATCAGAGTATAATCACAGGCAGCAGCTGAAAGGGCACCATTGCAAATAGGTTATGTTTCAATATAAAAGCTATTAAAGTTTACTGTTGTGATTAACTGAAACTAACTTGTCTTCTGTACAGCAGCCTTCAAAATTTCTGAAACTATCTTCAGTTTTCCTTTACACTACTGTCCTTTCATTACTTTTGATAAGTCTTTTTGAGGTTATTATAAATCTCCTTTTTTCAAATTGTCTTTATCCAAATTATAAATTTTCAGTTACAGATACTACATTTTGTAGACAGCAAGATTAAACTCATATATGGAATTTTATAAAAAAAGTTGCGTTTTTCCATCATGTTCTTCAATTTTTTTTTACTTCTGTTTTCAGTTGAGAACAGCAGAACAAAAGCTATTAATTTTCATTGACCTATCTTAAGTAATATAAATTTCCTCAGATTTCTCTTTGGTCCCTGGGCAACTATGGCAGTAGCAAAAAACCTAAAAAAAGACAGCTAGAACATATATTTTCTTTCAGAATATCTGGGGTCACCTATTTTAAAACAGATTTAATGAGCTGATACAATTAGCATTCTTTCTTGTCATCCTCAGGATAATGTAATTACATAACTACCTCACAAAGTTAGTGGGCGACCTGTAACATTACTGAAAGTAGTCAGGTCCTTTAGGTAAATATATTGGAGTCTGCAGATCAAAAAACATAAGTACTAAAGTCAACACTCACTTGAATGAACTGTGCATTTTGGAAGATTATTTGCTACATAAAAAAAAAAGAAAAAAGCTACTGTGGGGCTTTCACTGAGTAATAAGGTTATTTGGGCTGGCAAGCATGCAACCATGCAGTTAAAATTAAAGGGCATTGAGACTGATTTTATAGTCTTTGTTTCAGAAATGTTTTTCTTGAACTGATTCTCTGACAATATTTAGCCACTCAGGAATGAAGGAAAGTATCACCATTTTTCTGTTTTATTTGGCAAATGCATACTACATGCTCAATGGCCAGTCCTTGAAAGTCCAGCCTACAGATGTCAGCCAAGACATCTGTAAATCAAAGGCAAGAAGAGAATCAGTTCTCCAAGGCATAGTTTCCTTTGTACTATGGGTTGGTTAAAGTTGAAATGTGAGCTCCCTTGTCTTTGGCTTCATTTGAAGTTTGAGCCCTAGATCAGTCCCTTCTGCCTTGTCAGTTCCTACTCACTTACTGCTGTGTGCCACCTCTGCCCTGGGAAGATTTGTTTCATGCTGCTGTCCAGGTTATCTCTTTTGCAGATTATATAGGTATACAACTTTCAGACTTTTATGACAATCTGACTATATATTTACATTATTCACTGAATTCTTAAGTTCTGTCTTGAATCCATATCAAAAGTGTTTATTTCATTGATATGTTTTCCACATAGTATTTGGGATGGTACAGACTGACTACTTTATTTCTGTAACATTTTTCTGTGACATTTATGTCATATATTCTCAGCTGCTTTAACCTTGTGTTTATACCTTATGTTTTTATGACCCACGCTATTCCTTTATAGGAGTAAATACATTGCAAAATCTCATCTTCCACGTCCTTACATGACCTTTTAGAGAATAAGATAGAATTGATAAGGATCAAGTGCAAAGTATTTTATTTAGATTGCAGTGGTCAATTGAATGAACATATGATGGGAAACAATGGGGTAGGGAGCTCTTGTTCTGATATTGACCTTAAGCAAATAGATCACAAGCTGAACAGGAGCTACCAATGTCATGCCCTGTGCAAAAGGCAAATATCATTTTGACATATTTAAATACCAGTTTAACTCACATGAAATGTGAATAATCCATCAATGATTTTCAACATTATTGAGGTTTTAGCTAGCATATGGTGGTCAGTTTGGGTTATTGTGGTTAAGAAAGATGTGTACCAGTGGGATTCTGAAGACAGCTGTGAGAATGATCAGGCATAAAAAGGAATGACCTAAGAGAAAAACAACCCTCGAAATTTTTTGTCAATAAATTGAACTTAAAATTTTTTTCCAGAGATGGCATTATAATAGTCTTCACACAATGAACAGCACCAAATATTTAGATCACGGTATGAAAGTTCAGGTACAATTATTAATAACCTCTGTAAAGCTGAGTTTTCAGAAGCACTGAATTACCAGGAAAGACTGAAATCTGAACATCTTTAAGGTCAGGTTAGACAGCTGTCTCTTTAGACTGAGCCTGCCTTGGTATGAAATAGATAGACTGAACAACTTTGCAGGGTCGTTCTTTTCTGCCATGACTTTATTAGTATGAACACCTTTTGAAGATTTAACTTGAATTGTGAATTGATGGGGTATTTTTTATCCCATGCTAAGAGCAGAGCATAAACTTTTACCAAGAAAAAGGGAAACACAGGTCTTGTGTTTGAAAGGTTAAACATTTGGGACTTTAGAATTTTCTGATTAGTTCACAATCAAATGAGTGTATATGTGTCTCTATTATCATACAGATGACTTCTTTTAATGGTGTTTCCTTTGTTAAACAGCTCTCATTCTCAGGCAATGGGTAGCTATCGTTATATACAAAAATGTGTGTTATCAATATAGTCTGCTACATACTTAGCAAGGTCCTGCATCAATCAGGATATGTAAATATAATCAACATAAAAAACGCCTCTCCAAATTAGTTTTTTATCTTTCCTAATGTTACCAGTATATTTAGAAGATATTACATTGAATGTTGGGTGATTAAACAACAGACAGGCTGTGTATAGTCTTAAGGCAGTTATAACTTTTTAAAAGACAACAGGTTTTCCTCTGTTCCCCAACAGACATTTGGTTACATTAAGGGATATTTTCCTGTCCATTTCCTGTCTTGATCACTTTCTGTTCGGTCTCTGGTGCTGCTAAGAAAAGTTTAAAAAATTATATGGAAGGAAGATGTATTTTTCTTGCAATCTGAGCGGATTGCTAAATCACTTCAAAATGATATTTTCTGGCCAGAGAATTAATCTAACAAACTGATTTCTAAAAGCTAAAGCAGAGAGCCATAAAGATTAAATGGAAGGATTTATACAGTTTTAATATGCAAGCTGTTGTCACACATACACACACTTGCACACACATACACAAAGTTTTGTTCTATCGAAACTTGTGTACGCGCATATTTGTATGTATACACATAAAGTTCAGCTATTGTATCTCAGGATATATAATTTCCTAAAACTTCCATTAATAGGAAGCCATCAAGCTGTTTGGTACTTTCCCTTCAATATATTTTTTTTTGCTGGAGCTGCTCCACTGAAAGAATTTCTTTCATGCACTTTAATAAAAGCATAGACTTTCATGCAGCTGTTAAAATCTGAATCATTATTGCTGTTATTATGAAGACAATAGCCCCTTGCATACAAATCTGTTCTCTTCCAAATGCTTTACTTAAATGAATCAAAATGAAACTCATTTAAATGAAATATATATACATGTCTAATATAAACTTATTTGTATTATGCTATCATTTATTTCTGTTTAAGCTTGAACCCTCAGAATGTGTTTATGCCACTGATACTATATTAGAGATAAACATATAACCACAATAGGGGCATTTTACTGATGTTTCACACAATTTCATCACTAGAAAGTAATTTTGGTGATAAAATTATTAGAGCAACACAACAATGACAATGCATTATTTACCATAAATAGGTTGCAGTTCTTCCCAAATTATAATAAAGCACACTTTTCTATGTGTGTGGCTTAAAAAGAGCTATTCATTAAAAAAAAAAAAAAAAAGAAAAAAAGAAAATCTATATGAAGACGAGTTCTATATGCTTCAAACATCTCAATCTGTGGTCTGAGAAAATATTTGAACTCTTTGTCACAAGTACAGACTATTCTGTTTAAACAAAATTACTTCAGGATTTTCAGGTGTTCCCTGTCCTAACTGCAGTGAAATGTGAGTTATGAAGATTGAAAAAGTCTAACACTTCTGATAACTCAGATCAATATTTCTACATAGTGAATACATTGGGAATAGTTGTGGTGCAAGGGTTCCCCAAAGCATAATGGCATCTTGGGTCAACTCTGACCTACACGGAGAGCTTTGAAATAGCAATTGAAATATTTTGCAAGAACAACTAGCACAAAAAAGGGGGGTAGAGGGAAGTTAGGGCTTGATTTTGGTGGGTTTTTTTCATTATTATTTCTAATCCAGACACTCTCCAAAAGAAAGTGGACTACAGTTTTCAAATTCATTGTGTTTATGTGTCAAGGTGGTGTCAGAAGGGGGCCTGCGGGGGCTCTGTGAGGGGAGGCCGGGCTGCCCCAGCCAGACACAGCCGGTTCCAGCCGGATCCAACCGCCCACCGCAGGGCACGGCTGAGCCCACAGCTGGGGCGGGGGCACCTCGGGGGAAACGTATGTAAGGGCAAAAAATGCTGCCTAGCAGAGGAGAGTGAGGAAAAAAGAAAGTGAGAAAAACATCTTTGCTGACACAGAGGTGTGAGATGAAAGAGGAGAGGTGTTGTAGGTGTGGGAGCACAGGTTCCCCTGCAGGTTATGGAGGAGGTCTTGGGGTGACTTTATGATGTTGTATCCCATATCGCTTCTCTATGCCCAGAATTTTTTGCCTTTTCTGTGCCTTTAAACTGAGCCTGAGAGGGGGGAGAGGGAAAAAACCCAGAGAACTTTCAAAGCAGTGTTTCAAGGACACACAGATATACACAGAGACTCCTCTTACTTCTACCAGCAGCGGCAGGAGCCGGAGGAAGCAGCCGGCTTTTTTTTTCCAGCCAGCTTTCGGCCAGTTTTTTCAGCTCTTTTTCCTCTGGAGAGTTGAACTTTTGTTTTCCTGGGACTTCGTTTTTTCCCTTCTTTTTTTGGACTATTTCAACATCAGAACACATCGGGACTTTTTCCACCAAGGTGGAGGCCCTGGAGGTGGGCCCACCTCGTCCCAGCTCCGAGGAGGAGGAGAAAGGCTACCTATGGAAGGACTCTGAAATTTTCCCAGGTCCTTCTCTCCACAGTGAGAGGTTTCATTATTTAGCATTATTATCCTTTTTCTGTGTGTTTGTTAAATTAATAGTTTTTATCTCTTTCACTTTCCTTCGAGGATTTTTTTTTTTTTTCCCCCGATCCTGGTGGGGGAGGGATGGTTGTAACCTGCCTTCTCTCAGAGGATATATTTCCAAATTTGCCCAAAACTGGTACAGAAGTATAAGCAGTGATTCTGTCACTTGAGACAGAGCTGTCAGTTGAGACAAAGATTTCTGCTCTAAACTATATACATTCAAAACTCCTTAGTTTACAAGCAGCTACAAATTGTGAGGACGTGTTTTCCAGTCACTTCTGCTGCATTTCTACATGTATTGCTTCAGCTGCTACTTTGAAGCCACCCTTATTTACACCACTATAAATGAGAAGAAAAATGGGCTGCATTGATTGCTTGGAAAATTTATCATGAAATATTAAGATTGTCTACAGGGTGCAGGCAGAAATGATGCTACAATAAACATAAAAGAAGATGAAAAAAATGGATCTAAAAACCCGCACTTATGCAAAATGAAAGTCTAGTTCTAGACTAAGTTCAAGTAAACTCCCTTGACTCTACCCATGGCATGGAGTACTTCTGGTATCCCAGCATGGGGGGAGCACACCATGATCCAGCTGAGCACACCCATTTCCACTATATATTGTGGATATTTGCATTTAAGAGATCATTTTTGCTGGTATGGATGAAACAGCAATGAAAACAATATTGTATGATCGTGGGATGGAGGGTTTTGCCTGTTCATAAATGCATACAATGGAAATAATGCTTCTGAATAAAATCAGAATGTTAAATGAACTGTTTAGTCATCTCAGTGTTTCCATTTGGAATGCTGAATAGAGTCCTATTTCTAATCCAAGACAGTTTTTATTAGCTCTCAGTGCATTTCGCACAAACACGGACCAGTTCTGGAATCAGCCAGGGTACAACTTGAATAAGAGAGAAGTTATTTTCTGCATAAACACTAGATTTATTAAGGCCTATTTTTTTCTCTCATGAAAGACTAGTTGCAACTAGTTTGAGGAAGCCATCAGAACAGTTTTATACATTCTCGGGATCTTTGAGAAATGAAGATGGATTGGCAGCACTGCACAAACAGTGCTGCTTCCAGAGCTGATATATCTTCCACAGAATTCCAGGGAGCTCTGGAACATCCTTCTGCAGAACTGATCTAAAATCGGGCTCATACCATGTGCAAGGTCTAGCTTGATAATTCAGGCTAAAGGTGGACAAGTTCCCAGCTTTCTAAAATGAAGATTGCTTTTACTTTATTGTCCATCTCATCCCTCCAAGGACACTCCTGACACTCGAAGGGTGACTGCTGGGTGCTCTGCACCAATGGTTTTGTTAATTACCCCACTAATTGACTTGCTTCTGTTACACCACGTGACTCACCATCAGACACGGTGAGAGACAGAGAAGCGAGTGATGTATCTAACTCCACTCATCTTCATGCTCCTCAATAAAAAATCATTTTTCTGTTGATCCCTCTCTGGGGGCCTGTTTAATGCTTCACACAGTACAGGAAAACTGCAACAGCAGGTCTTACTGCAGAGCCAACATCCACTGTGACCTTGTGCTTACGACACAGCTTCGGAAGGGTAAACTTCACTTCCTCCAGGAGCTGCAGCAGCTTCCTGCACTTGGATGTTTTATTGGTTTTACGTTTCTTAAAGGCACATTGAATTCTACACAATTTTCTGCTGTTCTGTGAGAAAAAAAATTGAAAAAATTATTTATATATTTAATTATTTAGATATTTTTCCTGACTTTTTATTAGCTGAACCAAAACTATGAAATATTTGCCAAAACTATGAAATATTTGCATATATTTTTCCCAACACTTGTGAATTAATTTGGTTTGGTCATTAAATATCTCAGTTGGTTGGTGTATGCTTATTCAGTGAGGGTTCCTGAGAAGATTTTCTATGGAAATTTATTAGTCTGGGTACATTTGGAAATTGAATGTGAAGTTTATTCTCTCAGGACTGAGAGAGTTTGTGTTTACCTTTGTACAGGTAATCCTACTGACTGCCTCTTTTTCTGGTTTATCAGATGTACTTGACTCTGGCCAGTTGCTGGATTTTGGAACAAGAATTCATTTTTATTGAGTTTTAAATACCTTATCAGTTAAGAAATCTTTGAATGTGTAGGCACATCCGTATGCCTCTGTACATGGTCACCAGTGGGGCTGACATAAAGGGAAAAGGCAGGAGAAATTACTGTGCTGTAAATCTACCATCAGCTAAATTTGAATCTTTTTGAACTGTTAAGCTGAAATGGTGCCAGAGCGAATTGTTGTGTTGCTGGAACTAAGTAAATGCATATTACAAAGTAAATGAAAATGTGTAAGGAATGCTGCCCGTTTGTAAGTGCATTAATTTAACACAACTGTAGGTGGTACTCAATGTCATGATTGAATGCAAAGAAAAACAAAATTGTGCCTGATGGAAACATCTGGGTTTAAATCTTGATGCCAGTAAATTCTTCCCCCACTGGTAAAAAAGATTGTAAAGTCACATTTTTTTGGGGTTATGTGATTCCTAGGAATTTTCTAGAGAGTGCTCCAGTTCTTCTCCTAAACCCATAGCTCAGGGTCATTGCCTGGCAATGGCCATTTTGGGATCCAGCACAGAGGGGCAAGGGGCCCTGTGCTGAGTTTGCATCTGGCAGGTGGGGGAGAGTTAACCTCCATTCAGGGACTTATGCACTAAGTTGACATCGTCCTCCATAGATGGAATATGTGATTCACAGCCCAAGAATTCCTGCTTTCTTTGTAGGTAGGAATTGTCTTCAGACACAAGGAATACGGAATTGAAGAGGCAGGAATGTGGGGCTCAGGGAGGTAGCAATAAAGGGTAATAAAAGAGTGGGATCTTAGTGTAGAGAAATGAGGGGCTCTGAGGATAGAAAGGGGTGCCGTTCTCAGCCCCATGAAAATTTTAGAATGTGACTCCAAAAGTTGGGAAGTAAATACCTCTGCACCTAACCAGTGCTTTTCTGGCTGTAACAACTTTCTTGTTGTAAACTGGTTTGGCTCATTCTTGGTTACCTGGCAAAAATTCCTCCCCCTACCCAAGCAGGGTCTGTGTTCTCAGTTTGCTCCCTACAGAGCAAGCTGTGAATAGTGTCCACTGCTCTCTGCCTTGTGTGCAGTCCTTCCTGTGGAGCTTTGCCAAAGCCTCGTGCTCTGCATTTCCCAGGCCAGCAGAGGCTGCCACTCCAGAGGGAGAGCTGCTCTACGTGTGGCAGGAGACCTGAGCACCTGAGACATGCCAGGGCTCAGGAAGGCACCAGAAATGACCAAGTTAACGAGCTGTACATGGAAGGGCGAATGAGTGTTCTTTCACTGAACTATGAGCAAAGAAGGAAGGATGGGATGGGGATGTTCTTCTGGAATTTTATTCTGAACGTGAGAAAATGCAGAGTAGTAATCCTTGCCAAAGATATTGCTTGGTTATTTCCAGTAAAAACATCTGAACAGTTTGTGAGCACTGGGACAGTGGTTGTTACTCAGAATAAACTCCCACTGTAACCACTCATATTTAGACAGCTTAGCCTTAGTCTCTGCTCAGGCCACATTTCAGTTGGCTTCAGCAGTCGTTTAGTCCAGGGTGCTCTGTCCCTGGACCAGATTTTACCAGCAGGTAGAGTTGTGTCAGGATAACTGCAGCACCTGGTGCCAGCACAGCATGATTTTAGGTCACACCTGTGCGAGGTGCTTGGCTTTACTCAGCTGTAATCATGGCTGGGATACAAATTCAAACAAGCCATGGGGGTATGTCTACACTAAATCAGAGCAGGAGTACAACATGTACAGGCTTGGGTGAGCTGCTTTGAAACAACAGCAGCGATGGAATAGCAGCATCAGCTTTCCAAAGATTGTCTGAGCACACTGGAAGCTCGGGGCAGGTGTGCCAGTGACAGGTTGTATTGAATTTCAGGCCTCTGTCCCACTGCTGTCACTAACTGCAGCTATAATGGTGCCTCTGACTGCAGTTCAGAAGTTCTATAAAGCTGCTCAGTTGCCCTGTTATAGAAAATAGGCCATTGGCTGGAAAAAACCCAAATAATGTAAAGGCAACTTGTCTTTGCTCCATTGCCAGGAGTGTGATCTGAGGCTCAAACCCACAGGAAGCACTCATGCAGTTTCCTGCTCTCTAGAGGGCACATGTGTGACATCTTTTCAGGTCAGAAACTAGGTACAGGCTCTCACCATGACCTCAGTGTAGGAGCTACATATCAGGTAGTTTTTTTAGTGTTGCTCTAGTTTGAAATTAGAACAAACGAAGGAAGCACTTTGCTCTTTCTAGTGAAATGCTTATATGTCAAAAGAGGCATGTGGCTTTAAAACTGTTTCCCTTGCTTGTCTCAGATGAAAAGAACATGCCCTGGATTTGGAGTTCAACCAATTTCTTAATTAAAGACAGTTTTATGGTCAGCTTGGTGTTGCGGTGGCCCAGCCCCCTTTGGGGCTGTGGCAATCAAATACAGCTGAGGCCATCCCCTGGGTGGATTTCCCCGCCCAAGGTAGTTGATCCGAGGGTGGATCCATGAGCAGCACTGAAGTTTAAGTTGCATCCCCCTGGGTGGCACCTTGGCCCAAGCCGCCTCCCCCGCTTCTGGAAAATTCTCTGTTATTTAGTTATCTATTGGCTCCCAGTTGTAATTCCCGCCTCCCTGTTTCCCCATTGATTAAAGTTAAGCTGTATCCTCCCCTTTGCTGGTACCTTATTGGTCGCTTTCCTTTTCCCCACCTTGATCCACCCCCCAATAAAACTGTGCGCAAAACCCTTCTTGAGGCTCTTCTGGTCCATGGACCCTCCTGCTAATAAACCCTGCTGGAACCCACAGCAGAAGCCCCTCTCTTTTCCTTTGCCTCCAGGGGACACAAGCCCAAACCGTTGGCTCCCTGACGTGCCTCCTCTGTAGAGGAGCCAGCACGCATGACCAGCTTACGTCATTACCTGCACCGAAGACGTCTCTAAAGGGCGTTGCAGAAGAGATGCTGCATTCCCTCTGACCGAGGGCACACCAGAGCTCGAGCCAATGAGCCAGCACTGCATCAGCTTGGAACCTTGTCTATTCCAATTTCAGTTGTTTCAGTTCACAAATAAGTATCTTCCAATGAAAGTTTTAAGAAGAAAAAGATTCTCACAAGATAAACATGAATTTCTGCTAGGGAACAACTAGTCCTGATAAGGGACTGGACAGCAGTTTTGTATGTAGTTTTACCGGTTTCAATCCAATAGGCAGTTACTGCCTAAATGGCAGTCTTAATTGAACAGCTCTTTTGGAGCCTACAGAATGAGACAGTTCGACTCATTTCTCTTCCTAGAGGCTAAAGGTGTCTGTATTATAAATTCAGCTTTCTAAATCTAGCTCTAGACTGAAAAAAATCAGAGAATTCAGAAAGAACTAAGAAGAGTACCGAAGTATTTGAAAGGAGACATTCACAAAGATGTATTTATTTTTATTTTATACCCCAAACCAGACCAGATCTGATTTAGGACCCCTCACTGTTGGATACGATACACAATACGAATCAATATTGGGATCTGAAGTCAGGCATTCAGTGAGCAATGAAAAACATACTTAACAGTTCAAAAAATTGCCCGGCATTTTATTAGACTTTTTTTGCTTACACAGTTATAAAAATATTTTTCTAAATATTTTCTAAAACAGATGTATTCAACGAACTCAAAGTAACTGATTTTCTGCAGCAGGTCAGGTTATGCAGTATGTCCCTGTGACCTGTCAATATGCTTTGAAACATATAGAAGAGGTTCCTCTCACTGCACATCTCTGTGATGGGAGGTATTACACCTTGTGCTATGCCAAGAATGAGTAGAAGGTCCTCACACACCTTTCTCCAGTGCTCCAGCAGGACTGGGAAATGAAGGCAGTTGTAGCTGACAGGGAAGTCAGGCTCTGCCCTGCTGTTTGTGTGTGCTAATCCATATCAGTGCACAATGAGTTAAGCTTTAGTCAGTCCCTCGGCTGGCAGCTATGCTGGATAGATGGTTTATTTCTGCAGCTGCAGTGTGTGACCTTCCATATCAGCTTCCATAACAGCTGAGTGACACTCAGCTGTTGCATCTAAGAGGGCAGCAGCGTGGTGTCTGCAGTGAACAGCACATTTACAGGCTCTGGAATAAGATATCACAGGAAAAGAGGCTTCTGCTAATTAGTCTGTTTGCAAGGTTATTCTCCATCTTATTGGTGGTAAAAACGAGAGCTGTCCGAGGTGGCTTGGTGAATGTGGACTTTCTCTTTAGGAACTGGTCAGCTTCAGGGAATGCTGTGTGCAGTCACCCCGTCAGCCAAGGGCAGCACATGAACAGAGATTGCCCAGTCTGGGAAAATACAAATGCTTCAGATGTTACAAATTAGTAAAATAGAAATTGATTCAATAAGGTTCAGAGCTGAGTATCTTTGGGTTTGGAGACTCAATGACAAAAGCTTATTTGCCAGTACTTCAGGACTAACTACAAACTCCCACAGCCATTTGAAAGAAATATGTTAGACATATAAAACAAATTTTTGAGGAAAACACTCTAAAAACACTATGGGGATGGAACCCAAAATCTCAAAGCAAGGTGAAACAAGGTAAAACTGGCTCCACCAGGAAAAGCAAGCTGCTTAAATGACTGCTACTCCTGTCACATTAAAACCTGGGGGAGGCGAGAGGGGCAGGGGGCATGGGGGTGAGGCTGGGACCCCCCCAGCGCCCACCCTGCCCCGGGGAGTCTGGCAGGGTCTTGGCGGTGTGGCCTGGAAGGGGGGGAAAATATGAGACACCCCCCCCCCCAAAAAAAGCTCAGAGCCCCCCCCAGAACTCCTTAAAATCCAAAATCGACCCCCAGACCCTCCCCCAAATGCGTGAGACCCCCATAGACCCCCCCCCAGGACCCCCTTGAGTTCCCCAAAAGCCCCCCAAGGCCCCCCCCGAGACTCCCCCCAAAGGCATAAGACCCCCCCCAGGCCCCCCCAATGCATCCAGATCCCTCTCAACCACCCCCAAGAACCCCCCAAGACCACCTTGAGCCTCCCCAGGACCCCCAGACCCCCCTCAAAATCCCCCCACCCCCCTCACCTGGCAGCCCCTAGGTGCTGCTGCCACCGGGAGGGGTCCCCTGCACCCCCTCCCCATCGCCAGGGTTGCCCCCCCCAGGAGGACCCCCCTGTGCTCCTCATCCAGGGGCGCCCCGCCACCCGTAGTGGGTGGTCCTGCTAGGAGGGGGGGATCACAGGGGGAGAGGTTGCCCGGGGGGAGCCCTGGAGGGAGGAAAAGGGGTCAGGGGGGTTTGAGGGCTGGGGGGGGGGGGGTCAGGATGGTCTCGAGGGGGGGGTCAGGGGTATCCTGAAGGGGATCCGAGGAGGGGTCCAAGGGGGGGGGCCACTCACCGGCCTCTCCCACCACCTCCACCACAAGGGTCCCAACGGGGGGGTGAGAGCGTGGTGTGAGGGGAGAGCCCCTCCTGCCAGAGGATCCCACCCTTCCCCCCACTGCACAAAGCCCCCCTCGCTCCCCATGCCCCTCAGGACCTCCCAAAAACCCCTCAAAAAACCCCAAAATCGCCTAAAAACTGCCCTATTTCCCCCCTCAGACCTCGCCACCTCCATCGCTTCTGAGCGCGCCGCACACAGTGACTTCACGATGCAGCCCAAAAGAGGGTGTGGCCACAACTTCTATGATCAAAGCTCCGCCCACCGCCCTGCTTTGTCCTCCCCGCTTGGCTCTGCCCACTCCCCAAGCCCTGCCCACCCCACCAAAGCCCAGCCCCCTCCATGTTTAGGCCATGCCCACACCAATTCTTAGAGGGGGTCCAGTGGGAGTCACCCCATTGTCCACCAAGGGCCTGGGATCCCCAAACCCATCGTGAGAGGGAGGGTGGGGGGTTCCAGGTTTTGGGGGGGTGCAGGGAACACCCCCTCCCCCCCTCGCCCATCCATTATCAGAGTATTTAAATTCATATTCTGGGACAGAGCCGGAATTCTTTGTTCCTGTGTTTTTTGCCCGAAATCCCTAGAATTCCAAAATTATCACCATTCTAGAGGAAAGGGGGGGAGAGGGAGGTTGGCTTTTTCCACCTGGAATTTAAACCAGGACCCCAAAACCTGTCACCCAGATGTCTGGGGGGGGCACATCAGGTGTTTGAGGCAGGGGTCCCCTCCCCTTCAGGGGGGGACTCAGGTGGCCAGGGACTGCTCCCCACCACTTTGGGGTCATCCCCCATCACTTTGGGGTTGTTCCCCATCGTTTTGGGGTCATTCCTTGACACTGTTGGGGCTGCCCAAGGCAGCACAGCATCCAGCTGCAGACCTCCTTGGCTTCTGCTGCTGCAGGCAAGGGTCAGCTGCAGCAAGCAGGGAAAGCTGTCAGCTGCAACAGGCAGAAGTTAGCTGCAGCTTGCAGGGAAAGCTAGCTGGCTCCTTCGCAAGGAATGAGCCCCAAATGAAGGTGGTGTAAAAGCGTTGGCAGAGGCAAAGGATGAGAGAGGGGTCTCTGTGTAGCTTCCAGCTGGTTTATTGCCAGTGGAAGATCCAGGGACAAAGACCAGGAAAAAGGGGAAAGCGCAACATTTTATATGGGGGTGGAACAAAGGGAAACAACCAATGGGGATCTGCTACAGCGGGGATTACTGTAACACGCATATATCAAACCAGGAGTCCCGTGGAAAGGAAATATATATGGACAGATTCTTGGTAGATGTTTCAGCGATGTTTATTTCTCCAGCTGCATGGCTGGGGCTCTGCTCAGGAACTCCTCCAGTCACGGGACCCCGAGGGTCCTTCCCACACAGGGGAACACAAACCAACCAATTGGGAATGAGGCTGACCAGGGGCAGGGAAACCCCGTGCCTGCCCTCAGGGCGCCTCTCCCAGGGCTACATGGCAGGGGGAGGAGACGCCAACAGGGATCGACTGAGGAGGAGGAGATAACAGGGGAATAACCAATGGGGATAACTTAGGGGAGAAGATTACATGAGTAGACCAATGGGGCATCGAAGAAGGGAAAACTTTCCAGAACTAATACATAACCAACTAGGGGAAATACATAAACATGAACTTGTACATAAAACTGGGTGGAGAACTCCTGAACCAATGAACTTAAAACGTGAAAACTAAGAACCACTAGGAACATGGGAACTCGCTCTAACCATGGAGTGAGAATCAGAACTTTGTGTTCTGGAGGCCTGTCTACCAGTCTTCTGAAGGATCTGCTGCAGGGGCCACTGCCACCTGCCCTGCAACAGTTCCCCATCGTTTTGGGGTTGTTCCCCATTGTTTTGGGGTTGTTCCCCATCACTTTGGGATCCTTCCCCATAGTGTTGGGGTCCTTCCCTCCAGGAAGGATTTGGGTCCCTCCAAGAGGGGTTCAGGTGTCCAGGAATAATTATCAGTCAGTTTGGGGGGGGGGGGGGGGGGGGGTGGGGCAGGGGGGGGTCAGGGGTCACTCCTCTTCATCCAAGACGGACTCGAGTGTCCAGTGGTCACTCCCCACCGCTCTGGGGGAGGTCACTCCCCCTCACTTTGAGGTCGTTCCCCATCATTCTGGGAGTCACCCCCTCCATGTCAGGGAGGGATTCAGACGTCTAATGGTCACTCCCCACCACTCCAGAGGGGTCACTCCCCACCCAGCCATCCAGAGGCCTCCCCCTCCTAGTCTGGGAGAGGACCCAGCTCCTTGGGGCTCATCCCCCCTGATCCCGGGGGTCCCCCCTGGGCTGCGCTGGGGCCCCTCCCAAGGGGGTCAGCGCAGCAGGACCCCCCCCTCAGCCGCCCTGGTCTCCAGCATGTTCTGGGCCGTGGTCTTGCCATGCTGTTACTTGAGGTGGCGGCGGATGGCTGGCTTTGTGGGTGAAGCGCATGTCACAGTAGGAGCAGCGGTAGGGCCGCGCGCCACTGTGCAGGTTCAAGTGGTTGTGCAGCATGGATTTCTGCGTGAATGTCTTGCTGCAAATGCCACAGCCATGCGACTTCACGCTGCGGTGCACGTTCATGTGTTGGTTCCAGTTGCTGCTGTGGTTGAACTGCTTCCCGCAGTGCAGGCACATGAACACGAAGTGCAGGGCGCGCATGTGGAACACCAGCTTCTCCACGCCCTGGAACGCCTCCCTGCACTTCCTGCAGCGCAATGACGCCGATGGGGTGCTCACCACCAGTCCCGTGCGTGCCACAGCCACCCCCAAGGAGCTCACGGTGCTCACGCTGCCCACCGGCTCCTCGCCACTGCCACCAGGGAAGATGAGCAGCCCCTCGCCCTCACCATCCTTGGCCAGGCTGTAGCAGGCCTTGCCCACTCCCAGCTGGGGGGAACACGGGGGGTCCTGCGCTGCCATCCCAGCCGTCCCTGCCACGGCCGCCGCCGCCGCCACTCCTCCTCCTTGCGCCACTCTGGCTGCCTTGGCTGTGGCCACGGCCGGCCATGCGCGCATCTCCCTGCGCTGGTGTGGGGTGGCGGCTGGCTCCACCTTGACGATGCACACATCAGGCGCCACATCCTCCTCATCCTCCTTGTCCTCGTCCTCCTCGGGCTTGGGCAGCTGTGCGGGGGCAGCTGGCGGTAGCTGGATGAAGCGGGCCAGCGCACCGTGGCAGCACACCACCATGTGCTCTATCTGGAGGTAGCTGGCCGCCGTCAGGTAGTTGACTGGGTCGCGTCTGGCAAACTCCAGGGTGCCCGTGTACCAGGACAGCAGCAGGTCAGCCAGCACGGGGTTGGTGTGGGCCTGCAACATGCGCAGCTCAGCTGCGGGGTTCAGCAGGAACTGGTCGCGCAGGAAGGGCGAGAAGGCATCCAGAATGACGCGATGGCCACAGAAGGGCAGGCTCTGCGCCACGATGGTGACATTGCAGAAATGGTCCTCGGCCTGCAGCCACGTCATGGAGCACAGCACCACTGCCTCGTGCCCCCGCAGCTGGAAATGCAGCACCTCCGCACACGACTGATTTATTAAAATACAAATATTGATCTAGTATCGATATCCAACTGAGACGGACAAAGACTCTCTAACGGTTTAAAGTTAGAAAGTGTATGTTTATTTGGCGCCAGGCACTGTGTGGGATAGCTCCCTAAAACGCCGAGCCCCAATACAAACAAATACAAAGCTTTTTATTTACAAAAATTATGAATATCCAAAATATAAATGTATATTCATAACATTAACACTTCCCATTCTCTGCTTCGTATGGAAATGAGATTAAATGTCATTAAGCATGTGTAATGTATTCTCTGAATTGAGTCAGTGGTCTCGAATTGGGTCAGTGGTCCCAGATAGATGAAGTAAGCTCATCTCCCTCATTTTGACCTTTCTCACCTTTTTGAACTTTAACAATCTTAATTACTTTAGTGACCTCTAAATTTCCTTTTGCGTGACTTTTGGATCGGTTCTCACAGAGGGAGGAAATTGGTAATTGTCTCTGTTCCCTAGACCAACTTATCAATGTTTCTGTTCCTCATTCTAAGCACAGCTAAACAAACATACAAGTGACAGATCATCAATTATTCAGTAATCAATTACTAACATCTTGAAAACCATTTCAAGTCCAGCTCTCCTAACTATTAATTAACTTTAGCCAGGCCTCAATTCCCTCCTATTCTAACTAATTTCAACACAGCTAGCCTATAACTAAAATCCTTATGTTTCATTTAAATCTGTTTCACAACGACATGGCCCAGCACTGGCAGGGAGCTGGGAGGTACTGGGAGGGACTGGGAGGGGGGTTAGAGGGACTGGGGGGCACTGGGAAGGACTGGGAGTGGGGTTAGAGGGACTGGGGGGTGCTGGGAGGGACTGGGAGGGGGGTTAGAGGGACTGGGAGGCACTAGGAGGGACTGGGAGTGGGGTTAGAGGGGCTGGGAGTGGAATTAGAGGGGCTGGGGAGCGCTGAGAGCAGGGTCACAGGGACTGGGAGGGACTGGGAAGGACTGGGAGCAGTGTTAGAGGGACTGGGAGGGACTGGAGTGCACTGGGAAGGGGGATGTGGGGACGGGCAGGGACTGGGAGGGACTGGGAGTGGGGTTAGAGGGACAGGGAGCGGGGCTGAAGGGACTGGGTGGGTTGGGAAAGACTGGGAGGGATTGGGAGCAGGGATACGGGTAGTGGGAGAGACGGGAAGAGGGACTGGAGAGACTGGGAGGGATTGGGAGCAGGGATACGGGTACTGGGAGAGACAGAAAGAGGGACTGGAGAGACTAGGAGGGATTGGGAAATGGATACAGCAACTGGGAGCAATGGGAAGAAGGACTGGAGGCACTGGAGGGACTGGAAACGCCCCTGGGGCACTGGGAGGGAGCACTGGGAGGGTCACCAGTGAGACTGGGAGCACTGGGAAGGGGCGATGGGCGAACTGGGAGAGTTAGAGGAGAGCACTGGGTGCACTGGGAGGGCTGACTGTGGAGACTGGGAGCGCCAGAAAGGGTTCCTGGGAGCTCTGGGGACAATGGGAGCTCTGGGAGGGAGGCCAGGGAGCATGGGGGAGGTCACTGGGAGTTACTGGGAGCACTGGGGGGGGGTCGCTGGGAGGTCACTGGTGCCGCTTACTGGGAGCACTGGTGGGGGAGGGCAGCTCTGGGAGTCACGTGGCTGCACCTGCGGGGGGGGGAGGGGGGGTGGAAGACAAGGCCACGCTGTGACGTCACCGCGTGTGCTCCCGCCGCCATTGCCGCGCCCCCTCCCCCATCCTGCCTCCCCCCGCGCCCCCTGATTGGTCTCGCCAGGGCCGGGCCCCCCATCTCTCCCCTCCCCCTGTCGCCACTGGCCTCCCCCCCACCCCCGTGGCCCCCCCGGCCACGCCCCCCACCGTTACCACCTGAGCCTCAGGTGCATGGCAGCGCCGGGCCTGGGGGCCTGGGGGAGGGAGGGAGGGAGAGCGGGAAGGGCACGGGGCATTGTGGGATACAGGCGGACCCGGCCGCAGACCTCCCCCCTCCCTCCTCACAGTGCCACAGGGCATTGTGGGATACAGGCGGATCCAGCCGCGGACCCCCCCCACCTCACAGCACCGCGGAGCATTGTGGGATACAGGCGGACCCGGCCTCAGACCTCCCTCCTCCCTCCTCACAGCACCGCTGTTATTGAAAAAGGTGTTCGTGCTTGCAATCTTACAAAATTAATGAAGGAAAACAAGTCTTATCATTTTTGGTTAGAACTGTTGGTAGCTTTGCGTATTTTTGAAGAACAATATTAGAAAATGTTGTGTGAGTGCAGTTTGTCATGATGCGGTAGCCAACTAGGCAGCATTTTCTTTGGCAGTAGAGAGAAGCCATCCTGGGAAGGTATTATGTTCCACTGGAATAATGTTAGGATCCCACTCCTGACATCAATTAAGGTTACGATCCATTGGAATAATATTAGGGTCCAGTTGTTAAAAGATGACTGCCTGAATTAAAAGACATTATGCTAAAGTCAATAATATGGATTGTATTTAACAGCAAATGTGAGAGGGAGAGGTAGAAATAGGAACGGGGTGGGGAGAAAGAGAGAGAGACAGATTATGGTCACCACGACATCTCCCCCGGCCCTTCTTCTTCTGGTCTTCTCAATGGTGGGATCCCCAGAGTATTTTTCTGGAGACACCACTTCTATACAGACCAAGTCATAGAATGACAGAATCAACTAGGTTGGAAAAGTCGTTTGAGATCATTGAGTCCAACCTCTGACTTAACACCACCTTGTCAACTACACCATGGCACTGAATGCCACATCCAGTCTTTTCTTAAACACCTCCAGGGATAGTTACTCCAGAGACGTACATGCTGTTCCCACAACTTGGGATGGTATGTGTGTAAGCATTTGCTTCCTTTCCCACAGTTTGTAATGATGGGAATTTTGGTCCAAATAGATGACCCAGATCTGCCTCACCAGGCTGGCATCTTCCTGTTGTTGCATCCATGCTTTTCCCACAGTCTGCACAGTGGAATCTTGTCTGGTGTGCTAATTCCAAACATTCCACCTTTTGTAGGCCTGAAATTAATGCCTTCTTGTTTGCCATCTGTGCCTGTTTTGGTGGCTTATTTTCTGAGAACTTCCTCCTGTGACAGTGCTTCGAAACAAGTTTACTGTGTTAAGTCCTGACAGAAGGATACTGTAGAGACTAATCTGGAAGGAAGGACTGTATAAAGGAAAAGGAAAGAGTATGTAAACATTCAGCCACTGGGAGCTGTGAAAGCAGGAGAATGGATGGAAGCTTCATGCACTGTAGCAATGTCTAAATTACTAGGACAACAGTTTTCTTTGGCTCTGGAGGGAAGTCCTACACTGGTTTTGTTGGCTGTAGGAAATTTCATAACTGAGGAGTATCGCTTTTGTTAACAGGGACTTTTTATGAGTGATTCAGTACATCATCTGCAGTTCATCTTTTCCACATTTCTACATAGTGCCATATATGAACCTGGACAGATGTTAAAAATAATTTATCCTTAGACAAAGATTTCTGTAAGCCAAAACAACTGAAAACTGAGATGGAACTACACTTAAGAGGAAACTCGATCTTACATAGGGTATCAGGAAGCAGGCCTTGTTTTGCCCTGATGTCCCTAGTGTCTGGATATTTTTACTTTGCAATCCAAGTCTGATTCCTACAGATACTGTGGAGGTAATCTACACAGGCAGTTTCCATGCCAATGTGCTTGGTTTCATTATGATGCTCTGAAGTCTGTAAATATTAAGAAAGAGTTTAGACTGTTCTAGGGGAAAGTAAGTTGTAAGTCAGAATTTATTTGCATGTCTGAAATTTCAGGACAGAGGTAATTGCTTCCAATGTTACTATTACCAATATAAAAATACTTACATTAAGGGGTTTCAGTTTGGGTTTTGTATTTGGCTTGTTTTGATTTTACTTGACAGTGATTGTTGAAAGATTTTTCCTTTTTTTTTTTTTTTTTGTGTCTTTGGCCTTTTAATAAAATATTACTTTGTCTAAACTGGCCTTTGCCAACACATGCCTGCGTCAGCTCTCGTTGTCCCTTATTGAATCAATTTTAATTTGCATCTGCTCTATCATGTCCATAATTTGTCTTTCACAAAGTCATGGCTCATAGCTTCATTAATCATGCCAAAATTTCTGACTTTCAAAGTTTCTGTGGATAGCTTGGGTGCTGATGGAATGGATTTTAGTGTTGAGATTCATACTTGTGTTGTAGTGTTTTTGAATTCTGGACAGGCATGTTTGCTTTTCATCATGCAGACACTCATTCACTGACTTACTTGGGGAATGTCATGCATATTTACGGAAAGGAATTTCTCATCTAAAGCTTGAATACATTATTTGTAATTACTATTATTATTGATTATGTCAATGTTATATTGTTGCTGTGGCTGTGAATGTGGTTGTTATTTTCCCCTAAAACTGGAATAATAATTTCAGAATCAGAATTGCTGTTTAATACACTTCCACTGGGTGACTGTGGACACATTGCTTAGAACTTATGAGTCAGTTTTTTTCTGAGTTTAGGCACAGTGTCTAAAAATCCATCTGGGCTAAGAAATGAGACCAGGCCACCCCATACAGAACAGATATCCATCTACCACAATGAAAATGGTTAGAAAATCATCTGGTTTGAATATGCAGAGCATAATAATTCTGTTTCCTAATTTCCCTGTACTTGACTTTGCATGCTTCCAGTACTTTTTGTACCTGTCTCAGGAAGTAATTAAAATTTTAAAATGAAATTTGATTATGCATATCACATCTAGCTACATGCAAACCTAAAGACATGAGTTCTTTCTTTCTAGCTGTGTATTTCAACAGGAAAAGGCCTTTGCTCTGTAACTTCAATGAAAGAGTACTATGGAGTAACCTACCTTCTCCCATTAGTATTTAGGAACATTTCATCAAGGGAAATACCTGTTATTAAAAAAATCCCTAATTTACATGTTCAAATGAGACTGCTTTTCAAGTTTCTTACTCACCCATCTGAAGATAGAGGGAAAAATTCTATACAATGGAATCTTGTCTATTACATTTACATATGCTGGTGAACAGACAATGGAAGTGTGGAAGTTTATCAATTTGACTATAGAACACAATTTCTAAAATATATTTATAAAGTCAACTTGAACACGATTATAAACATACCAGTGAGAAATACAGTTGAAGCCAAAGGAAGATAGATAAAATTTGCAGAGACATTCCTTAAGTTTCTATTCTCTTTTAAGAACTATTTAATGGTTAAACTGTTATTTAAACTGTAATCTAAGTTTTTATTTCAGGCACATGATCTGAAATAAACCCTATGTTCATTAAATGTGCTTTTCTGAAAACATGTTGTACTGTTCATATTAGAAATGGGGAAAGAATAATAAAACTGGGAAAGCTAATAGCAGGCTCTCACAATTATTTATATAATTATCTTGTCTGTAATGCAGACTAATACCAGTATAGATCCCACGAGATATTATCATTGATATTATTTAATTTATGGAATAGGAGTTATGTCACAAACCCCAAATTTTGTTCTCTTTACTTTGCTCATTCATATTACATGAATTTATTCTTTATCACATCTGAAATCCATTACCATGTTACTCATAGCAAGTATTCATAAATTGTATTTTTTATTTCCTCTCTCTGAAGGATATTAAATGTATATGACAACTCATCTCAAATTTTAGGTTGAATTTCAGCATTTTTCCCATTTTGAAAATTAGGTTTTCAAGGTACATCTTATATTTGCTATAGAGACACAGTTTACATCAACTATCTCAATAAATTATAACATTTTTCATTTTGTATAACAGGAAATAGAATGCAGACCTGTCCTTAAGGATAATTTTAATGTAATGTAAAACACAGTATGGCTATGTATAATTATGAATTTCTTCAATGAGCTTTGTTTATGGGAAGTGACCGTTCTGAACTACAGTAGTACATTGAAAGTTGTAAGATCTGCTAGATTTTATCAGAAAAGAAAGGGTTTAATCTTTCTTAAATGATAATTTAAAGATTTGCTGATCTTAGATTATCTTAATCTGTCTTGCCTAAGCAAAGTTAGATAAGGTGACATACTGGGTGGCAAGACTTACCAGGGAGAATTTCAACATGACATTTGGGAAATAATCATAACTAAACAATTCATTTTATATAGATTGCCAATACAATTTCAGATAATGTATTACCCATTCTGATGACATGAACAATTTCTTTGCCACAATTATTTTGTAACATCTTTGAATTTTTAAAATTTATTTTTAAGAAAATGCATTTAATCTTCCTGGGCCAGAAAGGGACTAAATCTAAACCAGGAGTTTCTCATCAATGGTATAATGAGTAAGACAGAACAGTGGATGTGTCAGTAAAATTAACAGCTGCTATGGCACTCAGAGAACTATAAACACTTACCAGCACAGAAATTAGTCAAAAAGACAGGGACAGATTGATGTATAAATAACTGCTTTTAATTTAGCCGAGCACTACATAGTTAAAAATAATTAGCATTTTTCTCAAAAAGAGTGAAGAGTGTGATAAATGCTAAGATTTGTAGAAATTTAAAACACTTCAAGAAGATTTTTTTA
This sequence comes from Corvus hawaiiensis, assembly GCF_020740725.1. Classification (NCBI taxonomy): domain Eukaryota; kingdom Metazoa; phylum Chordata; class Aves; order Passeriformes; family Corvidae; genus Corvus; species Corvus hawaiiensis. The sequence goes on along the minus strand of NC_063215.1, from coordinate 22,777,126 downwards.
AGGGGCTGGTTAAAACTTCCAGGAAAGAGATTTCCAAGAACAGTTTGAAAGGATAGCCTTTCACACAATGGACAATAAACTGAAGATTTACTAAACAAAGACTTCTTCTATCTTACTTCAGTTTTAAGTAGAATAAATTAACTAAAATAGAATAGAATAGATTTATTCTGTCATACTACTAGACACTGAAAAGGAGAGACAGGGCCATATATTACTCTTAGTTTCCACTACTGCACACGGTAGTATCTCTGCAGAAGTTATTTAAATGTCATTGGTTTTATTCCAAAGTAACTAAAAGGGTTTAGCTAATTGTTATTAACCAGTTTAACACAGAAGACCAAAGGAAACTAAGCCTCTGTGAATAAAACAGATCAGACCCAGAAAGGTTCAAAATATACCCAAAAAACATGATTAAAATCAAACAAGGTTAGATGTTGGTGTCAAAAAAAAAAATTGATATATTTTATTTAATATTAAAAGAGGCAAAGAGAAAGGAAGAGGAAAGAAAGAAAGGAATGGAAAAAGAGGTGTGTGCAGGGGTGGGGGGACAGGGTCCCAGTGACGTCTCGTTGCTCCCCTCTATCTTCTTGGTGGTGAGGGTCCCCTGCCGCTGAAAGTATAGAATCCAATGGATTAATATATGTTTGGGCAAAGTGGGAATGCCCAGGTGCCTCCCCTGGAATGGGCAAGTTTGACACTGTCCCCTGCAAGACTCTGGATCTGTTGCGTCACGTGCAGTGCTCTGGGAACCCCTTCACGGGGGGCCTTTGGTAGGCTGTGACACCCCCTCTGCTGTCATTCACGTGGATGCAGCTGTTTCCAGGCTCAAGGCCCCCACAGCTGAACTGGTGTGAACAGCCGAGGATGGGTGTTAACTGCATCTGACCAGAGGCTTTTTCACTACACACCCAAGACCTCTCCTCCCCCCACACTTTGGTGTGAGGATCTGTGCAAGCCTCGAAGCTGATGACCCTGGGACTGTGGTCTCCACCCTGAAGGTGCTAAGCTCGATCCCTCTCTGAAAGTATTCTTCTCCCCCTGACTTACTTTATCTTCATCAAGGAGCAATTCAGGTCCCCATTCAGGGTTTTGGTGGTTTTCTCTGCAGGTTTTGTACAGTTTTGCTGTAATAGGCAAAAGTCCTTCATGAAGATTTTTAAGCCAGAAACTATAACATTTCAGTCTTCGACTTTGATGATAAAGAATAACATCTGTTGGCTAATGCACAGGACCTACATTCTTCAGTTTGGTGAACATCCAGTAGTGGAATGCCATCTGTAGGACTTTGTGGTGGTTCGGACAGAGACGGACGGTGACGAGATCTCTATAGTCTGATCTTGGGACATGTGAGGTTTATTGCAAAGGGCGTGGGTATTGGGGCACTGCTTAGAGCTGCAGCTGGCAGCTCTGAGCAGGCCCGAGAGAGCAAGAGAGTAAGCGAGTAAGTAAGGAGAGAGAGAGAGAGAGAGAGAGTGTAAGAGTGTGTGAAGTGTAAGAGAGGAATGGAATGGTCTGGTGAAGTCCTGGTTACAATACAATAAATCATCTTCTGTACTAAATATTCTAATTGTCACTAACCAATCTAATACAAGATACAAATCCTATAGCATTTACATACAGCCTATAAGAGTTCTTATATTACCATAGAGTGTTACATCTTAACTTCTAAAAACTACTCTTTGGACCCCTTCTGCTGAGCTAGTAGGGTCTGCTCTGACCCTTGGACCTGCCTGCAAGCAGAGGGTATTGTTCAATCAAGAGGGGATTACCTTCAGTCGGCCATACCATTGTTTTCCAGTTGTTCAGTAACTAAGACTTGGTATTTCAAAAGTGGCTTTCATTTCGATGTTGCCTGTAGTTTTCATATTCCCAAAATCTTTTGTCAGGCAATCATATTTATAAGGCTTTCCTGTTTCATCTTCCCCAACAGCCATCAAAACAGCTTTTCTGAAGAGTAATTTCTTCATTGAAACTACTTGTTGAAAACCACTGAGTTTAATTGTTGCATCCATCATTTTGATTATTGAATATTTGCTATAGCTGTCCAGTGTTTACTTTGGGAACATTTTATACATACTGTACAAAATAATACATGCTGTGTTAATCCTCTTTATGTGTATTACTGCATGACCTGAGCCAGTTTATAATTTGTGCAGGATTAAAATCATTATCAAGCATATGCTTTGTCAGTTTGGACAAAAGACATAAGTAACACTTGGATATTGATTTACTAAAATATGGATAAGGATCTAGTATCGATATCCAACTGAGATGGACAAAAACTCTCTAACAGTTTAGAGTTAGAAAGTGTATGTTTATTGGGCGCCGGACAGCTGTGTGGAATAGTTTCCTAATACCCAGTGACAAAATATAGACGGTTACAGAGTCTATTTATCCACAAAAGTTATGAATATCCAAAATACAAATACATATTTATAACAATGACCCCTCCTACTCTCCGCTTCGTATGGAAATTAGCTTTAATGTCATTAAGCATGCATAGTATAGTTTTTAAATTGAGTCGGTGGTCATTATTAATTGAGGAGTGGCCTTAGGGATAAAGGAATAATAGTCTTCCTCATTTTGAACTTTCCACCTTTCTGGGTTTTGACAATACAAATGGCCTCTTGGGGAACATCCAGCTTCGTCTTTATGACTTCTGAATAGTATATGGATGGGAAAAATTAGCAATTGTTTAAATTCCTTTAGATCTATTTATCAATGTTTTCTGGTTCTCATTATAAACACAGCTAAGCAAATATAGAAAGACAATCATCTGCAACTTAAAAGCTTATTTCTAACTTAACTCTTAATCAGTCTCAACTGGACTCACTTCCTCTAATTAATTCTAGCAAAACTAATCTTTCACTAAAATCTTAGAATCTTAATATTTCTTTTAAAGTTTGTGTTTCAATATAAGTAACAACCTAATTTCACAAAAACAGGTTGTGAACCTAATCCAGTTCAATTCCAGATTCAAATTTATATGAACTTAAAAATAAATCACAAAGCTGGCCATTTCTTCAAATAGGAAATTAACAGTCATAAATAAAAGAAAATTGGAAAAATAACTTGAGACATCTTTTAATGGCCTTACAAGTAACCACCCCCAAAATATCTCCAGTGTACAGTTTTTCAGAAAATCAAGGGGCAGAACTGATAAGTGAAATGAGAGGATAAAAAATTCTAGTTAGTAGAAGTCTGAAAGCAACATGATATATTGACAATAACTTTAGAAGAGCACAGGCTGGCAAAATGTAGTATTGCTATAATTAACATCTAGGATAATACAAGCAATTTTTAACACCTTGTAGGCTTCTATTGATCATGGAACTTAGCATGATGATACTAAGCAGAAAATACAAATAAAACTTGCTAACAATTGTAAATGTTGATCAAACTATAAATTAAAGTAATGTGTGATAACACCTAAAGTGTTTACATTCAAGGATGTTGGTATGGTAATATTTATCAAAGTTAATTAGCTTTGTCAGAAAAGAAGCAATATCCAACAAGCTTCTAGAACTAGTTAATAAAATGTCAGCCTTAGTGGGATTTATCTTCATAAAAATTCTTTACTGTTCATATATTAATATTACCCAAACAATCAGTCAAGACTGAGACAGCTCAAGTAAAATTAGGTAGAAGTGCTGGATAAATAAAGTGCTGGATTTAGTTAGTACTAAATCATATTGAGAAACAAGAAATTACAGGTATCACATACACCACCAGCAGATATTTTCTGAACTGAACCCCCAAAACAAGTTCATCTATAAATATTTAAATACAAACATAATGTAATGTTAAATATGCATCATAAAAGACAAGGCTTTTCATATGAAAGTAGCAACCAGAAATTGGGGACAAATAATGTCATTCAGTAGATTATTCAATAAATCAAGATACAGAATTTGAAAGCATCTGAGAATCTTGTATATGAAATACCATACAATTATTATATTCAAATCTGTGTATATTTTATTTTCTGATGCAGATAAGGATAATATTACACTGTTGCACAGAGATAATCACAGCAAGTAGGATGTAGATGATATCTTGTTAGTTGATGCTCTGTTGAAGCAAACTCAGGAATTTGATCATAGAATCATATAATGGTTTGGGTTGGAAGGGACCTTAAAGATCATCTAGTTCCAACCCTTCTGCCATGGGCAGGGACATGTTTCACTATACCAGGAATTTCTTCCTAAACCCTAATCTAAACCTGCTGTTTTTCAGTTTAAAGCCATTCCCCATTGTCCTGTCACTAGACGCTCTTCTAACTATTGTCTCTCTGTCTTAGCGCAGGCTTTCTTCAGGAAGGCTACAGTTAGGTCACCCAAAGCCTTCTCCTTTCCAGGCTGAATAATCCCAATTCTATCAGCCTTTCCTGGGTGCTCCATCCCTCTAATCATTTTGATAGCTCTGGACTCACTCCAACAGGTCAACATTCTTCTTGTGCTGGGGCTCCCAGAGCTGGATTCACTACTGAAGATGGGGGTCTACCGGAGTGGAGGAGCAGACTCCCCTCCCTCGTTCTGCCGACCACGCTGCTTTAAATGCAGCCCAGGACACGTTTGTCTTTCTGGGCTGTGAGTGCACATTTCCAGGTCATGTTCAGCCTCTCATCCACCAGTGCCCCGAAGTCCTTCTCAGCAGGGCTGCTCTTGATCTGGTCATTCCCCAGCCTGGATTGATACTGGACCAACCCAGGTGCAGCACTTTGCACTTCGTCTTGTTAGACCTCATGGGATTCCCATGGGTCCACTTCTCGAGCTTGTCCAGGTCCCTCTGGATGGCATCTCATCCTTCAGGTGTGTCAAGTGCAACACTCAGCCGTGTACAAAGCCTCTTACTTATTGTGAAGAGGCAGCTGGAGGGATGAGGTGGGCAAAGGATTTCACTTTCTACCACGAGCATGGACTACCCTCCATTCACTCCTTTCTTTACAACTGCTGCTTTCTTCTTGCTGAGGGATGGATAGAGCATCCCCTTTATCTTGAATTGTTTTGGCTGGATGCTGCTGTTCAGGGAGGCCAGAGCTTGGTTCCAACAGCCTGTCTGCCTTTCTGAGTTTGCCTGACCTTGCTCCCAAGAGGGTGATGACACAAATTGAACTCTAGAGCCTGTAGGGTATCTGCACCATGCCTGCCTGAACTGCCACACCACACCCTGGGCTGCTCCTGCTCCCTGGGTGCAGCTTTTGTATGGACATGGTGGGTGTAATCTCTGCTGACTGACCACACTGAGGCAGAGCTGTCTCTGAGTCATGGCTCCACCATGGAAGATCTATTAAATGAGAGAAATATTTGCTTCTTTTAGTTATGGATATAGAACTGATGCCATAAAGATTTTTTGCCTTTTCTTTTATACCCCTGTTATACCTTTTTTACAACTTCTGTATTCTTAGTGCTTTTTGCCTACATTCTTGGACTTGTTTGTCAAGCTAAGAGACTAAACATTTTAGAAGCTTTGTAGTTAGGGGTCAGTGTGCCCCAGATCCCAAAACCCTCTCCAGAACACATTCTGTAAACTAAGATAGAACCATCCAGGGGAAGGCTCCTTGGGCAGGGGGGCTCACTTGAGCCTCTCATTGGGGAATCTTTGATAGATATGCTAATTAGTAAAACTGTAATGTTATACCCAATCTTTTGGGGGGGCATTTTTTTTCTGCGAGGTGCATTTCGATGCATATGACCTGGACGTGTGCACCTAAGGATCCTTAAAATAAATACTAAGGTAAAATCCCTTTTCCCCTTCTAACCATGTATAACTCTTGATTTTAAGACCAGGAAAAGGCATCAGAACAAGTGGCAATATTCTCCTGAAACTCTGAAAGTTTACAGAGTAGAATAGCTATGCAGGAGATCTCAGTGGCAAGAAGTGATCTAAGACCAAAAGGTATCATTTGAAATGGTGACTCATATGTACACGATGTTTCATTCAGGGATCTGAATTAGTTTTCATAGGCTGTACATATGAACTGAACATTGTCAATAGATGGTGAACTTCAGGGGTGACTACTTTCAAAAGAACACTGAAATCCTAAAGGTAGAGGCCACAGACAATCTCAGAAATGACAGGAGTTTGAAAAAACATTAACAGTTGTATATGTAAGAAGTGAGTAGGGCTATGGGCCTACTAATATACATATTTTTTGCTCATGCATATGCATTTTTAAGAATATTAATAGTTACTTCACTTCTTTAGAAACTACTTGCTGATGTATCTTCAATTAACACTTTATTAGTCCATAACCTCATTTAAAACTTTATCTGCCTTTTAATGGGGATGGGTAAAGTTCAGCTTTTAACTATGGAATATTTTTTATACTGTCATGCTAATATAGTAACACTAACTACCATAGTCCTGATACAAACATTAAAGAAGCCCAGTGGGAGCCTAACCTTTAACACAAATGAACTGTGAGTCTAGACATAAAGGCAGAATTGTTCTCCATATGACTTGAGATACAATAAGGAGTATAAAAATACACTCCATGATATTACACATTTACATAAGGTGTAGTAAAATATACTAACATGTCTCCAAGCAATAAGTGAAGAACACAGAGAAATTGATATTCTAATTTTGTCTCATAAAAAAGATGCGAGGAAATTAAAAAGTCACCCAGAGGGAACTCAGACTGAAATTATCAAAGAAGCAGTGGAAAGTAGTTGATGAAACAAATGAGAGAAAACAAAGGTGAAAATTAGGACAGAGAAAATTCAGATGGATTTTGGTTTTACTTGAAACTGGACCTTTGGCCATCAACTGAAAGGAAAAGATCTGTTTTGGCTATGTCTGTAATATATTTTCATCATAGCATCTTACATGTTCACCTAAGGTAGTTTCCTTTAAAGGTTTAACCCAGAAGAAACATGAGATGAAGAACAAGCTTCAGTGTATACAGTGCCAAAAAAGAGTTGAACATGACTATGATAATAATATAGGAAAAGGAAAGCAGTACACTCACTTCCATTTTAAAGATAGGACTTTAGAGTTGACTACTTTTAAAGTAGAGTACTTGTTTTGGTTTTTTTTTTTTTCTTTTCCTGGAAGCTGTACACTTTTTATGATTATATTAACAACAACCGTTATGATGAAGATGGTGATGATGATACTACTACTACTACTACTAATAATAGTAAATCAAAACAATAAAAGACCAACCTCCTTTGTTGAAGAGTAGGAGAAGAGTATTGAGACCAATCCGAAGCAAGTATTTTAATTTTGCAGGTAAATGTTTTCTCAGAAACAGTAAGTTCCAATAGACTGCAATAGTGAAGTATGAATCCACAAAATATGTCAAAAGGAGAAAAGGGTTTGGTTCTTTTATTATATTATTTCAGTAGATTGCTCTGCAACTGAGTGAAGATCAGCAGAAATTTTTTTATAAATTCCTGATGAAGAACAAAGTTGTCTAATGTAGGATAAGAGGAGAAAAGTGTATGTACCTCAGCATTCCCCTGATGAGATTTCTTCACCTTCATTTACATTTTCCCTGTACTACAAAAGCTTAATTTCAATTACTGAAGCCAAAATTCAGGTATAGACTAGTAACTACTGATGCTATCTTAAGGAACATTTGTAGCATCATACAGGCAATTGATTAATTACATATGTCAAAGGAACGTTACAACCCATTAAAGGAAGTATTTGGCAAACACTGAGACTTCAGTTAATCCTTCTTGCTACATAAATCTCCTTATTAAAAAGATGGCTTCATCTGATCCTTGAAGCACAGAAGAAAATAAATAAAATGTCACACTGAAAGTTAAAATAGACATCTTATTTTTCCAACTTAATCTTTTATGTAGAGTCCTTCTACATAGAGCATAGGACATTTCAGATATCCAACTTATATTATGGATAATGGGAATAATAGCAATATTTTACTAATACGCTTTGGTTTTCATCCATGTTTGCAAACCTGGGTAAGGAAAATCTTTCACCCTATTTTACTTCTAAATCACAGAATAAACTTACAGAAACACCAATTGTCAAGGTCATATTACAAGGAAGGGATTATCTAGAAGTGAGTTTTCTACTCTCTACTGGTTAAAAAGTTACCTTGTTATAGCTTGCATAGGCTCTCTGACACGGGAGGATTACTTTCTGTTAGCTTTAACCTTGTTCTTTGCTAGCTGTTTTAAATCATGTAGAATGATGTCATACTGATAAAATTAAGTACATCTCTGAGGACAAACTAAGAGTTTGATTCATGATGGAAGAAATGGCTACCATAATTACTGCTGGTGATTTAGGAGTAAGTGAGGAATAAAACACTGTTGGGGTCCCTTCCCTGCCGTGTAGCCCTGGGAGAGGGGCCCTGAGGGCACAGGCACGGGGTTTCCCTGCCCCTGCTCAGCCTCGTTCCCATTGGTTGGTTTGTGTTCCCTGCGCGGGCAGAAGGACCCTTGGTCCCGTGACTGGAACAGTTCCTGGGCAGAGCCCCGGCCATGCGGCTGGAGAAATAAACACCTCTGAAACAGCTATCAAGAATCTGTCTGTCCACCGTAAGATATTTCCTTTCCACGGGACTCCTGGTTTGGTATACGCATGTTGCAGTATCCCCACTGCAACAAAATGGTAGAGAATTGAGAGCAGAACGATCCCCGATCCCTAAGCGACTGATTTGTGTGAGTAAACCCTGGAAACTTTGGATTCCTCTTCTTGGTTTTGCTTTGCTATTCCATATCTAAACTATGGAGGAACCGTGGGAAGACTCTTGGCTCTCAGAGCCACATATGGACATTTATCTTAAACTTAAAATGATTCTTGAACAACGATTTGTAAATTTTAGCTTGATTCAAGCTCAAAAAGAACTGAAACACTTCCTGGCATGGTTGTTTAAGAACTTTTTCTATGTTTCTTGGGATTTAATTCTTACCAAGGGCTTTTGGAAAACCGTTTGGACACAGTTAATACTGGAGTCAAAATATATGCCGATGGAAGAATATTTTCGTGAATATTATTTAGTTACCGAGACTGTTGAGCAATGCCAGCTGTGTCCTGGCGAAGGGAAGCCTGGCGCAGGGACCGTGCGGCCCAGGCCACGTGCACCGAGCGCTCTGCGAGCAGCAGCGAGGCAGTTCCCGCATGCGGGCGGAGCCACGCGAGCCGCAGTGTCGGTGGCGGAGCGAGGCGCGGCGGGACCCGGTGGTGCCTGCCCGGCCCCGTGCAGCACGTGGTGGAGCGAGCCCTGTGAACGCCTGACCGAGAGGGGCGGCGCGCGGGCGGCGGCTGGCGGCGGTGCCGGTGGAGCGGAGCCGCACCCAGCCGAGACGCGCGCTGGAGCAGGGTGCGGGGGGGGTCATCGCTCGGGGGCCCGGCCGAGACGTGGGTACAGCGCCCGGCATTGGCAGTGAAGCTGCGACCAGAGGAGGCGACGCACGGAGAACTGAGCAGCCCGGCCCGGCCCGGCCCGCGCAGCCCCGAACGCGACCCCGGGAAGAGCGCGCAGGCACCAGCAGCCCCGAGAATTCCAACACGGGAGCGACCGAAAGAGAGAGCAAAGACGCAGTGAGACAGAAAACAGCAGCCACTTGGAAAAAGGAAAAGATCATAGTAACTAAGATCTTAGGGATAGTAAAATGGTATAATGTTAAGCAAAACTATGGTTTTATAACAAGGTGTGACAACCAGCAAGACATATTCGTGCATAGAACTGCTATTAAAAAGAATAACCCTGAAAAATGCATCCCAAGCTTGGGAGATGGAGAAGTCGTGGAATTCAAAATTATACGAAGTAGAAAAGGGTTACAAGCATCGCAGGTCACTGGGCCTGATGGTGTTCCTGTAAAAGGCAGTATATATGCAAAAAATCGTAGTCATGTTAGACAATATCTCCCTTGTAAACCCCCCCTACAGTCTCCTTTTCCTAATCCCACCTTCCTCTTTTACCCTATATCCTATTACCCCCAGTGTATTCCCAATCCGTTTTTTCATCCATGGTTTCCCTCACAAAACCATGCTTTTGCCAATTGTTTCCCCAAAAATCCCTTTCCAATGCCGAGTGGGGGATGAAAAGGGGGAGGGAAGAAGTTAAACCCTCTCCTGCCTCAGTTTCCCCACAAAGCATGCTCAGAGTTCTGTCTCCCTTCTGTCAGCCCTAAGATGTTCCACAGAATCTGATTGGACATTTAAAGACTCAGGAGGGTGGCTTGTTTTGTTTTGAAACTGTTCTTGTTATGTTTATCCAGTTGTTTTCATTCTCCTTTTATTAAAATAAAACGAGTGAGGTGTTGGGGTCCCTCCCCCGCCGTGTAGCCCTGGGAGAGGGGCCCTGAGGGCACACACACGGGGCTTCCCTGCCCCTGCTCAGCCTCGTTCCCATTGGTTGGTTTGTGTTCCCTGCGCGGGCAGAAGGACCCTTGGTCCCGTGACTGGGACAGTTCCTCAGCAGAGCTCCGGCCATGCGGCTGGAGAAATAAACATCTCTGAAACAGCTATCAAGAATCTGTCTGTCCACCATATATATTTCCTTTCCACGGGACTCCTGGTTTGGTATATGCGTGTTGCAGGATCCCCACTGCAACAAAACACATTCAAAATAATGCTCATTGCCGTATCTTATTTATATTTCACTCTTTACAAAATGGTTTGCCAGAGTTGATAAAATCTGACTAAGGCTAACATGGTAAAGAAGACACTAAACTAGCTTCTCATTGCAGAGCAGAGCAGAATTTTACCCACGTCGAGCAAGGAAATAATTTCAGAGTGAAAATTGTCCAGTGCTATTGTCCAGTGTCAGTACTACACTGAGGTACTAGGTCTTGAATCCCAGACCAATATGAGAAGGAAGATAGTTAACTTAGCACTCCTGGATCTACGGTTCTGCCATTATCACTAACACATAAAGCATTAGCATATTGTAATGGGAAATCACTCCCACAGTCAAAGATTAAAATATTGCAGACAAACAAATAATACACTATAAATCCCAGATGGCAGTGGCCAGAAAAAAACTACTGTAAAACTAGATTTTTTTTAATGTACCCAACCATTTGCAGTGCTCCCACCCTACTTCACAACTGAACAATATAAAGACTTGGCACTCTTGCATGAATTTACCTTATATAATAAAACTGTGCAGTATATTCAATACACAATTATGATGAGCTGTGCCTTTTTCATAAGTACATCAGTTACATTAACAAATTACACCCAACTGAACCATAAACTCTATTACTTCTTTCAAACAATCTCAATAATTTAGAATCCTAGATTATTGCAATGACTCTTTAGATGGCCAAGTTGACGCAAAGAATATTGTGCCTCTCACAGCTTTTACTAGGGCTTTTTTACTGCCTCCAAAGTCAAAGTGAAAAAATGTCTAAGTTCAATAAAAGTTCAAAGTGTTAGCAATTTTAATCACACAGCATTTTCAAAATGTAAGAATTTATAAAATTGGTAATATCCCAGTTTTACAAACTTTAATACATAAAGAAACTGCTATTTCCAAGCAAAGTCGAAAGCATAAATGGTGTGGTCAATACCGAAATATTAATACAGAGTAGGACCTATTTTTATATTTCATGTAATCTCTTGTATAAAACTACATGTTCCTAATAGATCTTACAAATATTTTCAAATTACTATGTCTGTCCTGAAATATTTAGCCCCGCAAAAATACATAAAATATATTACCGATATGCTATGATTTACTGATTTTTTTAACAAAGAATAACCTGTTGTTTTTTTTTTTTTTAATTAAACTACACCTTGGAATTTTATTACTGCTTTTTTAAAAAATAAACAAAGCTATTAATTTTGTAGGGACAACTCAGCTATAGAAAATTCTGCCAGCTCAGGCTTTAATCACATCTTTTGTAGTAATAAGGAAGTAAATATTTTGTGTGTTCTCCCTTCAACTGTCTAAAATTTCCAGAATTAAAAAGAAATTGGTTTTGGCTGAAATTACTTTGCAATTTAATCCTCACTTTTTCCTTTCAAGATCATAAAAATAAAACAAATACTAATTTCTAGGTATATTATTTCTGCAGAAGTTTCAGAAAGAAAGCATAATATGCCATACAGTAAAACCACCTCAAAGCAGATCCAACAAAAGCAGATTGCTTTAAAGAGGGCTGTTTTCCAAGTTCTGACCATTTCCAAGGATGTGGATTTCTCCAACATTTCCAGGAAACTCTGACCAACTTCATGCTTAAAATGTTTTTTTTTCTTATGTCTAATCAAAATTTCCTGTGTTGCAACTTGTGCCTATTGCTTTTTGTCTTGTCACTATGTGCTTTCAAGTCTGTCTCCACCTTCTCTATACCATTATATAATATATATAATAAGGTCTCTCCTTAGTTTACTTTTTCCTAAGGCTCAACAAACTGAATTTCTTCTGTCTCTCCTCACATGGCACATGCACCAGAACCCTAATCATCTTGATCATATACAGCTGCATAATTCAAGCTCATCCATTGACTTTCTGGCAATGAGGAGGCCAAACTAGGTACAGCTCTTCAAGTACTTTCTCAAAAATACTCAATCAAGAGAGAGAATCACTCTGCACAACTGTCTAGCTACTTCTCTCCTAAGAGAATATGTGGTGAGCTTTCCTCTTTGCGTGTCTGACTCACCTTCAATTTGGAACTACCATTACTTTCCGTAATATTCCTTGCTATCCAGACAGCATGTAATCTGTCCTGTTGCACCGAATTACTTCATTCCAGATGAAAGAGTGCATTTTCTTTTATTGACACTCATGAGCCTTCTTCTCCTATGTCTTCTGCTAGGTTGTGTTTGTCTGAATGGCACCATGTTAATTGCTCCCCCTAGTTTGGTATTGACTCTTAAATTGCTGAGTACTGCAATCTGTTACGTCAACAAAGTTACGGAGCTGTATTGCTCTCAGTAGCAATCCCTGAGTAATACCACCAGAAACCAGCCAAAAGCTGGAATCATCAATCACACCCCTTTACAGCTTATGGCCCAGCCAATTTTCCATCTACCTCACTGACCACTTATCCAGTCCATATGAAGCCAAGTTGACTACAAGCCTTGCTGTCAAAGAGCACAGCATCCACAGCTCTCCTTTTACCCACAGACTTCATCTATCTCATCACAACACATAGTTGGGCAGGCATATTTTGCCTTTGGTAAACCCATTCTCTCTGTTCTCAGTCAGCTTGTACGAGTCCTCATGTCCTTTATGTTCCCAGTAATGGTTCCCAGGTGGCTGATTAAAACTACTAACCCAGATCCTCCTTCTTGATCTTGCCGAAGATGTGTGTGACATTTGATTTTCTTCCATCACACTATAATAAGAATTTTATAATTTATTTACATATTATGAAATATATTTAATCAGGTTTAGGAATATGTACTATTAAACAAATGATAATTTGGGAGTTGGTTTTCTTTAAATGTAGGGATTTGGAATTAAATAATGTGGGTTTTTTCCTCTCATCTTTAACTTCACATCATTAACCACAGTTTGTCTTACTTTCCGTGAAAGCAAAGACCATTATGATTGTTCAGAGAAATAGACAACAAAATTTTAACACTAGAGCAAATTGCAACATCATGAGCAAGTCAGCAAATGCTGGTGAATAAAAGCTATTAATTACTCCATTTGTCCCTGAAATGTTTCAATTATACTTTCCTTGGAATAATGCTAGTCATTGAAATGCTGTTGTGATTCAGGAAAGTTGCAGCTTCTTCTGCTTATTTTTGTTTATATTATATATTCATGAAAAAAAGGAATGTGCTAAATTACACTGAATAAGAAGATAGAGCAGAATTTGATTTAGATTTAAGATATTTATGCTAATTTCATTGTTTTTCTCCAAAAAAAAAATCTTGAATGCCTCTTTTATTAGAAAGTCTTTGTTTTCATACAACAAATACTTCGATTTCATATAACAGAGTTAAGTTTTTCCAACTGTTTGATTTTAATTACTATTATTATCTACCAGACAGTATTCACAAAGTCTTAAATACTTTTCTTTAACAATCTTTAACAATTCTTTTACTGATCTAGTACAAGCTATTGCTATTGTAAATAAAGTATTTCGGTTACTCAAAGTTAGACATATTCTTCATGGTATAAGTTCCAGGAAAAGTCCTTTACGGAGACAACACAAAGACAATCTTTTCGTACTTCTTACCCTTCAAACTCTTGCATTTGCATTTTCCTGTTCCCTCTTGTGATACTAAAAAACATCCACAGTTAATAATAATTATTTTACCAGTACTTATTCCTGGAATCCTGTAAAGCCCAGCCAAGATCTCATTTATTTAAAATAGTGAGAGCTATATTCTTGGATTGCTTCAAGGAATTCTTTTGACTGAAATTTTGGTAATTTTTCTGTAGCAGTATTTGGAATTTAACAGTGTGAAACCTGTCTTCAGTTCCCCAAACACAAGAATACAAAACTTTCTCTGAGATACTTAGCTTGCATTGGACTGTATCTGTGAAAATGCTTTGGAGACACTTCAGCCATTTTTTCTTCTCTAAAATTAAAAGAAAGCATATTGAGGTGATTATTTGTTTTAGCTTGATTCATAAACATGTTTTATTTTATTCTGTAGAAATAAAATAAAAATTAATTTATGAAGATCTAGCCCAGGAATTTGCATTACACTATTCTAGAATTTATATTTTATTTTCTGAAAATCAAGAACATCAAACACAGTCCTGAAGATGTATTTTCAGAAGTGTTTTAAATAGTTATTCTGCTTAGGTCTCATTCAAGAACAGCCTGATGACAATGGAAAGGGCCTTTACTCTTTGTCTAAAATTCCTAAAATAGAATTATGCCTTGTTCTACTCACTTTGATAGTGCTTTGAATATCGTCAAAAAACATTATAAAGAACATATTGTTTCCTAAATATGGACATTCATGCTTAAGTGAAGGAAAAGGAACAGAATTGGAAGTACATAGAAATTTAAGGCCAGAGTCAAATTCACTTGACTGTGATTCAGCTCCCATGAGAGTGGTAAGACGTCAACCCTATATACATATTAGAAAACATTAATTGCTTTGAACTTCAGTGATCCTTGTGGGTCCCATCAAACTCAGGAGATTCTACTTTTTTTTTATGATTCTTTTGAAAACAGCAATCATACATTCAAGTTGAGCAGATTTGGTTGCTTGATTGCTGGTACTTTAAACACGAAAGTGTCTGTTTTTATCTTGGCTGTTGTCCATTCTGTTTTACACTCTGAAACATAATCTTATTACAATAATAAAAATTTTAATACTGAAGCACACCTACACTGGGTAGCATTACATGTATTGGTCATTGTGTTGTAGATTTGCTTTTCATGTGCCAACAAAGTACTGGAGTCTTATAAACAGGACAAATATTGCTTCTAATGGTCACATTTATCCATGTAGCAACAAGGATATTGCATTCCTAAAGTGCCAGTTATAATTCATATATTTAACCATTGATTCGTTTACCAATTAATGCTTTGACATACTTTATACTGTAATATGCTGTTATATATGTATCATTATATACTATTTGTATACTTTAATATACTTTAGTGAATATTCCTAATGTGCTCTACATGCTTTCATTATGACTGTAAGTGTTGCATAATATACAGCAAGAATATTGTAGTCCAAAAGTCCGGTGATCTATAGGGGCTGCTCTAAATAAGGAATAATCATTTATTGAATATTAATGCTGTTTTCTATTATTTTTGTTTGGGGGAGGATGGCAGTTCAGAAGCATAAGAGTATTTTTTGTAGTAGAAATCATTATGTATACTTTGTGATAGTAAATGACATTCAGAATGATGTATTTTCCTTAAATATAAATATTTTGCATATAGCCATTGCTGATTCAGCTGTCAGCAGTTGTAAGATATTTAAATTAAAAATGGAAGCAGTTGGCTTGACTGTTTTCAATTGGAAATCATAGTTATCAATGACATGACATATTTCAGAGTCATCTTTGTTGTGCATGTATCACCAAACACCAAAATACCAAAATTTTAGTCGTCTTAATTTTGCTTCATGTTAGTGTTACAATATCATAATATTTCCCCTTCATAGAGTAGTATCTATAGAAGTTTCATGAAAAAGATAACTAATTAATCTGTTACATTAATAGTTTATATGTTCTTCTTCAATTACAGAGCTTCAAAGTCAGCTACTCATAGGAATGTTTTTATACTAGAAAGCACATACTTTTTTTAAAAAATGTCTTCTGTGGCAATGTCAGTGGAATTTGGAAAACTTAGTCTCTGACATACCTAGAACAATGCAAATGTAAAGTATAGGTTAGGATCGGTACTCTGAATATATTCTAATTGTGGGGGGAGGACAATTCAATTAATGTAGAAAGGACTTCATTATTTAAGTCAAACTTTGCTGGTAAAAGGAGTGAACCTTTATCCTGTGCACCATGCCTCTTTTATGTGGCCACTTTCTACCTTGAATTGTTTGCCTATGGGTAACATAGCTCACAGGTGTAACTACTTCAGGTCAGTACACAGTGAACCAGAAATACATTCATTTCCATTCACTTTCCATTTCTTTATCTAGCTATATGCCTAAGAGAGAAGATAGATAGACACATGAATCTGTGCAAATAGTTGGTTCAGACAGTGCAGTTTTCACAGTTTAAAATGATCTAAAAGATTTAGTGTACAATGCTGAAATTTCACAGACAACAGATCAATTTAGTTGGGTAAGACGTATTTTCTCACCAAGACATTGGCTTAACACTAATAGCAGCATTTCTTTTGTCTATCTTAAGCAGTTAAACTCTACATAAAACTTTACATGATTGTGCCTAAGATTGATGCTCAGATGGCAAGTGTCCACTTCCTCATAAAATAATCTTCATCCACTTTACGTATTCTATGGCTTCCATTTTCTTCTTCAATATTAAAAAGATTTATTGAAAAATAACATATTCTGGACAGAGTTCACCTTGTCTAGCTCTTTGAAAGGTGTGGTAAAGATGATCCTGCAGATTTTAAAGTGTATGTTTTTAGAAGTGTTAAATATTCTGCAGGGCTACTAAGAAATTAAATATCTTCTTTCATTGTGTTATTTGAATACACCATTGGATTATTTTTAAAAGCTAAAAAGTTTTTATTGAACAATTCCAACTTTGACATAATTATCAGAATTTTGAGGACTTCCTTTAGGTAGCAGAAAGTGCTATGAGACAGTTTTCTTTAGGGATTCCTTTGTTATAAATAATTTCACCAGTTTATTCTTTCTTATATCAGGAAATTCCTGTGTCATCATTGCACATGGTCCCAGTGAAATGCCACTGTTAACTTCTTTCTTCTTCATAACTTCACTGTGCTAAAAGTAGAGGTTAAGAGAATTTTCCTGTACAGTGTTGCTACATTGAAACCCAGGATCTCTTCTCAGCTATTTAAAGTGTTTCTAAACATTCTGATAGTGAAACCAACAATACCAGTCTATGGTGGCATCTTTGTAGAAGCTCCCATTTGCCTCCCATCTAGATAACAAGAGTAGAAGATATCAGTTTACAGGTACTTATGCAATTGCCACAAAAAAAGAATCTAATTTTTTTTTCTACCTGTTTTGAGGCAACTACTGATTTTCAAGGCTGTGGTAAGATTACCTCATACTTAGGAAAATAATTGTACACTTTGGCCATTTGGCATAATTATTATAAATCACAGCTACTTGTTTCTTCACTGCCCACAAGCAATATTCAGGTGTTATTATAAAGCTTACTCTATTTCCTAGAATAAGTTTTTTTTTTTTCTCATGCATGCCCTAAACTGACCTAAGCCTATGTTACGATCCGGTTTAGACCCAGAAAAGCAAAGCAAGCTAAGTCTCTGAGCATAAACCGGAAAGAATTTAGAAGGTTCAAAATATTCCCAGAAATGAGATTAAAACCAAACGAGGTTAAATGTTGATGCCAAAAAATTGATGCATTTTATTTGATAGTAAAAGAGGCAAAGAGAAGGAAAGAGGAAAGTAGAGGAAAGTTAGAAAAAGCCAAGGTTACTTGAAAAGCATAGGATAGGTCACCACCACACTGTGCTACCTTTAGTGCCACCGAGATGGGGTGAGGGGAGCGAAGCAGTTCGAAGCGTCTGATCTGCCTTCTCCGATCTCTGGAGCAGTTTGGCTGGAAAGCGGCCGCCCGTCCTCCAAGCTGCAGGCGCGGTGCCCGCTCGCTGCAGCCGAGCCTTGGCCCACTCACGGTGCTCTCCCCATGGGACGCAGGAGCAGGGCAGGGGTTCCACAACTCACTCGTGATTCTGGTCCAGGGGTGCAGGTTCGGGGGGTTCTCCTCAGGCGGGCAACATCGGCTCCAGGAGGCCTCAGAGTGTCTCACAGCAGGGGATGGTGGTGGTGGCGGAGAAAGGCAAAGGTCAGGGACTCTGCCCCCTGCTTTTCCCTCCGACTTGCTGCGGTTTCGCCTTCCTTTTTATGGGCCTCAAGGCGGGCTACTCACGGTCCAAACCGCCTGTATAATGATAAGCAGACAAAATGACGAGGCATTTTGGAGTTTTTCAGGTTTAGAGCAGTCATGATGAAAAAGCACTTTTTGGAGCCTTTCAGGGGTTGAGCAGTCATAATGACGAAGCACTTTTTGGAGCCTTTCTTTTATTATTAGGCTCTTACAGCCTAAGAATCACAAGTCTAAGAATTTTTTAAAATTCCTATTGCTGTCTGTCAGTTTTGTCTGCTGAGGCATTGTAGAGATCAGTGAGGTCTCTGTGAGCCTTCTCTTCTCCAGACTAAACAACCCCAGTTCCCTCAGATGCTCCTCATAAGACGTGCTTTCTAGAACCTTCAGCAGCTTCATTGTTTTTGTTCATTGTTTTATTTTGGTTTAATTATTAAACTGCTCATCTCAGCCCTGGAGTTTTCTCACTTTTACCTTTCTGTTTCTCCGCTTTTCACTGGGGAAGAGTGAGCAGGTGGCTGTGTAGTGCTTAAGTTGCCAGTTGGGGTTAAGCTATGATATAAGGGAAAGAGAAAAACATAAGAACCACTGCATAATGACCTTTAGGAGACCTTGCCTTGAAATAATAATCAAAATTCTGTTCCATGTTTGCATTTCCTTCATGATCTGTGCTCAGAAAGGAAAACACAGAAGTACCTGACACAGGAATAGATGTACAGAAGAGCCACTAAAATGGATTTAAATGTATTGTTTTATTGAAGATTCGTGACACAGATTAAACAACAGAAGGTCACTTTCATTTCTGCAATCATCTCACATACATGGAACTCCCTCCCTTTACTGCTATGTGTCTGTACCCATCTGGACCCAAGCTACAAGCAAATTCCATCTGGTTGAGATTTAGCAATGACATTGTCAAGCATGAAATACTGGACATTTGCAGATATCCACAGAAAATGTCTGCTACTCAGATAGAATGCTTTAAATTTTGATGTCTGCTTCTATGTTATTCAGCTATTTGCAATATTAAGCCTTCAAACAGGAGGCCAATTAACATTTTCAGCCTACGGGCAGGTGCCTCAACTTTTGCAACTGTGAGTTAAAATTGCAGAATATGATTTGGACCCTGGGCCCTTAAACTTTCACCTACAGAGGCCAGAGTAGGGTTTGATTTGTTTTAAGAGACTGTTACAGGAGGATTGTTAGAAATGACCTTATAACTGCAGCTATCTATTCCTTCCCTGTTGCATAATATTTGAATCTTTTAGGTCCCGTTCAAGTAAAAATTCTTGGGGTAAGTTGTCATAACTTACTGGTACTGAAAGGGGATTTACATTTTATCTAGAATATAGCCCACACATGTGCAATGGATTCAGCTGGGATGGAGTCAAATCTAAATAGCAGCTTGTATGCTGCTGCGTTTTAGATTTTTAACCAAAACAATGCTGGTAACACCAATGTTTTAGCTCTTGTTGAACAGCCTTTGCACAGCATCAAGGCCATCTATCTGTCACTCTGTCATCCCCCCCCGCAGTGGGTGTGCAAAAGATTGGGAGGAATCAGGGAATCAGAACCATGCAGATGACCCAAATTACCAAAATAGATATTCCATGCCAAATAATGTCATGGTTAGTAGCAAAACGCAGGAGAGCTTGTTTAGGGAGTTTAGCTATCTTTCACATGGGAACTGGTTGGGCATCAACCTGTGTGTGGGAGGTGGTGATTGATTGTGTTTGCATCACTTGTCTTGTTTTGTCTTCTCTCTCACTTTCTTCTTCTACTTTTGTTTTTTAAACTATTTTTATCACTACCCATGAGTTTTCTGACTCTTGCTCTTCCTTTTCTCCTCCCCTGTCACACTGGAGGCCAGGGTGGGGGAGGATAAGCAAGCAGCTGTGCTACAGAGCTGCCTACTGGGGTGAACTCACAAAAATGTGAAACAGAATATATTCAGAGAAGTATCAGAAGGTGCCATAGGATCTTTATCAATGTTGAATCCTCTGGATCTGCTTTTTTTGGATCATCTAGCAGAACATATGTTAATTTCAAGACTTTGAGATAGGCATGGAACATAAATTATCAGTACTGTTGGAGATGATGAGCTTACAGGTGATGGCGTTAGAAGTTTAGTAATGAAGGCAAGAAGTTTTGATTTGAAAATATGAAGCATTAGCCTTAACTTGTGTACTGAATAAACATACATTTGCATTTATGTTGAAACACCTGAAAATAAAATACTTTTTTAATATCTACATGTCAGTTTTCAGTTAAGCTAAAATTACTTTCCATTCAAATAGAGAATGAATATATACATTAATTTAGATTAAAATATTTCAAGTGATTGAATATTCTTTTCAGCAGTTATGAGTACTTCATCTAATGGAATTCACTTTTCATGCAAAAAACTTTAAAAAAAAATCAAAGGAAATGTTCTATAAAACCTTTTTTTTTTTTTTTTTTGCAAAATATTCTTGATTAACATTCCAGCCATGTTAGTGTAAAATATACTAATTATAGTACTACTATACATGACACAGATTAACCACAACTTACTTAAAAACTTCCTATGAAAAATATAGTTTATTCAAATTAGAAAAGCTTGTTCACCAAGTGTGCTCAAATAACTGACAGAAAATTAATTATGTTATTAGCCAAAGAAGCTGCACTTTATTTGCTAATATTTGCTACAAGGTATTTTGTGCAATTTTCATGTTTTATTGCATAACTTTTTATACCCTGTAGTAGCTAAAACATCTGTGATTCACTGTGAATGTATTAAGATCTGATGTCAGTGTACTAATCAAGAGAATACAGTGAGAGTGGAGCACCTGACCATGCTTAGACAGGCTCTCCACCTGTATATCCTCAGCCTTGTGCTGCTTTCTAGCAATATATCGATACACATTAAGAGGGTAAGCTGAATTTGTAAATTATATCAATTGAACGGTATATATTTTTTCCACAAAGATCTCTTATTCATATAAATCAAAATAAAAATAAACTTCAGTTGCATCTATTCAAACCTGTAGTTGTCAATGCCTACAGAAGTTTTACAGCATCTACTTATATGTGCATCTTATCTCTATTGTTCAACATGGAAAACCAAACAATAAGAACAACACCATCACAGATGAAGCTATCAGTTTAAAACTAGTCAATGAAACTTTTCCAGTTTATAGGAGTTCATGCCTTTCATAGACGGATGCAACTGGCCATCTGGCAAATAGAATAAATGTTCTGTGAAGTTCATTTTTATCAGTGTGTAGGGAAAATATATTTAGAACTTTTTAACACTGTGCTATTAAGATAAATTAAGGATAATGAATTACTGTGCTGTACTTCAAAAACATAGGAAGCAGTAGTGTACTGGTCAGGCAAGAAAGTCTTCACCAAGTCAGCCAGGCTTAAAAGGACAGCTTTAAACTAGACTTACCTGAAGAAGGGGATGGAGTTTTGAGTAAAGAAAGAACCAGCGAATGCTGGTGTGTTAGGAACAACCCTGGAATTAGGTCATGTTTCTCTAAAATGGTGACACAGTCAATAGCCCAACTGAAATAAGTACACCGATGGAGTAAGTCAAAAAAACAGATGATGGAAGCCACTGTGCATCTAGAAAGCTAGGATCTAATCTCTAGTACTGAAAGCTCGTGGGATGAATTGCACAGCCAGAGCAAACAATCATTATAAACAAGGAATTTATACAAACAGGCAAAGGAGAGACTGGGGCATGGGTTACTTTCAATATATAAAAACTGGATTGATTCCACAGACCTATCTTTGAAAAACAATGATGAGCAGGTTGAGAGCTTGTGGATGAAAAAAAGCCTTGTGGTTGATGTTCACTACTGGCTGCCTGATGAAGAGAGAGATGTTGACAAATCCTTCTTACTTCAACTACAGGAAGCACCATTCACCGATTCTGCCGGGGCATTCACATCTGCTGGAAAATCAGCAAAGCAAGTTGTAAGAAATCCTGGAGGTTCTTTGAGTGCATCAAGGATAACTTTTTAATTCATGTGATAGTCTGACAAGAGGAGAAGCGTTACGAGACCTGTTGCTGGCCAACACAGATGAACTAATAAGAGATGTCAAGACTGCTGGCAGCCTGGGCTGCAGTGACCATGCCCTGGTGATCACATTCTTAATGCACATGTGAAGAGGAAGAGTAGAGTAAAGAGACTGAATTTTAGAACTTTCAGTTATTTGATGGATTTGTGGATGGAACCCCTGGGAAACTGGCCTCAGGGACAAAGAAGATGAACAAAACTGACTGTTCTTTAAGGAAATCTTAGAGTGCAAAAGCTCGTGATTATCATGTGTAGGAAATCAGATAAGGAAGGCAGAAGACTAATGCAGTTGGCTGATGTAGTTGCTAACCCTCTCTCCATCGTATTTGAAAAGTCACAGCATTCAGGCAAAGATCCCAATGACTGCAGAAAGGGAATATCACATCCATTTTTGCAAAGGGTAAAAGGAGAACCTTGAGTACTTCTCACCAGACAGCCTTTCAATATACGGAAGGGGGCCTGTAGTGACAGAACAAGGTGGAATGTCTTTAAACTGAAAGAGGCTATATTTAGATTGGACATAAGAGTTTTTTTATGATGAGGGTAGTGAGACACTCGAACAGCCTGCCCAGAGAAGTTGTGGGTGCCCTATGCCTGGAAGTTTTCAAGGCCAGATTGGATGGGGCTCAGAGTCTGGCCTAGTGGAAGGTGCCCCTGCCCATGACAGGAACTAGATGATCTTTATGACCCCCTCCAACTCAAACCATCCTGTGATACTAGATTCTGTGATTCTATATTCTATGATTCCATTATTCTGTGCTTTTGAGGGTACAACACGCACAACTGCATTCACTATTGATGAAAAGAATAAGGAAGTTAGCAATGAAAATGGCTAGCTCTTACTGTGCATATGTATAAGTTGGCATATTGATTTTATAGGTTTAAAAAGCCAGAAAAAAATGCTTATTTCCATCTTAATTATTTTGAGTCATTATATTCACTGCTTGAGGAAATTCTTCATACTACTTCTAAGCAATAAATAAATATTGGTTGTATGACTTTCATTTTAGAGTACTAAAATAAAATAGCAATCTGTAGTTTATCTAAATAAATATTTTATGTTACTTATTCATAATAAAAAATTTACAGCAATTGCCAAAGTAGTTTTTTGGCAATCAGATGCTTTCAAAAACAAGTTATGTAACTAAATTTTTAACTGCCACTAGAAAATGTATCTACGGGATTTCAATTAAACTAGAATATTTTAAATTGTTCATTGTTTTATAATTAAATCTAGTATATAGAAAGCAAAATCAATGCTTAAGTAAAATGCCTTTTTAGAGATCTTTCATTGTTAGTGGCAAAATGTGAAAGACTGGAAGACCAACACCGTATTTTTACTTCTTTATTGGTAGTTTTCAAGAAACTTTCAATATATGCCTACAACCAAGAATTGTGCTACAGGATTCTCCAATAAGTTTATGAAAGACACAGTAGTGTTTCTGATCCCAAAGAAACCAATATGTTAGTATTTGGTTATTTCAAACGGCTTCTGTAAATTCTGGCTGCCATCAACCTCTCTGCATATACACATACTCTTGCTCCTTCTTTAGATTTCACTCCAAATACAAAACATTCATTTTCTATTCTAGCAAGTATTTTACATATTCTACATTTGAAATCAAAGGTTCATTTCATGTAGAGTTTTTGCCTTTACTTCATCTGAGAATAACATCTGACTTTATGTCGTCTCATACTGAATTATCATAATGATTTTTAGAACATAAATTTATTACTTCTTCAAAGTTTAATTTAAAATGTATTATGATTGACTTCCTTTTGCATATTTAGCGTCAAAATGATCAGTTACAAAGAGGTCATGGCTATTCCATCTCATTCATCAAGATCTTCAAGAGATAGATCATTTCTCTACTGTGACTGTCTAAAAATACCTCGCAGAAGGTCATTTTGTGACATTATAAGCAGCATACACTCATTTTATGATTTTCTAAATTGTCTATGTAAAAGACAATCACAATAACACACCGGATGTTTGAATTCAATTAGTATGTAAACTGATCATGTCTAGTTATGTGAAAATGTTGAATTAGGTTTTTGAATAGTTGCCTATTGAAAATAGAAGCACACAAAGGAAAAAAGCAGCAAGACACTTTATGCAAGGGACTGTCCTGGTTTTGTCAATTAAAAATTAAAAATAAATAACTAGCAACAATAAGAAGATTAAGAATAACACAGGGTTACAAAGCATATCAATAAATTATTGTGCTGTAAGGGTACTTAATAGACTAGTGGTACGTCTTCAATATTCATTCATATTCTATATCTAAAAAGACTGCAGAAGCAAATTCAATCCTTAGTTAATTCAGCTGAATCAATACAGCGGTTTTAGGGGTAAATATTTTCAGTGTTTAGACAGCAACTATGGACATAGTTGTAGATCAAATGAATCCATGTTTAGGCAAGCCCTAGGTGCAGAAAATGCATCTTTTTTTACTTAATTTATAATTCAAATTCATATTGTACTACTGTATTGTTAAGCTAAATGAATATAGAAAGAATAATAACTGATGATGAAAGAAAAAAATTCCAGGTAAAATGTGGTTGGCTTAAATTTTTAATGTTCCAATTCTAAAATTCAGCCCTTGCAATCTATCTCATACTTTGTCATTTTCCAATGTTTTTATACTGAATATTAGCCATAAATTGGAGTGATTATCTCAGATTTTAGTGAAATAATACCACTTCTTTTTTCAACCCCAGCCATAGTCTATCCAGTGGATGTAGAGTCACACACTGGGATTTACAATGAACAAACCTACTATAGACAAAACCTTTTTCCTGCCTCAAGCAGGTAGCAATATCTGGGCTTCAACATATTATTCTAAACTATTAAGCTGTGGCTTATTCTACTATTGCTTTTGAAACATGCAGAATGATCATTGTAGAAAGCAGAAAAAAATGGCTCCTACTGTTTATTCAGTTTTATGTCAGAAAAAATTTAAGAAACACAAGTGAAGAGGTGAAAAACACTAACTGGAGGAGGTTTTCAAGTGCAGTAATTGGCATGAAAGAAAACAGAAGTTAAGAGCTGGCAAATCAAATACAAACTGCATTAAGATGACAGGAAAGATTGAAGAAAGTTGAGAAGATGAAAAGAAAGAAGACAAACTAATGGGGGAAAAGGTTGAGTAATACCCAATTTCTGAAGCTGATTCTTCTGATGACATCAGTAGAAGTTTTGTTACAAATCCTGACAGGAGAGGGATAGAGGTTTCTTTGTACTAACTATAACCTTGACAATTTTATGCATGGCTCATAACATCTGCTTCAGTGAACAGCAGCTGGCTAATAACTTGCCAGAATACCAACTGAATTAGAAAGCTGTGAATCACTGAACTCTACCAATTACATGCTCAAAAGATTCTGTGAACTTCAAAGCTCTGTGTACACAAGAGAGCATTTGTAGCACCGGTTTCCTACAGAAATGAAATGCTAGTAGTGCATTCAGCAGTCTACGCCATTATTCTCTAGTAAAAATGGTAAATGCATAACTGTGCACATTGTGTTTGTGATTAGTTTTTGGTGGGTCAGTTTGGGCAAACTATTGGAATATATTTAATTCCTGTATTTGTTAGACTGGCAATACAACTTTTAATTTGTTGTAAAGTTGTCTAGTGCTTTGGTGGATGTCTACCGGTAATTCACAAAATTAAATAGAATTGTAAATAGGTGTGATCTTTTTTGGACTCTTTTACAACTCAGGCCTTTGAAGTAGGTGCTAGAAAGCCTTTGTGAAATATTAAGCAGCAACCTTTTCAATTGGTTTTGTTTCCAATACAGAATCTTGAGAAACTTGAATACTCAGACTGTTTCTAAACACCTTTCCAAGGAGCTTTTGGGTTTAGCAGAGTACATAGTTGAATTCTTAGGGCTGTAATTTATGACTAAATGGTTGAATTAAGTATCTATATGAGATACAGAAACCCTACTTAGACATTTCTAATGTGGACACCAAAGTGTCTAAAGAAACTAGCTACTTGGTACGAGGAGTGTGATTCAGACACAACATTTATATACTTAGACTTCTTATATGACATATGAGAAGGATGAAGTGATGAAGAGTGATTCAGAAAGATTACATGCTAATCATACACCAAAAGTAATCTATTATCAGAATATTTTAATGCTTTCAAGCCACAAGAGCTGTAGGAGGATCTGCTGGAACAAAATTTTGCAATTGGCCCAAAGACACAAATGGACTAGCAAGCCAATACGGAATTCCAATCGTAGCTTTAGAAAACTGAAAGACATATTTATTCTTCTCAGGTAACTGTTTTAGTCACTTGACCACAAATTATTTCAACAAGGTACCAGTCTTGAG
Source organism: Corvus hawaiiensis (assembly GCF_020740725.1). NCBI lineage: Eukaryota > Metazoa > Chordata > Aves > Passeriformes > Corvidae > Corvus > Corvus hawaiiensis. Next base: position 22,750,341 of record NC_063215.1, on the reverse strand, counting down.
CAGAGATGGAGAATCACCCTTCAGGAAAGATGTAATTATTAAAGATCCAAATAAAGCAAATTAAATGTACACTGACTTTGATTAAGCAGTCAGTGCACTAAACTCTGGGATGAGCATGCAAAGACTCCTATGCAAAAGACTGGATCAGATGCGACACACCTTGAATTAAGAAGGGAATTGAACTCAAACTCTTTTTCATTTCTGTTTTAGTCAAGTCACTCTTATGGAATGTAAGAATACTGGCCACTCACCTTTTCCGTTTATGCTTTTGAGCTAAACTGCAAAAACCTTCTGTGCTAGTTTACAGTTCTAAATCAACTCATCCTCTTGCAAAAATGTTGATTCTCTCCGAATATGATCACCCTTGCACAGGTACTGATTTACAGGAGAAAATAAGGAAATTATAACCTTCTCATTTCCAGTCACAAACAGATACTGTTGTACAACACTTTACCTAGTAAGGTTAGGATTGCTTCTATTCCCCAGGAATTTGGAGATTAGGGGGAGGGGTGGGCAGTTACTGCCATTAAGCAGTCAACTAGAGAATTTCTAGCTTTCAATATCACAAAGTGATGCCTATGCAGAAGCACAACGCAGAATAAAAAAGTCTGGACCTTATCTGCCCAGCTCTATCTGATGCTGGAATAAGAAAGCAGAACAGGTTATATGGAAGATTTGCCCAAATTATCAGGACTGCATCTGCCAAACTATACTTGGGCACTATACACTCAGGACAGTGAAGTCTAGAGGCACTTTTATATCCTTGTATATTACTTGGAGTAGGAAGCCAGAAGAGGATAGTACCCCAGGTAATGTCCAACTGGTTTCAGATACAGAGAGATTGGTCTGGGGTTGCTTTGGATGAATGAGGCTGTTAACTTTTTACAATGACAATCAAAGTTAAAAAGCAATAAATGGATAAAGAGTGGGAACACGCTCATGTGTGTCCAACAGCCTGCAGAATATTGTTTATGTTGTAGAACATAAGTCTTTGTCTAGAAATCGCTATCCAGCCACAATATCCATGAATGTTAGATTTTATGTCATTGAGTGGTGCTGCCTGGTCTCACACCCACCCCACCCTAAATGCATCATGACAACCACAGTTGCATGATCTGTCTCATCATGTTCTGAGAGCACCAGAGTGTCATTCGTTTCTGGAAAAATGAAATTTTATTTTCCAAAGTACTTACATGCTGTAAGAATGATCACGTGAATATTTGCTTGTCAGGTAAGGATCAGTAATGCTCTGTGAATGAAAAAGAATCATGTACAAGTGTGCATACACAAGCGTGCAGAAGATTTTTTTTCACTTATAATTTTATGTACATATTTTAAGCCTTGCAAATTGAATATTATTTTTATGTTTTTTCCTTTTTTTTTTCCCCCAGAAGACTGCACATATAGGAATAGTTTTTTTTGGGAGCATTTCAAATTTATTAAACTTAAAATCCAGTGATTTGAAAGTTATTATATTTTAAAAATTAAAAAATGTCTTAAGTCTGTTAAGGACCAATCACTACCACTAGCGATTTAACAGAATACGTTCCTGAAAGGTGAGAATGGCCTTTCTTGATTTCTTGATTGAACAACTCATGGTTATTCCTCTGCCAGTGGGATGAGGAATGCTTTATGTGATGCAGCTGTTGAACATCAGAGAACAGTAAATTACTCTAACTACTCTATTTGCCAGAGAGTCCTAGGGGTTTCTTTTAATGTGTTTTCTTTTTTTAAAAATAAAGAATTATTGTACAAACTGGCTGCGGCTGGAAATCTCCTGTTAACAGCCTTAGAAAATGGAAGCTTCTGACACAGAATAGCTGGTATTAATACAAGCGTATTCACTATAGCTGTGTCTAAGCCAAGTGAAGGAAGGAGAAAGAGTTATTTAAATTCTGTCTCTGTTCAGTTCTTGGCTGTTTTTTTAATGCTGTTAATTTGAAAACTGATAAGTCTGGATAGAAAATGTGCTAGTACTACAAGTAATTTTTACAGAGACAGCCCTTGTAACGACAGGACTTTTAATTGCTGTTAGTGGGCCAGGCTGGAATTATTATCATCGAGACAAAATGTCCTTTAAATATTAACACGATTTTAAATAATTTGGTCTCTGAAACAAAGACCCCAAATCCATCCTTAAAGAAACAGTTGGAAGCAGTGTAATGAGACAATATAAATAAATAAAGAATTTGAGCAGAACCAAAGTGTCCAATAACATGATTCAGTCCTTTCTTTTTGCCCTTTCCTTTTCCCCTCTGCATTTAGTCTTCTGTGTGCTTCTGCTATACAGACAGCACTTTGCTTGGTACAAATTTGAATGAACCCTTTAAAAATTCCTTCAGACTAACTTTCTATACAATTCCCGAAACACAATGCTTGAACAGACTATTTACTACCTTAAGAAGGCACAGGAATTAGGAGGAATAATTCCTACATGCTCTGAGGACCCTGTTTTCAGATTGTCCATGATTCCATCTAATAGGATCAGGTTCCATTCAAATAAAGCCATATTCATGCATTTTTAAGAACAGTGGTGATGACACTAACCCGAAATGGAGGAGCCTTATCTAGAGGTTACAGAATCCTCTCAGAAATTTGTAGACATGGACTAAATTCTCTCCTCAGACTCAGGAGGGTTAAAAGCTGTTTAGAAAGTCAAAATTCTATATAGAATTTCCTTAAATTTTTTTGATTCCTATCAGTAACTACAAAACAAATTAATTTTGTAATAGTTTTATGACTAAATATTTATGTATTTCATCATCATGATAGTATTTATTTTTCTTGTAACTTTTTCCCACCTCTTTTTTATCATGTTCCTTTAGGTGGAAAGAAATAATTTCCAAAAATCTTGAAATGGTAGATTCTTCACTTTAAAAATATTACTGAAAGTGGGAATTTCAAAGGAGACTAAATTACCAGCTTCAGTAACTTTCAATGAAATTTTTACTTTGTCCCTTAGGTACTCTGAAGAATCCTGTCTCTCATAATAATTTAAACACTTGATTTAAAGTGGTAGGCTTTTAGAAGCATTGAATAAAAAGAGTCATTACCTTGGAAAGTAAGGCCATTTTTTAATTAAAGTGTTGGAATTCCAGCACTCAAATCTGAAGATTTAAAAGTTTAGGACTGAGAAGTTTAAGTAACCTTTGAATTCAGAAAAAAGCCCACCATAAATAAATAAAAATTTTAAAGTTACTCTTGAAAACATTCCCGAGTGTGGTGTGTAATGAGCAGACAAGGATTTGTGACATGCTTCTTACGGGGGAAAATATGAAAGAACAAGTATTGTGGAGATATTCTGAAAGCGCTGTGCCAGTCGTATGCCTAAAAGTTGATTCTGTTGATAGGAAGTGAATAATGGGGGTGGAGTAGAAGTGAGAATGTCCCATTAAGTAATTTTATCTTGATTTTCTCAGGAACTGAAACTTATGTGAGCATGTTATCTTGTCTATTTGTGCATATTCAATTTTTTTTTTTTTTCCAGGTAATTTACCAAGTTCAGCTACATTTTTTGGGAAAATTGTCAGGCCTCTATGATTCATGAAAATCTGCAGCCTAATGAAGGAGACTGACGGCATCATTGTTCCTATTTAGGTAAAATATGCCTCATGCAAGAAGGAGGAAGAAATCTCACAAATATTCTCACACTAGAATAATTTAAAACCAAAATCGTACCTTACTATACATAGTAGTCAGTTACCATGACTGAAAAGTAGAATCACCTGTCAATTTCAAATCGGGGTTTTATGATCACATATAATTAACCAGGAAAATCACTCCATTTAATCCATTAAAGAGAAGGCTTTCATTAATAAAGATGGCTACCGACATCTCAGCCTGAGAAACAGTAGATTGTTTAGTGAACAAGACCTTAAAACTAGCACATGGAGACACTTAACAGCAGCACACTCAAAACACACTGATACAGACTCTGCTAGAGAAGGTCCTGCACAGACATGCTGAGGTGGGCACAGGTGCATCCCCCCTGCCCCCTCTGGCAGCTAGTTGCAGACAATTGAACTATTCAGACTTTCAGACACTGCCCCACACAGCCACTAGCTCATTCCCCCCGATAGAATGGGGAGAGAGAACTGAAAGGGTAAATGTGAGAAAACTTGTGGGTTGTGATAAAACCAGTTTAAAAGGTAAAGCAATTAAAAGCAAACAAGTGAAACCTTTTAAAAGGTATGGCTGCCCATGCAAGCAAAACAAAACAAGGAATTCTTTCATCACTTCCCATGGGCAGGCAGCTGTTCAGCCATCTCTAGGAAAGCTGTCACTCCATCACTCATAACACCGGCTTGGAAAGACCAACACCATCACTCCAAATGTCCTTTGCTTCCTTTTCCTTCACCCAGCTTTATATGCTGGCCATGATGCCCTATAGTGTAGGATATCCCTTTGATCAACTGGGGTCAGCTTTTCTGGCTGTGTCCCCTCCAAACTCCTTGTGTTCCCTCCCACCAGCCTTCTGACTGGTTGGGTGGTGTGAGGAACAGAAAAGGCCTTGGCTCTAATGCAAGGCCTGCTCAGCAATAAGGAAAATAACTTTGGGTTATCAACACTGTTTTCAGCACAAATCCAAATCACAGCCCCATACCAGCTACTATGAAGAAAATTAACACTATCCCAGCCAAAACTATCACACTCATTGAGCACGACTTCTCACTCCAATTGCTGGCACTCAGATTTGTCACCTTACTCACCTGCTAGTCTGGCTTCACATTTGTGCTCGCACAGAGGCTCTCAGAGCACACTCACACAGGCAATGTTACAGTACTGATTCAGACTGTAGGACAGACCAGTGATCAAGCACAAGGCGCAGTGAGACGAAAGCACACTGACCAGCCACCTGTTCACATGCAGCTCAGTCTCTCTATCCTCTTCTTCCTTTGTTTTTTAACATTTTGTTTTCCCCAGTCCATCTTTTACTGCCTTGGGTGTTCCAGCCCAGCTATAACTCTTGCACATTTCTGCCAGATCTTTGAGTATAACTTGGTTTGCTTGATTTAGTCAGGCAGTCTAATGACCTGCAGCCACCCTAGGCGTACCTGGTATGCTCCTACCCTCAGGAACAAATCAACCTAAAAACCTACCCTATGTCTTACCAAGGACAAAACTAGTACAAAAATAGAACTTCTGTTGTAGATTCCACATCAGTCATGAGTGGATATCTATAAAAAGCTGAGAAGCTGATGCAAAGATGATATTCCTTATTTCCCTTCATAAGGCAGCACTAAAAGGCAGTTAAGAATGCACTCAGCTTTTTCCTAATTTCACTTTACATTTAAGCAATTTCTGCATTTCTTTCAAGGACAATATCTGCTTGCTTTCCTACCCATTTACAACTTGAGCAATGGTTAGCAGGAAGTAAGATGGCCTAATTAGAAGAATTTAAATGAGAATGTGGCCCAGACATTGACAACGTTTTTGCAAACAATCTAGAACATTCATTTATTAATAACATATTTTCTTAGGCATAATTTGTCTAAAAGCACTTCAGCTATAAATTCATATTTTAAAGCACATTTTATGATTTACTATTATATCATACAATACAACCATAACAAAAAAAAATATAGTTTTATGATCCAGTTCTATTGGGAAATAAAGATTTTTTAAATACATCTATCCTATTCTATTATGTTAAATAGAGCACAACAATACCTACAGAAACTGAGGGCTGAAATAGGTTCTCAAAAAAGCAAAGTATGCATAGTTATCACCTGGCCTGGTAATGAAAAATACTACCAGTGTATGCCACAGAGTGAGTGGTAAGTGTGGGACAATTTCTACCTTCTTTGAACTACATCCACTAAATGACTTATGCATGCCAAGGAATTGGGAAATGCAGTCAGGCTGACGGACTGTTTTTTAAGGGTACGTAAACAAAACTCATGGAGCTTTGCAAAGCAAAGCTGTGTTCCCCCATGGCTGTATTCACAGTGCTGGGCAGGACAGCATAGACTGAAAAAATAATACATACACAGCTGCCCGCAGTTGTAGACGCTGAGGATGAAGGGGTTGAGCCTTCAGAAAACCCAGTCTTCAATGGGTTTAGACTTCCACTGCTGCTACAAGTCTATATACTCAAGTGTAGCCAAGAATTTGCCAGTTTTTCAGTGCGCTGTCATAATTATACCAAAATTGCCACTGTATGCATAACCTTTTCCTTCAACCTTGTGGAGCAGTTTATGTTAGAGCTTTGTAACCACCCCTAACATCCAGGAAGAGGAGTAATTCTATTAAAAAGTCATGCTTAATTTTGTCATTATGTAAACCAAATGTAATGCATTTTTAAACATATTTAATGAATAAAACATGTCCTCTGTTTAAGTGAGGAATACTCCGTAGCAAAGCTTTCTGGAAAGCAGTAGTTAGAAAATTTAACAAAATTTCTTCTCACCTCCATTTAACTATTGATATATTTAAATGATAACACCTTGTAAGTAAGTTACTCCAGGATGAGACTGTCAAGAAAGCATAGGGCATTTTCAGTTCTTTTGACAAACTGAATAAACACTTGATATATTTTATTCTTTAATTCAAACACTTTATCAGAAAGACTGCTTAACAAAGTGGTAATCAATATATGGCAGATTTTGAAAATGAATCTTTCAGATGAGCATGTCTTCCCAGTGATCAATCAGAAAGCTAGACCAGGATGAGAAAGCATTTCTCCCATTCCCCAGTGTCACAGCATACCAATCATTAGTTTAGTACATCACAAAAAAAAAAAAAAAAATCCTTGTGGTGCTCGGATATACTTTTTTCCCTAGGAAAAAATTAACATACTAATGCAAAATATCATTTCAAAGGGGCTTCTTGGAGTGAAACATGCATAACTCTTTATCTGAAGAAAGACAACCTATTTTAGGCACTTTGCAGCAGCTTTAGCCTTAGATCACCTTAATATATGTTTATTGTGACAGAAAAACAGGCCAGGCTTAGACATAAAGGAAAATAGCCAACAGAGATTGAGTGTTTCACCCAAGTTACACGCAAAACAGATTAATCATATTGTAGTAGCCTGAAGTTATTTAAAAATTTTTATGGTGTCATCTAATCTGGTTCAGAACAGTTACAGGTGTCAACAACAAGCTATATACTTTTCAGGCATTTGTGTCATGTATTTTTCCGAAGTTTTAGGTTCATATATTTTGCTTTATTAGAACTGAAATTATCTTAATGATTATTTTTAAAATCTGATATAGTAAGAGAGAAATTTCTCATTAAAGGTATCAAAAATCCATCTGTGGGAGGGAAGAGTTTTTTACTAGCCCATTAAATGGAAGAGATAATTCCTAATGAAAGAGTTTTATTTATGTATCCCTGAATTTAGCTAAGACTGTGAATATCTCTCCACATGCTGAAAAGATCCAGTAAGTGACTATAAGTTTTACAACTGCCTAATTCCCTAGCAAGATCTTAGGAATTACATGGAATAAAACATGTTAAATATGTTTTAGACGTGCTGGTCTGAAACTACCAAGCTATAGGTTTTTTTCTCATTAAAAAATACTATATTTTTATTATTTTGACATTGCAGGTTTGAAGTGGGTTTGTACAGCCAGGTTTTGGTAGTGGAGGCAGCTACGGGGTGGCTTCTGTGAGAAGCTGCCAGAAGCTTCCCCCATGTCCAGCATAGCCAATGCCAGAGAGTTCCAGGATTAATGTGCCACTGGCCAAGGCTGGGCCAATTAGAAATGGTGACAACACCTCTGTGATAACAAGATGAAGGAGAAGGAGGAAAAGAAAAAGTTTGCACTTATGTAACTGTGGCCAGAGAGAAGCAGGGTGAGAACATGTGAGAGGAACAGCTCTGCAGACACCAAGGTCAGTGCAGAAGGAGGGGGAAAGAGGTGCTCCAGGTGCTGGAGCTGAGATTCCCCTGTGCTACAGTGCTGATACTGTAACACGATATATCAAACAAGGAGGCTATGGAAAAGAAATATATATGGACCGATTCTTGATAGATGTTTCAAGGATGTTTATTTCTCCAGCCGCATGGCCAGGCTCTCCCGAGGAACTGCCACAGTCACGGGACCCGAGGGTCCTTGCCCACGCAGGGGAACACAAAACAACCAATGGGGAACGAGGGTGACCAGGAGCTCAGGAAACCCCGTGTCTCCTGCCCCAGGGCCCCTCTCCCAGGGCTACATGGCAGGGGGGAAGGGACCCCGACATTTCACCCATTTATTTTTAACAAAAGAGATTTAAAACTTAACATTGAAACAACTGGATAAACATAACAAGAACAGTGTCAAGACAAAACAAGCCACCCTCCTGAGTCTTTAAATGTCCAGACAGATTTTCTGGAACATCTTAAGGCTGACAGAAGGGGGACAGGACTCTCCAGGCATGCTTTGTGGGGAAACTGAGGCAGGAGAGGGTTTAATTTCCTCCCTCCCCCTTTTCATCCCCCCCTCAGCATCGGAGAGGAGTTGTCGGGAAAGGGAATTGTATAGGGAAGCCATGGGGTGAAAAACGGATTAGGAATAAACTGGGGATAGGGTAAACTTAGGAAAGGGTTCATATTGGGTATAGGGTAAAAGGGGAAAGTAGGTTGTAGGTAGGGAAGCTGCTGGGATGGATATTGTTTATAATTTTGTGCATAACGGCTGCCTTTGACGGGAATACCTCCAGGCCCAGTAACATTTGCTGCTTGTAAACCCTTCTTTCCTTGCACTATATCAAATTGTACAACTTCCCCATCTCCTACGCTTTGCAGGTAATTTTTAGGGTTATTCCTTTTAATGGCAGTTCTATGGATAAATAAATCTTCCCCTGTATCATCTCGTGTTATAAATCCATAGTTGTTTTTGAAATTATACCATTTCACAGTTCCTGTAATTTTCATTGCTACAACTTCTCCTACCACGTGCTTGCGTGTTCGTCGTGGCTGCTTGTCCTGCGTGGCCGCCGCCTCGCCGACTCCGACGTCTCGGCCGGGCCCCCGTGTTGCGGCTGCTCCGCGCTCTCCGAGCGGCGCTGCTCCAGCGCGTGTCTGGGCTCTGCGCGGCCCCGCGTTGCCATCGCCGCTGGCTCCGTGCCCTGTGAGCGGTTCCGCTCCGCAAACTCCCCGCTGCTTTGAGTGAGTGCGGCCCCGTTCCGGCTCGGCGCTGCGCTGCGCGGCTTCTCGTGTCGCTGTGGAAACCGCCGCTTCTCCCTCCGCAGGGCTCTCAGAACCGTGTGCTCAGAGCGGGCTGCCACGCCGATGCCCGGTTCCTGGCTGCTCATGGGGGCCGCCTCTCTGCTGCAGGTGGCCCATGGCACCCGCGGCGTCACTCCCTCACTCGTGGCCGCATGGCCGGGGACCCCGAGACAGGGATGGGGTCTGCGATAAGGCGCGCGCTCCCGAGGGGGCCAGGCGCATCCAGCGCAGGCACGTCTGCCGGCACGGCTGCAGTCACGCACTCCTGGGATGGCCGCCGCGCGGTCTCAGCCACAGAATTATGGCCATCCTCTGCTCTATGGGTAATGGGACCATACAAATGCTCTTCGAGAGCTTCACTGATTACAGTGGATCCGCGGAGGGGTTCTATCACTAATGCATGTTTTGTTTGATCCCTTATCCCAGATCTCGTGCCAAAAACACCCGTGATTAGCTCCAGTAATTCCAGGAGGATTAATATCAAAAAGTAAGTCTCGAGAAATATAAAAGAAAGTTTTGAAAAGCCAGTTAAAAAAATGTTCTAGATCTCCCAGAACAAATACTTTCTTGTTTTGTTGCTCAAGAATTCCTTTAACTTCTAGATACATTTCTTTCTGTGGTTCAGAGAGCCACATTTCCCACGATTCTTCCATAGTCCAGAGAGAATATCCAAACCAAGGTGAGAAGAGAGAGATTGAGTGGTTTTTACTCACAAATTTTCTGTCCTTAGGGATCTGTGTCTTGTCCGCATTCTCTACCATTTGCTACAGTGTGGATACTGTAACATGATGTATCAAACAAGGAGGCTATGGAAAAGAAATATATATGGACCGATTCTTGATAGATGTTTCAGGGATGTTTATTTCTCCAGCCGAATGGCCGGGGCTCTGCCGAGGAACTGCCACAATCCCGGGACCCGAGGGTCCTTGCCCACGCAGGGAAACACAAAACAACCAATGGGAACGAGGCTGACCAGGGGCTCAGGAAACCCCGTGTCTCCCCCCAGGGCCCCTCTCCCAGGGCTACATGGCAGGGGGGAAGGGATCCCGACACCCTTGCAGCCCATGGTGAAGACCATGGTGAGGCGGCTGTGCCCCTGCAGCACATGGAGGTCAGTGGGGATGCAGAGATCCACATGCAGCCCATGGAGGAGAACCACACTGGAGCAGGTGGATGCCTAAGAGGAGAACGTGACCCCATGGGAAGCCTGTGGAGAGAGGACCCCATACTGGAGCAGCCTGTCCTTGAACCCTGTGGAAGTGTGACCCACACTGCAGTACTTTGTAAAGATGGACTCACACTGGAGAAGTTCATGGAGAACTATCTCCTGTAGGAGGGACTAAGTTGGAGCAGGGAAGGACTCCTCTCCCTAAGCAGTGGCAGAAACAACCTGTGGTGAACTGACCATAACCCCCATTCCCATCTCCCTGCACTTCTGAGGGACGAGGTAGAGCACTGGGAAGGAGGCAGGGGTGGGAGGAAGGTGTTCTTAAGGTCTTATTTTACTTGTCATTATCCTGCTCTGATTTTGTTAGTAATAAATTCAACTAATATCCCTAATTCTAGCCTGGTTTGCCTGTGACATTATTTGGTGAGTGATCTCTCCCAGTCCTTATCTCAACTCATGAATCATTCACTATATTTTCTCTCCCCTGTCCAGTTGTGGAGGATAGGGAGGCTTTGGTGGGTGTCTGGCATCTAGCCAGAGTCCACCCACTCCAAGGGGTTTTTTTTGCCTTCAATGGCAGGGTTCAATTTTAACTACAAATTACCTCACAAATTTGTTTCTTCTATTAATATGACTTTTTCACAACTATATTTTAGCTTGCCACCTTTTTTGTGTAACTTACGTACTTCATGCCCTCAGTTAATAAAAATTTCATTAATGTTTGAATGAAATCAACTGATATCCTCAACTCATGTTTCACTTGTCAAGTAAGATTCCAGAAGATTTTATGGGTCAGAAAGGATATAATTTCCTAATTTGGAAACTATTGCAAAATCAGCTCTGAAATTTAGAAAAGAATCTTTTCATAATGGGGCTTTACAGAGTCAGTTATGAACAATGTCTTCCTTTGAGATAAGAAACTGACTATAATGCACGAATATAATTAATAATTTATAGTATCTATAATGGAAAGACTTCATCAGTCCTCAGGTTGGCTCCCTCAATGCTTCTTCTAACCATGCTGTTAACAACACCTAAATACAGGGTCAGAGAATTTCAGCTATACAACAATAATATCAGAATCTGTTTCTGACTGATCCTTATCACACCTGGATTCTTGTTAGTGAAGTAAGAATTTCTTTAAACTTCTAGTTTGAAATAAAAATGGTCTCTTGATATTAACTTGATTAAAACATTACAGATTAAATAATAACAGTATCTTACAAAGTTTCACTGAGATATTAGAATAAGATATAATACTATTTATAAATAAATCACCAAAAGTATATCATGTCTGGAGGCAATAGTCTTTCTACCCTATTAAGAATTCTAATCTACTGAGCCATATACTCAATAATTAATTATTTAGCCTTGCTCTGACTTGAAAGAATCCATCCACTCTGATGTTACTTTCACACCCGTCTTCTTCTATCATTCTACCTTTCCAACATTTCTATAATAAGAACTATTTTTCATGAGAAGTAGATTTTCACAGAAATATGATCTATTTTTGCATTTGAAGCCAGCACAGTATTATATACAAGAAGTAATCATCAGAGCTCAGTTCTGCATTCTTTCTAGTAATCATGTGTCTCCAGAGACACCAAAATACTTGTCAACTATGCTACTAAATTGGGTCACATAATGTTAAAAACATCAAAGCTGGTCTTGTATCCCCCAAAAATAATTCCTAAGAAATTCATTTTATGATTCTGTATAATTATAGCTTAAAAACATACACAGAAATCTGTCATTTTTTCCTCTGGGATGCCTTCAGGCCTTTGCAATGATCTCTTGATCTTGAAGCTGCTCCAATTTATATGAAGACAAAAAGATTCAACAGATTTACTATAAAATTATATAAGCACCCTTTTTTCTTTTTCACTGTTTCAGGGCAACTTATGAATTCAGAATTTAGAAGGACTATTGTTAACATACTAAAGTAATCTGACTCACAGGAATGATCAAGATATATATTTCAGCATTTCTTCCACAGATATAATTCAATTTTCTCCAACTTGTATGATTTTTCATAACTTCTCATTGTATCAGTTTCTTTTAATATTGTGTAACTGATCTGAAATTACAAAATAGCCACTTCAAGCAGAGTTGATTACTGTCTCACAAAACTGAACTTTTTCTGCTTTTATTTTCAATTTTTTTTCCCCCCAAATTAAACCAAGCATGCCACCCCCTCCCTGCGCCCCCCCCCGCCCCCCCCCTCCAATGTCATACAAGCATAGAATGGCTTGGGTTGAATCATTTAGTTCCAACCCCCCTGCCATGAGCAGGGACACTTTTCACTAGACCAGGTTGCTCAAAGCCCCATCCAGACTGGCCTTGAACATTTCCAGTGATGGGATATCCACGACTTCTCTGGGCAACCTGTTCCAGTGCCTCACCATTGTCACAACAAAGACTTTCTTCCTAATACCTAAACCAAATCTACTCTCCTCCAGTTTAAAGCCATTCCCCTTTGTTCTGTCTCTACCCCTCCACATAAAAAGGATGTCCCCATCTTTCTTGCAGGCTCCCTTCAGGTAGTGAAAGACCACAGTTATGTCATCCTGAAGCATTCTCTTCTCCTGGCTTAACAAACCTAATTCTCTTAGTCTTTATAGCAGAGGCGCTCAATCCCTCTAAAACCTTGGTGTACCTCCTCTGGACTCATCCAACAGGTCAATGTCCTTCCTGTGCTGGGGACACCAGAGTGCTCCTCATGGGGTCACACAAGAGTGGAGCAGAGGTGCAGAAACCTCTTCCTCAACCTGATGGCTCCATTGCTTTTGATTTACCCCAGGACACAGGCATAACTTTCTAGCAGCACTTGGTGACTTCCAGCTCCTCCTCATTGTTGCCCATGCTGCATGCATTCCTGTGAAGACACTGTGAAGCTGGGCTTCTGGCTGTGTTGCCTTCCTACAGGAACACCCCTTAACTCCTCTGAGGTATTTCCCTGGTGTTTCTGGGTTGGCTTCTGTTACCTCAGGAGTTCCCAGCTCACCTCTGTAAACTGCAAATGTGCTCCAGTGCGGCCAGCACATTTCAGAATCACTGCCAGGGGGCGCTCACTAACCCCTCTAACCCTTCCACATCACCCCACAATTTCCCAGCAACAAGCTCCCTGGGGGCAGCTTTTGTCCAGGTGGGGGTGGGGGTGGTCCCCGCTGGCTCCACTCATGCAGGTCAGAGCTGCCTTTGAGTCACAGCTCCACCACTTCCTGCTTGGGAGGTGAGGTTGGAGTGGCTTTTTCTGCTCCGGTTCTGAGGTCTTGCTGGGTAGGAAAGCTCACACCACCCTCCCATGGTGCGATCCTCAGCTCCAGAGCATTTAGTCTTTGAAATACATACTTTATTACATACATACATATATGATGTATTTCTTCAAAAGATAGGAGGGTATTTAGGGCATTTTTTTTTTTTTTTTTTTTTCAGGAAAGTATAGCAATACAGAAATTAAGGAACATGCCTGGGTTACAGTATTAGTTCTATAAATAGATTTAGATGGATTTTCACACTCTCAGGAAGTAAATTCACAAATGGCCTGATCTAATTCTCATTCAAATCAATAGCAGCCTTTAGTAGGCTTTGAGAGTAGTCTATTTAATCTTTCTGTATCTCAGTTATACTGCTGTAAATGGAGGCTATCGCCTTTAATCACAGAAGTGAAGTGAGAATGAATGTTTAATAATTTATAAAGAGTCAAACAGTGCTCAGAGGTAGGCCATAAAAGCAAGCAGACAGCTCCTTTCTATATCTATTACTGAAAATACTGCACAAAGTCCAGCTCATGTAAGTTTTGTGCCCTGGCTGGGGAAAAAGGAACATTGCTCAGGTGACCCTGGAAACTCCTATCCTTTTTCTTTGATGGGGCAGGACACTCAGGTGCGTTACAGGCACTGCTTCAAAATGATGAATAAAGGGAAGTCATTCAGTGACATGGATCTTACACTTTATGTCTACCCATCCTTTCTAGTTATCTGTATATATTAGAGACTTGAGTCATGCTCCCAAATACACCCTCTGTTCAGCTGGTGCTGTTGCTCTATTGCCACACATAGTCACTGGATGGGAAGCAGAAAAGGCTTTGCCTATAGTGATTAGCACTGCCAGCAACTATCTAATCTCTCTCTGCAAATACTGAGTGGTTCCATTTATTATTCTTATTCAGTGTGGTTCCTGGCTTTTGATACCCTTTAATATGGCTGAGTATTATCTGGATGAGTATGAGCAGGCACAGACCAAAACCAGCATAGGCACTGTGCCAGTAGTGAAATGGTATTCTGGACCAAAGGACAGTGTTCAAGGATGTGTCTTGCTCCTATGAAAGTTCACCCATACAGCTGTGCCCAGACTGCTCTCAAAGCAACAGAATGAGCAATTTCTGGTCTAAAACTGGGTGTTAGAACTGCTTAGCCATGGGAAGAAATTGATGTACAGTTCACAATTCTCACAAAACTGTTTCAGAGCTCTTGATATGTTCATGTTACAGAACAGATTCGGGTACATCTCAGTGCTGACTTGACTTTTTGTTAAAGCTGCTAACACCACTCTTGATCTTATATAGGGTTCTACACTGGACTTTTTTATTGAATCATGGAAAAAAGAAAAAACATGCTTTCTCATCCACTGGGGTAAAAGAAGATGAAGTACAATAAAAAATTAAATGTTTAGATAAGTAATCTACCAAAACAGTTAAAATAAAACCGCTGTTCAAAAATACAATTTTAATTATATTCAGATTTGCAGCTAACAGAGTCATTCAATGTAGAACATCTCATTATAAAATAATAAGGTAAATTGATCATATCTTTGCACTTTGATAGAAGATGCAATTCGATAGTAAATTAGATTGCTTTCATGAAATCCAGGTATCCCACAGTGCTTAGGGTCTGTTTAACGCTTAAAACAGCTATGCATCTGTAGCTCTGTATCTGCAAACATTTTTGTCTCGGTTATTTCCTTATTAGTTTTACTGATTCTTCTTCAAGTACACTCATGAACCTACTGGCCAGACTGAGAAATCTACAAATACCACAATTCATCACTGAAAGTACTAGAACCTGGTAAGAGCATTTTATAAGTTTTGGGGTTTTTTTAAATTCAAATAAAACAAGGATAAATTGATAACAGTGTACTTAAAAAATGACTAATTAAGCTGGCTGAACATAGATACTAAGTTTGCAAAAATTATTTAAACATTGTATGATTCAATGACTGAGATTGTCATAATTAATAGACGTTTCTTTCACAAAAAAAATTGCATTTATAGGAAGAAAATAAAATTAAAAACTGTTCAGACTACAAGTTCAAGCTTTGAACAAAGATACTTATCTTGGAGACTTTTGGTTAAAAATAAAACAAAATATTTCAGCATTAGTATTACTAAACATAAATTGGCAAATTATTGGTTTACAATCAAATCTTCTATCTATAAGAGGTTTTCTTTTTACATTCATGTGGGCTTGAAAATGTACCATTTCAGAAAAAATAAAGTGCTTTATTAGGTACATTTTTACAGCTTGAACTGCCTGAGTGAAAAAGTGTCTTAGAAATGTTAATTACTTGCTTTATTGCTCCAGTAGTGTCGTATATAAGTTTATTGATATATTTCATTGATATATTGCCTTATTTCCTGAGTTCTAGAGCAGCTGGAGCCTATACTGGTATCTGAAAATTAGGAATTTTCCCACTATCAATAACGAAGGGTCATTTCATTTAAAAATAACTATCATTTATTTAGTATTATGTGTTTTCCTTTAAATAAGCAGCAAAGGTATTATTAGGGCTTTTTAGGGAATAAATCCAATCCCAACAATTGTGAAGTTAATTTAAGTGTGAAATGGAGGTATCTGCATGCCAGAAAATGTTCTCTAGTAGTCTGTGGGCAATAAGCTCAAATAGTATAATTTTGCATAAATCTATTGAGTAGTGGATTTACACCATCAAAGATCCTAGCTCCATGTTAACACCTGTTGTTCTTCATAATAACATTTTTATAGAATACTGAATTATGGGAATAGAGCTATTACTGGAACTTCCATCCATTTGTTGCAATCTTAGTTTTTATTATAAATGACCAATTCTTTCTCAGACAGAAAGAAAAAGGCAAAGAATTCAATAACATATCCTAAGCCAAACCCAAACCCATATAAACCTTTTCTGAAGCCTTAGGGATTACAGAACTCTTTCATGTAGAGCTAAAGGGAAGGGATGCATCCAGAGGAACCTTGACACGCTTAACAGGTGGGCAAATGCAAACCTCATGAAGTTCAACAAAGCAAAGTGCAAGGTTCTACACCTGGGGTGTGGCAATCCCAGACACACCTACAGGCTGGGCAGAGAAGGGGTTGAGAGCAGCCCTATGGAGAAAGACTTGGGGCTGATGGTTGATGAAAAATTTGAGATGAGCCGGCAGTGTGCGCTTGCAGCTCAGAATGCCAGGTGTATCCTGGGCTGCATCCAAAGGAGTGCGGCCAGCAGGCTGAAGGAGGTGATTCGCCCACTCTGCTCTTGTGAGACCCCTCCTGGAGCACTGCATCCAGCTCTGGTGTCCCCAGCTCTGGTGTCCCCAGGACATGAAACTGTGGCAGCAAGTCCAGAGGAGGGTCATGAAGTTGATAAGAGGACTGGAGCACACCCCTTATGAAGACAGGATGAGAAAGTTGGGACTGTTCAGCCTGGAGAAGGGAAGGTTATGTGGAGACCTCACAACAACCTTCCGGTATCTGAGGCGGCCTACAGGGAAGGTGGAGAGGGACTCTGTCAGAAACTCTAGTAATATGACAAGGAGTAATGGGTACAAATTTATCTTTAAGGTCCATTCCAATCCCTTTACATTCTATGATTCAATGACAAATCTCATCCTTGAAGAGAGCCATTCCTACAAAAAGACTGCATAGAACAGACACTTTATTCTGTTTATAGTTTATAGAATAAGCAGCAGACTCTTCTAACAGCCGAAGGATGCATCTTGCATTGAGATTTGTGCCAAAATACTCTGGTCTCAGTAATCCCTTTTCACCTTCTAATAAGAGAGCTGACATGGTTTAATGTCCCGTTTTGTATTTGGTTTCCCTTTACAAGTGGAGCTGATCTGGAAGACAGGTGTATCAATCTTCATACAGCTTTCATACAGGGCATTTTTCTCAGGTCCAGGATAGCATTATGTAAAGAAAAAACTGGTAACTTAAAGGCAAAGACATTTCCTGTGACTGCCGGAAGACAGGTTTAGGCCTGTCTTCTTCCAATTCTTGAACTTTCTTTATAGGAACGTCATGAATTTTCTATTCAATTTGTTTTGCTTGGTTCTGAAAGTCTTTCCACGATAGAAAGAAGGTCTTTTGGAGCTCCTGCATAAGAATATGAAGAAGCCATATAGTTACAGTACACTCAACCAGGAATACTAAATATGGCTTTGGGGAACACTATGTCAAGTCAAATCTTAGATAACTGGCTGCTTTTCATGACCAAAGTTTTCATTACTGGTTATGGCAGTTCTGGATTTATTCAAATTTCCTACTTTACAGAACACATCAGAAATAATGCAAGGAATCCTGACATAACTAAACTGTTTAATAATAACTAAACTATTTTGTCTGGAGAACTGCTTTGCTTACCCTAGATTAGAGCCTGGCTGTGACAAATACATCAAATGTGGACAGTTAAAAAGTTAAGAGGATAGTTCAGAAAAAAGACAAACCAACAGGATAACACAGATATATTTTAAGTCTTCTCTGGATAAGCTTTTCTTCATCCTTACTAATCAAAAAGGTAGACTGACAGATTAAGTTATATCATCCAATATCACGTACATAGTACTTCTCTCCACTTGGTAATTTTGGTATGCATTACTAGTCAAAAATATGCTGTGGAGAAACTTTTATGTTTTGTCTTAGCTATGATCTGCTCTGTACCACTTTTATCTGATAAAATCAGACAGCAGTTTAAATAACCAATTTAAATCCAGGTTTCTATGAATTAATTTATGTCTGGTAAAACAGTGGTAAATTACAATTAATAAGTAACCTTGCATTAAGCTCCAATTTAAGTATTGTTTCTTAAATTGTAAAATAATGTCATTTGTCATCTAAACTAAACTAAATATATAGTATGTCACTCTCAGTTTGATCCATTCTTAATTTACAAACTCATGAATTTGCATGTACACTTCCGTAGTCTTGTAAATTGGTTTTTGAAATTGGTTTTTGAAATAACCTGCTTTTTTTCTGCCTCGCATTACTGTACTGACTGACAATTACTTGCATCATGAGATGACAAAGGAAACACATGACATCTGATCATACTGGTCTTGTACTGCTTCCTGCTTTTTGCTCAGATTTCATAATACAGATGCATCTCACTGGCATCATTAGTAGCTGTCTTCATTGATACAGAAATTCTAGGACATGTGGTAGGGTTAAATGACTCTCACGTAATAACCACTTTTAGGTTGTTTTTTTTCACATACACACACTAACTGGTCCCTTAATGCATCATTTAAGATCTCTGAACCGGCAATGCTCTGTTAATTTTCTTAACTCAGCCACTTAAAAAAAAAATTATAAATGTGGAAGCAGTCTGAAGTCACCAGCACCTGAGGGAATAAGTGATGTTGTGTAGTTTCTACAATCTATGTAAATGTTTTCTCCACTGGTTTAATAGGATCACTTAGCTTATGCAACAGCTGAAAAAGGTTAGCCACAATTATACCCACTGAAACCACAAAGTAGGGTTTTTTTGCAATTGAGGATATTAGGTAGTTTATATTATTTGAAGCCTGAGATACAGGTGGGGCAGTTCTCTATTGAGCTATCAAACAATTCCATTTCCCCCAGGTTAGACATTAACCTCTTTTCTGTTTTAAACAAGCGATTTGCTCACAGTCCCAGTAACTACGTTTCTTTCTTCCTTATGTTTTTTGCTAGACTTTAATCCTTTTTCTTTTACAATTTTTATGGGAGGTCATCCTGTCCTCTGTGTTATGTTCTTTTCAACTGTCTTAATAATTATATTATGAAGAAAAGAAATAATTAATTTTACAGTGTAAATGGCATATGTTAGTTTTGGCTATTCAGCTAAAAGTATTTTGGATCTAAGAAATGGTGATCACAAGAATTTTAAAATAATTTAAGGACATATTATCAGCGTCTTTTACGCCCAATATATAAAGAACTTTTCATTTGCATACTTTTCAACAATCTCTGAATACAGTTTTATAGATCACAGACATGAAAATATGAGGGTTTGCAGCTTACATCTTTCTATTTCCCCTGTTCATACATTGTCTGCAGTGCAACATTTGGCCACGTGTAGCATAAAAACAAAATCTTTCTTCTTAATAAGAGGAAGATCGATGTTATTTGTCAATATATTGTGAATGTCTATATTTGTATTAGCTAAGCAATCACTAGTTAGTAATCAAAACAAAACAAAAAAAAATCATCCAAGCTTGCACTACTGAGCTAAATCCAGGGCATAGTCACTTTTTAACAATGGGAGTACTTTCAAGACCCATCTCAAAAACAGTAGAACTGAAAGACACAGGACCAAGGTAATTTTAAATTTCCAAATGTGAAATCCTAAAAAAATAGGATTTTTCAATCTGGAAAAGAAACAATAAACAGATGACATATGTCTACCAAATGAAGAGTAGCATGGAAAAGAGGAGTCAAGGATTGTTGCTGATTTTCTTCTTCATGCTAAAACCCACGGATTCAGCTCAATGTTAGAACCTAGACCATTTATTTCTGATGTTGTGTAAAAGGAGAACATATACCTTTTCTGTCTATAGTAAGAGATGCCATGCACAGGCCATTAACACCCTTAATTCACTTCTTGAAATGTAGAGAAGTTACCAATGCAAAACTTTGCAGTTGGCTGAAGTCCCAGGTGTACATATGGTTTAGTGGAAGATGTTCCTTCCCAGAGCAGTGAAGTTTGTAAATAGATGAACTTTAAGGTCCCTTCCAACCCAACCCATTCTATGATCCTATGATTCTATGGCTGCAAATGCCAGAATTTTAAATAAGAATTCTTAACAGTAGTTCAGTGCAGATTATTTTTATTTGAAATTCCACATTTCTTCTCCTACACCTTTAGGCTGCTGAACTGCTAAAGTATAAAATAATACTCCTCTCTTTTAGGTAAGTAGATTCTTCTCTGCACCCTTGTTAATTATGTCTCCATAATATTTAAACTTTGTATAGCTCAAAAACAAAACAAACAAAAAAAGGCCACTAAGCTCCATAATAAAGATCTGCTTGTAAAACAAAGGACATACAGAAGCTGTAAATAAACTCAAGTGAAAAAGTGTGGAGTAATCAGAGACAGGAAAATTACTTGGACAATTTAACTCAAAAAATAGGATAATCTACAGGAAAAAGGTACATGGGCTTGGGATTTTTTTTTTTTTAATTTTTTTTAGTATCTCAGGTCATCTATTTAAAGATACAACAGTTTGTGGACTTTGTGTTTGCTGTTGCACTAATAACAGCCTGTACAACAGAATTATGTAGGTAACATTTTGTCTTAAGTGGCACTGTAGATCAGTGAACACTCATATAATACTTCAAGGAAGGACTAACACTAGAATCATAAGTCATATATCAAGAGACAAGAGGTGTAATAAAAGTCTTTTCCATTAGACAAATTTGTGAAATAAAACTTCATTTATGAAATACTTCTTAATATAATTGCTGTATTCATCCTGGAGAAGAGGAGACTGAGGAGACCACTTTGCTCTCTTCAACATCCTCATGAGGAGAAGCAGAGGCAGGTGCTGATCTCTTCACCCTCGTGACCAGTGATAGGACTTAAGGAAATGGCCTAAAGCTGAGTCAGGGGAGGTTTAGGCCAGATATCAGAAATAGGTTTTTCAGCCAGAGGGTGGTTGGGCACTGGAACAGGCTCCCCAGGGAAGTGGCCACAGCACCAAGCCTGACAGAGTTCAAGAGGCATTTGCACAACACTCTCAGGCACATGATGTGACTTTTGGGATGTCTCATGTAGGACCAGGAGTTGGACTTGATGATCCTGACGGGTTCTTTCTAACTCAGCATATTCTATGATTCTATTATAATTTCTACCATTACGCTTAGCAGTGAGAGAAACTTAGAGAAAGAAACTTCAACTTAATAATATTTTCAGCTTTATATATATTTATCATTGACATATCTAGTCCTGTTTCAGTCATCAAGACAGGAGAGGCCAGAGGGAATGTCTTTATCCCAAGTTCTGACACTATTTTCAGTATCACATTTTAGAAGCATGGTCAAATAGAAATCCATGGATCTTTGAAGTACTGTGAACACAACCTTCTTCCTACACCTGTGTTTGGACTTCCTCCAAAATAATAGAAAAGATACTGCAAACTGTGGCAGTTACAAAGCTTTGATTCTGGCAATCTGTTTTCATGAAAGCCTCTGTTTTGGCTCTGTCAGTACTTATAAAACCAACTAATTGACCAAATGATTAAATAAATAAATAAATAAAATTCTAGGCAAAGTTACATCAAAAATTCCCAAGAATAAAAAAGCTTCAGAGATGCCTTTTTATATTGCTGCTTGTCTCTTCAATATATTGCAAATTCAGGAAACCAAAATCCTTCTGCTGTAGGAGTTTATTTAATCACTGCTGGAACTCTAGATGTCATCTTACAGTAGTATTCTAGTTTGAAATACTCTGCAAAAAGTCAATGCCTTGTGGCAAAAAAGGGACACGTATTCATAGACACTGCTGAGATGAATTTATGAAGTAAACCAAGCAAGGCTGTGTCAGGAATAGCTCAGCATTCACTCACACACACACAGAGGTACACACATGCATGTACTGTAATAGGACACTGAGGAAGACATTTTTACAAGTAGATTGTGATTTCAATCTGAATATAGGCAGGATACAATCCTAGGCCATGGTTGTAGAGACCTATATGTTAGTACCTGATTGACTGCTCTGTAACCGGAGCAAGTACTCTGATGTCAGGATGCATTGCCTCTAATTATGTCCTGTACCAGCTCATTCTTAAGGAGACATGTAAGAACACAGTGTCCAGAGTGAACCTCCATGTATCACATGGAAAGTTAGGTATTGTACAGATAAAAGACTGATAGCTTTGCTCACTTGGAAAACTATTTTTAAAATGTGAGAAACAGTGAGGCTGACTACCTCAATCACAGATGGGAACTATGAGCAGCATGCCATAGTCCACGAACAGGTTCTCATCCAGCAGTGCAACAGACAGGGTTCCCAGCATTGGGTGGGACATAAGATTGCTGTGATCTTTTCTATAGTTTCTATCCTTTACACAATAAAATAGATAAACTTGAGTTTTTCTAACTGAGTTCCCAAAAGAACTGGTACTGAGTGGGAGTTAGCTGAGACAGCCTTGGCACCATTTCAGTGGGTTGGCATAGAGGAGCCTGAGGATGATCAGTGATCACCCCAGCCATGCTCAGTGTCAAACTGCCCAGCAGCTCAGGCCTGGCATGGACTCTCTGCTTGTATGCATTTTCCCCCATACACTGTCCTTGAGGAGGGGGGGTTATTGCACAGGTCAACAATCAAGTCAGACAATGATGATACCATACTACACCTTTCCAGCAGTGTCAGGTCGTGTTGTTCTGACACTGCTTGGCCCAGGGTCCCTGCCATGGCTCATCTCACTCAGTTCTTTTTTATGTTATCCTGTGTGCTGCATCTTATGCTGCTTGGTCAGTTCTGCTCGTGGTCAAGGCAAGGTTGTAATGTTCTTGTGATAATTACCTGGAGGCCTTTTTGTATTAATTTTTAAGTCTTCTTTGCACAGCCTAGTGAAAAAAAATACTTGGAAGTAACTTGCTTTCATTATAATCAAGTCATCTTTTTAATAAATGATCGTTCACTTGGCAGTGAGAACAAGTCAATGCAATATCTGGTAACTGTCAGGTTTGATTGCAGCACCAATTTGATCAAATTGCAGTTGATGAGTATCTCCAGTTTGAGTCACTTTGCATGCCTGTTTCCTGTTTTAGAAAACTATTTGGATGAGTGAAGGAATATTAACACTAAAAGTAAACAAGAAGATGATTAGATGGGCAACAGATTTCATCCTCCTGCTATAGACACATTGATGTATCTTTCTAAGAACTTGTAGTAGAGAGCAGATAGACAACTTCATTGGTTTTATGTTGGATTACTTAAGAAATATTTCTGACAACAAGAAATGAAAAAGCAAATTGAATGA
The DNA here is from genome assembly GCF_020740725.1 of Corvus hawaiiensis. NCBI lineage: Eukaryota > Metazoa > Chordata > Aves > Passeriformes > Corvidae > Corvus > Corvus hawaiiensis. Next base: position 22,726,794 of record NC_063215.1, on the reverse strand, counting down.
CTCATCCATTTTCAAGAACTTGTTAAATATATTTGCAAAGCTGATCTTCCCAAATTAAAAGAAAAAAATAGTGTTGTCTATCAATCTACAAAATGAAACAAATCTGCAGCTTAAAAACTGATGGCTGAACAAACAAAAACCATTACAAAACCAACAATTTTATTTGTATATTTGTAAAGGTTTGCAGTTCTGTGGGCTGCAGAGATTTACCTTCTCAGAGCCCAAATCTACTTCTTAAAAAAACCCAATACACAAAACAAACAAAACACGCACGCACTCCTCAACAAACCCTGAAGTTTGTCTAGCATACAAATTCAGCCCTAATTCTACACCTATATAAGGAAAAAATAAAAGAGAAGGTATGCATTCAGGTATTAAAGCAATTTTCTAGCCTATAGATGCTTAATGTCACTCAATGTCACTTGTCCTTACTCTTCCCCCAGGTCTCTCATTATAGTTGTGGGGATCTGTTAATCCATTACTTTTCCTATTTCACATGTTCCCCCTGTTCCCTCCCTGGCCTTGGCCACTCCCTCGGTTTCTCCCTATTTGCTCCTGCACCCCAACCCCGCCCAGGGACCGCCCTTGGGCCCCTGACCAAACCACCCCACACCCAGACCACGTTGTCTACCTCTGAACATTGTGGGGACAAGATGTGATTAAAGCCATCTCAAACCCTCATGAGAGATCCTTCTCTACCTTCTTTACCATCTGCTGCGTTTTAACGCTGCTGGCTGCAGAGCCAGGTCGCAGGGCTGTCTGAAATGGACTCCAGGATGTGACTGGTCACACGGCCCTAGGAAACCCTCGCTGAGCTCTCAGGGAGCAGCAGCCTGCTAGGCAGAGTCTAGCAGTTATAACTAATGGTGCCCAAGTGAGGGAATATGTGTCCTGGAGAGCCTAGTCGCCTTTGGGAAGCCATTTCCCAGACCGAAGGGACAGCCGGTAGCCTCCTGAGAAGAGTAGCGCTCTTAAATAGAGGTCGGCTGGCAGTGATGGACTAAACTGAGTGCTTTTAGTTGATTCTCTATTCTGGAAAGCCCTGAAAAGGAGCCTGGTGGGCCTGGTAAAAGAGTGGGGATAATCTTTGTGCTGGTAAGCCTCGGAAGGGAGCTGGGAATGGCCTGGTTCAGGGGGATCATTTTTCTCTTTAGTTTAATCATTTTGCCTTGGTTTTGGTTGAGGGTTGGGGGTGGGTTCTTGTCTAGGTGAAGGAGATTGGGCCTCATGGAAGCCTCAGCAAGAAAAACCCCATCCCTAACAAGAGAAGATAGAAGTTTAGTGCCCCCAGTTTTGGTAGTTTATTTTAGCAGTGCATGGGGGGTCTTTGCGTGCGAGAGAAGTAACCTTTGTTTTGTTTCACTGAGTTATCTGGAAACAGAAACCTCCGATTCTCTCCCTCTGACCCTCAGGAGAGATGAAAAATTGTTCCAACCCTTCCGTGCCTCTCCTGTCCGCTCACCAAGCTAGGGCTGATCATCCTGGCCCGGGAGCTCCCCTTAAACCCCTATCCTAACCCCCCAAAACCCCCGTCGTGCTGGCTCTAAGTAGCAGCCAAGGTGGCCGCAGCCACGTGGTTCAGCCCCGCCATGTTGCTTTCTTCTTCTTGTACTTTCCCGGGCGCATGAAAACCTTTGGCACCTCCCTAACCCCGCCCCCTGCGTCGGTCGGTGTGCTGCATCGGCTCCCTTCCCCCCTCCCGAAGTCTTGGTACCGAGTCCCTGTCCCTGCAGGGCCGCAGGCACCCCTGGCAGCCCCTCCCCCCCCGTCAGAGCATGGTCCATTCCAGCCACGCGCCTCCCTCCTCCCCCCCTCGTGCCTGCGGGGGCTGCCGCGGCAGCTTCTCCCTTCCCAGCACGCCCCCATCCACCAGCGAGTCCGTCCCATCCCGCCTCTGCCCCAAGCCACCCCTCCAGTCCCCGGCCCCCACCCCACTGAGACAGTGCAGCACACCGCAGTCCTGCCCCGATCCCTCCCCGCCAGCCAGCTCGGACCGCGTAGCAACAGCAGCGCCCGAGCGAGAAAAAAAAGGGCAAAAAGCGGCGAGGCTCCCCGGCCCCAGGATTGCATGGGGCCAGCCCAGCCCTGAGTAGTGTTGGCATCGAGAGCGGTGACTGCGCCTGGGGGGAGCCCCAGCCCTGGATCGGACCTGTGGAGCGGACCCGGTCCGAGGATCGTGCAACCCGGTCTGACCCGATCGGCAGCTGTGGACAATGCAGAAAGAGCAGCGCAGCAGCCCCCTTCCCCGTTCGCCACGCCACCTTGACGAGACGTGAAGAAAGCAATAACCAAAAGGTGTTATCCTAGAAGCCTCAGCAGAAGAAGCCACAAAAGCAACTGCTGTGTGACAACCCAGCCAGCACAAATCCCCAAAGACAACAACCAGCTGCATCATCATTTATAATTCAATTATTCTGCATTATTTTATCATTTTTATGTTGCATAAAAATGAAGCCCTTCCCTTTTCATTTTAAATTGAAAAGGGTGAGATGTGGGGATCTGTTAATCCATTACTTTTCCTATTTCACATGTTCCCCCTGTTCCCTCCCTGGCCTTGGCCACTCCCTCGGTTTCTCCCTATTTGCTCCTGCACCCCAACCCCGCCCAGGGACCGCCCTTGGGCCCCTGACCAAACCACCCCACACCCAGACCACGTTGTCTCTCTACCTCTGAACATCGTGGGGACAAGATGTGATTAAAGCCATCTCAAACCCTCATGAGAGACCCTTCTCTACCTTCTTTACCATCCGCTGCGTTTTAACACTGCTGGCTGCCAAAGCCAGGTCGCAGGGCTCTCTGAAATGGACTCCAGGATGTGACTGGTCACATGGCCCTAGGAAAGCCTCGCTGAGCTCTCAGGGAGCAGCAGCCTGCTAGGCAGAGTCCAGCGGTTAAAACATACAATAGTCTCAATTACTGTTTGACACCAATCAGTGCAAGAAATGCTTTTGGAATGCTGGCAGCGTGAAAGGTACAGCAGGGGACCTCTCTGATGCCGAGGTCTAATAGCTGAGATTGCCCTGTCTCTCCCTTCTGGGGGGGCATCAATAGGTATCTCTGCTCATAGCCATCGATTCACACTAAACTTTTAGGTATTCATTTCCCTTTGACATTTGTATGTCTTTGAGAAACTTAAGAATTTTAACAATGAATCACAAGTTTTTAGGCATAGATGTGGTTACAGATGAACTACTTGACTTTGAGTGGAGTATTTTCACATGATTTTGTTTTCCATTTTCATTGAAATGCTAACATAATGTTATAACATTAAATCTCAGTCATCAAATTCTATCAGCAAAGAACTTGAGACAGAAATTAAATTCTCAAACTTTCTAACAGTTTGGAATTATAGCAATTGGATTAAATAATTTCTTCCCTCCTGTCAGAGACTGAAATATTATAGCCTATGACTTAAACATTTTCTTAAAGGACTTCTAAAACTGTATTACAAAAGCTGGGAAGAAGACTACCACACCCTGAATGGGGCCCTGACTGAGGCCTTACACTGCTCGCTGATAAAGATAAGATAAAGTAACAACTCAGGGCCAGGGACATTCACAAAGCACAAGCTTAACACCTCCAAGGTGGAGATCACAGCCCCACGGCTATCAGCTGCCAGGCTCACACAGACCCCCTGCACCAGAAGGGAGGAGAGGTTTTGGGTGTGTGTTGGAAATGCCTCTGGTCAGAGGCACAGTGACTGCCCATGCTCCACTGTGCCAAGGAGCCCAGCTCATGGGGTCCTTATTGAGGGGGAGGGGGGGGGGGGGGCAGGGGGAAGCTTATCCACATCAGAAGGGTGTGACATGGCCCATCACAGGGGCCCCCCTCAAAGGGGTCCCCAGACCCTGCACCAGAGCACCAGAGATGATGCAACAGACCCTCAGTGTTGCAAGGGACGGTGTGTCAAGCCAGCCCCTGCAAGGAGAGACACGTGGGCATTCCCACCTGGCCCAAAGCGTATATTAATCCACGGAATTCTGTACTCTCTGGCGTGTGGCAGCATGTGGCAGCGTGGCCACGGTGGTGACAGGGGACCCTCACCACCTGCAGACCAGATGGAGGGGAGCAACGAGACATTGTCAGGATCCTCGGATGGATGATATGCTTCCACCTAACCCCTGTCACCTCTCCCTGTTCCCCCACCCCCCACGCACACTTGTTTTTTCTATTTCTTTCTCTCTTTTCTCTTCCCTTCTCTTTGCTTTTTTTACTACTAAATAAAATACATTCATTTTTGGCATCAACATCTAACCTCGCTTGGTTTAAATCTTGTTTCTGGGAATGTTTTGAACCTTCTAAGTTCTTTCCAGTTTATGCTCAGAGACTTAGCTTTCTTTGCTTTTCTGAGTTTAAACCAGATCGTAACACCTCCCTAAGAACATTGAAAATAATTTCATAACTAAATGTTGAAAGTTTCTTTGTAGTGTTTCATTGGAAACCATTACTAATGATGGAACAGTATGGATGCTTTTTTCACCATTGAATAAAATTTCAGTTAAAAACCACCAAACCAAGTTTCTTTCATTTGTAAAATTTTTGGCAATTACTTATGTGAAAGACTATTTCTTATTTATAACAAAACACCTACAAGATTCTGTGCTACAGTTAGTAATATTATTTCAGGTCCATTAGTGCTAAGTTTCATTTTTCAAGGTCTCTCAGGGCAGCTAAAATAATAGCAAAAAATTGACGACATATGCTACTAATGAAGTCTGTTTCATAACCTCAGAGCTATGTTCTTGCACCATTTTGACAAAAAGTAATTACTTTCTTTATTTTACCCAAAGGCTAAACTTCTAACATAAGAAAAAAGAGAGTGGGAAAAATACACATTGAATTAAATGTACAGAATAGGTAAAAATAGGATGACATAATGCTTAATAGTAAGCCTATAACTGCTAACTGAAACTATTCATATACCCACCAAAAAGAACTTAAGAGTAGATGTGTTTGCTAGTTTTCCAGTAGACATATTTTTAAGACAGAGGAAAATGTACACACCCACACACACATATATATGCTCATTTTTATTTTAATCAGAGTGAATTATTGATTTCACTAATAATGTCTGTAGTTTTAGAGCAAAGTAGGCTTGAGTTCTGGTTAGTAATGTATATATTTTTTTCATAACAGGTGTTACAGTCTGACATAAAGTTTCCCATGCTGAATTTTATTAATATCATTTTGAGAGAGTTTTTTTAAACTGTAATTACAAGAAGATGCTTTTTCCTCTTTTGTTTTTCTTCCTTACCTCAAAAGCAATTCCAAGGTTTTGCAGTTTCTAAGTGGGGTGGCTACAAGAGCAGACCACAATAATCAGTGATCTCTAAGCCAAAATGTATTTGCAAAGAAGAATAGATATAATATGTGACTGTTGATGTTTATTTTCAGATTTCTGCTCTGTGGCATGCACAAACCAGCACCTCTGGTCCAGTTTAGAACAGCAGCACAGATCAGAGGAGCAAGACTCTAACTCAGGGTCAACATGCCAAGCCCTGGCCAATGGTTGGGCTCCTGTGCCAAACAGGAGTCTCCACCTTGGTTTTAACTTTCCCCATGATGCCAGACAGACCTATATGTGTGTTCCTGGGCTCCTGCATTCAACTGCTTTATGGTTATTTTACTTATATCAGCTCACTGGCTTAAATCACCACTGGCATCTCCCAATGACCATCACCAGATTTTTGTAACCTCCTGCCTCAAATGTGTTAGAAAATCTGTAATTTGTTTATTGTTTTCTTCTCCAGCCCATTCCAGGTTAATCTAGGCATTTAGAGATGGGCAGATCTAGTTGAAGGCTCATTATTTGGGTTGTTCTTTCAGGTAGGCTTCATTGTATAAAATTCATATTAAAAGTTGTTGTATTCTGCACAGTTTGTGGAGACTGCAGAGCATATTAGATGAGAGGCATGTTATGAAACCACCATCAGACAATCCTTTACCTGCCCAACGAGGTCATGTTTTTGTTCAGGGTGACAAAATACTCCAAAGAAGCTGTGAGTTCAACTGGTTTAATTAAGCAAATATTAAAACCTTTTTATAAAATCAATTCCAAGCTGGGTCTATGTGCTGAGCTTTAAATCAATTTTAAATCATCTAGAGCTGTCCTGGATAAATAGGGTCTGAATCTAGCTGTGTTGCTTCCACAGGATTCCCAGAGCTCAGATTACATTTTGAAACATGGTTCATGAGGCTATTTAGCATCTTTATTAATAAAAAGATTTAGACATCTTGTAAGGGAAACAAGTCCCTCAACAATTTGGATAGAATACTAGCCATTGATAGGTCAATTCCTTTACAGTGTTTAAAATATGGTTTCATCATTGCATCGTATCTAGTAGGATATTCCAAAATAAGAGCAGAAAGAAATCAGAAGCCATTTTAATGTGCTCTTTTCAACCTCTGTCCAATCAACACATTGCTTTTGATCATGGTTTACTGCCATCAGGTACCCTATCTCTTACATAGCCTCATTACACTACATATTGATTTAACAAAAAAGCCTTACTATAAACCTGGTCAACTAGCTCAATATCTCTCTATTTCTGATCTCTATGTTGAAGAACCAAGTCATTCAGTCTCAGATTAGAGAGGAAAAATAAATAAACAAAACAGATTTTTTTTTTTAAACCCTGGAATCTGAATAAAATATTTTCAGATTTCTCAAGAGGCTGGACTGCATTTTTTAAATGACATCTGAACTCTAGTTCCTCATCAAAGAAATTTTAGGAAAAGTTAAAAGAAAGCAAATGTGTCTAAAACCAGATGCTAATTAAGCATAGTTATTAATTATTTTGACTAACAAGCTCAAAAATCATCTGAGAAATGGGTCTAATTAGAGCTTTAGTATCTTAACAAGAAACTATAAATAACTGTATTAAATCAGAAAACCATAGTAAAACATATTGCACTTGGGAAGGAGTGTATGTCAGTATGAATGAAGATCAGGCAATATCCATGTAAAGGTCAGATATTTTTGAAATATTTAGGGAAGTAGCTACAGGGTAGGCTAAGGGTGAAGTCTTTAAATTGGATGAAGAACAAAAAAAAAGTCCAGTATGAATTTTCCAGACTATTAGTAGCCATAGGATTTTGTGCTATTTGACATTTTAAACTTCATCAAGTTTTCCTTGCTTTACATAAACAGTGGTTATAGTTTTCTCCAAAATAAGCAAGCAATAAGTAGACAAAAAGCCAAATAATTCTTCTGTACCAACTCTTTATGTGGACGTTGGTGACTGTTGCAAGCTTTGCATTTCAACAGTTCTGGAGAAAGTAAGCACACTTGTTTTCAGGGCAGCCTTTAAATTTCCTTGACCTTAGGTGATGTGGCATTAAATCAAGTTACACTAAGGAAACAGCACTGACCATTATGACAACTGATTTCTCACTTGTGATGGATGAAGACATCTATATACTAATTCTCTTAGATTTATAGCTATTGTTAGGAGCAGTAACCATGGTCGTCTTGAATCTGAACAGTGAAGTGAAGGGATTGCCCAAGTGAGCTGCTTATATTTTTCTTTTGCTGCCCTTTGAGGATCACAAAACCATTGTTTATCATTTCCAGAGACCTTTTGTCTGAATAAAGGCCACAGAAGCTTATGATGAGTGAGTTTTAGAAAAAAGTTGGAAAAAATACTGGAAAAAATTACTGAGAAAATTTAATGCTAGCATGCCAATGTAAGTGGTGAAAATTGTTTTTAAAGAAATTGATTTTCAGTAGATTTGGCAAAATAAAGAGAGATGGATTAACAAATTAAACTTTCCTAAACATCAAAAGTGTTTCCAATGTCTGTAAAATGGAATCAACATAAGCTTCTTTATTCCTCTAGACACTTTTATTTTAGATAAACATATCAGTGCCTTCTTTTTGAAAACTCCAGAGTAAGTCAATTGAAATATAATACTTATTCTTTTGATTTTCACTATACTACTTGGAAGTTAGGTAATTTTCTTCATTTTCCCAAGATGAAGGCTACTTTAAATTACAGTGTTGATACTAATCCATCAAACATTGGTTTATGCAAACTGTTCTCCAGAACCTAGTAGATACCAAAGGGCTTGTAGATGAAGTTCACCTGAACGTTTATAAGTTGTTAAAATCTAATATTTGATGTTCACAGTGGTTATCTCTCTGTCCCTGTATTTATCTTTCAAAATAAATAATAAAAAGAAGAATTTTCATGGTCATTCTATGACTTGGTGAAGTAAGCCACAGAGATTAGCTCAGATGGCTGGAGCATGGTGCTAATGCCAAGGTTGTGGATTTGATCGCCGTTTGGGCCATCCACTTAAGAGCTGGACTCAATAATCCATGTGGGTCCCTTCCAACTCAGAATATTCTGTGATTCTGTCAGTGTTGGTCACTACGAATTTCCAGGAGAATGCTTAGGATTCACTTCTTTCTGTATAATTCGACACTGGGTTACTTACCCTTTATATTAATTCTCCCAGGATTCTCTTCGAGCAAGAGCAGACAATATAGGGACAAACCTATAAAGGCTCAGAAAGATTACTGGAAACATCCAAACTCATTTAGATTAATCTGATTTTAAAAAGTTAGAGGAGCAGATATTTAGCATGTTAGCTGTATTTAAGTACCTCAGAATGTAGAATCATAGATTATCAAGTTCTGGCTACTAAATGAATGGTTTATGTTTTAAAAATTTTTGTATTAAATTTCCTGGTTTTGTTAAATGCCCTTAGCAAACGTTAAGAAATATGTTTTTACCTTCCCAGGGTCCTTTTCAAAAGAAATTGTTCTTTAAATTTAGAACAGCTGACTTGCTCTTCATGGACTATTCAGATCAGTTTTAAGTTTTCAAACCTTCAACTTCTATTGGAATTGTTGCTACTGTGCAAAGCACGTCTAATGTACTGGTATTTATTGCTATCTTGCATTATTTCTTTATTATTTGAGCAATAAACCAGCATACTATTGCTTTGCCCATTGTAATTATCCACAACCCAGGTGATTTTTTTTACCTTCAGGAAAGAAATGAGATGAAACAATATTGATTAGTAAGAAAGTAAAAATAGATTTAGTCCTTCAGCACAATTCCTTCCATAAAGAACTGTTTCAAAGGAAGGTTTTAGCACCTGAACAAGAATATCTTATGTCCCTGGGATAGCACTAACTGCTGTTAGCTACATTGCTTTCATAAAATTGTATTGTGCATTTGATCTTCCTCCCACAAAATTGGAGTCCCAGTGTTTTACAGCATATCAAGAATTTTTATTACATTCACAGTTTTAATACAATATTTGCAATTAAATATAGATGTAGTAAAGTTAGATATGGAGGTACTTTATCTGGTTTTGCTGTCATGGGCTATTAGTAAAAGTCAATTTCTTGCAGTTATTTAAGGAAATGTCTGTAGATTTTATGAGTATGTATTTATGCAGGTTTGAGCAGATCAGGTTTATATGTTCAGAAAAATTCAATTTTCTAATTTTTTCCAAACATTTTTGCCTTGATTCCTCAGCACTGACTGCTTCTTGTTGTCTTTAAACTACTGTCCTCTACTTCATCCTCTGTTCTATTGCCATCAAATAGGATTTTGTGAAAGAAGCAACTTAAAAGTCTCATCAGTTTATTTTTTTTTGCTATAATGCTAATACTTCCAAACACCCTTGATCTGTTGTCACTGAGCACTGTGCTATGTAGCAATTTAGATAAACATTACAGAATTATAAATTTTTATGAATTTCATTCACTCCTCAAGTTAACAATGAGGTGCAGTAATGCCATTTCTGGCTTGTGCTAATAACTCAATAAATTGCTTACACTGCTTATATAATGTCAGTGCTGGAGTTTTTCTATGCTTTCATATGGATAGTTTTATTTTTCTTGTGATACTTTTTTACAGCAGTTACTTTCATTTTAAAATGATGAGGTAGTTCCAGTTCCTATTGCTGCAAACTTCAGAGGAGGTATAATAAAAGAGGTTTGTATATGGATTTTCCTACCTTCTCTGGGTACTTTCTTCAATATTGGTTAGGCTTGAACTCATTTTAGTCCCCTGATTATTCATTTTGCCTTCCCAGTAATTTGTATGCTTTCCTTAAGGTACCTGACTGGAAAGGTTTCTGGCAGAGAAGTTCAGTCACAACCTTGGAATAACTTGAATTAAATATCACACTTGTAAATAGTATGACCACTCTGAGGCTGGAAGACTGGGCTAATTCGGGGAAGAATATATTCTCCATTTCTTGCTAATAAACACTTAACAAGCACTTACATGTAACCTTATCTTTAACCTACTTAAAAAACTATGGGCTTTACAAAAAATTTGTGAGTCATGTTCAAAACATTTTTGGGGCACATATACCTGTTATATTGTATGACATATGCTGTCATACAATAGGGCTGCTGCAGTTCTGGAGGAAGACTGAGAGTTTACAAACACTTGTGTCATATATGAAATGGAGTGTTGGCCTTTGCATATTAAGTGTTTCAACTTTTAATTGCGAATTGTTTAATTATTGCTTATTCAAATTACCTATCAACCCAATTGAGAGTTATTAAGTTCCAAAGTTATTCCCCTGATTAGTTGATTAAAGAGTGTTTTACATAATTCCTCGTTAAAAATCCCTTGTATGTGTCCAAGTTAATTACCCTGTTTTTAAGAGTTCTCTGAAATACTTACAACCCAGTTTTAGACCTTTTACCAAGTGTTCTTAACCTTTGTAAGTTTTAAGTGAGTTTTGAGCTTTGCCAAAAAGCAGACCTTCTAATGGACAGAGCTATTTTTAGAACCTGGCTGTTGGCCTTCAACTCAGCACCACGGCAACCTGGAATTTTAATGAGGACTTTTCCCGCCTGTGGAGCCGATGACATTTTTCCTCTAGACAGCAGCGAGCCATTGGCAGACTGAGATTACCTCACCTCAAGACTCCACCAATCATCCAGGACCATGGAGGCTGGACAGTGGGCAGTCATGGGCGGGACCCAGACTCTATAAAACTGCTGGACACGAGATCAAAGGTGCCATTCACCTCACATTAGCTGCTGGTGAAGTCTGATGCTGGGAGCGCAGGCCTCTACCTCTTTCAAAGAGGCAATTTAACCATTCGGACTTTGGGCTAGCTGAAGTCCCCCCAGCGTTGTAAGGTCTCTGCCTTGGGACTTTTGAGCCGGTCCGGCCAACAAGGTCTCTATTCACTGCAGACCCTGGTTTTTTTGGCTTTATAATTATTTTGTACTTGCAATTTTTTTTTGCTGATTGTTCTTTTAATAAATTGTTCTTAATTATTTTAATTAAGAACCAAGAGTTGTCTCATTCCTCACACTTGTAATGATTTTGTTAGACTACACAATTTTGTGTTAATTTTATCCTTTAAATGTTGACTTTTTTATTATAGTGTCTGGTTATATCTGGCATTAATAAATCAGATGATCAAAGAAGAAAAAAACCAAATAAACTGAAGCATCTACTTTGGGCAACAACCAGCCTGGTAGTCATGTAAAAAATGTCAAGATGTTCTTATGCCATTTACTAAAGTGCCTCACCACCATCTCCCTGCTGGGAGAAAGGTCTAAGTGTTTGGCTATTATAACCCCAGGACCAGAGATAATGCTCTGTAGTTTGGGGGTCGTGAAAACCCTTCACCGGACCTCATCTGCAGGTTACCCCAAAATTTAATCTCTCAATGTTTTAGAGTAATGGGTCTTTGTGTTGGTGTTACCCAATCTAAGGAGCTTTGCAACCCACCGTGTCCTCAGGGAATTGCTTTGCTTCTGCAAAGCCCAGTGGCCAAGCTTTGCTGTGCAAATCTATGTATATACTTCTTTCAGACTACACCACAGGAAAAGACAACGTTTGCTGTTTGCTGCTGAAAGAAATTGCTAAAATGTGTCATTGAATGCAGGAAAAAATGGGAAGCATCACTGTTTGAAGGACTGAGGAGAAGCAATAGATAGAACAATGCTGATACAACTGTTTTGATTTAAGGGCATGATTTTTTCACCCAGTTAGTAATGCAGGCATTAGTAAAGGAACCTCATATACTGTCCTGCTGTAACCATGGCCAAATGACCTGACAATATTGATTTGAACCTGGGCAAAGATAACCTTAAGGAGCTTGTCAACCGAAGTCTGTGCAGGGAGAACCTTGGAGAAACTCTTGGGGATTGTGAAGAGTTCAGAGTCAATGTACAGAGTATTTAGGTATTGGCATCCAGCCAGTCACACAAACCTCATTTTGATCCAAGTTTTAAAATGTAAGCAAATGTTCCTTACAATTAAAATTGTTATTTATAAGGAATATTAATTATTCATTAGTAGTAACTGATAAGCAGTATATATGTAGTTTAGCAGAAGTGATTTGTTTAACTATAAAGTCAATTGAAGCAGGCATAAGGCAGTTGAAAGATTTTAGCATTCTCTTTTCATTTGCCCTCTCCCCTTTTCCTCCAGTTTTCTCTGGTGATTTTCAACTGATAAAAACAATGCCACTGAGATACAAATGTAAAGCCAATTAATTTGTGAGCATTCAGTTTCAACCAGAACTGATCTTTTGTAATGGTAGATCTTGCTTGCTTTTATCTGGCAATTACATGCTAAATCTTGTATTTGGATGGTGTGTGTGGCTTTTTTATCTTCCTTGTTGTCATAGGTTAGCAAGCATAGTCCTGGAAGTGATGTCCTTGCCAAGGGGGTGCTTACAGCTTCCTCTGGGACGTGACAGAACCTATGGACAATTCTTTAAGCCACTTAAAGTTGTGACCGCCTCTGTGATACACACTTAAGAATAGAAACCCTGAGGCAGACTTTCTCTCTCGTTTCCAGTGCTGGGACAGGTGGCTGCGGGCCCCGTGCGGGGGCCAATGGGCCCGGCCCAGGCCCTGCTCGGGCCAGGCTGGGCTGGGCCACGGCCATCCTGGAGCCGATGGGCCCTGTTCCACCCGCGGAACCCCCCCGCATCCCTGCTGTGGGCAAGCCGGAGTGGCTCGGCTCCCCCCACTCTCCACTGCAGTAAGCCACATTCCAGCTGCAAGGCCTAGGGGAGATTAACCCTTTTATTGCTGTGAAGAGCTGAAAACCTGAGGGAAGAGAAAGAGGAGATGCTTAAAGCTGAAATTCTGTTGTGAAGCTATGATGTATCAGAGTACCCGTTGTAATTTCATGAAGATACAGGGGATGGAGTGTTCAGTTCAACTTCTTAGCAAAAGCACCTGTGCTGAGATAGGCAGATGCTGATGCAGCTGTAATTTCATGAGAAATTTGGACAGGGAGAGATGGAAGCAATGAGGACTTTTGCTTCAAATGGGAAAGGAGAAAACCTCAGTTCCTAGAGATGCTCCCAGAGATAGTCCTAGAGATGAAGATGAGGAGGACCCTTTGCTCCCAGGGAAGGAGAAGGGCCTCTGTTCTTAGAGATGAAATGCTCCCAGAGATGGGTGAAGAGAACTTTTGTTTCTGAACTGCTCAACCTTAAAATTGTACCCCAAAAACCTTCAAGAGTGGACCCTCGAAAGCAGTTGTGGGAAAAGCTGCAAGCTGGGGGGAAGGGACTCACATGTGTGCAGAGAGACTCCTCTTCCAAAATGGACTGAACAAAGTTATTTGGAAGTGGGCGGCTGTCGTGATAATGTTTTCATAGCATGGGCAAGAGAGACTCCTCTTCCTAAATGGACTGAACAATGTTATTATGGAAGTGGTAAACAGACTGAACATCTCAAGGGTTGTCTTTTTACATTGTCAGTGGGAGAAGGGAGGAAGGGGGGGGAGGAGAAGAGTTCTGAAGGTGTGGTATGATTTTTTTTTTTTTTTTCTTTCTTCTTTTAGGTCTGTTAATAAACTTTATGTTCTTTCAAGTTTGGTGCCTGCTTTGCATTTCTCCTAATTCTTATCTCACAGAAGGTAAACAATAATGAGTATTTTGGTCCAAACCACTACACTTGTCTTCTAAAATGGCTGGGCTGCAAGGCCTTTATCCAAACACATGCAAAGTTTGCAGACATAAAAATCGTGGTTTGAGCCATGAACATGACATAATTTCTTTTAGACTTGCCAGTAATTCAAACTTCTAATTCAAATCTGTTTGCAGTTTTTGTTTCAGAGAATCCCTTGAGAACTTCAGGGAGATGAACAAAAACGCATGTTTAGATGAGGATTAGAAGCTGCCCTGAAGGTTAAGATAAACTTTAAAGGGGTTCTAATTTTGCCATAGTTCCTGCTTCTTTGTGGCTTTTCTTAGTGCGCTTTTCTGTTGCCATTTCTAAACTTTAACCCTGGAAACTTTTATTTATAAAAATTGAGCATGTTGAAGTGTCTTCCAAGCACTGTTGAATGTTGTTGAAGCAGCTGAAATACTGTCTCTTTTCAGGTCTCTTTAGCAAATGTGAAGAGAAGGCCAAGCAGGGGACAAAACAGATCTGATCCTCAAAAGACATTGTTCACAGAATTCTGCTTCCTGAACAAAAGTATCCATTATGTGGGGAAACACAAAAGGTAGAAAGGCTCTTAGGTGTGAGAAAAAAGCAGGATTCAGGAATAAAGCAGAAGAGTTTAGAGATTAGCTTTAGCTGTGAAAACTTGAAGAAGATACAGTTAATAGCAAGTAAGGACATTAAAACAATGCTTAAGAGTTTCTAAGTTTGGCAAAGATAAGTTTTGAAGTTGCAAAAAATATGCTTAGCAAGATAGATAAGTTTAAGCTTAATAATAGAATATCGTGTGTTCTTATATAAGGTGTAACAAGCAAGTATTGTATACAACAGATGTACATGCGCTGTTGTGGATTGGTTAAAACAGTTGTCTGTAATTTTTAGAAAGATGCTATTGGCTAAGAAGCTTTTAAGAATGCTCTGTAACCAGGAAGTCTTTGGATGTCTGGGGCAGCCTGAGCTTTGTACCATCTTTGTCTCAACTCTGTATATGAGGCTGATAACGAAATAAAATAATAAAAGGCTCCTGGAATGCTTGTCCAAGCTCCCCGTCCCGTTTGTTGACGAAAACGCTGGCACATTACAGGTTAATTAGTTCTGTAGCAGAAAAGAGCACTTTGAAAGTATCACTAGCTGATTAAGTAGTTTTGTCCAGTTATTTTCAGCTACAAAGGAAACTGAAAAAGCTCAGAGCACTTAGGTATTCGGTAAACATTTCAATAGCAATACTGAACTCAGTCCTTTCCACCATTGCCCTTTCACCATTTTCTTTAGTGTTCCTTACTATAGCAATTTCTTCCTTATAATTTAGTTGAATTTTTATTGATTAAATAGAGTAATAGATTATTAAATAGAGTAATGTATGTAAAGAGTGATTCCTGAGATACTTTTCAGCTATGAGGGGGAAACCTTGACTAGTATTCCCAGATTAAAGAGTCAGAGATGCGTTATTCCTGTAGCATAGATTTTCCTGAGCAGTTCTTTGATATGAGACAAAAACATAGACACAGAGATTTTCGTGAAAGAACTCTGAATTTTTGTTTGCCTTCTGGTACTGCATTTGTTTTACATTTTCCCTTGGTTGTGAAAAATATCATCACTTAAAGTTTTTCACTGCTCAGAAGCTTTCCTTAATTCTCTCTTAAGGCAGTTGATGTAATCCTGTTGAGCTTTGGCAAGGAAACTCACATTTATGTCTGGAATGGTAAAAAAGGAAACGCCTTAGCCTACAAGAAATAAAATGTAATGACATTGCATTACTGGAAAGATGTCACTGTAATAATATTTCCAATTATTACTCATTCAAATTCTTAATTTTTTCATTATTATTTCAAAAAAAAGATGTTTTTAAAATATCTAGAAAAGAAAGCCTAAGAATACTGAAAATGTGATTGACCCAACAAGAGCTGTCAAAAAAAGTAAGATGTAGAAATCTAAACTAGTCACAAATAGGTTTTCTGCATGTAATGGCAAGTGAATATCTCTCTATTCCAGGGCTTTGGTACTTAATATAAAACATGATGCAAGTGTCCTGAAGTTGTAAAAAGGTGTAAAAGAAAAAGCAAAGGTGTAAAAGAAAAAGCAAAGGTATAAAAGAAAAAGCAAAAATCTTCATGGCATCAGTCCAAAGGAAAGAGGCTGCTCCAGAGGTGATAAAGAAAGCCTTGAAGACTATCCTAGACTAGCTGTCTAACTGGGAATAACTGTGGTTTGGTCAGATAAATCTCAAGACTTGTGTTACAGATTTACTGAGAATCAAGACTATTAACTGCTTAGTACAGAACAGAGAAGAATATCATCATTCTTTTATATTCCTGATATGACAACACTAATGGGAATTTTGAGTCAACACAAAATGCAGTCTTAAAGCAGACTGGACATCTTGGTGTTTCAGAAGACATGATTTCACTTCAAGTGAATAAGCTGTCTGAAACAGACTGTTATAATGCTTTTAAATATAAAAAATACTGTGCAATTTTATTAAGTATTTTCAGATTTGCTGTTTAGGCAATGACAACTTGATAACCCCTTCTTATTTCATTCTCTATCTTCTAAGGCTACACTGATCATGATGTTAAGTGTTCAATATTTCTAAGGAAAATTGTTTCCTTTAAGAAACATCTCATCTCTCCATTCTACAAATTAATTACATTGGCCTTTAATTCAAATTCTTAAATATTAATAAAACTGTAGTGTGTTCATGACTCAGGACTTGTTCTAAAAATTCCATTGTATAAAATTAATGTATTTATGTAGGTATTTATATGTGCCACTTAATATTTAAAGACAGAATTATGTAAAGAACTAGAATGGCTGTGCCCCGCTAACATTTTTGAATACTTGGAGCATCTCAACCAATGGATTGAAGATCATTTTAAATTGATTTGGCTTTTCAACCAATTTCCACACTTTTAAAAAAGGCTATTAAAAATAATAACTTCAGAATTATTTTGTAAATAGAAGCTAGGCATTTGAAAACAAGGGACAGAAAATAGGTGGCCAGCTTTCTATATTTTCAAATGCCAGGGAGAGGGAGAGTAAAAATGATCTAGTAAGTAGACTATTCATATTATAATTAAACAGTAAGTTCTAATGCTTGGTTTTACAGCTAAAATGTATTCTCTCTACATTTTTCAATTATAGATGGATCTATATAACAATTATAGATGGATCTATATATAACACAAAATTTTGCTTTGTTGTGTAGCAGAATTTAAAATATAAGATTTTCACTAAGCACTTACATTTCTAAAAGATTACTCACTACTGTTCTGTGACTTTCTCTTAGCTTTTAGAATTTTTTTGGAGGAATTCAATAGTGGGAACAAAGGCTGACATTCTATTCCAAATGACACTGTCTATTGCTCTAAGCATTGTTAGGATGATATAAACATTATCCAGAAAGACTGAAGAGGAAAGAAATTATGAAGAAAGCAAGACAGTAAAGCTACAGAGGTTGCAATGTTTTCAAGGACTGATAGTAATAGCATTTAGTTTTGGTTTGTTGTTGGGTTTCTTCCTGTAAAATATCTTTCTTCACAAGCAAAAGTGAAGACGGGTGAGAAAAGAGAACTTACCTATGTTGTCCCTAAACTCAATGCCATTCAAGTAGCAAATTATTTTCTCTTACTGCCTGTGTCTTGGACTATCTTCATTTTAGGAGCTCAACAGACTCTGAACTGCAGTGTCTCTAGAGCTGTGTCTAGCTTTTCTCTCAGCAACCCATAGAAGAATCGATTGTATCTTTGTGTTTGGGGTTTCAATCCCATTTTTCACCTTTTTTTTAAAGAAGTAAATCACTTCCCTGGGGGTATCCAAAAGAATATAGACGTTTTTTCCATGTTTTTATGCTGTCCTTGCTCATAGTTCCCTTAATACAATTACCCTGCCCTTCCCTCTTCCAAGATCACTGGTGGTCAGAATCACTTTAGACATTATTCAGACTTCAGGGACTTCTTACAGATTTTTCAGTAAAGAACTATTTGACAGCTCATATAAACAGTACTGATGCTTCTGTAGAGAGTGACTTATTTTGGCTCTCATCCTCCCAGCAATGTTTGAGTCTTTGTAGAAATGTGTGTTATTTCTATCCCCTCTATGCTGTGCAGAGCTGGGAATATTTCTGCTCTGCATGTCTCGTCTCTTTTTGAATGCATTCGCCAACAGTACAAGAGGGGATATTTGTAGGATGTATTTATGAGAGCAACATTTGGAGTTTAAAAAACTATTTACTTTCATATATATTTCCACTCTTAAGGTCTACATGATTTTTAAAATCAGGACAAATAAAAAACAGACAGCTTACAAATAAAACACATAAGAAAATGCAGTAAGAGATAAAGGACTGTGAAGGCTATATTCATTTTAAATTGAAGGGAAGTTATAATATTCCATTATTAGAGGTCAGGTGGTTGAATAAAAACTGATACTTTTCCAGTGGCTGCTCCCTAAGTTCCTTAGAATATTATTGTACAAATTCTCAACAGCTAAGAAATGTCAGAGCTCTCTTCAAGCCAAAAGTTTTACCTTCTCTAAAGATCTCTCCTTACCTGTTATGTACAAAACCCACTGTGCCTTGTGAATTTTTTTTCACTTATTTTAATCGATTTTGAGCATTCATGCTCATTGCATATATATCTCCTACAGAGCTCCCCAGAGATGATCATCATTGCTTAAAGATGAGATTCTGCCACCTGTTATCACAGAGGATATAAGCTTTGGGACTCTTTAGATGAGAGCTATCCATGCTTTTAAACTGAGTATATCCACTACTACATGAAGTTTATGTGAAGTTTATTTTTTAGTATTGGAAAAAATTACTTAGCCTGTTGCCAAGAGTACTGGGGAAGTAAAAGAGAAATAAACCAAGAAAACCTCAAAAGCTAAAAACCTTACAGCCCTAAAGCCCTAAAAGCCCTTCAGACATTTTCACATCTAAATTGTTACTGCCCTTTAAGAAAGGGGTCAGACGTTCCTGGAGCTTTCCATTGTCTGATAATTTATATGGACCAGATCTGAAGCTGTTATCTCTCCCCTGTTAAGGTTAACAGACAGTAGTACAAACAGGTTTCAACAACTCTGCAGAATGTTTTGAAGTGGACCAATTTTAGACTTTTCCAGATACACAGTTTTCCTAAGTATTACCAATATATTTCTGGATAAGAACAGGTTTTTAAGGTGAGTTTTTGGTGAAGAAAAAAAATAAATGCTTAAGCTCTGGGTAACTAGAAAATAAATTAAAAGTTAGGTGATTTGTTCATGGTGACATCAGAACGAAATAATTTCCTATAAATATGCTTGGAAATCTGAAATATCTAGATGGAAGAACAAGTTCTGAGCTAAAGCATATGCTGTAACCCCAAAAAGTTCTGTGGGCACAGACAATTAAAATAATTTATCTGTCCCTTTTGTCACAAATACTCTGTTAATTTCAGTAAGACCTTAGACATAGTATTTGAAGATGGTGTTTTCATCACAATTTTTCCTTTTTGCATTTCCCAATTAGTGTATCATTTTAGTGACTAAAATAAATTAGAAAGTTATTTGTATATTTTTCTTCAATATCAGATAGGGTACTGTTTTAAAAAATGTAATATTTCTTTTAACTTTCAAATGTAGATGCCAAATCAAGTTTTATGTGACTTGACACCTGCCTTCTGCATGGCTGTTATTCAGGGCAGTACAAAGCCTTTCTAAGAAATAAAATCCCTCAGATAGATTTAACTGAAAATTATCAAATTGTTTGTTCTTTAATAAATTAGATGTTTACTAAGTGAGAATAAATTAAAATATTTGCATCAATTTAAATACCTATGTTCCACTTACTGACAGATCTGAATTACTGATGATTCACCAAGGGGAAATTTATTATTAGTGATAAGAGGATCACTTTTCAATAATCTTTTAAATTATTCAGAGAAATAATACTCTGAGCATTTTAATATATAACATGGATTTGCAAATCGTTTATCTCAACTATTTTTTTCAAGTGAATAGAAAATATCCTGAGCAACATGCAGGGAAGTATTATGCAATACACATATAAAACACAAAGCTAGATTAATAAACTTAGGATTTTACACAAGAGGAGTTTTGCTTTTCAGAAAATTAGTCTTCAACATCTGATGGAAATAAACACACATTTTCCTCATTTTGGAATCACCTCATTATAATGAATAGTAAGTGCAGAGACTTTATGTCATAAAACTTTTTATTATTACACTTCAAATAGGACTTATTTTCCCTCATTAAACCTGGTTTCAAACCAGATGAAAGAGTATGATAGCTATAAAAAGTTAAAAAGTCTTAATATGCCTATCAGGTGAAAAATATTAGTTGGGGAATGCCATGAATAAATATAGACATGTTTATAGAAGAAGGCAAAAATTATATTTTCATTCTGTTAAAAAGTATTTAGATGTAGTCATGCTTCACATTAAATTGGGAGCTTATAGTGAATCTGAAACTGAGTTTAAAAATAAAAAGATAAATTTTAGTCAAAACTAAGTGCAAATATAGCATTTCTGTACATTGGTGTTAAAAGGGCATTATTTCTCCCTTTTCTTCCTTCTCCCTTGAAGTTTTGATACTTAAAATCTCAGAAAAAATAATTTAAGTTTTATGAGAATGTTGTGATATATGTAGGGTAAGTAAAAGCAGAACATATCTTCTTTGTGCTTCAACTAGAACTGAATAGAAAGAAAAAACATCTGGATAAAAGTAAATGTATAGTCTTTTATTGTGTCATGACCAGAGGCATATGACTAGAGCAAATTAATCATAGATAGGTGTGTATCTATATGGATTTGATCAGAATTAATTCTGGTTTTCCTATTTTCTTACTTGATAGATGACATAAAAGATCTTCTGCAGTGAAAATTGCATTTGCATTGCTACATACCAGGACTTACAAGAAGGTTTTCTTAACAAGGGTTTCCCCATTGTAGGTCAGACAGAGAAAAATCAAAGGATTGAACAGTTTGCATAAATGATTCTGAGCAAAAGAAAAAGAACCCAGATTACTGGTATACTAACCAAAACCATTATCTGAACATGCAAGTGTTCCTTTTAAGCCTATATTCCTGTGAAATTAGACTTTTGTGATGGTAAATGTTTGTAAATCCGCCATCAGCCTTTTCCTCTGCCTCTTCTCCTCCCCAGTTCCTTTAGATGTCATTGCAGTCAGAAGACCAAGTGGGTCAAAAGCAGGAGATGCATGATGCTCCTACTGGGCTTTGGTTCCACATTCCATCATCTCAGCCCTCAGTCTGTTGAAGTATCACCCAGTATCTCTTCTGCTCCTCCTTTCTCTCACCAGGAAGACAAGACTTTGTCACAATTTTAGAGATACAGAGGGCTAGTATCATGAATTACCTAAACAGATTCCCGTGAAATGTTGTCTTCTATAGCCTTCCACTTGAAGTTAGATCAAAGAAAAGGCTGAAATTCATTTTATCTGGAAAAGATGGTGAAATAGAGCTGTGCATAGATTTTGATTCCTTTGGGGCTCTGTGCAAGGAGTCTGAAAACCAGCTGTTCTGCATAATTAGAAGCTAAAAATAATAGAGACTTAGCACACTTTTACTAACATTTAATTTGCAGTATATTATAAGGATCACTTTCTTTAATTGGAAGCTTAACGAAAGACTTAGTAATAACTTGCTGCTGCCAAATAACATCCAGATTGCTGTTCAAGTAAGTGCAACTCTGGAAAATTAAGAAACTGCTTTAGAGCATTCTTTAGATTCTTCATGTGTTTGTGTTCATAAATTCTTGGTTACTGATGATCACAAATACTTACTGCCATTCAATTGAATTACATTTTTTTTTTTTATACAGAAGAATGGATTAGCTATAAGCCAAATGATAATTGACACAGCTAAAACTATTTAAAAGGATATGAATGATTCAATTAATCTCCAAAAACAAGACAGTGGAAAATAAGGTTCAAATCTTTTACACTCAGTGGAGTACTGTGAAGTTACAGTACCTAATGGGATGATATTTTTAATGTATGATATTTTAATCCTGTATTTTCAATTTTAATCTGTGGTGATATCTTATTGTTTTAGAATATAGTTCTTAATTTGTATAAGAAATACTCTGTACGTATCTACTCATGCTAATGTCATCCCTTCCCTGCAGGATATGCTGTAAGGGAGAGCATCCTTTCCGGGGCTGATGGCTTTCTTCAAGAGCCTCTTTGGTTTGTTTTTGAGTTCTTAGCAGATATGTTTTCTCTAAGTTTCAAAATATCATCCTCTCTCTGACTTCAGGGAATTTAGGGAGAATCATCCTTTTCAAGTAAATAAATATTTGTGGTGTGCATTTCTATCACAAGACTCCTCCTTTTTTTGTTTTTTAAGTGTAAAATGGAAGTAAATATGATTAATGAAACTATCTAAGTTGTTTAGAAGTATTTTGATGCACCCAGTCTTTCTTTTTGTTTTGTTTTTTTTGTTTGGTTGGTTTTTTTTGGTTGGGCTTAATGCAAATGTTTGTTAAATGGAGTGGAAAACAAATAACTCTTCCTACAATTTTGAATATTGAATTTATTCTGATATCAGTCCCATTAATAACTACAAATATATATATAATTAGAATCTGTTTTCCCTTTTTTCTTAAGGTTTTGCTGTTTGACTGAAGTTATTCACTAAAACACAGTTTTCACTGGGTAGATAAAAAAGTAATAACATTTGTGTATCTGAGTCAGTTCTGTTTATTGACAGGGAATTGATATTCTCTCCTCCAGTACTCTCACCTCTCTCTCTCATTGGCAGTTTGCTCTTCCCTTCAGGTCTCCATTTCATGCATCCTGTCAGCTGGTCGATATAAAGCTATAGTTGATTCAGAGGAATACATTCACTTTTAGGATCTGATGGATTGACACTGGTGAATCAAACTCCCAACATCCTTTTTGCTCACTCTCCTCTTACTGGAGAGAAAAATGAAGATGGAGAGAAAAATAGAAAAAAGTTGAAACTCATGGATCAAGGTAATGACAATTTCATAATAAAAGCAAAAGCTGTGCTTGCAAGCAAAACAGAAAATTAATTCAGTTCTGCCCATCAGCAAGCAGAAATACAACTGCTGGAAAGTGGGGCTTCCAAATGCGTAGCAGTTGCTTGGTGAGATAAATGCCATAACCATGAATGTCCCATCTTCAACCTACTTTCCCTGAGTTTTTATTGCTGAGTGCAACATCATGTGCTATTGCACATCGCTTTTGTCACTTTGGGTCAGCTGCCTTGACTATGTTCACTTCCAGTCTCTTGGCCACCTCCACTTTACTGACTTTGGGAGCCAGTGCGTGGGAGGGAAGAGAAGGTCTTGATACTGTGCAAGCACTGCTCAGAAGTAGCCAAAACACTGATGTGTGTTATCAACCCTGATTTAGCCACACATTGAACACACAGCATCATACAGGCTAACCTGAAGAAGAAATTTAACTCAAAACTTTATCCTATCCAAATCCAGTACATAGAAATACAATAAGCAATATATATTGAAAACATTGAGGCTGTCTTATGAAATAGATGAGATTAGTTGCAGTTGACTTTCTAACTAAAGACACTGATTTTGATTTTTATCGCATGGCCTATTGTATCTGGTTTTCCTAATATTCATAGAAATTTCAGATCTCAGACATTTTGTCCCTTGCCTGAAATTACTGAACAGGCACGATAGTTGCTAGATAGGGACTGATAAGAATAAAGTCAAGTATACAGCCCAGTCGGGAAAGTCTTGCTTTCTATGATTCCAGGCAGCCCTCCTTTCTCCTCCACCTTTTTCAGGGTTATAATACATAATCAGTTAAAAGGATTGTGAAAAAAACAACTAAATTACTATGAAATTAAGTTTAGTGATAGTATGAAATCAAAAACATGAGCAATACACATCAGAGTGCTACAGACATTCCAATGCTCTACTTTTCTGCTTTTATTAGAACACCAGAGACTTGCCCAATACTGGCCTACCTCCACGGTCTCTTACACCATGCTACATGATCTAATACTCAAGTTCTTTCTACTCTTCTGAAACAAAGGGCGTCTTGCTGTTCCATTGCTTAGGAATGCGGCACAATAGCTGTGGAGAGAACCTCCTGGGTTCTTCAGCCCTGTCTTCTGGTATTTCAAGCACAAAATAATAAAAGAAGAAGCTCTTTGCTCAAATTGTCTAGAAGGTAACTATATGGATACATTAAATCATATAAAACATTGTCTGTTTCTTTCTACTGACAAAAAAAGTCAAGATTTCAAGATTGAGCTGCTCAGGCTTAAAGATGCTTAAAATTAGGCAAAACTAATATACCTTAGATGCTGGGTGTGGAAGGGCCCACAAAACAATTACACCATAAAGGAACACCACCACCACCCCAAAGCCTTAATACCATCAATAAATACAAAATATATAGTAGAAGACCATGAAATCCTACATCTCCAATGAGCTACAGAAAAGGGAAAGATCAAGGCTAAACTAGGTCAATTCAGGTATTTATTAATATAATTCATAATAATTTTACTTAAACTATTATTTAAACTAAATCTTTCCCAACAATCAAGAATAAACAAAGGAATCCTTACCAGCCATTGACTATCCGATCTCAAAAAAAAAAGCATTCTGACTCCAGGCTGGACAATCAATTTAATCCACAGTGCAAACAAGCAGCTGATTCAGGCAGTGAACTCTACCTAATGCAATAAAACACATATGGCTTGCAAAAAAACCCTCAAAAATAACAACAAAAATTCCCAACATCTTTCCATTATTTTTTCAAACTTCACAGAGGCAGTAAACCACAATTTCACAATGTATTTCTATCTATGGGAATTTTTTCCAATGCCTCTCTAGGCTTAACAAACTGCACTTTAAAGCAATTTTGATTGTGTGCCTCAACAAGAGATTCAGGTGGTTATTTCAGAAGTTTGCCAAATGATCTGAAACCTCATATAATATCCAGTCTAAACTTATTCATAGCCATTTATCATGTACTAATATTATTCTTAAAATTAAAGGATTTTTCTTTCCTTGATATATCCTCTCTCAATGTAGTTATAAAAAGTCATTAAATCCCCTCTTAACCTTCCACAGCTAGGCTAGGCAAACAGAGTACTTCTTAATCTTTTCTTTGTAAGCTAAATATTCCATTCCTTTATTCATATCTCTTCTCTAAATCTGATCCAATTTAAATTAATCACTCCTGAGAGAAATGATTAGAGATATACACAATATTCCAGATGAGGCCTTGTGTAATGTTATTTACATTCTGCTTTCACTTAGAAGAATGTGTCGTTCAATGCATTCTACAACAGCAGTAGCCTTGTTTCAAGGCTACATCATTCTTGCAAGTTTATATTCAACTCCAACATATATCACCAGATATTTTACCCATTTCCTCACATCAGATTGACATTGTTCCTCTTGTAACAAATTTTCACTATTAATACTTGAAAATATACCTTTGAACTTTGTGGCATTAAATTATATTACATTTGTGTGATTCCTTTCCTTAGAATGAACAGATCCTCTTAATGCTGACTCAGAACCTTGTAGTTTGTTTCTCAACTGTATAAATTGTTTTCATTTCAGTGTCACAAATACAGTATATCTGTTCAGTTCCAACACTGATGCTTGAGAGGCGCCTGTGCTGATTTTCCTTCAGCCTGTCTTGCTATTTGAGTGTAGCTGGGGATAGTGTCCCTCCTACAGCTTCTTTCACACCCTGTGTTAATCACTGCAATCACAATGTTTAATGCTAGTTTTCCTTCAAGAAATCTTATCAAATGTTTATCTTAAGTCTGAGTAGAGTAGCTTTGCTTTATTAGCCTCTGTAGGAAGTCAGTTATCTAAAAAGATATTAAGTTAGTCTGATACAATCTGTATGAGATAAAATCATGTTGTACTGTAAGTTCAATTTACCTCTATGACCCTAATTAGTTCTTGTTCAGAATCTGCTCTAATGCTTTGCATGGCATTATAATCAAATTATCTGCTTGGATCATGAGCTTTCCATACTGCTTTTTATCTTTATACTACATTTGTTCTCCAGAGTTACTACCACCAGATTTACAGTTTACTTTTAAATGGCTTCTACTAGATTTGCAAAACCATAAGCTAATTCATTCAGTTGACTTGAATATTTTATCAAACCCTAGACCTTTCACACTTAGAAATAACAATTCTGCTTCAAATGTCCATACCAGAATTTGTATCATGGTCTTCATATTTGAAGCAGATAATGTATCTTGTCATAACAATGTTGCTCAAATTAAGAAAAAAAAACCAACAAAACTAAAAAAAAAACAAACCCCAAACAATACAAACCCAAAGCAAAATCCATTAATGATAAGATTAATTAAAAATTGTGGCCATTTCTAGATCTTCTTTGCTGGTTTCTAATTCCAAGTATAGAGAAGCCTCCTTATCTAGTTTCTCCTCTTTGCCTATGAAAAGAATAATGTATAAAGATTAGCATGTAAAAAACCCAATTTGTGTTTTAGTTTCTAATACCAGGGTAAGGCTTTTAAAATATTTACTTTTAATGTCTTCAAACTCTTGTTTGTCATTCTCCTAATGAATCCCTTTTCTCTATTCTTTTTGTCTCTGTTCTTCTTAATGAATCTCTTTAACACTTCTTTTTAATCTCTTATTAATCTTTTTAATCTTCTTATTAAATCCCTCTTCACATGATTATTCATGTTGAAAAGCTCTTTTATACAAGTATGTAGTTTTCCTGTTTGAATATATGCTCTAATCGAGTTGGAACATTTTACTTAAAAGTAAAGAGTTCTTCCAGGTCCATTGGAATTCTTCACACTGAGGATAGAGAGATACTGGAATGGGTTTCCCAGTGAAATTGTGGATGTCCATTCCCTGGCAGTATTCAAGGCCAGGTTGGATGGGGCTCTGCGCAACCCGATGTAGTGAAAGGTGTCCCTCCCACAGCAGGGGGACTGGAACCAGATGATCTCTAAGGTCCCTTCCAACCCAAACCATTCTCTGAATTCAAATTTCAAATCTTCCCAAACTAATCAGCCTAATTAATTTATTTCCTGAGCATGCAAAAGCTTGACTTTTTAAAATCCCAAGGATTATTTATAGATTTATTTTTGTCTATCCTGAAGATTGGCTTCAACTGAGTTCCCTCCACTTCTCACAGGAGAGCCACCACTATCCTGGCGGCATTCTGTGAACTCACTCCAGTTTATTCAAATCCTCATTCTTCCACTAATGGAAGTCCAAAACTGGATGCAATAGTCCAGACATATTCTATCAAATGAAACCATTCAATGTGATTAATGAATTCAACTTGGCTAAGTGTTAATTCTTCGTACCTAAATAAAGAACCCTTTTCTTTCTTGAAGGTATTGTTGAGACTTCATTCAGTGAGAAACACAAAGTTATGATTTTTTATTACTATATTTTTCATTGTTTTGAGTTGTGGTTCTTCCAATTTGAGGGGGGAAAATCAAAACAACTTTCTCATGACTATAGATAGAAAATCAAACTCTTCATTGAAAAATCAGGCATGGGTAAAAAGCCCCACACCAATAACAGTGAAGATGACAGCAAACAGGAAAATAGAATTTTTTCTGGAGGATTTCATATGGATGTATACTAATGTTTCCAAAATTTCAGCATGCATTTGACAGAAAAAGTTAGTTTGAGCTCTGTCATGAATATTTGTTTCAAAATCTTGTATAAAACTTTTGGTGAGCTTATGCAGGATACTGAAGAAATATTTTTGTCTTTGCAATCTGAGAATGGAAGTTTAAATGAATTTGAATTATTTTGAGGAAAAATTAATGCAGTATTTGGAAACCAGATATTATGTATAGGATTTGAATCGGATGTAAAACAAAATTCCCGATAAAAAATTAACTTCTCAAAAATTCAAGAAATGAATGGATTAATCTCTTTTCAGTGTACACAATTCAGACTTAATTGTTTGGAATCCTGAGCAGCAAATTTTATGTGAATGCAACTGTACTTTAGTGGGGTGGTATCTCTCTATTGATTTAGCACTTGCCTGCAGATTAGGGCTCTTTATTCTGTGCACATTGATTTTTTTAGAAATAGTTAGGAGTCTAAAATGAACAATAAACTATAGAGTTGGATTTAATATCTAGGGCTAGAGGTTATTATTATTTTTTTTGAATTGTAGAATCAAATTGGTTTGCATAACCACCTAGGATACATGGGAAAAACTCCAAATATGTGCTCCTTCCTCAGTTAAAAAAATAACCGATTGATAGGGCAAAGTTTGTATCAAATGGAAGGGTAGCACTGTAAAATTTAGAAAAGCATAAAACTAGTGATTCAGCGATATAGATAAATTAAATACCTACTTTAACATTTTTTAGGGCAGTCCATTACCTCAATTTCCGCAGATCTCAGTGTTGCCATCCTTGAAATAATGTCTTTGAACCTTATTATACTGTTCCTTTCCATTTATGTTCCAGTTTACATTTATGTTCCAGTTTACATTGCAAACCTCCATTTACTACTGAGATTCTTTATGCAATAATACTATTTTCATGTAAAGGAAACATGGTTATCATTGATGCTTTTCCTGGATTAATAAGCTTGCTCTTGATTTTTATGACCATTGCCATACCTGGTCTCTCCAGTTCCATTCTGGTTTGTGTTGCAATGTGTCATGTAAAACCTTCATTAAAGTGCATTCCCTTTTTGTGATATTCTGTATTTTCAGTGGAAAACTTCCATAAGTTCCACCAAACAGTTCAGATCTGAAATTTTACTTTGATCATTTCATGCTATACACAACAAGCATATATTATTTCCATAATATAAGCATACATTTTTACCCAGAATTGCTTGCATATAAGCTGGCTACACAAGCAGAGTTTTCTGAACAGGCCACTCAGGGGACATTAATTATATTTTCAGTTGCTCATAGTTTCACAATTATTTTATAATCTCAAATTCTGGATAAACTTTATAAAAAGAATGACTGAAAAAAACTCCAAGGCTCTAAATTGTGCAGTTGCCTGTGACACCAGTACCCGCTCATTTTGTTTTTTCTATGAGTTTGTTAGGACAGAACAGGAGACCTTCTTACATTAGCCACAAAACCATGTTTGCAAGTCCTTTCAAGGCCACTGTAGAACTCAAAGGAATTCTGAGTGGTTTTATGTTTCAGGTAGTAGTCATACAATCATATATATATATATAAAATATATATTGGTCTGCTTTGTTTTCTATCTAAAGTCACCATTAAAAACCTCTGTAATTTTCTTAGAGATGCAAAACATGAATTCATCAAAGTATTTTAAATGCTCAGTATTCAGAAAAGGCTTTTGTTTTGCATGATCGCTTTTCTCCTTTTACCTTAGCTGCTAAGAGTTTTTTGAAAGAAAGCGTCTTGTTTGAAAGTCTTTCAGATGGTAATAAAGATGGTAATAACTTCTTTTTTTGTGAAAATTTTAAAATGTTGTAGTAGAGAAGGTCTGGAAAGGTCATCTGGTTCCTGCCCTGAGGCAGAATCAATTATACCCAATGGTTGACTGAGAAGGGCAAAAGTAGATTTTACTGCTGTCCTTGTTGAAGTCAGATCTTCACTCAAGATTGAACAAGCCAAATTACACAAAAGACCAGGAAGAAAACAGCTCACATTACAGGCAGTCTCAGCTGCTCCTTTAAGACCCTGCAAACTTGTAGAGCATTGAGTGATTTAAGAGATTGCTTTTAGCTGTTCTTTCCCTGTGGCTCACAGCAGCACTGTGACAAAGATAGTCTTCGTTCACTAAACTGGCTTTCTTTATCAAAAGACAAAGGCAAAAAAGACAGAGATAGAGAAGAAGAAAACAATAAGGTAGAAAAAGAAAGCAGGTAAAAATGTTTGTAACATTATGCAACCAATTTTTATACTATAGATTATGTCCAAGATTTGCCAAAGACAGTGAAGACAGAAATATAGTATGAATAGTGCACCTTTGCTTTCATTCAGAATGTTTGATGCTAAAGATCAAACAAACCAGATGGCTGAGTGAATGGAGATTGAAAGGACAGGTTTGTTGCCAGATTTGCCCTTGAAGATGCTTTTAATACTTCATAAAAGAGGAATAGATGAAAAAACTCAGCTGCTCAGTATTTTATTAAAAGTGCATTCTGGGGAAATTTTTAATATATTACTTTAGGTGCATTGATTTTGCTTCCCCCATTCTCTCATTTATGATACATTGTTTTAGCTTAGCTCTTTTTTATTTGATCAGATTTTTTATTATTCTTATTGACATTAATTCAGTCTTTTTCTTTGATTCTTACAATTTCTTTCAATATGCAAAATTAGGGTTTTGTTACTGTGAGTTTTGTAAAATTCATATTTAAAATACCTATATGAAAGTGATGGTCACCTCTTTTGACCAGCTGGCTGTATGGAGTGTGTTTGCTGCACCTCAGGATGGCTTTTGCCCTCTTCTCTGCCAGGGCACACCACTGGCTCATACTGAGCCTGGCGTCATCCAGCACCCCCAGATTCCTTTCTGCAGGGCTGTTCTCCAGCCACTCCTCCCCCTGTGTATACTTGTGCCTGCATTATTACATGCCAGGTGCAGCATCCAGCATTTGGACTTCTTAAATTTCATCCTGTCAATCATAGCCCAACACCCAATCTATTGAGATCTCTCAGCAAGGCATCTTGTCCCATGAGAGAGTCAACAGCACTCCCAGTTTGGAATCATCAGCAGATTTACTAACAGTGCATTCAACTCCTGGATCTAGATAATTGATAAATATATTAAACAGAGCTGGTCCCAGGGCTGATCCCTGAGGAACATCTCTGGTGACTAGTCAAAAGTCACATGTAACTCCATTCTCTATAACACTTTGAGCTCTGCCATTTGGCCACTTCTTCACCCAGTATGCTATGTAGCTACACATCTCATGGTTAGTCAGCATGTCTGGAAGGATATAGTAAGGAACAGTATCAAAACCTTACCAAAATTCAGAAGAATGATATATACTTCCCTCCCTTTTACCCATTAGGCAGATAACCTTATTGTAGAAGGACAGCAAATTACTTATATAGGATTTCCCCTTTGTGAACACATGTTGACTGTGCCTGATGTTGGCATTGTTCTTTAAATGGCTTTCAATAGCACTTCTCAAAGCCAAGACAAATTACAAGGAAAATTTGCTAGAAGGAAAAATGCAGATAGAAAAACATTTGAATATAAATGGGTAGCACTTGAAGAGGAAAGACAGGATTGCAGAATTCAGGAGTACAGTTCTCTAAACATTCATTTAAGTTCATTGTGAGGTAAAAGCAACAACTAAAAGTTCAAATCAAATGGTCTAAAGGGAAATAAGTATCATTCATGTAGTAAATAAAAAATGTTGACAATCATAAGAATCCCATTACCTCTTTAACTATAATAGGTATACAATATTTTACTGCTAGTAGTAGCATGTTATTTCTATCCTTTTCCATGTCCTCTTAAAACAGGAAGTACATAAACATAGAAAAACCAGTGTATGCACTGCCATGATGTCAGAGCTACGCAAAACTCTTGGAAGTGATGGAAGTGATGTCTTATCCTGCTTAGGACAACCCTAGAAATAATTTTTTGTCCCTTTTACCCATTTTTAATTGTAACATAATTACATCTTCCTTTCTCAAGTTACAGATCTGAGATTTTACCCACCGGGAGTCCCACAATATGGCACGCATCAGGTGGGTTTCCTACACTTCTCTATCATGTGCAAGAATTTATCACTGGTGTATGATCAGAGGCATAAGTCAATATCCTGATTTTGTGTAAAAAAAATCATCCCACTAGTTGCAATCATTCACTAAGTCAGTGAAAAAGCTAAGAAGATTCACTAATGAAAATTTTTAAATTAGTTGTCTCAAAAAATGTTAATGATACAATCCCTAAGAGAACTCTGACCCACTGGTGTTAGCAGAAGACAGAAAGCTGTGTCAGTACTCAGAAACAGTAAAGAAGGATGACTAGGAAGAAGTTGACTAGTTTGACTTAAATCCTGAGAGAGATACAGGAAAATTCTTAGAGGATTACATTACTAAGAAATTGAAAGAAGAGTGCAATTTGAATGGTATTTTTTATGGCTCTTCTAGAACACAACTGATTTTATTATATAAGAATGTTAAAAATCGGTAACTGAAAAAATATAATACACTAAAACTTTTGGAATACATTATTATATTTACATTTTATTTTAATTAAGAATTAATGTAAATATCAATTAATAATATGTTCAGAGAGTTTGAAAATATGTTAGCGGACACAATACCCTACCTTCTGGTAAGGCCTTACTAATACTGACACTGTACCTGATAACGTTCAGTGGTTGTATCAATTATCTAGACATCAGACTACTATCTGATGATGTTTACAGATAATGTAAATTGTATTGGAAAGCTAATCAATGGCAAAGGACAGGCAAAAGACATCCCACATCAGAGAGATCAGGAAAATATTGTGACTGCCCAGTGGCTCAACAATACACCATGGGTATACAATTAACCTTTAAAATTCTCAGTGAATTAACACATTCTAAATAAAGAAAGAGGTGGACAGAATTAAATAAAATTGATGTGCTTTACACAGACATCTTTCCTGAACTCCTGTGTGTAGAACAAAATGTGTTTGAAAATACAGCCAAATGAAAATTATATTTCCAAGGAGAAATGAGTGATGATCCATGGGAGAACATTAGCAGTGATCACACAGTTTAAGTAATCTTTGTAGTCAAAAGTCATCTAGCACATTGGCTGGATCAGGGAAAGGGATATGTAGCAAGACTATTGAGGTGATTTCTCTCTTCACAAGTTCTGATGAAACTGATCCTGTAGCAAACATGCAAAACCAGTGCCCGCATTTCGGGTCTTCATTTACTACAGTTGAAATATCAGATACTGTTTAGAAAACACTGCAGCCATAGCACTACTGTAAGACTATAAGGTATGAAATAAAAAGCCTCTCCTAAGTATACTTGTGATGCTTATAATATGTTTATATGATCTACATAAATAGTTCAAGCTTCCATGCTGCCTGATTGCATGACTGCTGATCCTAGTGGGCTGCTATCGATACTAATAATATAAACTAAAAAATGAACTTACAATACAAACTAAAATATGAGCTAATAATATAAAGTTGTTCATTCCTAAAAGAATATAGAAAATCTGTTAAGATACCTTCAAGTAGTTTCCTGCTGCATGAGTTATTTTCCAAGAGAAAGGAGATGTCTCAGATGGTCATAGGCAATCCAATATTATCATCCTTGCAACATGATGTTACACATGAAGAGACAAGAGTCCAGCTGGAAGGCATTAGAGCACATGCAACAGTATAGTCAAGTCACAATATCACTTCAGACTAGTTGTATCTTAAGTATCATGCTAATAAAATTGAACAGGTATGCAGTAAAATGGAAAGGATAAAGTATTACTATATTATCAAGGATAAAACTGCAATGTACAGCATTATTTTTGAATGATAAAACACAAAATTACCATTTGATATAATTTATTATGTGATGCTAAACAACAGAAAATATATTCAGATAATGGATTAATAAAAAAATTAGCATCTTCTACCTAGTATGCTATCAGATTATCAATAAATGAATAAAATAATTCTTATTCTTGAAGCCATATCTATTGATAACATAAAAATGTTTCTGTCATTGCATGTTTTTGGAAATAATGATGATGTGGCAACAGAAGAAAGAAAGTATTTGTCTATGTTAATTACAGTTAAAAGACATTCATAACATAGGACCATAGGAGAATGGGGGTCAGCCATTCTGCAATGTCAGGCAGAGTTTTTCAAGTAACCTCTGCTATATCGATATATTTGTCCTTTACATGAAATCAAACAGCCTCATACTTTTTAACCATTATCTTTATCCTGGTTTTGTAGGTGAGCAAGGGCTCTCTCTGTGAAATGCCAGCTGCCTTGATATGTAAATGAGTCTATAGCCTAGGGTCTTGATAGTTTAAAATGATGGGGCTAATGTGCTTTCCTATAGTGTTGCATTCAGGTGCTCTGCTGTACCAGGTAGGTGAAATGTTTTGTCATGTTCTGTACATGCAGAGCAGACACAAAGGAAACACCTCAAAGAACTGTGCTATATAAAGTCCTTTAAGCCTTTTTTCAGGAAGCAGTTCCCACTTCTTCAGTGCTGGCTGTCACATACCAGCTGCAACACAAAGTGCCTGGTGTACCAGAGGGGGGAATATGGAACTTTGTTCATTTGCTAACCTGAGTACTCACATAGTAGGGAGTCTGTGGAGCATTAGTGTGTGCAGTAGCCAAAAGTGTAGCCATAATACTTGAGCACTCAGCTGTTAGCTGAGAATGAAATCTGTATTTGTTACGGAATACAGACGTGATTAAAATTCATACTTTTTAAGCATTCATTCTGACCAGGTCAGAAACTCAATCTTTATTACTAGGAATAGTTCAGGTATACACAGGGTGCTTCTATCAGTCTAAGCAGATGAAAGAGCTAAGGGAAGTATAAGGCCAAGAATGTAACAGCCCAGCCTACAATGTTTTTATCAGAGGGTAGGTTCTTCTTAAGCCTGTTGGAGCCATGCTGAGCTACAACCAGGCTCAAAGCACATCATGAGCAGAGACATGTAGACCATGAAATGTGATACACGTTCCTATTCTCATTGTCTCTTATGTCATAGTATGCCATGATATAGCACGATCAAGATCTTCCTAACCATTATCAAAACATGTTTTGCCTCACAAAGGAAAAAAAATTTGCAAGCTACAACAAACAAAAATCCCACCAACTGTTAGTCTTCTTGCCCAAATATGAGCTGCTCCTCTCACCCAAGACATAATTGCTTGAGTTGCAGGACCAATCTGATTGTGAAGTACATATTGTTTACAGAAGGCAGAAATGAAGAGTGAAGATTAATAATTAATGAATTAAAATGAATAAGGAGAAAGAAAAAGAGAAAAAGGAAAACAAAAAGGAAGGAGAGAATTAAAATAACAGGGTTTTCCCAACAATAAGTTAATTCCAATTTGTCATTCAGAATTTGATGGTGACATAAGGTGCCAACTCAGACATTATTGTTCTGGAGTAGAAGGAATTAACACAGAGCTGATGGACACACTCTTCAGCCGGATTGAAGCACAGAGCAAACAAAAGGCAAATTAACTGTACTTTTTATTAAATCTCATAGAGGACAGGAGTAAATACCATTTTCATCATCATGTGCATTGAGTAAAGGGAATACAAATTTACAATGAGATGAACATGGTTCCAGTAATTATTCCCTCTTTTATCCTGGAGATTTTTTTTTCTTCCCAAAGTGTCCTGTAGGCAGAATTTCTGGTTTAAATAGTGAATTCTACAATGGAAATAAAGTCTTTTAAGACCTTGTATGTTGCACTGATTTCCATTCCTATTTGTAGTGCAATTTAGGCTGTATCTTTAGTATTTAAAGGAGTTAATATAGCTTAACAGATTCATAGTCCTGACAGAATTAAAAATTAAAAATATATTGAAAATATCTCTTGCAAATTATTTACACTTTTTGGAGGGCTCCTTATCTCCATTTTGACTGTTATGTAATCTGTGCCTCTTGGCATAGAAATTGAAAGACCTTCTCTTGTTTGGATAAAGCATTTTCTGTGCAAAAAATAATTTGTTGTTTTAAATAAAGGGACGGGGAAGAGAAAGATACTGAATGTTAAATAATTTGAAAAGTTAGATAGATTAATGAATCAAAAGATAAAAAATGCTCATTGATTTCAAAGAAGAAAAAAATCAAAGGCAATGTAATTCCCCTCCTTTCCCAGCAAATCATTGTTTCACACATAAAATACATTTACAAAGAACTGCAGACTTGGTGCTAGTCACAGTGGATTAAAATCTGTAGTGTATGCAGTACAGGGCATACTGGATTTCATAAGTGTCTCTTTCTAACTAAAAATCTATGTGTAGAAAGATAGATTGTAAACTGAATAGGTTAATACTTCCAGACAGAGCAATAAACATGTGACTATGGTTATTATGTCAAGCAAGACTAGATCACCTTTATTATTTACTTTGTGAAATGGGATTTTAAGAAAATTCCTTTTTCAAACATTGTAATGCTGAAATGTGTGATGTAAAATGCAAGTCCAAAAGTTTCAAAGGTCATGATATGCACATGAACAGATCTAGGTTTGTTGGAGAGAAAACATGTCAAATTTACATTACATATTTTGCTTACATAAAATTGCAAGTCTTGTACATTTACAGTTGAAATACTGAATTAGGTCTGTATTTAAAATGATCAAACAGTAAGAGAATTTTTTTTTTTTTTTTTAAGGAAGTGCTAATCTATCATGCAGGGCTAAAAAACTCTCTAGAGACAGCAGTGAGAGACAGATAATCTAATACGGCAAATGAAGAATTTCTGTGATAGTTTTTTCTGGATATTTCCTAATTTCCCTGTTGCAAGTTCTGGGATTCTGTCCAGCAGGGAAGACCGAGAGAAAGACTTTCACAAATTTAAGACAAACATAACAGCTTCTCTTCTGTTTGGAGAGTAATTCACAATCTGTATAAAACCAGCCAACGTGACCCTGATTCAGAAAAGTATTCTCAATACTTGTTTTATAACCTCGAGCTTTGTGGTATCCAAGGCAGGAACATTCACAAGTATTTGACAACTAAATGAACCATGTATTTTTTAACTACTTCTACTGCTTATGTGGAAAAAAAACAAAATGTTTTTTGGAAAAGCATATAATTTATTTTTTAAATGGCATTTCTAGGAAGTACTAAATTAATTTGAAGAAAATGGGAAAAAAGTGAGAAAAAAATTGAATAAAGGGAGGGAAAAGCAAATGGTAAGCAATCTTGTTTATAAGAATTAACCTATATATTTTGGAAGGGAGGCAAAAACACAGATATATGGTTCATGGTCAAAATACATAAAACACCCTGCATGTGGTGAAAACAGAGAGGATAACAAGAAAGCATAAAGATGTTTAAAGATCCTGCTTGAATGGGATTATGAAGAATCCCTTCATAATTGCTTCTCTCAGTTAAGGATGGTGGGCTGTTAAAAGTTCTTACTTAAATGCTAGCAGTTCCACCATGACCTCTGCAATGTTCCCTATCACCTTTCTTAGAGAGTGCTGCTTTTTTGTTTGCCATTCACTGCACTTTGCTGCTATAATTTAGCCATTACATGTAAAGTACTGTCTTCTACTCTGTTATTGAGTTGAACAAATTACAGTTTTAAAGAGCTATATGTGGGACTGGAAAGTGAGTGGTAGGTATGTATATTTATATGTGTTTTTCTACTCTAACCTTCTCAGATGACAGTGATGGATAGTGGGGTGCTGGAACACAATAAAATTGAATGAAACACTGAAGGCTTGCAATCTCTAAAGCCAGATTTTATCAGAGTAAAAAAAGAATGTTTCAGAGCATGATCTGCAAATACTGAAAATTGAAATATTTTCCATTAGACTTGCAAATAAATATTTACAAATAAATCTAGTATGATTCCTCTCTCTGTTGCAGAGAGTCTCTAGAGTGATTTAACCTGCTCAGGTCAGGCTCCCTGAAGCCTGCTGTTACCCTTCTGCTCCCTTTTCTCCATGCTCATGGGACCCTGACTGAATACATCATCTCGGCAAACAACTATGAGCCTTGCCCCTCTGGCAGAAGAGCCCATCTGATTCACAATTCAGCTGCCACAGATATATAAACAAGATAACAATCTGCTCTGATACCCAACTATATTCTCTTAAAAAAATATGCAATCCATTGTCTTTTCAATAAGGTGTGAACATGTGAATTATACCAATTTTCCCAGCTGACTAAAGGGATCGTTCTCTGTGTTGCTTATAGAACTTGACATATTCCTACTAAACGAGAGAAAGCTAGTAGCCATGTGGAAGGCCCTTTGATTGTCTAGAAAGACAATTACACCACAAACTGTAAGGCACCTGATATTAGGCTCATCATTAAAATGCTTGGAGTCAGCATTATTGCTAATAGTGAAGAACAGGCTATGCTCATTTATGATGCACTTTCTGGAGTTCTTGAATTCCCAGGCTGGCTAATTCTGGTTACAGAGCTTTTTGCATGGTACTTTTGGTAATAATAATCAGGCCCTTATAATCAGCAGTTTCAAAATGCATACATTTTCTCTTTTTTCTTTTTAGGTCTTTTCTCGTGTATTTCCAAAAGACAAATATATGTTTCATATGTGAGTTGGTTTTAAGTGAAATCTATTTTCAACACTTCACAAAGCAGTATAAGAAGATGAAAATCTACAGAATTTAACTCTAGGATCATGCTAAACCTATAGTTAAAACAGTAACTTCTATTTCCCAGGGCATTTACAAGTGCCACAGGTATACTTAATTCTGTAATTTCAAGAGTCTAAGGCCATTACTTCCACTTAAAGTAGAAACAAACATAAACAATATATGAAAAGAGCATTTATAATATTATGAAACTTTTCAGGGGTCTTAAATATAGCTATATAAATATAATTAATATTTTTTTCCAGAATGTTATTTTTGATGATACTATAGCTCTATAGGTGTCATTTATATTTAAAAATACAGTGTAATACAAAATCTGAGGCATTATGGCATTATCTTCTGCTGTATAGTCTGTGCAAGACTATTACAGTTTAGAAGACTCAAGATTTGTGAAAGAATATTTAGCACAAATAGGACTGGGCATGTACGCAACTGAGTTGGGAACTGCTATAAAGAACTGATCTTTGTAAATGTCCTTAGACCTTAAAATTTTGATGGCTCTGCCCCAAAAAACTCCCTTTGTCACCTTAGTTCTTTTTTCCAGAAGAGATACATTGGACTACTGCTTTCAAATTTCAGTATCAGCCCAAGTTCTTTATCTGCCATAGCTGCCACATTTGCCAGTCCAAAATCTGATCTAAGATAAAGCTTGTTTCTTTAAACATAATTACTTTGGAAACTTTAAACTTTGGTAAGCGCTACAAATAGACAGACAGACTCTCAGACAGAAAAAATTGTGCTCTTCATTTTCAGCATTTGTCAGACTGTTAAATCACAAAATCATAGAACTATAGAATGGTTTGGGTTGGAAGGGACCTTGAAGACCATCTAGTTCTAGCCCCGCTGCTGTGAACAGGGACACCTTCCACTATACCAGGTTCTTCCAAGCCCCATCCAATCTGGTTTGGAACACCTCCAGGGATGGGGTATCCACAACTTCCCTCAGCAACCTGTTCTAGTGCTTTATAACCCCCACAGTAACATCTAATCTACACCTCTTTCGCTTTGAAGCCATTGCCCCTTGCCCTGTCACTACATAACCTTGTAAAAAGTTTCTCTCTATCTTTCTCATAGGCCCCCTTCAGTTACTGGGAGGCTGCAATTAGATCACCCCAAAGCCTTCTCCTTTCTAGGCTGAACAATCCCAATTCTCTCATTCTTTCCTCATAGGAGAGGTGCTCCATCCCTCTGATCAACTTGGTGGCCTCCTCTGGACTCACTTCAACAGGTCCATGTTCTTCCTGTTCTGGGGACCCCAGAGCTGGATGCAGTGCTCAAGGTGGGATCTCACCAGAGTGGGGTAGAGGGGCAGAATCCCCTCCCTTGCCCTGCTGGCCATGCTCTTTGGATGCAGCCCAGGATAAAACTGGCTTTCTGGGCTGCAAGCAAACATTGCCAAGGCATGTTCAGCCTCTCATCCGCCAGCACCCCCAAGTCCTTCTTGTCAGGGCTTGTTGGAGACTGAAATGTTATAGTTCATGGCTTAAACATCTTCATGTCATGAAGGATTTTTGCCTATTATAGCAGAACTGTATAACAAAAGCTGCATGGAAGACCACCACGTCCTGACTGAGGCCCTGCACTGCACAATGATGGAGATAAGATCAAGTGAGTCCTGACTGAGGCCCTGCACTGCACAATGATGGAGATAAGATCAAGTGACTCAGGTCTGGGCTAGGGAAGAATACATTCGAAGGATTAAGCCTAACACCTTCAGGGTGGAGACCACAGTCCCAGGGTTATCAGTTGCCAGGCTTGAACAAATCCCCACACCAAAAGGGGGAGGAGGAGAGGTCTTGGGTGTGTCGTAAAAAAGCCTCTGGTCAGAGCCAGGTAACACCCATCCTTAGCTGTGCAGACCAGCCCAGCTGCAGGGGCCCCCTCACCCTGGGAAAAGCTGCATCCACGTGAAGCACGGAAGAGGGGGTGTCATGGCCCATCAAAGACCTCCCTCAAAGGGGTCCCCAGACCCTGCACCAGAGCACTGCGGGATGATGCAACAGATCTACAGTGTTGTACGGGACAGTGTCAAAATTGCCCACCCCAGGGGAGGCACCTGCGCATTCCCAAACATATATTAATCCATTGGATTCTATAATTTTCAGTGGCACAGGGTGACAGGGGACCCTCATTGCCAAGAAGACCAGATGGAGGGGAGCAACGAGATGTCGTTGGGGCCCTCAGAAGGGTGATATGCTTCTACTTAACCCCTGTCACTCCCCCTGTCTCCCCTCCCCCCATACACTTCTTTTGTTCTTTCTTTCTTTCTCTTTGCATCTTTTACTATTAAATAAAATATATCAATTTTTTTTGTGGGCACCAACATCTAACCTCTTTTGCTTTTAACCAAGTTTTGGGGTATATTTTGGACCTTTCTGGGTTCAATCCATTTTATTCACACATACTTAGTTTTCTTTGCTCTTCTGTGTTGACTGGATTGTAACAGGGCTGCTCTTGGTCTGTTCGTCCCTGTACTAGTTTGAAAGCAAACCAGTGAGAGATTCCAAGTCAGAACTACAATTTAATAGGAAAATTAAAATAAATGCAATAGTACAGAAACACTGACAGAATCAGGGTACAACCTGACACCCTGTCGGTCAGGGCGGTGATAGCAGTCCAATTAAATGGTGGTTGCAGTCCTCTTGAGGTGGTTCTGTTGAAGCAGTGATCCTGTAGAACGATCTGGTCATCCTCTGAAGGTCCACTAGGCACCCAGTAGGTAAGGCTGCCTGTGGTGTTCCAAACCTCAGATTATATCCGGGTAGGAATGCTTGGTTCCTCCCCCTGGGTAGAGCATCTCACAGTGAGGTGATGTAATCTTATGAGTCATGCAGTGAGGCCTTGATGGCCCATTTAGTGGAGATAGCCCCTGGGGGGAGTTATCAAGGATGAGTCATAAAGGGGATAAAGAACATTGCCTCACTTATTTTAACAGTTTACATAGATGGTAATAAAATACATACATTTTGGTTACATCTTACATTGTAACCTAAGACAATTCCCCAGCCTGGATTGATACTGGGGGTTGCTCCAACCCATGGTGATGACCATGGTAAAGCAGCTGTCCCCCTGCCACTCATGGAGGTCCACAGTGAAGCAGAGATCCACCTGCAACCCATGGACAACCCCACACTGGAGCAGGTGGATACTTGAAAAAAGGTATGACCCTGTGGGAAGATGGCACTGGAGCAGACTCATGGCAAGACCTGCGGACATGCCTTAGGGACATGGTTTAGTGATAGATTTTGTAGTCCTGGATTAACAGTTGGACTCAAAGATCTTAAAGGTGTTTTCCAATCTAAATTATTCTATTGTTCTCTGCAGGAGAAGCAGAACCATACCATCTGTTCCACTTGTCCAAATACAGTAGCTCAAGGGAACTGTACAGCTCCTCATTTATCAAATTTTACAAGTGCTTCTAAAGCAAAATATTTTGCCTGGATGAAATCCGTCTCCAGCTCTCGATTTTTTTTTTTTCTCAAATAGCATTGACTAGTGTAAATAGCTGATCTCAGCAAGTCACACTCAAGCCACTGAGAGTTTAGGGGCTTATTAGTGAAAGTAGAATTAATAAACTAACAAAATCCTAGTGTGTACAATCAAGCCAAGAACAGTACTATCTATCCCCGTGACATATTTATTATTCAGCTGGAAAATATACACAGCAACTCCCCAACCTGCAAGAAATACTTACAGTTTTCTTTTTAGACAGGAAGCAGTATTCCCTCATTTTGTCTCATCATGTCTCTCAGACTGCAAATGGCATGATGATAATGAATGACATTATTTGCACTGCAATGATTTGACTCAAGTAATGGGAGCACAGATCTTTTGAAGAAAGCTGACAGCAGTGAATCTTAGATGTTACTGGGAAAACAAACAGGCAATTACCGGCATTTGGCAGCTGAACTTCCCAGCTGAACAGGAAATATGAAAGAGGAATGCCTAAATCAGAAGCTACAAATTATTTCTTAAGAAACCTCAAACACCACCAGAAAGACAACAAAACCCCTCCCTATGTATTAAACATTTACATTTATAGTGTAGGAGGAAGTATATGGAAACCAAAAGGAGAAAACCAAACTCGATACATTTGCAAATACAATGGGCACTGGGAACTCACAGTGAGGGGGTCCCCAGAACAGGAAGGACATGGACCTGTTGGAATGAGTACTGAAGTTGATCAGAGAGATGGAGTACCTCTCCTATGAGGGAAGGCTGAGAGAATTGGGATTGTTCAGCCTGGAAAAGAAAATACTTTGGGGTGATCTAATTGCAGCCTTCCAGTACCTGAGGGTACAGGACCGATGGGGCAAGATTTTTACCAGGGCATGTAGTGACAGGACAAGAGGGAATGGCTTCAAACTGAAAGAGAGTAGGTTTAGATTGGATATTAGGGAAAAGTAAGGGTGGTGAGGCACTGGAATATGTTGCCTGAGAAGGCTGTGAATGTCCCATCCATGGAGGTGTTCAAGGCAAGGTTGGATGGGGCTCTGAGCAACCCAGTCAAGTGGAAGGTGTCCTTGTCCATGGCAGGGGAGTTGGAACTAGATGGTCTTCAAGGTCCCTTCCAAGCCAAACCATTCTATGATTCTGTGATTCTATACCACCATGAGCTACAGGCAAATCTCTGCTCCCATGCCTGGAGCACCTCCTCCCTCCTTCACTGACCTTGATGCACAGCTGTTCCTTTCATATATTCTCATTCCTCTCTTCTCTGTCCACAATTACTTCTCAGCAATAGCTTTTTTTTTTTTTCTGCCTTCTGAAATATGTTATCACAGAGGTGTTATTACTATCTCTTCTGGGCTCAGCTTTGGCCACTGGCAGGTCCTCTTGGACCCAGCTGGGATTCACTCTGTTGGACACGAGGTAAGCTTACAGCAGCTTCTCAGAGAAGCCACCCCTGTACCCTCCCTCTCTCCCCATTACCTGAAACTTGCCATGCAAACCCAATACAGCCTATTCCCAGGAGTTATCCTCACATTTTGAGCAATACAGGAGGTTGACAAGGTATATTTCTGATGTGTCAGGCAGTAAATTTCAAGAGCAGTCCTTGGCACTGGAGTAAATTAGGGTATAGTGCTGGCACATAGCACATTTCACACATTAGTTGTTCCATTCAGAGCATTCTTACTGACACATCCTTATCTCTGGTTTCTTCCTTTAGGTTCAAGAACTAACAGCTATTGAGAAAATGCAAATATCTTGAGGAAGATGGATCAGTGGGATCACCTGACTGTGGAACCCCAAATCTCATAAAAACTTGGCAATGTACAGATTCATATCAGGAAAAAGAGTTAGCCATTTAGAATAAATGTTTATGTCCTATCAATGTGAGTATTATGCTATGCCTGTTTAATTGGACCTTTACAAATACACAGTCCTCTATAATGGAGCCCAGGTATATATCCTTATAGTGTTAAGTGAAAAATAAAGGAAACTTTTATCCCACAAAAGGGTAATGATTTTTCAGATATTAAATGACTGCTCATAGTGATGATTTTGTATTGGTTTTGTTAAAAAATCCCAAATAAAATACAAGTTTGAATGTAAAGAAAACACCTAAATCTATACAGAAAATTACACAGTCCCTGTTATCTCTCTTGCTGTCACTTTCCTTAGCAGCCACAATCATAACCATTCTCCCATCTTTAGAACTGAAAAATTCACTGCAGTGTCATTTTCTACAAATGCTTTTTCTGTTCCTTATGGATAAATTTATACAGCAGAGTCCAGAGCTAGTTTGGGTCCTGATAGCAGTATATCTGTGAAAATCTAGACTAACAAATAGAACACATGGCAGAAAATTTATTTTTGTTCTACATAGATATAGTCCAAACTTCACACTTTTGTCTGAGATAAGAGCCATCTGAAAACCCAAAGCAAAATATGTGAGAAGAAGTCTAGCAGCAACGAAGCTTCCACACTGATGAATTTTTATTGATATTAGTATATAGGTATGATTTTTAAGTTGGGGCAGAAGTGAAGACAAATTCCTCCCCAAAGAATTTCAAATTTCTTGATAGGAATTTTTTTACCCTCTTAAGTTTCAATTTTGTACCAAGCTCCAAAATGGGCAATTGTAAGATATGGCATGTGGTAGATTACAATTGTCTAGATTTTGCTTTGTTCTGATTCTAATGTGTATGTGTGCATTAGTTAAACATGAACACAGTTTGTGAGATTTTAAATAGTAGACCTGAACTGTACAGTTCAAATACTTCTGTGTGCTCTGCATGACAGGTTGTAACTTTGTGTTTGTACAGTGAAAATTCAAGTAAGTTTTAATACTTATGTAGGGTTACAAAACACTAAACTAATATATTAAACT
Organism: Corvus hawaiiensis; assembly: GCF_020740725.1. Classification (NCBI taxonomy): domain Eukaryota; kingdom Metazoa; phylum Chordata; class Aves; order Passeriformes; family Corvidae; genus Corvus; species Corvus hawaiiensis. The sequence goes on along the minus strand of NC_063215.1, from coordinate 22,682,279 downwards.
GCTAGTATTTTCAGTATCAATGTTATGTAAATAAAAGACCTAAAAATATTTTATCTAGTACCTGGCAAAAATATTACCTGTATTTCATGTGTGTTCAGCTCAGTAGATAACAATAATCCATATTCCCTTTATAAATTTAAGCTTATTTGCGTTGTCAGGTGAGAAAGAGAGAGAGTGGGGGAAGAGAATTAAGGGAATGTTACGTACTGAATGTGGACATTTTGTTTAGAAAACATGTAACAAAAAGGGAATAGTTGAAAATGGGAAAAGAACTCCTGGGTAGCAGCTGATAAAGAAGAAAGAACAGAATCTGGTGTACCACAAATACACCTAATCTTATCCATGATTTGTATACTACCCTGGCTGCAAAAGTTTGCAATACTGATGATTTTTTTCCATAAGAACTAGCCATAAAATATCCTACTTTGATTCAAAATTGAAAGAAAACGGAAGAAATGCTTCTTTTTCTTTTATTCAAAAACTACTGTATTTTTTTCCTTTAGGTCATGCCCCAGTTTTCAGCTTAATGCTGTGACTCCACAAGAATTCTAAAAGCACAGGGAAAAACTGAGACATTGCTACATGTACCTTGCATCTTATTTATTAATTTTTTGGTACTGAGGGCTTGCATACTTTACATTTCAAAGCACTGTCCAGAGCAGAACAAATTATTTGTAAAATAATTAATTAAATAGATTATTTAATAAATTCAACCTTACTCTCTCCATGTAGAAAACACGTACATGGACTTCATTTGCCCAAATTGTGCTTTATTTAAAATAAATGTAAAGATTTTTAAAATATTTTTCTTTATTTCCTAGTTCTGAGACTTGTCCTGCATTCATCTGAAAGTGTATGAGAGTGGATATTTCAGATTTCTATGGTTGTATTTCCATATAATGCCTAATTTTTCTCTCCATCTCTAATCCAATAACATAATCAAATTATACATCTGAAGAAAGCAGGGAGCAGAGATAAGAGACTGAAAAGTGCTATGTAACAACCAGAACAACATTATTACTAATAATGTGACATTTAAGTTATATGTGGAACAGGAGGGAGGTCACTGATGTCACTGAAATGCCACTGTCAATTATGTTTAAAAGGTCATTGGGATTGGGAGAAGCTTGCAATAAGTAGAAGAGAGCAAATATCACTCAAATCTTCAAGAAGGACAAAAAGAAGTATCTGGGGAACTGCTGGCTACTCAACCACACCTCAATCCATGTGTACATGATGGAGCAATTATTCTTCAAAACTATTTCTAGACACATAACGACAAGAGTGATTAGGAGGAATTAGCATGGAAGGGAATTCATGCTTAACCTATATTACAGCCTTCTACAAATAGGTGTGTAGCTTGGTAGGTGATGGAAGAGCAGTGGATGTGTTTACCTCAGCTTTAATAAGGCTTTGGACACGTTGTCCCTTAACATCTTCATAGACAAACTGACAAAATATTCACCAAAGTAATCACCAAAGATTAGGTGAGCGCACAGTGAGGTTAATCAAAAACTGAATGAACTACCAGACCCAGAAGGTTATCAGTAGTACAGAATTCACTTGGTGCCAAGTTACTAGTTTTGATCCTGGGGCCAGTAGTGTATAATATTTTCATCAAGAGTCTGTACTCTAGGACAGAGTGCACCTTCAGCAAGTTAATAGATGATACAAAACTGACGAGTGACTGATACACCAGATGGGTGTATTGCCACTCTGAAAGACCTCAACAGACTGAAGAATCAAGCCAAGAATGATCTCATGAAGTCCAACAAAGAGAAATGCAAAGTGCTGCATCTGAGGATGAGTAAACCCAGGCATCTCTGCCCAGTGATAACCAACTGGCTAGAAAGCTATACCTCAGAGAAGAACCTTCGGAATCCTGGCGGACAGCAAGCTGTCAGCCAGCAGTGCATCCTGGTGGCAACAAAGGCCAGGGGCATCCTGGTCTGCGTTAGGAGGAGCATCACCATTGCTAACAAGTGAAGCGAGTCGATCTTAATGTTCTACTCAGTTCTGGACCAGATGATCTCAAGAGATGGTTTGTTACCTCAGCCATCCTGATATTCTGTGATTACAGATATCTGCTGTGTGTGTGTGCTCTGGCTCGATAGATCTGATTGGGACTTGATATTCACCATTTCTATAAAAACTTCAAAAGATTTTGATGAGCAAACCTTTTTTTCACTCTTATTGGAAGTTTTGAGCTGCAAGATGTTGAATGAAAAACAATACAAGGCCTTCCACAAAACTGTTTGGAGGAATAAATGTGCACAAAATCAACAAATTAAAAGCAATTCCCTATAAAAACTATTCTCCAAAATATTCAAAGTACCACTTTGTGCACACAGACAGAAAACAGAAAAGTGCATTACTTGCTTTAATTCTGAAGACTGTTTCGGAGGGAAAAAAACCCAAAACACATATATTAACATGTTTTGCATCTCATGGCTGAAAAAAAAAAAAGCAAACTAACATTTAATTGGTGCTATAAATTTTAAAAAGGAATAAAAAATTCATTATACATAAATTCTCTGTGTAGTTAAATGTTTTAAGGAAGATTTTTCTGAACTCCTAACCTTATATCCCCCGTCCAAATATTTTAATTACAATATTTTGGAATATGGGTTCTGTAAAAAATACAAAACCAAAATCAAAACCAAAAAAAGCAACAAAATAACAAAACAACTTTTAAGTACTCATCAGAAGAGGATGGAAAAGAATAACTCTTGAAATTCACATTGTAAACTTCTTGGGACAGGAAAAGTCTCTGCAGTCTTTCTTTCTCACTTTTGCTCATTTTCCCATGCAGTGATCTGGAGAAAGGAGACCCCTATTATTCTGTTTTCTTCTCTGTCTTCTCCAGGAGTTGCTATGGTTACAAACTATTTGAGCAGACTGGCATTTCTATGCACACAATCACTGTGCTTTGTAAAAAGGCAACTGAGGTCTCCCATATATTCTATTCCTCCCCATCCTCCCTACCTCCTACCCCCTGCTCCTTTCAGAACTGTACCCTTTGAAAACTCTTAGGGAAGTTTGCTTAATTAGGGATGTGAAACATTTTCGATTACCAGGCTAACAGTGATGACATTTCTCTCATGTCTAAAGACAGGATTTGGTAACTGCAAACACATGCACATAATTACATATGAATATTAGTCCTTTGGAGTTCAAAAGACCTACTCACATAAAGAAAGTTACGTGTGAATTTTTATTTTATTTGTCACTTACATTATATTCTCCTCTCCAGTAAAGATCACTGAAAGATGATTCTAAGAGAGTATCTAGGGCAATGTTTAATGTAGAAATTCTAGGCTTCATTTTAGTAACCATGCTAATTATTACAGGATATATGCAAAGTTGTTTACCCATTTAAAAAATGTTTTTGCTCATATGAAAGAAAAGCACTAGCATTATGTTTAGAAATATATATTGGTTTGAATATTTTTTGCTTCAACAAATAAAATCCACTTTTAATATGATCAAACACTTGAAACTGCAACAGTCAAAACTGGAAACTCTTTGTGAAACATATAACTAGTTTCAGTATTTCTTTAGGCCTAAAATCCTATTTGCGCACCATTGGTTAAAGTTACAAAATCTTGTGCAATTTATTTGCAGTCAGTGCAAAATTTTAAATAGTTTCTTTTCCTCAATGGCTTTCAATGATTTTTAAATAATTATGATTTGAATTTCATAGTTCATGCCATTTGGACACTGCTGAGCTGAGCGATCTTTATAAAAAAGTCATTGCAATATCATGTCCCGTACCATGGTTGACTTTGGCATTAATTTAGAATTTTTGCTGCTTGGGATTTTCTTTTTCCCAGTGGCATTTGCCGTCTTTTCAGTGCAGCAGCTTCTAGGCTTCTGTCATTGATAATGTGTTACCAATTCTGATCAGTTGTGGGAGATGGGTTACTTTGACACAACTGCTGTGACTTATTTACTTATTTGGTTGAGTTTTTCATTGCCCGCTTTTAGAGGGACCTCATTTGAGCAGTTCGTATATCTTTCAAGCTGGTATCATAATAACCTTCTTCCACATCAAGAAAAGTCATCTGTAGACTACACTGGCAATTGCACATTGCATCCACTCTCAGTGGACATTGCTATCCCATGGAAAGCAAACAAAAACTACATATTGATTTCTTTTACTTATCTATAATTGTTCTTTCCTCCTTTGTCATTCTGGGCTTTGGGTCTTACACTCATCATGCAATAAAGTAAGGTTTATTTTTCTCCCCAAACTGCTCTGAAAAGTCTCTTAGTGATTCCATCTGTTAACAGGACAAATACAGAAACCTATAATTTAAGCTCAGATCCGTAACAGGCAATCCGTCTAGGTTATCAGATCATCACATGAGTGCTAAATCTGGCTGTTACTGAAGAAATGAGGGATTTTCAAAACAAGAAGTTTAATAAAACTCTCCAGACAAAACTTTCTCTTGAGTAAATTTTACTGGTGTTTCTCAAGGTGGAGATGATCCCAATTTCTTGTTGATTTTTTGCCTTGTTTTGTTTTCAGAAAATCTTTTGTGTATTGTTCTGTAACAATAAGCACAGAAGAGACAGGGATTTCAGTCAGAATTAGATAGCTGTGAGTCAGTGAAAAACATGAATGCATCCATATGCACTGTTAGCAAGAGAGGTTTTTCTGATTTTTTGATTTTTTTCTTTCAGGACTGTGGGATCTCTGTACATGTGTTTGCATCTTCTGTACATCTATGAGCAGAAAGTATCCACAGATGTTCAAGGTCAGATTTAGAGGCAGCACTCTAAGATTGAACTGCAAAATCTTATAGATAGAATCAGATCCTTATTTTATAAGTCACCTTTCTTTTATCTTTCTTGGAAATATGAGTTCAAGGATCTGATAACTGTCTAACAACTGTTGACTGAAAATTCAATTCCGGCAACAAGGCTGCTGATCTGTGGAAAGTTGGGACCTAATGAGACAACAAAATTTTAACTAGTTCCTTTAGACACTTATATTGGTTTGGGAAATAAAAGATGTCATTTTGCATGGAAAAAGGTCTTTATAGCTTTTTGCAGAACAGGAAAGACTTACTGCTACATGTTTGAAAAGTGCTCTCAGGCACAAGAGGAAGTTATAGCTATAGATAGCTAGACACATATATCTTAAAGTTTTCTTAAAATGTATATCTTAAAGTTTTTATAGTCATGTGTCTTAGTTTAAGACAATTATATGTAGCAGAGACTCCAAAATTAGTTACCTCTCCTTTAGTTTTAACCACTCCCCTTTCACCAATAAGGAGAGAAAAATGTGAGAAGATGTAAGTGAAAAAATAACATTTTACTAAAAAGAAAAGCAGCAACAACCAAGATAACAGCAATAAACTTTACATACAAAGGTGCTGAGTCATATGTTCCCCCCAGGTACAAAGAAAACAAGATGGTGGAGAAGCCCCTCCTCCCAAGATGGCAGCCACCATAGCAGACCACAGGGACCAGAAGACAAAGAAAATAAGATGAAGAAGCCATGTTCTCCAGTGCTCAGGGAGAAAAAAAACCAGAGCTTTTGCCTCACAGTGCTTCAGCTTCTTGGGTTGCAACTCAGAGCCTTGCCCCAGGCAGCCCTCTTGGGAGCCCAGAGTGAAACAAAAGAAAGCTCTGTGTGTCCATTTCCTGTTTATAAGGGGACCTCACACTCCCTCCTTTCTGTGAACATGGGATAAAACACACAAATCCTGTTTCCTGGGTTGCCGAGTCTTAAGGTGATGGTAAAGCAGACTGTGCGGACTGATGGAGTAATGTGGAATACATAGGTTTGGGTGTGTTTGTTTTTGGTTTTTTTTGTGGTGGGGAGCACCTAGGACGCCATGAACTCCAGATTTTCTAGTTCATGTGAATTTCTGAGATGTTCTAGGGCATCTCAAATAAAGTTTCTCATTGCTAAGCAGTTGAAATCTGTCCTAAAGCAGAATAAAAGAATGGTTGGAAGGGTATTTTGGACAAACTGACCTCTGAATCAACTGCTGAATGCCGTTAGATTAAGAACTCACATTCTTAGAATAACTGGTTACAATTCAAGTTGACAATTCAGGAGTGCTAGGGCCTAGTTTGGATGAGTCTGGAAATCTAGGAATAATAAACATATTTGGTGGAGCCTATGAAAAGTATAAAATCATAGACTCATAGAATAAAATCATCAAGGTAGAAAAAGGTCTCCCAGGTCATTGAGTCACACCTTTCACTGAACACCACCATGCCAACTAAAATACACCACTAAGTGCCACATCCAGTCATTTCTTGAAGACTTCCAGGGATGGTGACTCTACTACCTCTCTGACAGCCTGTTCCAATGTTTAACAAACTTTTGAGTGAAGAACTTCTTCCTGAATCTCCCCTGGTGCAGCTTGAGGCCATTTCGTCATGTCACTGGTTACCAGTGAAGGGGCCAACCACCATCTTGCTACAACCACTTTTCATGTAGTTGTAGAGAGCAATAAGGTTTATCCTAAGCCTCCTCTTCCCCAGAATAAACAATCCCAGTTACCTCAGCTGCTCCTTATAGGATTTGTTTTCCAAACCCCTAATCAGCTTCATTGGCTTCTTTGGACACATTGCAGGACCTCAATGTCTTTCTTGAACTGAGAAGCCCAGAGCTGACTACAGGACTTGAGGTGTGGCCTTGCCATTACTGAGTATGGGGGGACAATCTCTTCCGTAGTTCTTCTGGACACACCATTTTTGATACAAGCCTGAATTCTGTTGACCTTCTTGGCTAGCTAGGCACACTCTGGCTCATGTTCAGCTGGCTGTCAACAGCACACATAGGTCCTTTCTAGCCAGGCACAGCCTTCTAGCAGATCAATACTACCAGCCAACAAAGTGTTATCTGTGTGTTTACTGAGGGTGTACTTGATGCTCTTGTCCAGATCCTTAATAAAGGTGTTAAAGAGGACTGGCTCCAATACCGAGCCTTGGGGAGCCCAACCAGTTACTAATTGCCAACTGGATCTAGCACCATTCACCACCACTCTTGGAGCCCAGCCAGTTTTTAACCCAGCAAAGAGGACATGTGTCCAAGCCATAGCTGCCAGCTTCTCCAGTTCTCCATTTTTTTCTCCAGTTCTTGCCAATCTGCCAAAGTGTAATAGATACAGCATAGTAAAGACATATCAGTCTTAAGTAATTATATAATTTTTCATAACAATTCATTTTTTTATGTTCTATAAAATTCTTTACATATGTGTTGCACAGCAAATATTTCAGCAGGAAATAGTGGACAGAAATAAAGGACCTCTAATAAAGGGAGATCAAACTAATGTATATTTTGTGGCATCAATTAAACTAAAAGAAAAATGGTTTCGATTTATCTTCACTTCATAAAGAACTCAACAGTAGAAGATGAATAAAAGATTTCTGGCAGTCATTATGGAAACAAAATACCTGATAAGTAAGGTGAGTAATGCATATTGAACAAAATGAAAAAGCTAAAAATTCTTATTTTGATCTAATCAATAAATTGGTCCATCCAGATTTGATTTTTGCACTGTATCTATATATATATCTCACTATAATATCATCAGGCTCTTCAGATTTCCATTTATATAAATTAAAATTTGTTTTCTGAAGATATGAATTCCCACTGACTTCAATGTGTGCAATACCGTTTCTTTGAAGATCTGAGGCAAAGCATAAAACTAACTGTAGCTTGGCATGTGGTGGTGAGGCACAGAGTTCTTCCAGATAGTTGTTTCTCTGTATAGCTAAATAGAAAAAGAAAAATTAGAATGGTATTTGGTAGGTTTAAGAAACTGTTTATATTATCTTTTTAAAACTTGAAAATTTATTTATATTTTTTGTCTGTAGTCCATACATTTGATGTATCATATGATTTCTAGTATGCCAAGGTATTGGTGTAGTAGATCAATAACTTTATGCTAGCATAAGGGAACCCAGTTAGGCCTGGATTCATCCTGCCAGTTTTAGCCATCAAAGCATCTAACTCACAGTTTTTCTATAGTTGTCAGAAAGACTTTGAGTTGTCAGATGTTTTTGAACAGTGATTAAAATATTAAGCTACTCCAGTTATAAGCAGGTAGACTTGTCCTTTGAAGACCTTGCCTCCTTTCCCCCCACCCCCTTTTCCTTATAATTGATTAGGTAAATACTTAAGAATGGGCTGATATCTTAACTGAGCATCTAAAATCAGGACAAATGGCTGCTGTATGTTTAACTGTGGTTAAAGAAGTAAATGGAGACTGGGCACAATGGCCAGTCTTCTTCTGTTCCAGAGTTTGTACAATGAGCGGTTCTTACATACTTCTAAGCACAAACCACAGAATTATCATGTCAAGGGACATACACAGGCATACATTTAAAAGACATGCCAGCTGTCTTCCATGACAGTATCCCATCATCAGAGCTGGTTTTGCTGTTCACCCTAGGTAGCCATTTACTTTGTCTTGGCTGAAGTGAAATCAGGCCAGTGCGTTTGGTCATCACAATTTATTTTTGTTTGTGTGTGTGACCAGCCTGACGATTCTGACATTAGAGTCTTTGCCAACTCCCATGCAGGGGATAATCCTCCTCCTTAATTGGAACTGCTCAGTGTAACCAGCAGAGTAAGAAACTGCTGCTGCTGCAAGATCACCTGCTGGCTGAAGAGGCATTTCAAGGAGCCACAGGGAGCTGGGATCTAGCCTGTTTCATTTACTAAATCTTTACTCCTGCAGTAAATGATTATCTTGTCGTGTACTTGACATAGCAAGTCTACTGAAGACCTTCAGAAGGAAATTTTGTCCCTTTCAGGCTTTTAGGTCTCAGATAGAATGGTACAGAAAGGATATTATTTTTATGTAAAAGAAAAAGAATAATTTTCTACATTAACTTTGGTAAAATTAGTACGTAGTAGATCAGTTACTAGGTTGTTCCCATTACGTAGTCAGGCTCAGGCTTACGGGATGTATTGTAGAAAGTTTACACTGAGCCTAACTGAAATTAAAATAGAAGAAAAATTATTTTGTTTTGATCAAAAACGAAAACAAAAAATGGAGATAAATAATGCCACATTATGTTTGTCTGAAGAATAAAGGTATATAAATAGACTTACACACATGACCAAGGAGAATCAGACATAAAATTGGTAAAAATTTAAGCCAACATACATCAAAACCATTTTCTCATCTTCAGAAGACATGTATAAAAAAACGTGCATGCAAGTGTAGTGGAGAATTTCAAGAATCATGAGCAAAGTTCTGCTGAGGGAAAGATCTGCATAATGATCTCATTAATAACAATCTTATTGGTTAAAACTCTCCTTTCCTATCCTGTCTAGCCTTGACCTGCATATATTATGCAGGTTTTAAACATCTGTTTTTGCTGTTTTGCTGAATAGATGAGCCTGATGCATAGCTAAAGCACATGACCTTCAGATGCTTTTTAAGAATAGCATCAGTCTGTCAAAAAGAATGCCAGTGGGGAAAAAAAAAAAAGAGAAAATAAGCAAACAAACCACACAATAGTAGAACTTATTTTCCATTTCAGTGGGAATGTTTTTTTGTTGTTGCTGTTTCCAGAGCTGAACCTGATCTGTAAAGCAACTTCCTAAACAGAACAAGAAATAAGGCACGATGAAGATTTTCAGTTGTAGTGATAAAACTTAATGGTTTTGATTATCATTTCCTACTTGAAGTTATGTGTTCTTGGGTTACTGTAGTGTTTAAAGATCTTTCTTCTCAGCATACCCTTAGGAAAAATTGCTAATGTTACAAATGTTATCTTAGAAATTTAGAATCCATTTTAGTAACATGTATGGAGTTAAAACCCTGCATGCATTGGAGACTAAATGAGATTCCTACACCTATTTAACAATGAATCTAAAGAGAAATATCAGTATTTGATAATGCTTCTGTGTTTTGTGTTTATTACAGACTACCCTGGGTTGTACGCAGACAGGCATTTTAAAAGTACACTTTCCTCAAGAATTCAGTAATCTTTATCCTACTGTACCATATTAGACTAAATTATATTGGCTGCCAATATGACCCAGTGTCATTTATTTATCTTAGACTCTAGTACATCCAGCCTGAAATAAAGATCTTATTACCTGTAAAAGTGCAGAATGGAAAAGACTTCCCTTACCCAAAACAATTCACAGCCTGATCTAAGAGATTTATATGAGATTTGCCCATGGTTTAGCATCTGGTAGAAATAGAATGTAAAACTGGAAGAATGATGGACATACCAAATGTTTTAAATTTCTGCAATAAATATAGTCCAGGTTTCTGCCAAAAATTATGGCTAAAAATTTACCATTTCATTCACAAAGGAAAGATCAGTGCTGACTTACAATTCTCACATACTCACATTGGCCTTCTACTGATGGTTCCCTTATGAACCTGAACTTGTGTCAAATACCTGTTTACTGGAACCCAAAACAGAAGGGAGTCATCTGAGTACAGTGCAACGCCTGTAACTACAGACATTGGTAAGTGTCCTGCTTGGCAGGATACTTGAGAAATTTTATTCATACCAGGCTTAGCAGTGCATTCCTCTCTGCATCCTCACAGAGTGTAGCAATCTTCCAACCGGTAAAAGAGAAAAAAAGAAATCGTCTTATTTTTCCTTCTTTTTCTTATGGACAAGTTTTGTATGAAGGTGAAAAATGTCCTTCCTGCTTTCCAAAAAATTTTCTTGGGTCTTCAGAACAATCTTGGGAAAAAACATGCTTATACTCTTTATGTAAATATCTTAAACAAATATAAGTCCATTTCCCTTTAACTTTTATGGTACATATGAATTGCCATATGCCAACATATAGCCTATAACTGATATAGAATGAATGAGGTCAGAACATTTTAATTTTTGCTTGACATGCCTATTTATCTGAATTTACTTTTACATACATCTAATATGCTCTTCCTCATATTCAACTGATGCACGGGAAGTTCCACCTAAACACGAGGAAGAACTTCTTTACTGTACAGTTGACTGAGCACTGGAACTGATTGCCCAGAGAGGTTGTGGAGTCTCCCTCACTGGAGATACTCAAGAACCATCTGAACACAGTCCTGTGCCGTGTGCTCTGGGATGACCCTGCTTGAGCAGGGAGGGAGGTTGGACCAGATAACCCGCTGTGGTCTCTTCCAACCTGACCTATTCTGTGATTCTGTAATATACGTAATTTGACAGCGTTCTGATCAAGGTCTTCAGCATCTAGATCTGTATGTAAATTTTGGGAACATAAAAAATCTGAAGAATAGTTCTAAAACAAGTACTCAGGCACCAAATGCTTTAGTTTGAATCTGGAGTTCTAGTAAGTATTATTTCACTTCATATCCTCTTTCATGTGCCCCCACCTTTTAAGACAGATAAATATCTTGCTTTTCTGAATTTTACACTTCAGTCCTAGAATCATTTGCAAAAACCTAAAGTTTAGTAGGACCTCTGGATGTCTAACGTAGTCTAAGCTACACCAGGTTTCTTAGAGTTTAAAGCAAAAAATTCTGAAAATGTCCAAGTGCAGAAATTTCAGAACATCTTAGTGAAACCTGTTCTAATACTTGATATTCTCATTAAGATTTTTTTGGTTTTAATTATATCTGGAAGAAATGTCTCTTACTTCACCTTAGACCATACAAGCATGCTATATTAGACTGTGATGACAGCCTTCTTAAGCTAAGGTGAGTGACAATTCACTACTTTCCTTTAACAGAGGTCTACTAGGTTGGTCAGGCATGATTTTCCATTCCCAGAACAGTTGTCTCCAAACACTTGCTTGTCCTTCAGGCAATTGGAAATGACTTTGTCTGGAATTTGGTCCATTTTACTCCATAACCTTCTAGAGGACAGAGGTGAGACTCAACATCCTGCAGTTCCCTGGACCCTCCCTCTTGCCTTTCTTATAGATGTGCAGTTCGATTCCTTTTTTTGGTTAGGCTGCCTATAGTCTGTAGCAAATGCTTAACACAACACTTCCCAGGGCTGGCCACCCCAACCAGTGCAACATGTCACCAATGCATAGCACTGACTGGAAGTTGCATACAGCCTCAAACACCACGTCCATCCTCCCTGTACTTCACAAATTTCTGTATCTTCACCAGTTTCTTCATTAACTTTCTAATTCTTGTCTCCATCACACAGCTGCTGGCACTCCATGTGTTCGAGCTCAGTAGGAAGCCAGACAGAAACCTGCTTTGCACCTCTGTCTCCTGTGCACAAGATTTTGCTTGGCAGGAAATTTATTTAATTGATTTTTTAGCTCTTGGCAACAGCTCTATGACCTGGAGAACACCATCCTGGAGGTCCATTCTGCCTCCCATTCTGAGCTCTAAATCACTCTTAATAGGTTTGTCAATTAGGTCTCTGTTTTCCCACATCTGAAGAGATCTAGAGATCTGGCAGGACTCTGACAAAGTCCCCTATGGGATCTATCTGGAAAGGTTTCTCAGAGAGCACCTGACACACTCAGCTGGACCAAGCTGCATAAATATAATGGTTACCAATCAACTTCAGAAGGTACCTTGGAAGAAAGGATGAGACCTGTAGGTCCAGTGTGTCAAGACTGCTGGTCTTCTGCCAGAGGAATATTGCATTTTCTCCTAGACTTAGTTACCTTACCTAAGAGTGTAGGAAAGGACCTTCATCAGCTTGAGATCTCAGGCTTCTATCAACCATGAAGTCAGGGGCCTCTCTTAATGATAGACAAGATATTTGCATTTAGGCTGGTGATTGTTAGCCAGAGCTACAATCTGAAGTGAAGAGCTGTACAGTTAGGCCTTCTGCTCTTGCTTACAGAACTGACGTGATGTTACCATCCATATTTTTCTGAAGTCAGGTGTTCACCATACCATGCTGAATCAGCTGTCAGAGCCCAGCTCCATGGAGCTCTAGTTCTGTTTCTGATAGCAGTTTAACTCTCTGATACATTAGTGTGGAATCATATGCAGTCTAATTACCTGGGTCAATAGAGTATATAATGTAGCTATTTAGTTTCCAGTCCCAAAGCTCACTCTTTCAGGTTTAAGATATACTTTCAGGTGTGTATGCTGTGCATCCCATGAATAAGAAGAGATGCAATGGATAGTTTATTCCTTTTTTCAGTTATGGACATAGAAGCTTCTCAAACTATAGAAGTTAGTCAACAACCAAGACAAAACCTCCTGAAATACACAAATCATGGACAAAAGGAATTCAACAGTGGAGCTGAAAATTATTTCTGCTAGACCAGATGTGTTTATTTCGTTTATGCTAATCATTGTGGAAGAGTATCACTTTGAATACAGATGCCTTTTAGAAACTTTCAAATCCTAAGGGTGGCTAGCCTAAGCTGTTGTGTTGGTTTGCATTCCTACAGTTAAAAACTATTTCAGATATTCCACACGCATTCTTCCTATGTCATAATGTTTGTTTTCTGAAAGTATGGAGAAAATATTTGCTGTTGAGCTGAGTTATCCTTCACAGTGTTGGCAGATTCCGGAAATTATTTAAAAAACCATCAAAGCTATATATTTTTTTCATGTTGGAAAGCTGCAGAAGCAAAGACAAGCTTTCCTTCAAAAACAATAAAACAAGGTATCTGGCACCTTTGAGAAACACTCAGAAAGGTATACTTCTCTACTGATGTTTTCATATTTCCTTTAAAGGAACTTTTTATGTTTAACAGCCCTATTTTCCTGAATTGCTTTCATTTGGTGTTAAGTGTGCTGTTTCCCTGTGTCTCAGGATGTTGGCCTGGTTTTTTTTGAGTTCAAAGACATGGTTTGTGTTACTCTTTTTGTACACAGCCATTTGCCATCAAAACTAAGCTGTGGGAAAAGAAAAACAAAGCAATCCCTACTAAAATATTTGGCTGTATGGTCTATCAATCGCTTTGGCAGGAAAATATCTTATGAATATACTTTTTCAGTTTTTCTTTTCAAGAGATAACAGACTGAATTCTGGCCTAGAACATGGCAGTGTGAGTAGGAGGTGACTCAAAGGAAGCCAATGCACTAAAAGAAAATAAAAATACATTAGTGGAAAATTAAGCGAATCCATTGTATTTCTTTAAATTTTATCGAGATTTTGCGGCAATACACTGGAGACAGCTTGCTTTAAACAAAGCTAACCAAAATGTAGACCTGAATTGTGAAAGTGCTAAATGACTGCAATATCTCAAATTTTTTTTTTTTTTGAAATACCAGTCTTTTTCCATGGTGACCTCAAGGCTGAATTATTATCACAGAGATTTTACTTATTCCTGCTTCCATTAATATTTAGAACACACAGAACATACCATATGTGCTAGTAAATTATTTCTGAAAATTACACTTTATAAACACAGGCCCAGTAAAAATCAGAGATCTCAATTACTTTAAAAAGTATATTGGAAAGAATTCTTGTTTTAGGTACAGTGGATAAATAGAATATAATCATGGTTACATACCAAAGAATACCAGATGAGTATCCATAAAATGGATGGATTCTCAAAGAAAAATCATTAAAATTAAAAGTTCATGGAATGTATCTTTAATAAAACTCTAGTCTATCTGAGTCTTCAGGTTGTCTTTTAACCACAGTTTTATACAACACATTGGATTGCAAGAATGGCCCATAAGGGATAAGAACATAGGTCCTTACTGCCTAATCTCATGCCTCAGACAGCTACTACTGGGTGAAGAGCTAATAGCATCACAGTGTGGCAAAGACTGAAAGAGTCTGTCTCAACCTCTGCATCCTTTCCTGTGTGTTCTGCCTTCTTACTCCCAACCACACATACACCAGTATGCATATTCACAGAAGTGCACAATAATGTATAACAGAGAAATTAATCGTTTGATTTAGTCCAGATCAGTGCTCTGTGAAAAAATAGGACTAACTGCTGAATTTATAATTCATAGAAATATTTTACTTTCTGCAATATTAAAGATATTTGAAAAAAAATGGTTTGGGGGTGATTTGATTTGAAGATTCTAATTTCTTATAATGTTAAAATATACTTATGGAAAAATTAATAATCAATCTCTATTCATTTTTTCTGTGACACATGATCTTACCACAATTTCTGCTTGTGGAAATGTAATTGTCTTAACAGCTTAACTATTCTAGTCAGGTATATTTTATACTTAATTGATTTTCCAAAGAAGGAAGAAAATGAACATAGAAGAGTATCCATTGAATACTGACTCTGCTTATGTGATTGAAGAAAATATTTTAATAAAATCTCTATCAAGTAATTAGAACTGGAAGGAACTTTAAAATCGTAAAGTTCCAACCTACTTGCCATGGGTAGGGACAATTTTCACTAGATCAGGTTGCTCAAAGCCCAACCAACATGCCCTTGAACAGTTCCAAGGATGGGACAACCACAGCTTCTGTGGGCAACCTGTTCCAGTGCCTCACCACCCTCACAGTAAAGAATTTCTTCCTAATGTCTAATATGAACCCGCTCTATTTCAGTTTTAAGCCATTCCCCCTTTTCCTATCACTACATGCTCTTATAAAAAGTCCCTTTCCAGCTCTCTTGTAAGCCCCTTTTAGGGACTGGAAGGTCCTGTAAGGTCTCCCCAGACCCTTCTCTTCTCCAGGCTGAACAACCCCAACTGTCTCAGCCTGTCTTCAATGGAGAGGTTCTCCAGTCCTCTGATTATCTTTGTAGCCCTCCTCTGGTCTGTCTCCAATAGGTTCTAATTAAAGCAGAGTCTCAGTAGCACGTCTGTGTGTTCCCACGTTTCTGTATACTTGTCATGAATACTTCTGTCTAAAACATTTACATTCATGAGTTTAGTTTAAGTTATTTCAGTTCCCTAATTGAGATAATGTTCAAGGCAGCACTAAATTCATTTCTGACATGTCAAATTGAGTGGAAATAAGAACTAGATCCAGAAAGACAGAAATATTAACCAACACACAAGTTAATTGTGTATTCTAGTCATTGAGACACTAAAAGGGGTAGAAATACTCATAGTGTTACCTAAATTTCAGGATGGGATGCCTTTTTCAAGTGTGGGAATGATATTTTTTTTTGTGAAACCCTCAGTTATACATTCTTTAATGTGATAACAATGGGGATTGACTGTTAGATAAGTGATTTTCAGTGTATGCTGTTATACATTTTGAGTAAATGCATCCAGAACTAATTAACCCAGAATGGATTTCCTCCAAGTTTTTCAGATTAGTTGATTAAGAATTAGAACAGAGTAGTTGGAACAAATCCCCATCTAGGGTATAATGGAAGAAAATGTATTTTTCATATTGATTAAAAAAAAAAAATCTTGAGAGTCTACAGCACCTTTCCTGAATAAAAGAGAGAATTTAATAATTTAAGATAGGAAAAATGTGACAAAAATTTGCAAACTTCAGTTCCCTCAGAGAAATGCAGGGACAGTAAGTGTCTTAATGCTTGTCAGATCCAAAGATCTAAGTGGACCTAGATGAACTTTGTGAGACTTATATTTCCACCACCAGTCATGCAATTAATTTTTCAGGTTCTATAATTTTGAGCTGTTCACAGCAATGCAATTTTTTATTTATCTGCTCATGTCTTTAAATTCCTGTATGGCTGTTCAATCCAAACAAAACTCCTATCAATGATAATATTTTAGGCACTTTATACTCACCAGTAGATAGGTCATCTTTGTCACTTGACACTATCTATTTGCATTCTGAGTAAATGAAACTTCTAAGGGGAAGAAAAACTTGATGAAAACGAGCTGGAAGGAAAATGAGAGCAGTTCAGAAGATAAGTTGAAATTTTAGCGCTTTTTTTCCCCCTATATTTCCCCTCCCAGAATATACACCTGTTTGACTTGTCTTCTATGTCCTTCTTCAATTATAGAAATAGTTTCGTGGGATTCTTAGCTGGTTTTTTTATCATTTCATAAGATTTAGGGCCATCTACTTTTTTCAAACAATAGCTTAAAAATTTCTGTGTTGTCCTTGTAGCAAAAGCTGAGGTCAGTGATGGGAGAATCAAAGACATGGACTGACCTTGTGTGAACAAAAATAGCAGATAAAATTCATAGGCTTCAAAAAACACATGGCAGTAATGGCCAAAATGTATGTTTGTCATACTGCTCAGGGCCTGAAAGTGAATTTCAATATAATCCAAACAGTTGTTAAGTCTTTCAGAAGAAACATCTGAATGGAAAATAATTCTTGGTATTGTTTTAAGTAAGCATGTTCACCATTTTATATTTCTTCTGATTTTCTTTATGGTGCTCCTCATATTAATATCAGAGTGCTTTGGAAATGATAACTAAATTGAACTAAATTCTGACAAAAAGGTAAAATATTTATGAGACAAATGATGATGATTAATACAGTTTTATGAATGAAGACAGTTGCATGAAAGCAAAGTTAAGAAAG
Source organism: Corvus hawaiiensis (assembly GCF_020740725.1). Lineage (NCBI taxonomy): Eukaryota > Metazoa > Chordata > Aves > Passeriformes > Corvidae > Corvus > Corvus hawaiiensis. Next base: position 22,664,957 of record NC_063215.1, on the reverse strand, counting down.
TCTAAAAGTTTCAGGGATTCAATTTGATACAACAAAGATCTGAGGTTTTTGTTGTGTTTTGGTGTGGCATTTATTGTTTGTTTTCAGTGTTGTTTTGTTTGTTTATGTGGGTTTATTTCCCCCTCCAAAGGATGCAAATATAATCACCTTTTAATCACATCTCATTTTGAAAAAATTAGCTTTAGCTATTTTTGGCTGTGGGCACATCATACAATCTTCAAATTTCTGCTCTAACACTTCTTAGCTTAGAAGTTTGCTCTTTTCTTCTCAGCTGAAGCACTTTAGCAGCATATCCCATGGTTTCCGAAAGTGCACCAACCACAAGATAATTTGCTCTTTATAACTGATGCATTACTCTTTTCAACAACTCCATATTTGCCAGCAAAAATTACTTCCAATAAACTCAGTTAATTGCTAGTGAAACCAAATCAAATTGCAGATGTTTCAGAGTGCAAGCGCATGTCAAATTCAAATTAGAAAAAGCAGAAATTTGGTAAAAATATTTGCTTTCAAACAGGAGAGTTTTCTCTTGCAGCCCTTGCTGTAGATGTGCATGTACATCTAAGAAGCACTTCATCAATCAGCAACTGCTGATCCTACAAATAGGATGCAATTAGCATGAATGAAAAGCAATCCTGCAAATCCCTTTACTGGACTTAGTAGCTTTTCCCCACAAAAGAGCAGAAAATTTTTCAATATAACTCAACAACATTATAGAACTAAAGTAAAATTTGCGTATCTTTACCTTCACTTGAATAGAATGACATTTTTCAGCCTCTCAGAGTATTATAGCATGCATTTCCAAAATTTGAGACTTCTGAGAAATAAGAATATGTTTCTACTTATTGCAAAACGTTAAAATATTCAGTATTTTAGAGGAAATTTGCAATGTGCATAATACAAACGTACACTACATTCTTACCTTGAATCATTCTTCATGATGTTGCAGGCAGTCTAAAATTTACATTTGAATAAAAAATAGAGTAACCATTTATTGCATGCGTGTGTTGATCATAGGAATGGTATTACAAGCTACATAAAATCAGCAGTAAAGAATACAAGATTCTTCAGAAAGGAAATAAAGCTTTGTCTGTATATGTAATTGTTACCTTCACTGATAAAATATTGGTAATAATACTTAAAACTCTCTCACAGAATGTTGGTAGGATTAATTACTAATGTAAGATGAAAAATTATATACACTGGCTAAGTATCATAATTGCTATCTTAAAGGATGGAAATTAGATTGATCCGAACATCTGAAATAGAACCTTGAAAAGGAAAAAAAAGGAAGTTTGTTAAAAGAGTCAGATTTATATTTAACATTTTAATTCCCAACTACTACTCTTACAATACATTTCAGTTTGCCCTTTTTTATACAATAAATAACAGCATGCAACAAAGCAATTTTCCTTCAACAAATAATAGGTTGCTGTCATAAAAAAGACAGATTCTGAATACTGTATTTGATTGTAGATTTATCAACGTATGAAAACCCGTGGTTGTCTCTTACATGATAAAATACAACCAAATTTTTCAGCAAGTTATTCTCCTACAAGCTTTCCAAAGCCTCTTTGTACTACCTTGTTTACTTTGTTCTTCAGTGAGTGCTTAAAAGAAAATCATGTACTTTACTCAACAGATTTACTGTACAAGGAGGGGAGAGGAAAACAGATTTATTAGCTGTCTCATTACAAAAGTTTAAATCCCTTTGTTCCCTTCACCTTGTGTTTTATCTTAATCATACTTGCTCACATGCTCACAAAACTACAAATTTGTCCTTTGGGAGTGATCCTGTTTATAAACCTGGCTGTGTTAAATGTTTTTCTTCATATTCTGTAGTTATTTGACAGATGGAACTATACTGTCCACAAACTGTGAAATGTCTTACAAAATGAAGGCTGTATTAAAACCATGACAATATTTTCTCACATTACATAGTAAGATGGAGGTAGGAATTCTTATAACAACATAATGGGTACACATTATTAAATTATTTAATATTCACGTGTTTATGTAGTGCATTGACTTTGCCTGGCCATTAGGCCCTATCATGATAGGCCCTATCATATTTCCTCCTCAACAGGACAGTAAGAGAAAATACTGCAAAAAGCTTCTGAGTGAATGAGATCACTCAGGAGTTACTGTCACTGGCAAAACAGACTTGATTAAGGGAAATGGATTTAATCTAGAAATTAATTTTCTCTATTGCCAATTAAAAAAAGGGTAGGCTAATAAGAAATAAGAACAAATCTAAAAACATCTTCCCATCACCCTTCTTCCCAGGCACTTCACTCCCAAGTATTCTACGTCTCCCCCCCTCAGTAACACAAAGGAATGAGGTATGGGGATTTCAGTTGATTCATAACTCTTTCCCTCTGGCCCTCCTTCATCCTCATGCTCTTGTCCTGCTCCACTGTGGAGTTCCATCTCTGTAAAGCAGTCCTTCCTGGGCTTTTTCAACCTGTGTCCTTCCCATGGGCTGCAGTTCTTCATGAATTGCTCCAGCATGGGTCCTTTCCAGGGGTTGCATTCCTTCAAGAACAGAGTGCTCCAGCATGGGTCCCTTCCAGGGGTTGCATTCCTTCAAGAACAGAGTGCTCCAGCATGGGTTCCCCTCAGGTTTCAGGTTCTGAGAAAATATTTACTCCTGAGTGGACTCCTCTCCATGGGCTGTAATTCTTACCAGGAGCCTGCTTCAGCATGGCTGCAACCTCCTTCAGGGCACATCCACCTGCTCTGTTTTGCAGTCCTTTATGGGCTGAAGGATGAATACCTGCTCTACCAGGGGCCTTCAGAGGAGCAACCTGAGGCACCATGGTCTTCACCACAGTCTGCAGGGGAAATCTCTGCCCTGGTACCTGGAGCAACCTGAGGCACCATGGTCTTCACCACACTCTGCAGGGGAAATCTCTGCCCTGGTACCTGGAGCACCTTTTGTTCTCCATCACTGACCTTGGTATTTGCAAAATGTTTCTCTCCCATTCCCACTCCTCTCTCCAGCTACTTTTTTCACAGCAATTTTTCTATGTCCTGGACCTGGCTGGAACTGACTTTGTCAGACAAGGGGGCAGCTTCTGGTATCTTCTCACAGAACACAGATTTGCAGCCCCCACACTACCAAAACTTTGCCATGTAAATCCAATATAATTTAGAATAGAGTCTTATCATTTGTTAAGCAAATATCGCCATTACTTTCCTTGGTCCCTTGGTAACAATACACATTTTCAAAAATGAAAAGACTATGCCTTAAAAAAAGCTTCAAACTATTATGGACCATAAAATTAGTTATGTGGGAAGGAATTCTTTCTACTCAACTAATAAGAATTGCTAGGAAGATGTTCATATGAAAGAATAGGAAGTGACAACAGACTCCCCATGTTTCTCCATAGGCTCCCCATGTCTTCAAGTGATGGATGCTAAAGTTTCACTGGTGGGATACTGGGACCAGTGTCACAGAGGGAGTGAAGTGCTTCACTTATAAGGGAGAAGTAGAAATATGTTTACTGATATTAAATGAGTTAACAAAGTTTGATAGTAAATGTGACAGTGATTTAAGGAGATTCAATGGCAAAGTACACTTGGTTATTTACTGCATAGAGGACAAGGTCAGCAAAACTGACGGGAAGATCTTCCTGTTCAGTCATGAGATTCAGAAAGGACCTCCTTGCTTTCTAAACTTTCTGATGGGAGTTTAGGTGTGGCTGGATCCAGACTTGGTCCTGGACTTGCTTTATGTCTAAAGGATTATGTATGCACAATCAGTCCTTTATGCCACTTAGCTAAGGTTTCAAAGTTTCACTGCACCTACTCCCAATTCACTTACTGAGTATCTGATGTGACAAAGATCCTCTCAGTTTTGCAAGCAATCTCTACTCAAGGGGAGATCCTGGCATGCAGCCGCTGCCATGCAGGAAAGCTCAGTGGGCCCTGAGCTAGGGCTGCCCACTATTTATGGAGTATGATGGTTGTCTTGCAGTTTTACTTGCATAACAGCTGTAGTTTTGGTGTACACTCAACTAGCCGTTAGCTGTTGAGCAAGATTCATTGTGTTGTTATCTGTAAAACAAAGGCAGACATCATAACTATCATGGGTGGCAATTGGCAATTGCTCAATCAAAAAAAGGTGCGGGGGTGAGCAGAACATCACAAGCAACCATGTCCCCAGAGCTGCTTGCTCCCGTGTGTGTGACAGTTCTGTTTCCATTTGACTGGCACTGACAGTGGTATCTGCAGCAGCAAAAGTCATAGAGAGGTAATGGTGCAGTGACAGCAGCTGGGGGAGATGTCTGTTTTTCTTTCTCCTTTGGTTGAAGGATGGAGAGGTAAGGGAAAACAGTTGAGAAATACAAGTCTCTTGACTGCAGCCCACATACCATAACCATGAGGAGCAGAAAGCAAGGAGGGTTGTCATTCTCTGCTGGCCAGCATTGGAGTCAATCAGTGTGGGAACAAACTTTTGGTTTGACTCACTCTTACAGTGTATTGTAGTAGACTGTATTATCAATGCAATTTGAAAATATTGGAGAAACGATCTGTAACATTGTAAGAATGTTTACTGTAAAGAATAAAATTACTATATTTCAAATTATTTTTAAAAATTCTAGTTTAATTATGGCTATAAAGCCCTTTTTTGGTGTGTTCAAAAGAGGAGATGTGAGGCAGCAGAGAATTTTTCAGCTGCTTGAGTTTTGCCAACATGAAGATATTTCTTTCCCTTTTTTCTGAATATTAAGCGAGGAGACTGCTCTGTATTTTGGGTCTTTATCATAGGTGGACAGAGACCAAATGGTGAAACTGAGATAACAACACCAAAATCACAGTGCATATAATACCAGAGAAGAGAGTGAGTGGAGAAAGACAAAAAAGCACCAGGGCAACAGTGAAAATGAGAGGGTAGAAGAGAAAAAAGCATGACTAAACAGAGGATCCTGGAGGAGCATGCAAAGAAAGATGCATTTTGAGGAAACAGATTTACAGAATGAAAACTATTAAATTTGAAGAAACAGAAATGCACAGCAGAGAAGAATTGAAAAGTAATAATAGAGCTTCAAGAGGAAAACGAGAAAGAATGAAATCTTTAAGAGAGGTAAACAAAGTGTGGGAGAAGAGCTGGTCATGTGTTTACCCAAAGTAGATGGAAGTCACTCTTCTGAAAGTCTCCCATTTATAATTATGGCCTACAGCAAAACTACTCTGAAAAATCCAGTCTCAGTTATTTTCACCTTCTTGCTCTGCCATTCTCATTACTCACTCAATGGGAGCCACAATGTAAAAAAATAACTGAAGTCATCAGCTTCACAGCATTTTATATTGATCCACAAATATGAGTGTCATGAGCAGCTTTTCCCAAGATAAAAATATCAGCAGGAATTGGAAAGGAAGGTGGCTACCTGGGGATACTATTGCTGAAATATGACTTTGAACAGAGAAAATGTGCTCTACCTGTAAAGAAAACATGGCCAAAGTTTAGGTAAAGAGTTTTCAATTCTTATGTTGCTCCATTTTTAGGTATTTTTGCTCTTTTCAAAATTTGACCATCAATAGTGCAACAGAATCACACTTGAAATAAGTTGAAAAATTTAATGAATAATAACAACAAAATATTTTATTCCTGACATTCAGAATGTGAGTAAAAGATAAAATATGTTAGTATATACCACTGTGTTTTGAGACAATAAATTCTGTAACTTAGTATTATTGTGGAAGCAATTTCTGGGGGAAAAATGTCATTATTTTCCTTAATGAAACACGAGAATACGAATGTGCAGAGCAAGGAATAGATTAATATTTGATTTTTATAGAAAATTCAGATGCACTATTGTTGATTGGTGTCTTCTGTGTAACAGCACACAGGTATTTACTGCTCAAGATCCTTAACCTAAATTGTATTTTTCAATAAAGTTTAAAGTAACTCATTCCTTTCATTGATGCCTCTCTGGAGATGAATTCAGCCATTTTAAACTGTTTCATGCACACCTTGAAAAGTTTGCAAACCACTGAAACATTGGTTATGTTATTTTCAGAATACATTTTTCAGGTGTTTGCTAAATAACATATTTTACAGGTACCCTATGTTTGACATTTGACTGTCAGCATGCAAATCTTTCATTGGAAACAAAATGCTTTGAATATTTCCAGCAAAAGGGACGGAACTAAGTTCTGCAAATCTTAAACAATTCAAGGTTTTCTTGCTTAAATTTTGAAAATACTTAAGTTTAAGGAGCCTTAAAAAAGTGAATTATTTTTTTAGTGCATAATTTTATTTCTTAGTGCGCAATATTATCCTCATTTATATCTTCCTCATGTAATTTGATATAGACATCACAAACAAGATGCTATTGTTTTTCTCTCTTTGTAGCCTCCTTGTTCTTGTTTATATCAAATATGGATGCTGAGTGGCTTTTTCCTGCTCCTTAGGAAGTAAGGACACCTAGGAAGTAGTTGCCATAACTGGCTCTAAGAATAAGCCATTGGCATATTGGCGTTTCTGCACATTGGTAAGATATTCTAAAAAGAGACCATCCACAAAGTTAGAACTACAGATCTCAAGTGCTACTTAAATAATTTAAAAGGACAGAGGAGTCATGTATCAAATACCTTCACTGGCTGATATCAGTGTTTTAATGAGAGATGAACCTGAGCTGTAAATTCCTGAATCTAATGCATTGTACAAAGCTTGTGAATTTCTGAAAGTAAGTTATTTTAGTCTTGGAGTCTTATTTGTCAATAACATATTGCCGAGTTATGCATAAAACCCTGCAAAATCAAGTTCTTAATGTTAAACGAACTTATGGAATTGTAAGTTAATTTAAGATCTGTAATGACCAAGTATTAAAAAAGTGCAAAGTGCTAATATTTCTTTGGTTTTTTGTCTCAGTGCTTTCTTTTATTTTTATCTCTACTACAGTAGTATCTGGAGATTTCTGTCTAGAATCTGTTGAAAGAGATTCTGTGTTAATTATAGCAATAGAAGACTTTTCTTCCATTGAATATCCAGAATTATAACAAAAGTTTAAAATAAAAGGAAATGAGAAAGTTATGGAGACCTTATGCTTAAAGATTATTGGTTTCACGGGACATACAGATAGCCCTCTAGGTCAGTTACAGTTCTCAATTTGAGAACTAGACAATATTAGAAAAGTGCATTCTGTCTGTAGAATAGATCAGGGGGATGAAGATCACTGAGAAAAGTAGTTCTTTTTCTACTTGGGATGTTATTTGATTGTGATTATGTGATTATGGTTATGGTAGATATTTTAATAAGAGTATTAACAAATAATTAACAATTTTAATATCAGTATTAATAAACAGATTATTTAATAACAGTATGTCCTAGTAGATTAAGCAACCTGAGGATAAATGGCAAAAACTAGAAAGTTTATATATTCACTGTGCTCTGCTTCTCAATCTTGTTACTCAGACATGTTTTCCCTTGGTTTTCTCTATGGACTCTACAATGTAAGCGTTGTTGCCTCTTCAAACATAATATAGTAAATATTCCCTTATGCTGTCCAGTCTCAAAAAGATGGGCACCATTAAAAACAGTGGTTATCCACCAGCAGGAAAATTATAATGAAGATGCTGAGTTATACCATAAGCATTAACCTGGCATCCTAAAGATGTGCAGATAAATGTTCAGTTTCAGGTGAATGCAATCCATATCCACAATGGCTTTAATGGAGATTACATGTCTACAGTCATACAGGTAACCCCAGGTTTTGACTACAATTTTTATCACACCTGAATTAAAATTGTAGTAGAGTAGGCCATATTTTCAAAATAGTAAAACAAGTATTTGGGTTTATTTTGTAGTTTTAGAAAAAGTATTTAAAATGAAACCTGAAAAACAGTGGATGTTTCTGTTATAATATTTCTGGAAGGCTATTAGTACTAAATGAGATTATTAGAGGAAGAAAATTTTTTGTGAGATTCTCTGTTGAAAAGACATCTTTGCATTGATTTGAAATTGCACCTTGGTTTTTCTCTTCACTTATATAAATTTCTATGTATCTGATATAACTGCTTTGGTGATAGCTGTTATTTGAACATTCACCTAAAAGGGTTTTAATCTCAGTTCTGATATTATATTAGAGAAGGTGCCCAGCAGTCACTGAAATCTCCAGATTTTCAATTGTGTAACTATTGGAGTTCCTAATTTATTACATTTTATTTTACTATTTGTCTAGTCCATGTCTAGATTTTATTTGACTTTCTTCCCTATTCCTTCAGCTACCACATTTTTTCTTTTTCTGATAACAGATAATGGCTACAGATGTAGATATGGACAAGTGAAGTGATTTCTCTGACTTTAAAAAGACAATGGATCAAATGTGGCAGTATATTATGTCTTCATGAGCATGGTAGAGGAAGGTACTCTTCAAAGAGAGTCAAAAACAGTTGAAGATTAAAAAACATTTTTTAGAAAATCAGTGGAATATCTAAGGTGAAAAGAGAAAACTTAGTACATTAGCATTAGAATAATTGTACAGTCAATTAATTTGCACAAAGCTATGTGAATATCAAAATAAGTCAAATCAAAATGGAATATTTATATTTCAACTAACTTGGTCAAAGTTTTATTCAAGTAAAATATAATGAATTTGCCTTTCCACACTTTTAATCTTTAGTATGAGGTTAGGAAGAACTATTGGAAATATCTGTATAAAGATACTTAACTGTAAATATAAGAAGAAAAGGAAAGTGAGATATCAAGAGAAATGTTCAATTTTTTTATATTGAAAACATTTTAAAACCTAGTTGGACAGATAGTCAAGTTTCTTATAGACTGCTTATAGACAGTAGCTTGATATAAATTAGCAAAATAATTTCATAATTTTTCAGCCAATCCAGAGGGTTGCATTCCAAAAACAAAAAACAAAAAAATTCTCTGGAAACTGTTTGACCTTTTGATTCCTTTACTTCTAAAAGCTCTTGACTGCATTGAATTGTAAAGATTATCTTGGTGAAATTTGTGGTCCCAACTAATACAAGATCAGTGGTGAAGACACAGACTGTTGTGAGTTAAACCTGTCTGGCTGCCAGGTGCCCACCAACCCATATTTTACAGAAATGCATTACTTTACATATATATTTGCATCTGACAGATTGCAAACAGATATACTGTGTCAATGAGAGACCATCATACTGCACTGCATCATTTACTGTGGAAGAAAAACTTTCAAAAATAGTAAAGGTTATTTACAGTATCTGGAAAAACAATGTGGTATGAAAATTAAGAGCCATTTTCTACTGCAGAGCATAGGGCTAGCCAAATATTTGCTCCCCAAACACATGCAAAATCTATAAGATTTTGTACTGTAGTATATGGTTCCAGACTGCATCCAACAAAGATTTTGGCATAGTCTCCAATATAATTTTGCTTGTGTTAGTATGTCATAGTGAATACAAATATTTGTGTACGGTCTTGCAAATCATACTCTAAAATTCTTTAGTCAGCATTTTAATCCCAAACCAGGTCCGGATTGGTGAAAATTATGTCTATTTGCATTTCTGAGTAGATTATTTAAAATAGATTCACTTAAAATTTCAAGATGTTAATAACATAAAACTTAAATGTTGACATTAGGTGCAAGTTCAGTTATTCAGCTCTTATACCCACACAGTTACCTGGAATGTTGCGGGCAGCTCTAATCCACAATTAGAACTTTCCTATACCTTCTCTGTAATCAGGGAAAAAAGGATGAACATTTCAGTCCTTTGATTAAGCATCCAGTATGTCTTCTTTAAACCTATTCAAGTGAATCCATCTGTTTCCTGGACTGTGAGAATCCACATCAATGACCATACAAAATATTTGTTTACTTCATTTTCACCTGTTTAAATAGAAAAAGATTATTTAAGTCCCACTGATTATAATTCTCCAATTCTTTGCTCACTTCTGGGCAATTAATCTGCTGTGGATTCATCAGTCATTATTAATATTCTTGGTCCCCATTTTGTGACTTTGCATTTATCTGGATATATTAAAAATATGCTGTTTTCTTGATATATATAGGCCTTTGTCAGTGTCCTTCTTTAGTTACCTCTACTTCAAACTGAGGGTACCTGATGTTTTGATGAGAAATATGTGTGTTTTCTCCTGAGGTACTTTTTTAGTTTATAGGACCGTATTGATGAGAATATGATTTATTATTTCATAATGATTGAATGCTGTATCAATGTACTGGAATTGGTTGGAATAGAGATAATTTTCTTCACAGAAGCCGGTTTGGTGATGATTTTTAGATCTCTGCTTATAACTGTTGCTAAACAGTGCTTGCACAGCATCAAGACCTTTGGTATTTCTCACTTTGCACATGAATATGGTGGGAGCAGACAAGAGATTTGAAGAGGCTACGGACAGGACAGCTGATCTGAAATTACTAAAGAGATATTCCATGCATTATGACATCATTCTCAGCTATAGAACTAGGCAGGGTTGTAATTTTCCCAAAGTAGTCTGTGTTTGGGGACTGGCTGGAAATCAGTCTGCTAGAGGGAAGTGGTGAGGGATGACCTTTGTAGAAATTTTTTTACTTTTTCTACCCTTCATTTATTAAATTATATCTTGATCCAGAAGGATTTCTTCGTTTTGCCCTTACAAAACCTCTCCACCATTCTGCTGAGCAAGAGTGAGCAAGTAGTTGGTAATTGCATAGTTGCTGAATGGGGTCAACCCACTGGTCTCAGTCATTCTTAATGTGGTTCTGACCACTATCACCCATTTTTAAAGTGCTAACATAATATTAACTTTCTTCCTGTTCCTTAGAAATTCTGAAATGTAACAAAACCTTTTATATGAGCATTAAAATTCTGAGGAAGTATTTGATTATCTGTTTTGAGTGGCAGGTGACAGTTAAAATCTCAGTCTTCATGGCTATCATTTATAAACTACTGTGTATTCTCAGTACATTTGTGAAGAAAGATTGTTTATTTTTATGCATCACCTTTAGCACTAAGTGGAAGAATACAATGACTGACTTTGATTTCCTCTATGTCTGAAGCCATGCTTCCATTTAAAAATTTCTCTTGAAATATTCAATACCAATATGTTAAATCTAAATTGTTCCAAATATAACTTGGCCATTCAAATGAGTGTTTGAAATATGATAGAAAACAGTAATCACAGGAGCTATCAAAATTTTAACAAATTTTATTGTGGAAATCCATTCTCCTCCAGAAAGACCTCTTCAATTTTAACAATTTTATTGTGGAAATCCATTCTCCTTCAGAAAAACCTCTTCAATTATTCCTAAAGTTTTTCAGTCACTTACTGTTTGTCCTCTTTTCAGTGTGCTTACTTCTTGGCCACACATTGTTTTGCATTCATTGCAAAAAGAGGCATACCATGGACAGAATAATGAAGAAGTTTATAAAGAACATAATTCAGTGACTGATGGGCTCAAAGGGTTACACCTGCTAAAATGCATTAATTATTGTAATGTGATGTAACAAACTGTGATGTGACTTTGTTGACATAATACAGTATGTCACTTAGGAATTAAATTAACAAATGAAAGAGTAAAACTAGAAAAAGTCTAGTAGGGAAAGAGTTGCAATTTTAATTTCTAGTTTTATAAAAGAAGATGAAATTATGTTCACTGTATAACAGATTGGTGTCAGGTGAAGTGTTTAGAAGTTCAAGATAATTGGTATTCTGGGAACTCCCAGGGTGCTGAATAATCCTGCCTAATGCTGGGAAGGAGGACCACCGTCTTGTAGTAACTATGGCCAGAACAACAAATATCTGAGGTATTGATGAAACATACTGTAAAAATAGAAAATAATTGAACAATACATAACACACTCACAATGCAATTAAAAAATCCTATACAGTGAAGTAGTCAGAGATATTTATCCCTACTCCTGGAATACAAAGTAGATATTTAAATCCATGAGTTTAAATTATTGGGCCTAACCCTAGATGAAAGAGACCTTTCTTTATCCTTTGATCAACCTTGAGTAGAAAAAAACTCAGAAAGGTAACACTTTTCCAGCTACTGAATATAACAAAATTTTGTATTATATTAATATGGTAGATTGTAAAAGTAACTGTTAGAAACCGATCACTGCTGAATTTAGGCAAGAATGCAAAATATCACTCATGTCTACCAGAACAGGACAAACAAAATATATGGGAAGAAAAATAGATCAAAATATTCTGTGAAGTCTTGAGCAGAACTGATTTGCACTAATTTGTGTGCTTGGTTGTAGGAGAAAGAACTCTGAAACTTGAAACATCATCTTATAACGACACCTTTCTGCTCTCTATTGTGATTGTTGTTATTATTATTTTACATTGCAAGGGATTCTTCAGATGTTTTGGAAACCAGAGAAAATTTAAGAATGGTCCATGAAAACTCATTAGTAACAAGAGTTTCCTCTGTTAGCCCATCTGATTTTTAAAATGTAACCATATGCTGAGGATAGGATTTATTTTGGCACTTAATCATGACAACGTACTATTTTACAATGGATTGCTTCCATGTTCATCAAAACAAACTATTGAGACACATTTAATATCGATTTCTGAGATGCAAATAACATTTGTCAACTTGTATCAGATACATCAGTCTTGTATTCTGACATAATTAAAAAAACCACTTCAGACAATAACAAAATTACTGTTAAAATGCAAAGAAAACCCCGTATATCAGTGGAAATATGTAAAGAAAATGTTTACTGATGAAATGCTACAGCATTTCTGATATATCTTCTGATAATGATGAATACAGAATAATGGGTTTTTTTAAAATATGCAAAATATAATTAAAACACATGTTTGAACATGAGATGTAAAACAACATGCAGAGGTCTGACTTTCTGTGTATAAATGACTTTATGGCAGAGTGAATTGAAATATAAATTTCACAAGCACTTTCAAAAAATGCTTACATTCATAAACATGATGTATACCTTATGGAGTGCATACTTTGTGTCTGGCCTTATGTCTCTGTGTATATATATATACATATATACACATACACATGTATATGTGTGTATTTGATAATGAACCCATTTCTGCTTATTTCTTTGAGTTGAAATTTAGAATATATTTTAGAATTCTTAAATTAAGTACACCAGTGCAGAGACATGTGAGGAGTCCTGCCAATGTTTCCACATTCTAAAGGTGAATATTAAAATTAATTATTAAAATTAAAGTTAAATTTAAAATCATTAAAATTAATGATTTTAGATAAAAGAATGAATCGTGTTTCTTGAATCTGCTGCTCACATAGTCCAGAGGGGTTCATACCTGGTAAAGCATCTTTGTCATTGTGTGCTCTGAGTGAGCCAGTGCAGCCTTCCAAAGGAACCACGTAGCAGTTGCTTTCCATATGATTGTCCAGTTCCTGAGAGCTGCCAAGAAAGAGTGTGCCTAACCAGGGGAAAAGTCCAAAGAGGTAAGAACTGCTTTATTGCATTCTACTTCTTGCTTACTGCTTTATGAATCTCAGAACAGGTGAAACCCTCACCCCAGTTAGGATACTATAACTAAGTTATTTTAAAAAACAGTATTTAGTATAGATAAAAAAGATAACGCTCTAAGATATATGTGGGAAATGCAATTCTTATGGAAATTGCTACCACACTCATGATGCTCTGAGGGGTATAAGGGAGAAAATGATTGCCTAATGTGCAAGGGAAATATAAAAGATAAATGCAGAGGGGATTGTGCTGCAACACAGGCTCCAAGAAATAGGCCAAGAATCTTTTGGTTTTTTATTATTTAATGGCTAAATATAAGAACTGAGTGAGAACTGTGAATACCTAACATTCAGCTAATTCTGGAGGAATTTGGATAGTTGAGATGGGACTTCAACCACGTTGTCTGGTTGGCCTATACACTTTTATTTTACAGAGTCATGAAGTTTGCTGGCGTCAGAGCAAAAATGAGATTATTAATTTTAAGGGATTGAAAATTCAAAAGATTGAGCTGACTAGCATGTTTCTGTAGCAGCAACTGAGAAACAGTAACTTGTATTTGTTGAAGACAGAAAAGGAAGACATGCCTCTGCTATTTCCTCATGAAGAAGTGTGTATACCTTTGACTCATTTCAACTGTTTTCGAACTGGAGGAAGATGGGCTTCCTAGAAGCTGTGATGGGAGGTGTCTGAACACTTGTCGTTGAGCAGCAGCAGCCATGAGAATGGTAGAGTGATTTGGTCGTAGGGTTAAGAGGGAATGTGAGCTCTGTCTAAGAGTTGATAGGACCTCTGGGATCATGGGACCTCTGTCTGCCTTATCACCATGGGAAAGTGATGATGTTTCACAGTGCTCACTCCCAAGTGCCAACTGGAGTCCCAGAAGTAGCTCCACAAGGGATATGCCTCTGCCTAGGCCCTGAGCCACTGGGTGATGGAGCAATGATTGTAAGCAAGCAGGCACTGTAACATAAGAAAAGAAAACAGAAAATGAAAAGATTCTTTGGAGTGGGCTTTGGAGAGGAAAAAAAACCCTGAAAACCATATTGCATGCAGAAAATAATAGTTAGAGGCTGCACTCAAATACTTCTTTGGGATGAATTACTCAAAAATTGGCATGAGGAGTAAGGCTCCTGCTTCACTTCCAGGTGTGCATTAACAAAGTTGGTCTAGGCTGCTGGGAACAGCTGAAAAGGAACAAATTTCCTTGGGGAAAAATCAGAGCTGCTTGAGCCTGATCCACCTGTCATCATGCACAGGAAACAGTGGAAGACAGTGGACCGAGACATCCAGCTGTCAACCATACTATCTGTCTCAGGAGGTTTATTGCATGCCAGGAGTTCAGGTGCAAATTGCTTGTAGAGGCATTGCCAAGATTTACCTGTTTTTCAAACTGATACTCCTTATTGTCTATGTGACGCCGACAATACCACCAAGGAAGACCCGGAGCACATCACAAGAGATTAGAATTCTGACAAAGGACCCTTTGACTGCCTTACGGTGTGATATAGAGAAGATGGATGCAGATTTTTCTTAGAAATTCACAATGAAAGTTCATGAGGCAATAGCTATGAGCTGGAACAAGGCAAATTCCAATCAGATATTAAAAATAATAATTTTAGCATAAGGGTAATCAAATATTTGAATGAGTTGCTCAGTGACTTTATGTAATCTTTATCCATCTATTAACAGTTGGCTTTATATGAACCTGAACAATATTATCTGACTTAGAAATGTGGTATAATTTCAAAATTGTCCCTTGCTCTGAGCAGGGTATGGAGTAGCACCATGGATGCCCAGAGCTTCTTTTCAACCTTAAACTTTTATGGCTTATGGGACAGTAGTTGAGACAGAGAACAAATTTTTCTGTTCAGTACAGATTTTTTTTTTAAATGCTGAAGTAGCTTAGAACTGAATATAGCATCTGATAATCATACAATACTGATTATGCTCTTTAAGTGTTTAGATAACTGACAGCTACTGCTATAAGCAGGAATTTCTAATTAATGCCCTTAGTGTCACTAACCAGCCGTAAGGTCTTCTCCTGTAAATTAGATGGCCAAAGCTCAGTTATCTCTTTCACCAGGTCAGAGAGCAAACTAGTCTGTTAGCCCACTGCTTGTTTCTTTCAAGTGTTAAACTCTCAACCTAAATGGCTTTTTTTCTCTTACTTTAAGGAATTTAACTGTGCCTTACAAGGCATAAGGCATCATTGTGAGGAAAAACTGCATGTTTAAATTGGCAGTGATAGAAGGACAGGGCATATGAGAATAAAAGGAAAAAAGAAAGTGAGAAGGACAGAAAGAAAGATAGGCTAACCTTCCTAATTCTAAATGCCTCATACATAGTCCTAGAGTTGTAAGATGCAGAAGGAAAAGCGAGAAGGAACCAGAGAGAGATGAAGCAACAGAATATCCCTATGCCTACCCCATCCTACACACATGAAAAGGTTTATTGTGTTCAGAAAATCAAGTAAGGCCTTCACTGGAGGATAAAATGTCTCTGAGAAGCCACAATTTAGTGTCTATGGTAGTACATTGAAAATCAATGCTGTTGGTGTTCACCATTTTTCTTAATAAGTGGAATCCATCAGATGCAGAAGACCAAGTGTACTTCCAAAATTTGGGGTCTTGAGTACAGTCTTTGGAGCAATCCATTGGTTTGGCTTTAGTTTCCTTTTTTTTTTGGTAAACTTTTGTAATAAAATAACTTCATAAATTTTGCAAAGTTTCAGTTCATAGGTTGCAAAGAATTACTTTGCGGGAGAAAAATGAAAGAGCAATAAATTTATAGGAAACAAAAGACAAAAGTATTGTTTTAGGTAATAATAAAAATTACTGGAGCACAGAAAATTTACGCTAGACCAAAAGTTACAAACAGATTTTTTAAAAATAATTTTGACTTCAGAAAAAAGTACTATTAAAGTTATTTAAATTCATCAGAGATAGGTGTTTGCAACTAGCAAAAAATCAACATTTCTTCAATTCTTTAAATGCATAATGTATTTTATAGTAATCTCAAAAGTATTTAAAATTGCATTCTTGTACAGTCTGTTTCTCTACAGAAATGAATTCTACGACAGCTAAGAAGCAACCATACTCGGAGCACATTCACTGCCATTTGAGTTTGATGTCACAACATTCAGAAAATAGGTGAGAGGCCTTGAATAATCTGAGAAAGGTGGCTTCTGAAGTAGCATGATATGAAGCTGTATGCAAAAGGATTAATATGATTTAACACTGTGAATGAGAGCAAATTTGTTTGGAGGTAATTTCATTAAAGTAAGACAGTTTAAAAGGTTAACAAGGGAATAAGAAGTCAGGAAAGTGACAGAAATGAAAGGTTATCAGCAGGCTTATTGGCTTCAGATTGTTGACTTAATGGGGGAAAAACTGTATTTTGATTTTAGACGTGATCCATCTTTTTTTGATCAAATATGGACAGGTCAACATATGACAACAGGAAAAAATAACCAAAAAATATTTTAAATCCTTTTCTGGGCATCTCAGCTCTGATTCTCAGCAACGCTGGCTGCACTGAAGCTTAATGAAGAGTAAGCTTCTTTTGAAGTTAAGTCAAATATAAGATACTCAAGATGTACAGATTCCCTTCCCTTTCTCTTTCCCCTCCCCCTTCCCCTTCCCCTACTTCTTCCCCTTCCCCTTCCCTTTCCCCTTCCTCTTCCCCTTTCTCTATTCCTTCCCCAAGGTATATTTCCTTTCTTCTGCAAAATAAATAACTAGAGTATCTTAAAAATCCCCCAAACTTGTGAGGTTTAGTTGGTAGCTGTTTATACTCTACACTACTGTACAGTTTTAAATTTCTTGAAGTGGGACACTGAGAGGGTATGACTCCTGTGAGTGTTCACAGGCATATTACCCAGTGTTTCTAGACCAGGTGATGCTTTCAAGACTCTAACCTAAGTGAATTTATCATTAATCTCTTTTTTTTTTCTCCCCAGAAAGCATTATAGTTTCTCTTAAAAAAGAGAAATGAAGGTTTATAAAGGTTGGAAATTGAAGAATGAAAGCATAAAAGACAAGCAAATGTGTAAGAACTTTCATTCTTTGAATGTATAGATTATGTTCTATCCAATACTCTCTCCTAGAGACCTCATATTACAAGACAGAGTAATTCATTCAATTTGAGGGTTTTCAGGGATATAAGTAAGCAGTTTTTCTAATCAATCTCTGACCTTTTTCTCCTCAATGAAGGAAATATTCCAAGGTTTCCAAAAATCCACATTCTCCAAGCAGACTTTCAGTCTCTATTCTGTGATGACACAGCTTTAACACAGAATTTCTTTTCAATTCTGCCCAGATAACATTAAAAAAAAAAAAAGTAGTTGTTAGACAAAGAGGAAATTCACCACTGTGAGACCTGAGAAGCTACTCTTAGAAAAACAGTTTTAATATTTTTCACTTTTACTGCAATATAAATTATAAATTGAGATCTTCTAAACAATCTTCATCACATTTTAATTAGTTTAAATGCTCACTAGATGATTTGCTGAGTGTCCCATTTACACTTCTTATTCCCTGTGGCATAGGCAAGGAAATGAGATTCCCTGGAAGTTCTCTTTCCACTCTGCAAAGCTTTAACTGAGCTTAAAGATTGTCACTGTTACTGCCTCAAGTAAAATAACCAAGCATTCTGTGATTTTGCCAAGGATCTTTTATCTAGGAATCAGGATGAACACTTGCACCCCATTAAAAGACCCTAAATCTGGCAGTTTATGAAGACAAGCAGCGGCATTAGTTCTGATATAGATAAATCTGTACGTAAATCTTAAATAAAATCTGCACCTTAATGATGAAAAAGGGGGAATCTAATTTAGATACAGAAATAGGGTAATATATTTACAAGTAGAGTTTAAATTTATAATTTTTTAATAAACAGACAATACTTCTGATAATCTTCAGCATCAGCAATAGCAACGAGTAGAATAAGTAAGCTAGTTAGCAAGCAGAACATCTCTAATACAGGTAAAACTTGTTTTCACTACTTCTTTTGTGCACCTTTGCATAGTCAAAATTGGGATGAAGATTATTAGACACTCCCCCAAACTGACAGAAACCAAAGTGCCTTTTTTATTTTATTTTAATCATACGTGCATGAGAACAATGTTCCAAAAGAAGCAAATGTCTAACAAGGACAATGGTTTCTCTATGAAAAGGAACAGACAAGAGTGGTAAAGCATGAATGTATCGAGTGCTGCACAACACAAAGAGAGCTTAGGCAATGGAAGTTTCATCTCAGAAAGAGTCAGAAAGGAAGAGATTTTATTCCTCTTGTCATTGCCACAGTATGACAGTTTGGACAATTCACTGTATTGCCAATGAAGTCAAATGCGAAGTCTCAAAAGATGACACAGAACTTTGCTTTTGTGAAAAATGTCCTGATGTAAAATTCAACTCTAAGCTGGAAAAAGAACATCATAAGACACCAGAACGGAACAAAGTAAAGAAATTTTGACATCCTGACAAATAAAAACCTAGTGTAAAATATAAATTTCAAGAAAGATTTAGAGTGACTCCTTTAAATAAAGAAATGTATCAGAATGTTTTCAAGTGAATCTCATTATTTACATTGAAATATGTACATTATAATTCCACATATTAGGAGAATTTAAACTCACTGATATCTTCTTTTCACTTTTTATTTTCCCTACCATAATCCTTTTCTTAAACAAACATGCTTCTCTGGAAAGAGATTAAAAAAAAAAAAAAAAATACACAAGATGATTGATATTTTAAAATCCTTTTTTTATATTAATAATATGATCATATGAAATCTAGTGAGATAACTGAATGACACAAGAAAAGCTGAAGTAATATCAGTAGTTTTGAGTTGTGTATAGTTAAAACCAAAGGTGAAATTAATAGCACACTTGATCAAAAATTTACTCACTGCACGTCCATGAGTGATTTGCCTATATCCACATAAAGGGTGATGAATGGACGGATGAACACCCTACTGGGAAAACTTTTCCAGTGAAACCTGATCAGGTCTGCTATAGACTCAGCAGTAAATTTAATAGCTCTTGTAAGGTAGTTTGAATCAGAACACTGGCCTCTGTCTCACTTCTGTTGTAGTAGACCCTTGAGCAGGAATAATTTTAAAAATATATCCGTTTCATAATTCATGCTTTTTTCTAGGCATTCTTACTCATAAAGTCTTGGTCTTGAGCAGATGCAAGTCAGCAACTTGAAGTCTATATCAAATTTCTACTCTTAAAATAGTGCCATGGGTATCTACACAATGACTGACTAGGTAATTAAGTAGAAAACCTAACTTTCCATATTTTTATACACCTCTTATATTCTTCAAGTATTTTACATGTAAGAAATGCAAAACATGATATTTTTAATTCAGCATATCAGGCATTTTAAAATGGTCTCTGATTCTCCCTTTCTGAAATGCATCTAATCTCCCTTTCTTAGACTCCTGCTTCTGATCTTCTTAGACACCAGATTCTGATCTGTTAGAAATTATTGCACTTTCACACTAATTGGTAACTATGCCAATTTCTATTTTTCTATTTTGTTCTTAGGACTTTTCTTCATGGTGTGTTGTTGCTGAAGTTTTCTGCCTTAAAAGTAATTTTTCTTATCTCTAAAATAGGAAAATTTTACATTTATAAAAATAATTTAATCCAGAAACTTTCTCCAGAAAGCAGGTGTCAGAGTTGTGCATTTCTATGTTCTGAAAGGTGCTATGTCACAAATTACTGAGCAAAAGGAATCTTTAAAGCAAAATTTAAAAATCAAATTTCCAAGAGGCCATTTTCTCCTGTTTTGAAACACTATTGTTAATCCATAGGTTGAGTTCAAAAGGTCTGATTTATGTAACTGCCTAAAACTTTCCAATATTTGGATTGGGTTACCAAAAGGACAATAAAATCATGATGGTCTGAGGTATGTGTAGGCCTGTAGATTCCTTTTAGTTTTATGAAGTATCCTTTATGATAGAACTTGCAGTACAGATTAGGATCTGCACTTTGTACTAAGAATAGGTGGTGTCTGGTAAAATGAATAAAGTCATCCAGGAGTCATCAAAACAGAATATTCCTTTTCTGTTGAGAAAATGTGGTTAGTATTATGGAAAGCACTGACTCTTGATGCCTCTGTGACAAGCAGCTGCTGACTACCTCCAGGACTGGGCAGAGCAGGACAATGAATAACTTCATGCAAAAATGGGTAGCAGATATGTAGGACAGGGTGACAGAATGCCTTCAATGGCAGCCCTTTTCAGCAAAGAAGGATACAAGAAAGACACAGTTTAACTGGCAGAGGAAAGTCAGAAGACTGTCTTATAAGAACGGAAACTTGCTGAAATTTAGACTTCCTCACATGCAGAAGGCATTGATTATTACACATAGCAACCTAACTACTTTGTAATAAATGTAAACGGTATGAATTCCAAAGGCTTTGTTTAGCTTTGATTTCTCTTAAAAGTATCACAGTGTGAGTCAGAGCAACAATAAATGGAGACTGTGGATGCTTATTTATGAGCTGATTGATTTAAATGGCTTGTTTGAAGTATTGACTAGCTGACCTCCAGAGGTCCCTTCCAGCCTAGATTTTTCTACAATTCTGTGAAAAGTACAGAAATGTCTTACTGAATTAATATTGGGCCAGAAGTTCTGCAGAGGGAAGAGCTTAATCCTAAGGAAGATTAATACTGAATGAAGAATTTCAGACTGTGATTTTCAAGTATCAATATTCTTTAAGGGTCCAGAGTTAACAGACAGTCTAGAATGTCTTCCAACCCAGAGGATTTGAATGGATATAGGTTTGGTCTGATAACCAAAGTATAGACACTACTCGAGAAATGGATTTAGACAGACGCTGAATGTCTGCCAGTAGTTGAAGCTGCATTGATGAGTTTTTCCTTTGGGTTTCAATGTAATAGTTAGCTTTCTTCAAATATTGGCTCCATCTTACTAAATTTAGCTATTTTTAGTCTATGATGATTGCGCAAATTTTCTCTGCAACTTTTTTCCCACTCTGATAGAGTGAGAGGCATCTCAAAATGTGATGCAATCTCTTACAGAATGAATCGCTGACATGTGGATTAACTGACCTTTGCATGGGTTTGAGCAGTCCAGAACAGATATAGGCATATTCATAGAGGTACATGAGGAAATCTACCCTACATACCCAAAGAATACTGTATGAAGGAAAGAAAAGAAAAGAAAAGAAAAGAAAAGAAAAGAAAAGAAAAGAAAAGAAAAGAAAAGAAAAGAAAAGAAAAGAAAAGAAAAGAAAAGAAAAGAAAAGAAAAGAGAAAAGAAAAGAAAAGGACTTGTTTGAGTAATAAGGTTCCAGAATGTTTGCAGTGTATTTATTGCAGAGCTGAAGATTTGAAAGATGAGAAGGTCCTGGATATAAGTAAAGCTATGAAGACTTTTTAATCAAATTAATCTGGTTCATTGCTATAACTAAGAAATATTTTTATTTCCAAGTGTCCTGGTTCCAGCCAGGACAGGGTTAATTTTTGCAGTAACCAGAAGATGGCATGTCTAGGACCTGAATGTTAGTCTGTAATACCTCTCATCATTGCCAGGGGCAGAAGAAAAGGAGTCTCTTACACTCAGGGTAGCATGGCTGGTCTGTGGTGCACATTTTGCATGTGAATCACTGTTCTTTTTGTTATCTTGCTGTCTCCAGTAAATTGTTCCTATCTCAACCCGTGATCTTTGCCCCCTGTGCCTCCAATTGTCCTCCCCATCCCACCACAGGGAAGGAAAAGAAGGGGGGGGGAGTGAGCAGCACATGGTTTGGAGTTTCAGTGGGAGCATCAAATTGAGTAATACCATTCCTAAACCATGACACGAAGATTATTTTCTGACTATTATATTAATCAAGATGCTTATGATGATTCGCTAGTTCACAAATATAGTTAGCAAATTTTCTCTGATACAAAGCTAGAAAAAAAAGAATCATCTATATTTAGAAGACCCTAAAAACTGTACAGCTATCTGAAACATGAAATTGATAATCCAACAAGCAAAATAACTGGTCTGAAGACATAGATGACACACTGTACTGCTGTAAAGCTGTAGCTCATTAGACTGTCTCCCTAAGCAATCAGAAAAGATGTAATTTTTTACAAGAATCACCCAAAGTCGATCAAGGATACTCATGTTGAAATGATGAATCTGTTTGATTCACAAAGAGTTGTTAGTACATCACCTCTCAACATTTAGCTTAGGTTTGAAGGAAGCACTTCAAAAGTGAATAAAATAAACTAATGTGGTCAAAGCTATTAACTCTATGAGTTCTGGGCCACAGAAACAGGATTAGAATAAAAAATGAAGAAGAGAAACAATGGCTCAAGCTACTGAATATTTTATATTTTTATATAGAAAAAAAGGGAAACCAAAACAAAGAAGTCAAACACTGAAATGAATGGGAAAAAAGCAAAACTAAATTAAAATTTTAGTGCATAAACAACCTGAAATAATTTGTACTACTAGTATCATTTTTGTAGAATAAACTAGAATGATGGGATATAGGTACCCAAAATTCTTTATCAGAAACATTCATGAAGAAAAATAAAAAAGGAGTATCGCATCAGAATTGCGTATTTGCCCTACAGTCAAGGGAGAAATGAGAACCAGTAAGCAGATGTCTTGAAAGGAACAGGCAAAACCTTGTCAATATCAGTGTAAAGCTGATTAACTGTTCACAAACAGGAGTTTTCTTTCTCTGGGCAAGATAGGTTACTTCTAAGTAGTGAAAATTTATAGTTACATAGGTAGATACCAATTGCAAAACTATTATGGATTCGTGTGAATTAAAAATTATAATACTGTGCCAAAAAAACAGTTCCAGAAGTGGCAGAATATTTTAAAATTGTGTTTATCTCATTTCAAATAAATGTTGATATATTAGAGATAACTATGTGTGTTTGTATTCCTTTGATTATTTTCTGAAAAAATTATTCTCCACACCAAGTGAAACAATACTTAATTATAAAATCAAAATTTTCTTTGGCAACAATATATTAAAACTTCAGGTCTATACTATAATTTCTGGAAATCATCATGATGATATATTTCAACCTAAAAATTCCTCTCACATTTTCAGTATTTGATGGAAATGTGTTACCCAGATTTCCCTGAATATTTTTTTCAATTCATTTAATTGATTAATAGATTTATGAGGCACAGCAAAAATCCCTTATTTATGTTTTTGGTCATGCCTTTTCGGCTATATTAATTTATGTTAAAATATGTTTGAAAGTCACTACTGGGATGCAAAGTCATGTCTTTCCTGCTTCTTTTCCATTTCATGATATATATTAAAAAGGATATTCTTTCCTAGAATATTCTATCCCCTACTGTCCATAGCATGAGTAACTCTTGTGTTTTTCTGGGTACTATTATTAATTTTTTATCAAAATGCAGTAAATCTCAATGAGGGAATTAAGAGATATTTTCTGTTCTCATTCCAGACAGTAATCCACACATGCAGAGGCAGCTGATTTGGTCTTAGTAAATATTTGCTTCCAGCACGTTATGTATATTTATGTAAAGACATATATAAAATATTTTAAATAACAACATACTACATATATTAGTATTTCTTTGGAATTTTCTTGGAACATATGAATTATAGTTACCACTTTATACATCTCTGGAAGCAAAGAAAAAGAGAAATGTCTGAACTTGTAACGCTAATATTTGTCTATTCTTCTGCTCTTATCAGCATCAACCTAGATTGAAGATATCCAATTTCATGTTAACTCATAGGTAAAATGTTTGCTCTCAGAGAAAATAAAATATCCTGTAACTTTTAATCAAATTGTTCTCAATACTGGTGGCAAGGACTTCTTGATGTGTTGGTTTTTTCCTGTTTAATATTTTCACAAGATTTAAGATGAAAAGTGTGTTTAGTTACTGTGCTTAAATCAGAAATAATTAAAATAACTGTTTTGTGGTGGGACAGAAAGCAGGAACAAGATATCTCTGAGACTATATGGCATGTCCCATGTTCTAAATGTACTTATTTGGATTTCAGAACCCAACTCCTTTCTTGCTCAGAAATGCAAAATTATTGTTGGACAAAAGGACTGCATGATTGCGATCCATGTGTCATCAGACAAGATCTATGGCACTAGCAGAGCGTCATAAACTTATAAAAGTCCCAGAGATAAGGGAAAATAAGATCAGAAATCTTAAAGGTTTGTAGGGATCTGTTCTGGTAATAAAAATATTGCATATGCTCAGAATGGCACATACTCACTCCCTTCTGTGCCTCTACTTCTTTCAGGAAGAAATTGAATAAGTAACTTCATATTTAAATAGTTAAGACTTAAGGCTCCTCTTATAATTTCAGTATAGCTGATGTATATAATTCCTTATACCTTAGGATGACTAGCGAGAAATACTTCTAGTAACAACTCTGAAGTTAGATATGCACTTTTAAAGTACAGGACAAGACTTTCATTTTTCATTCCTCATACTAAGTTTTGAATATTTTATGGCTACACTCAGGAACTGGATGGCTGCTTTAGAATGAATAATTAAAAATCACTTTAAAATAACTGTCTTTGGGGAATGGGTGCCTCAGTGAACTAAACAATTCCTATTCCTATTCTCAGCATTATTTCCCTGTAATTTCCTGACCTGATTTGCAGTATATTCTTATATATTTTGGGAAAGAAATATATGCCAAGGTATCATAATGGGAAATAAAAATCCTAATACTTTAGGATTGCCACAGAGAATTTAGATGACTAAGCAGAAATCCCCCCCGCTCTTTCCACAAGAGCTAGCTCCTTAAATGTTCATCACGTCTGAGTGTAGTTTTAATCTCTCCTTTAAGAAGCTTGTCTGGTCTAGACAGACAATAAATCACTGTATTCTAGACTTTGCCATAGACGTTTTAGGAGATGATTTTCCTGTCTAAAAATGTTGAATGATTGGAAGTGTTTTGTGGAAATATGCCAATCTCAAACAAAGTTCAAAGGGTGATGAAAGAGAGCTTTTTTTTTCATTAAGAACTGATTATTTAATATCACAGGCCAGAAGGGAAAAGTCTAATTCAGAGTGAATTTTTACCAGTACAAATTAATGATATATATTTATTTTTAATTCTGTTTGGAAATTATAGATGTTTACTGGTATGACATTTACTGTGCAAAGAAAACACCTAGCCTTAATGCTTTTTTATGTAGCAGTCCCTAGATGGCTTTAGAAAGCATTTTTCTAAAGAATGTAAGTTAGCAGCTCAGGAAAAGCTGAGATGGATTTCAATTCACTTCAAAAACAGTCTTTCTGTTTCTTGAATAAATATTGAAAATGAATATAGTATTCTGTAACAAATATACACACCACTATATATAGAGAATATTAATGACATAAAATTTCTGAGCACATGCTTTGCAGGGCCTTACCACGAAACCCATGACAAAATATGTCTGACTTAAATTTTTTTCTGGCATATATAAATATGACACACTAGAAAGAGGGTCAGACAACTAACAGATGTGGCAAAGTCATTTTTTATGTTCAAATCACAAGAACATTCCAAGTTTTCCAGGCATTTATTGCAAATTGAGATTGTATATCATGGGTCAGACTCCCCGAACACACTCTGAAAAAAAAAATCCTTATTGCATGAACTGTGGGGATACTGCAAGATTTCAGGCTAGTGACAGACACTGCAATTTTTATCCTGCTATCTTTGCTGCAGTTCGATTATTTTAACAGTGACAGAGGAAAGAAAAAGACACAGAGACAAAGAAAAATGTCAGCTTGGGAAAAAAATTATATGTCTGGCCAGAAAACCCATTGTATAAAGAGAAGTCATAAATCTTTTTCTTTGTTTTTCTTTCTATCATGTCAATCTCAGTAACAGTGAAGTCCACAAAAACTTGAGCATATGTAAGCGTTTTGAAGCCAGCAACCTATGAATCCATGTACTCATTTTTGACATTAAGCAGTATTTTAGAATGCTGTAGGTAAAAATAGGACTTCAGGATTTTATTTTTTTTCCATGGTCTTTTGCATGCCCTCTTTTCCAATTTTGTATTTTAGTGAAGGTCAGGGACTTTCTCAAAATTTTTCCCTGACAAATGATGAGTGATTTGATCTTAGCCATATTTTTAACCTGCATGTGATGCAAAGCAGACCAAACCAAAGAAAGAGGTGTTGGCTGTATCATTTGGGGTTTCAGTTAAAATAAGAAATTAGAAAGAATACTTAGGAAATCAAACAAACAGCTGTGAAGTTTAAGCATTTGAATCATGTTTGCCTAAACCATGAAAACTGATTCAAGTTTTACAGAACTGTGGAGGAAATAAAGGTGTGCTTCTCTCTTGCTTTTGCTTTGACTGTAGTATCCAGATAATGAAATGAATAGTCAGGTAAGAAGTCCTTATGTGGGTTCATGCTGATGCCTTTTCCTGGTCTTAAAATCAAGAGGCATACACGGTTAGAAGGGGAAAAGGGATTTTACCTTGGTATTTATTTTAAGGATCCTTAGGTGTACAGGTCTAGGTCATATGCATCGAGATGCACCCCGCCGAATCTATCTCTGTGTCTGTGTCTTTTTTTCCCCCCAACATTGGCTATAACATTATAGGTTTTACTAATTAGCATATCTATCAAAGATTCCCCAATGAGAGGCTCAAGTGAGCCCCCCGCCCCTCCCCAAGGAACCTTCCCCTGGATGGTTCTATCTTGGTTTACAGAATATGTTCTGGAGAGGACCTTGGGGTCTGGGGCACACTGATCCCTAACTATGAAGCTTCTAAAATGTTTAGTCTCTTAGCTTGACAAACAAGTCCAAGAATGTAGGCAAAAAGCACTAGGAATACAGAAGTTGTAAAAGGTATAACAGGGGTATAAAAGAAAAGGCAAAAATCTTCATGGCATCAATGCAGTAAGATGTAAATTATTATAATTTCATTACACTTACAGATTTGTTTATTCACACATAGTAAAAGGAATAGATGATATAATAATAGATAATATCTAGAAATAGGTAATAGATAATATTATTTAAAAGCTAGACTACTAGATCTAATTTTTTACTTTGTACATTTCCAAGGCACTTTCATAATTTCAAGTGGTATCAAATGCCACTAAGCATATTATTCTAATACAAGCATTTATTTTGGAATGGTGTATATTTCTAATTAGAAATTATTTCTGTTTAGATTTATGATTTCTAAAAAGAGGTGAGGTGTGCTGAATGTTAGGTTAAATTCTTAATCTAATCCTATTTTTTTTAATCCCTCGTTGTTGTGAATAACTGGCAAGATATTTGTTGGTTATCCTTCCTTGCCTTCATGTCTAATGACTTCATAAGTAGATTATGGAGACAAAAATTGTGGTTGGTTGTGACTCCATCACTGCAATTGTAAAAATCTTTAAAAACGAGTCTAAATTTTCCAAATGTTATGACAAATTCCTAACGAGCAATTTCAAATAAGGAAACTGAAACTACCTTCTTATTGGTTGATTTGTTGGTTGGTCGGTTGGTTGGGTTTTAGGTTTTTTTGGGGTTTTTGGTGGGTTTTTTTGGTGGGGTTGTTGTTTTGTTTGTTTGTTTGGGGTGTTTTTTGGTTTTGCTTTTTTTTTTGTATTTTTTTTGTGACAATTTACTTTTCTGACAATGCAAGTCATACAAGGTTTGATTTCATGTTTTATTGTAAAGAAAAGTAGTATATATATTGCTGTATCCATATCTACTACATTTTTACTTTAAGAAAAGTCATTCTTGGTGCATAGAGAGGACTTATAGAGCACATTAGTTACACAGGTGGCAACCTATTAAAAAAAAACCAAACCCAAGAAGACTTGTACTGTCTTTATAAAATCCCTATGGATTAATGGAAGAAGAACTGGAGCAAAGAAATTTAAGAAAAAAAATTAAAGTTCCTGTCTTTACACTTGAATTTACATGTAAATGTTTAAAATAAGATTGCATAATAGCTGTACAGAATGTTTTCATCTTATTGCTTAAAAAAATACTAAGTATATATACAGAGCACAACTATATTAAATTAAAACTGATTAAATTATGAGAAAAACCTGACTGCATATCACTCCTGTATACAGAAAACTACAGAAAAAGCTTAGGATTTTTTTTTCCACAAAATCCAGAAGACATCAGAATGAAAATAGTATCTTTGAGTAGCTTTGTTATACTAACAGTTCAAGGTTAAGTCCTTTTTCTTTTATGTTTATATTTTTTACCATCTCTGTAAATTTTAAAAAATCAAAATACTTTAAGTCAAGTTCTGTACCAAAGTTTCATAACAATTTTATAGGCTTCCTCAATGATCCATGGACTTCAGTTTCAAAACTATGGGTATATAGAGAAAGAATGAACCCTCTTAATTTAAATTAACTCTTGAATACTTATGATTTCCTTGTTTGCAAAATTATTTGCTACATGCGTCTCATTACTCTAACATTTCAAACTTAATAAAATGTCTTCCATAAAAAACTAGCTGGCTTTAATTAACATATTTAAATGTAAAGCATTTGCCAACATATTGCATCTTAGACATAATGAGCGTTTTTTTTTTCAATTGTAACCTTAACGGTTTTATAAGAAAGCTGCAAAATATGAATGGCACACACCTTTTATGACAGTTTTACAGAGACAAAATGAATGCAGGATATAATTTATGAGAAAGTACCAAGTTGGTTGGTGCTATAAACCTTTAGTTATTACATTGTGTGTACAACAATGCTGATTTATATCCAGACCTCAAACAGACAACTCTTGCTAATTATTCCATTTTACTATGTAACATTTTTCCTTGGGAAAATGAAGTATTACTTTTTTTAAATTTATTTTTCCTTTTTTCCTGTTTCTTTGAAGTTCTTCAGGAAAGTAAACTTATAAGGCCCTTTTAATTCTATTTTTATGGCTATTTTTTAGATATCTAGTAAGCATTCCTCTTTCCATTTATTTGGAAATGAAATTTTACAATATTTCTAAATATATGCACACCATGATAATAATGGAAGACAGGCCAAAGTACAAAATGGTTTGATTTTTTGTAAATTCATTGTCACAGTTTTGAGTCTGGGCAATACAGATGATCTAGTATTCTTTACCAGGTAATATTTAAATCTAACATCCGTAGTGTATTTCTCAGGTTTTTTATCTTGTTCTCAGGCTGTAGCCACAAAAGTTGTCTCTCTTTTTTTTCTTTTTCCTTTTTTTTTCTAAGTGTCAGATACACTTCTTTCATTTAGAGTACTGGTCTAAGGATATAGTTTGTCAGTTTTCATTCACTTCACATATCTGCGCCATCCTAGACTGAAGAAATCTACCAGACTTCTGGCATTTTAGAGCATATTTCAGATACTGTATGTGCATCAACGAAACATGAAAGACTCTCAATGTACATGAAAACCCTGATTGTTTTAAGCAAATAAAACTTTGACAGTTGTGGAAAAGTGATGCAACCATCACTAGTCAATTGTGCAAGGAAAAGTCTAAGAGATCAAGGACAAAAGTTGTTTGATTCAGAATATTGAGAGCAGAAGTATTTGAAGTGTTCTGTCACAGTGATTTTTGGCATGCCTTGACATGTTACAGAGTATGCTGTAACAGTTTGTGCATCATCCAAAGGGAGATTCATGTGCTAGAAGTTTGACTGGTGACAGATGCAAGTGTTCACTTCTTTAGTTTGAGATTTGAATTCAGTATCATTAGCTTCTCCAGAAGCTTCTCCTGCATACATTGCATGTAATTTGGCACTTTGAACAAACAAAATAAGACATACTTAGATGGTAACTGACCTGTTTTGCAACTTTAGAGGTTATTTATGAATAGGTGGAAGTGTACTGACATTATAAAACCCAAAGAGATTTAGCAATTATTTAAAGTGGCTATACAGATACAGAATATATCCATTACAGGAAAGTACACTGCTGATACAGGGGTTAGCACCTTCCTTTCAGTAGATGGTACCTCTTTATTGCTATTATTTTATTAAATATGTGCTTACTTACTTACTTCTACATGGAAGGGAGCACTCCAGATTTGTAGATGTGCGTGGTTGGAAAAGAATGACAAAAGCCAAAAGGGTCAAAAAAAAAGCCTCAGAAATTTTTTTAGCAGACTGCACACTTGGCATGGAAATTGGTGTGTGTTTTGCCCCCATAAAAATAAAAATAAAAGAATAAAAAAGAAAGAGGAAAGAAAGAGAAAATGAAAGAGAGATGAGACAGGAGAGGAAAGGGGATCAGCAGTTCTGGGTCCACCACTGGTTCAGCTGATAGGGTGTCCAAGGTCCTGGTGGTGCCACTCAGGCTTTGTGGGAGTATCTTCTTATAGGTAAATTTTTCCCGCTCTGGGATTAGGTTTCTTTCTCATCATGTAAATAAGTGAGCATGTGCAGTCCAGTCTTCTAGACCTTTCTGGAAATGGGTTGGGGTGCTTTGAGGGTCTTTTGGTGGTCTTGATCCCCCTCTATTGGTCTTGACTGCTCCTTGACCCCTACTTCTGCACTTGTGCTGTCTGTTTTGTGGTCACCATGAAACTGAACTGGAAAATTGGTTTCAGAAAGGTGCTGCTATACCTTCATGCAGCCCTCTTTCCCAACACATTCTGATCTAACTTGCCCACTTGAATGGTCAGTAATGTGTGAGGCATAGAAATGCATTAACTCCTTACTACCCAGGCTTCTACATCTACCCAGAGATTCAGTCAACCCTCTTTCTAAGCAAAGAGCTTAGTCTCACTAACAAATGATACAGGTGATGAAAGCCTTTGACATATTTTCATAAAAGATAACCAGCAGAATTTTTAAATATTTGTAAAATTGAGAAAGTCATTTGTATTCAAATACGATAGATAGCTGAATTCTAGACAGCCTAAAATTCAGTCACTTCTCACTAGACAGGCTCTCAATTTTTTTTTTTCTTCTGTTTGCCTATCTGACTCCAGATCTTTCTTGTCCTCTGTTCCAAACTCTTTCTGATGCACAGATTCTTATTCTACTCAGTTCTGTGAGCTGAATATTATGGAATTTATTACTCTCTGAAATTTTACTGGCATCTGATTATATTCTTGCCTCAAAACTTGAGATGTCATTTCTTTTGCATTTCCTGATTCCTTATTTCAGGTTAAAATGGAGATGGTATTTGATATTTCCACCATGAATTTTCACCATAAATCAATATATTCTCTAGGCCTCGCTGCTTCTTTCCTGATCTCTGTGGCATGTGTAGAACCACCGATGCATGCTGCTGAATATATTTGGGTAGTTTTGCTGAATGCCTGCAACACAGCATTTCTCTCTTGCAGTATATGCAGTTTATTTAGCTCACAAGATTGAACTTTAGCTCACCACCATGAAGAGAGACAAACTAACACTGGTAACAGAACAGGCTGTGTCAAAGTGTATCATGTCATCCCAGTGCTAAAACTGCGAGTGAAGAGATGAGGTGGATTGAAAACTGGCTGAACTGCCTGATTCAGAGGGTACTGATCAGCAGAAACATAACTTCCACCTGGAAGCAAGTCACTAGTGGTATACCCTAGGAGTCCATATGGAGCCCAATTCTGTTTTTACATCTTCATTAATGACCTTAACAATGTGGTACAAGGAATGGACCGTCAGAAAGTTTGCAGACTAGACAAAAGTGGGAGTATCTGATATACCAGATGGGTGTGCTGCCAGATAGACCAGAGTGACCTCAAAAGCTTGGAGAAATGGATAAACAGAAATGTCAGAAATCTGAGCAAAGATAGGAAATGCAGAGAATCAGCAGTGTCAGCTTGTTTTGCACCTCTTCTATTTTTCTTATGGCTGGCAAAGTAAGTTATTCTGACTTAGGAGACAACAAAATTATTATGTTTTCTGTGTTATTCCCATTTTTATTTGCTTCAGCTTCAGTGTTCCTCCCCAATGCTCTTTTATTATGTTTTCTGAATAGAAACTAAAATGGTGACTTCTGAAATACCCATCGGATTACCTTTTAAAGATTTTACTTATAATGGTGTGTATGTGATTTTTTTTATAATGCAAATGGGAAAGGATGACAAAAACCTCAAAAAGATGTCTTGTGGAAAAAGTATGTTTAATAAATCTCAGTAAGTTGTCTTCATTTTGATAGGTACTTTGATTTCATGCTACATTTTGCAGTGAACTATAGACTGTCCAAACATAAAAGGAATGATTTCCCAAAAGAATAACTTAGAAAATGTGTTAAAGAAGCATCAACATCTTGTAACTGGGACAGAATCGCCATCCACCAGCTTCTTCTTTAAGGTAAAAAAATAAAGATGTGACAGCTAACATCATGTATCAATGTATGACCTTGCAGTCTTGTCAGCTAGAAAGCAAAAGGAAGCCAGAAGAGTTACTTTTTCTTTATAAATGTATTCTGTAAGGAAAAAAAAAAATCAACATTTTAAAATCACAACTGCTACTGAGTAACCCAAAAATGCAAATATAGATCAAATCCCACTTTCTCTTATAATAGAAATGTCTTACAAGGATAAGAGTGAAATTTTTTCAGTGCAATTGGTTTCTTTTACAAATAGCATTTCAGAAATTTTATTTGTGTCTAACTGCACAGTATCCTAGTGGCAGCCACATCTTACCAAAAATATAAGATGAATTAAGAAGTTAACTGTAAAACATTACAACTGCATTTTTAGAACTCAGCAATAATCATTTTAGCCATGATTTGGAAAAATGTCTTTAAAAGATGACCAAATAGCTACCTCAGTTTGTGGTATCTGTCCAAGGTCTCATCTATTAAGCAGGAGTAGGTGAATGAAAACACTAAACACACAGAAAAGGAATATAAACTGTCACCTGTCTCTGAGCTCAGGTTTACTGGACAAGAACAAAGTGATGCTTCCAGTCACCTGAGACACACAGCATAGAAAATTCTGAAATTCACTGTAGGGAAGGGCTTAATATTTTAAGACCTGTTGGAAGGACCACTGTTTTCCTTGTAGCTAGCAATTAAGTCAGTAGAACACTTTCCTGAAATGCAAGAGAATTGTATATGAATTGCTACAGCTCGAAGATGGACTTGAACAATATTGTCTATGTTTCTTGATTAAATATCATGCTTTATGCAGAAGACCAAATCTTCTTCTGCTTATTAATTTATCAGTTTGTGTTGACCACAACAGCTCAGTCTGCACTATTCTTTACAGCTCAAAAGCCAAGTAGTCTGTGGAATGGAGCTTTGAATTTCATCCCAGAGCTGTATTCATCATCTCTCCTCAGCTATATCAAGGATCTCTTGGATTCAGCTAGGGATCTAGCTGAAAAATTTTATTTTTATATATTATATAATATCATTATATATTATCAAAATATGTTTATCACTGATGATCTAAGTCTTTAGATAACTAAGAGAGCCAATGGCTTTACTTTATTACTTTTTATCACGGTGCTTTTCTTAATAATCCTTTAGTGGTGAAACTGTGATGGGATAAGCAATTGCTGCCTCATAAGAGAATTCAAGCAAGTGACCATTAGGTCACTGATCTCTCTTATTTAGAATTTTTCTTGTGGCCCAAAGCTTAGAAACAGTGAGATAGTTATGATAATTACAAGGAATATTATGGTAACCATGAAGAGTTTGTATACGTTCTTATACTATTCTCTAAATGGTTGTTATTAGTGAATAAAATGGCATAACTGTCATCTTGTATGTGTTGTTCTTTCATATTTTCCTCAGAAAGAGGCCTTTGTCCCAGGTTTTATTCTAATAGGGATTTATTTTATTATATATACTGTTATACAAATGGTTTAAGGTTGTTGCATATAGTGCATACGGTACTGTATTTATTAATGAAAGCTCAGAGCTATGTATACTACACTTGGAGCTGAAATCCCTGTGGTGTCCTGAAGAAATTATTTATCTCATTTCTCTTACAATCTCCAAGAAAGCACCTTTCCTAGCAAAGGCAGAGGTAGACTTTTACCTTTACTGTGAAAAACACAAGTTGCTATTTCTAGCTGTTTTTCAGAGTTTCAAACTATTTACCTATTCTGCATTCCAGTTTTAAATGTAAGAACATGTTTTGAAGTTGACAAAAATCTGGTTGTTTGAGAAATGTAATAAAGCAAGGAGAGAGAAGAAAAAAATCTAGGGCACTTACTCAATGGGAAGCAAATAACTAGAATGCAATAATGTCAAAAAAGATATGTAGTTGACTGATGGTAACATGGTCTGATGTCCCAGTACTACATGGAGGAGTAAGAGGCTACACACTGAATATTAAAGACCATTTCTCTATGTGGTACAGTTTTGAATGCAGCAAAAGGAACTGCGAGAAAAAGCCTTTGGAACAAGAAAACTTGCCTACAGAGGAGCAAATTCAGTGATCCAGTTATGGACAAAGAGGTTTACAAAAAAAGGACTAAGGGCTGACTGATATAAACACTGATGAAATTATCAACAAAAGACCAGTAGCATATAATATATAATGTGCTCATTTACACACACCAGGCAATGGGGGATTATTACTCTGCAATAGGATTAAATAAGAGAATAGTAATTTAAAAATAAATCAAATTGAAATTAGGCCCTCTATCATACAATGATGCCTATCAAGTGGAATCTCTGAACACTACAAAACATCTCTCTAAAGTTTTTTCTCCTCACCTGACCATATACTTCTATGAGACTTGTAAGAATTTAACATTTTTCTACCTTTCACTCACTGTATGATTTTTCAAAGGGAAGGCAGATAAACACAAGAGATAAAATGTTATTATGTAGCTTTTTCAGTACTGGGTCATGGTCCTTATGCTGTAGGCCATTTTTCTACTAGTGTCCCAAATTACTTTTAAGTATTTTTCCTTACTGTCAAGGATATGTTTTCACTTCAGTTTTCATGTCATGACCAAATGACATATCTAGCCAAATATTTAAATGTTCTTAGGACCATAGTTCAATGCCTATTCAAATTGTGCCGTCAGATGATTCAGTGGTATTTTACTTTCATGACAGTTTGACTTTCTTGAAAAGTTTGTTGTCAAGTATCAACCAGAAACTCTTCAGTTAGAGAAAATAGTTTGTCAAATAATATCATAAATCCCTCTGTCTTTGTATTGATTTACGCAGAATTTCTCTGGTTTAAACATAGTTACAGCTGTAGCAGGACTTCTGCCCCTGCCACAGGAAAGCTTATCTGCTGTTTGTCAGCTGGTGCAATAACTCAGGGCATCTTGCTCTAACATAAGCCCCACATAAGCCTTGGTGAAGGACAGTTTGCCTTTTATTGAGTTATTTCAGCACCATGTGATTGATGCTTTCAGCTGACAATAAGCATCTTGCTGTTGAAGCAGATATGGGAAGATAAGATGGAATTTCTGACTGACAGACATTTCACAAACTATAAAAGCTACATCAAAGTTTCACAAAGCAGAAATCTTCTGCACACTTCCTGGAATGTGAGGAGTCTTCTCCCTGAAGTCAGGATGCTGACTTTCACAGTTACTGTTCCAGGGGTTGAGTGAAAGGACTCTGTGTACACTATCATCAATTCGGTTTAAGTTACATTGAGTCCTAGTCTATGCTATTTCTGTGCTAGCTATAATACAGCTACCTTTATGCTGTGCACTGTTTTATGCAATCTAATAGTAGTTCTTTTGTTTTATACTGCGTAGTAAGTAACTCTGTTTAAGGGTTTTTGTCTGTTAATCTCCTGTCTATTCAATAAATAACTCATTTTATAATAGACCTGATCTGCCATTCTTGAGAACTTGTGAGCCAGAGCGATTTAGGTGCAGGTCACCTAAGTACAGCTGCTGCCAAAATCTGAGCCTAAGGAAGGGCTTGTCTAAAGCTCTCACTTGATCCATAAAAACAGCATAAATTCTGTATTTGATTGCTATACTGGACCATCATACATTGTGACTGCTTCAATTATGTATGCAAAATCAGTTCATTTTTTTCAGATTCCATTACACAGAGGCAAACCCACTGACATCAGCAGAGATATACAGATACAATCCAGAACAGAATTTAGTCTCAAATCTTAAAGCTATTAAACAGAAGTAAAAGTCAAAATTATTTCTGTCAAACATTTGGGTCCTTCCTCTTATGGCTATTCTCCAACCTTATCATAGCAAAAGCACTCCTCACCCTGTTCAGGGAGGTAGTAATTATTTCTTGTCAATTATATTCTCAATCACTGAACTATAAACAGCTGGTGGTGCATAACTGTCGTCCAGTTTTAAATTATAGTACAATTTCTTCTATTTTTTTATTTTAATTTCCACATGTTCACTAAATTTCTTGCCATAGAAATATCTTTTCCTGCCTTTAAAACTGCTAAATAAAACTAGAAGAAATGATACAACAGTCTGGAATTATAATGATGGTTATGCATCACCAGCTGCTTGTAGCTCAGTGATTTCATGTCTAATCCACAAGGGATAATTGCCTCTCCTTGTATAAGGTGAATTGTCTCGTCACTCTCTCAACATCACGCCTGTCTCTAAATATACATTAAAAAAAAAAAAAAAAGAGGAAATTATTTGGTTTTAATAGCTTTCAGTACTTAATTGTTCCAAATGTATAAAATAAGTTGTTAGTTTATTTTCAAATAATATTTTATTAATAGTAACTACTAATGAGAATATTTACAAATTTTAAAGTGTGGGCTATTACAAATTAGATATGCATTTTTGTCTACATATTTTATACTGACTTTATAACATAAAATATAATTCAATGTTGCTTATTTACATACTTTATTTTGTAGAAAGCGTGTTTTTCTGGACAAGACTGACAAGCAAGTCATCTATAACACCTACTGGTGCACATAAAGGAAATTACTTAACAGGGAGTTTCATTAGACTGGAAACTGCCTAAAAAAGAAGTTGCTTCATTACTATCATATCACTCTCCCATATCACCCAAAGAGAGATGGGGGATGTTGGAACCCAGTGGCATGACCGAACTGTGAGATCTAAAATTTCACAAAATGCCAAATGAAAGTTTAAAGCATAGGATAAAAGCAAATAATAGCACAAATTGTGAGTGTACCTTTAGAGGCAAAGACACTGATTCTCATAGTTTATACAGGTTCAGTGAAGCAATGTAACAAGTATCTCAGAAGCTAATTGGACTCAAAGTCAGATTGAGGTTTTCATTATTTAAATAATGTGTCTTCATAGAACTGAGAACTGTAAGACAGGGATAAACGCAACTCATTAATGTGATAAGAAGTTATCTCTCCAGAAAGCTCACTTCGTGTATGTTAGTGACCTTTGCACAAATATAGTATTCTGCACTTATGTTCAAGCATTTGTAAGAGAATAAAAAACTAGATTATCTTCCCTGAAATTCTTATGCTCCTTCAGATCTTTTCTAGTTCTAAACAGGTTCATATCAACTAAGTTGTCTAATGATTTTGAAATCCAGGCTTTGCAGAAACAGTTTTCTCTTAAACAAAATACTTACTCTAGCAACAGAATATTGTGTGGGGATTTCCTTATTTGTTTTTGTTTGTTTCTTTACTTGATTTTATTTGTTTGCTTAGTTTTGGTTATCTCCCACAGGGTTTTCCCATTTCAATACTAATATGTTTTTCCAGCAGCATTTTTCTCTTACAAAGCATGTAAGGACCACTGAGTTTCTGCCTCAGTTCCTTCTTCTGAGATACTTTCCTGTATCTAGAAAGTGTCCTCAAGCCATGGACTATTTCAGAAATTTTGAGAGCTGCATTCACAAGAGATTTTTTGTGAAGTAAAAATCTGCTAGCCCAATGTGAATTAGCATAAAAGTTGCTGAAAAAGAAAGAAATAATACGTTGGTATTCTAGAGTCTTTGGCTGACATTTTGTGTATTGCCTTTGAAAATATTTCTTCATTATTAAACACTATAATTACATGTATCCACATACTTAGAAGATATCCAAATACTGCTAAGATGAACTGATGGATTATGGATGAGGAAATTGGAATGTCACAGGTCATTGTCTCTTATCATTACCAACTTTAATCGGCCTTCATATGCAATGACCACAAAGTATTATTTTAAAACAAAGAAAAGGTTAAGCCTAAAAAGACAAGCACAGTAATGGTAATAAGGGGAAAAAAGTGTTTCCTGGACTTGATATTTTCTTTAAAATATTCCTATGCGATTGTCTATGAAACGTTGTATACTCATCTTTCCATAAGAAGAGTATCAATTTTTGCCTCCATCATTAAAATTTCCAAGCATAAAAATCTATGCATATATTACTGTGCTCTACACTTACACATTTCCCTTTATGACACCTTTTTCTTGACAATATATATTTTAGGGGTTTATCCATTCCCACTGTGGCAAAATGAGTAGCATTGTTGTTGAAGAGCTCTCCTTATGCACAAATGCATATGGTTCACAATTCCTGATAACAACATACTTCCAATGGGTTGTCAAATAGATATGGTCACATGTTTGCGGGTCACATTTCTAATTCCTTACATCAACTTTTTAATTAGGGCTGAGTGATATGTAAACCCAAGCAAAGGATAATTCCATCTAAGCCATGTGCCCAAAATGTTGTCTAAATCTCTGATTCCTTCTTGCCACGGAGGAAGAGACACTGCAAAAATATGAAGCCATGTCAAGTTTGAAGAAATGGGCAGGTTGTGAAATACAGTATTTTTCAAATTTCAACACTGTGTAGTAATATGCTATTAAGCTATTTGATT
Source organism: Corvus hawaiiensis (assembly GCF_020740725.1). NCBI lineage: Eukaryota > Metazoa > Chordata > Aves > Passeriformes > Corvidae > Corvus > Corvus hawaiiensis. The sequence goes on along the minus strand of NC_063215.1, from coordinate 22,625,867 downwards.
TTTCCTAGTTTCATAGAATAAAATCATGCAAGACATGTTGCCATCAAGTGATTTAAGTGCAGGATGTTGGAGATGGGGTTGGTGACACTGTGCAGAGGAAAAGCCAATCTGCAGGGCAAGCAACAAAGATGAGACCAGGAAGAATAAAATATAAAAGGGATTGGTTGTGTTCAAAATGGAGGTCAGTATGGTAGTCTAACTGAGCCCTATGCTTGATCATCACAATCTGTCCTGTCTTCTTATTAAATTCTTTCTTGATATCTGTCTATCATCTCACGCTCTATCCCATGTATGTGCTGTTGCAAGAATGGAGGAGCAGTTACTGGGAGAACTAGCATGTGTGGACTGGGTGCCAGTTATTGGAGTCAGCTGCAGGAGTAAGTGGGATACCAGTGCCAGTGACTGGAATGGGTGGGGTTCTTTAACCTTCAGCCACAGTGGGGGAATGGTGTGTGTCCCAAAAACAACTTCTGGGAGTGAGGGGCATGAGTGGCAAGTGAGGAGCTCAGCACCAGTAGAGTGGGACAATGTGCTGGGTTTGCATGGTCGGGTTTTGGTAGTGGAGTGGGGGAGGCTACAGGTGTGGTTTTTGTGAAAAGCTGACAGAACCTTCCTCCATGTCCAGAAGAGCCAATGCCAATTCCAGCTGGCTCCAAGAATGATGTGCTGCTGGCCAAGGCTGGGCCAATTAGAAGTGGTGGTAGTACCTCTGTGATAGTAGCTAAGAAAAAGGGGGAAAAGAAAAAAGTTATTGCACTGATGTAATTGCAGCCAGAGAAGAGCGGGCTGAGAACATGTGAGAGGAACAGCTCTGCAGACACCAAGGTCAGCGCAGAAGGAGAGGAGGAGGTGCTCCAGGCACCAGAGCTGAGATTCCCCTGCAGCCTGTGGTGCAGCCTGTGGTGCAGCCCATGGTGAAACAGCAGTGAGTGTCCCTGCAGCCCATGGAGAACCACAGAGGTCCACCTGCAGCCCACGGAGGAGACCCACACTGGAGTAGGTTTATGCCTGAGAAGAGGCTGTGACCCCATGTGAAGCCCATGCTGCAGCAGACTTCTGGCAGGGACCTGCAGACCCATGGAAAGAGGAGGCCACTCTGGAAGAGACTTCCTGGTTGGACTTATGACCTGTGGGGGACCCACCCTTGAACAGCCTGTACCTGAAGGACTGCATCATATGGTGGAGAACTGTTACCTGTGGGATGGACTCATGTTGGAGAAATTCATAGAGAACTGTCTCTTGCGGGAGGGACCCCACACTGGAGCAGGGGAAGGACTCCTCTCCCTGAGCAGTGGCAGAAACAACCTGTGATGAACTGACCGTAAACCCCCATTCCCATCTCTCTTCGCTGGTGAGAAGGGAAGAGGGAGAGGGGAGCTGGGAAGGAGGGAGGGTTAGGGGGAAGGTGTTTTAAGATCTTATTCTACTTATTATCCTGCTCTGATATTGTTAGTAATAAATTCAATTAATATGTGTGAGCCTCTTTTGCCCTTGACAATATTTGGTGGTTGATTTCTCCCTCTGTCCTTAACTCATGAACCCCTCCTTATATTTTCTCTCCCCTGTTCTCTGACTCCAGAGGCTGGGCAGGAAGTAGTGCTGTGTCATGTTTGCTGGAGGTGGTGGCCACACTCTTAACATCCCTAACAGCACCCCTAACATCCCTAACATTCCTAAGTAATAAGTAAATAATATCCCAAAGTAAACAAGGAGATTAGTTTTAGACCTGCCTTTGGATATTTTCAATATAGCCATCTATATCTCAGCTAACAGTGTCAGCTAGGCTGAGTGTCTGGTGCTGTCTCTTGAGCGGTCAAGTGTCTGCAACATCTCCAGGTGGGGTGGCATAAGGGTGTAGTGTGCATTCACCAGCAAACTCTTCATAATCTGTGAAATTAAACAGTCACATCAAAAAGACAATTCATCCCACCTTAATGTGGATGGCTAAACTAGGTCAGATAAAATGTGCCTCAAAAGTGGCCATTTCCATTTACTGACTATAAAGGGGATGCAAAGAGTTCAGGTGTAGCTGTCCACATTGCAGATGTCTGCAGTTAGGTGAGATGAACTTCATCACAGATACCTTACAGTGTTTAAGTCCATGCACATAATGCTCAAATACTCTACTCATACATTTCAAACAGCCTGCACTATACAGGTGCCCAAATCATGGTTACATGCTTACTTGGCTGCAATAATCTGGGAACCTAAAGAAAAGAATTCTTCTGTCACATACATTCCTATAGAGTTCACATGACACAAGATAAATGGCAAGCTTTTATGCAGAATACATATTTCTATCAAATGTTTGATTTGTTTAGATTAATTTTCACACAAATTTTTTGTATAAACATAAATTTTCTCCATGGATTTTCCTACTGCACTGTATGTGCCTATTTCTGTAAATCCCCTGCTGCTTGCTGTCTGGAATTCATGAAATTCACATCATTTGCATCAGTAGGATCAAATACAGATGGCATTTCACAAATACGAATGATCAAATATATTCTGCAAAATATCTGTAATTTCTATTTGGTAACTTCAGTAACATAAACCAGAAAGTCATAATTTTGGACTGCCAAAAGCAACAAAGAGGTAGTAAAGAGGGGTTTTTTAAATTACTTCTATTAAATTTGGTTTCTTTAATTGTATAAAACAATGTATTAGAGGTTTTTTTCTGCAGAAAGCATCGAGGCTCAGCCCTACTAAACATTATTGGAGATAGATAGATAGATAGATAGATAGATAGAAATTAACTGAATGTCAAAATGTTTTCAATATTACTCTTGCTCAGCTAGAAATCTTCAAATAATTCACTGCTGATGAAAGAATTTGTCCAGGCAAACTTATAACTGTGCAAGAATTTGTTTGTTAGAGTAACTCTTTATTGTTCTCTATTCAAAAAAATCTTTTAATTTCAAGAAAAAAAACACAAAACAGTAAAGAGAGGGCTTTGTGGTACTACCTAATTATTACCTGTAAAGATGTGATGCCAATTATTATTTTCAAATGTTCTGAAAATGAGCTCCATTAATATTTCTGTTACTGTTTTGATACAGATTCCAGCATCACTGGCTTTTCCATGTATATTAGCCTCTATGCTGTATTCCTGGTTTTTGCAAAACTACTGTGTGGTTATTTCTCAATACTGATATATTTCTTCACACTCTAATTGGCTGAGTGGCTCAACTAACTGACAAAATTGCAAGAATTTGCATTGTAATGACACAATTACTTTTTAAAAGCTGTGCAATCTCTATATTTTGATCACTTTTTGATCACCTCTGAGCTTTGAATAGCCCATGTGCCCAGAATATTTGTCACTAGCATAGAAGTTATCTTCACAAAACTACTCTCCCTGAAATAAAAATGTCTCACTATGCTCCTGAAATAGAAGATTAAAAAGTATTTTTGGCTGGAAATTATCAGTAACCTAAAACCTTTTATATTATTCTTGCTTTATGCATTTTTTTCCTGCTTATTCGACCTTTTTTCTCTCCTTATAAATAAAAAATAATGTCCCAGAATAAGTATCATATGTTTAGGGTTTCACTGATTTCTGCATGGATCTTCTCTAAATCTTGAAAGTCCTTTTTAAATTATGAAAACTTCAGTTCCTCTGAAACATGGACTAAAGACATGCAGAGGGATAGTTCTTTTCATCTAAGGAAGGTAGAAAAAAAAAGCAGCAGTGTCATAAGCATTCCTGTGAAGGCAAAAGCTATGCTATCACAACCTTTCTCCTTTCCTGTGGATGTTTAATTTTCTTAAAGCATTTGGTGAGACTATTATTAGCCAGATCATTCATATCCAGGTATTTATTGAGCTCTTTAAAGAGCTTCAAGGATTTTCTGAAGAAGTTCACAGAAGCCATGTTTGGCTTTCCCAAATACAATCCAAAATTTTCCATGTGTCCGCTACTCTTTAGAAGCTTCTAGTTACTTTACTGTACACCTCAGGCTTTTCTTAAGATTTTTGGTGTGCTTGCCATCCTCCGTTTTCAGACATAAATGGAATTTTAAATGAGAGGTTCAAAGCCATCTTCAGGCCAAGTGAATTCTTACTGTTTGTTCAGGTTTTTTTCTACAACATTTCCACAACAGCTCTTATTTCAGCTAGATCCTCAGTTGAGTTGCACCCTAACTTCCCCAGTGCCTGCCAAAAATATCATGCTCGACAACCTCAATGATTTCTTTACAATTAACAACTCAGAGAATTCATTTAACAGTCTCTGCAATGCCTCTGTCTCCTCTGAGTGTCCCTGTAGGGTTCAGGAGACTTAATCACTAATCTCAGGACTCCAGCAAACTGCTGGCCGTGGCTATTCAGACAATTTTCCTGACTTAGTGTTTTCCACTGTGTCTGCTGCCTAGAATTAGAAGCCAATCTTTCCTATAAGGATTCTTCAGGAGAACCAGGCAGCAAAATTTTGCTACAGGAATTAAACTAAGATATAAGAGGGGAAGGAAAGTATGAAAAAGATATGGACATGACGAAACAAATCCAGCAAAGGATCACAAAGATGACTAAGGGACTAGGGCATTGGTCATTGTAGCGGGTTCAGTTCATAAACCAGGCGGAAACACCAATTAAGTGTAGTGGTTTGGTTCAAAATATGTATTACTTACTCATTTCCTCTCTATGAGATAAGAATTAGGAGAAAGCAAAGCAGGCACAAAACTTAAAGGGTTGCAGTATAAAAAAAGAGGTTTTTTACTAATAGAATTAAAAGTAAGAAGAAATAACAAGAAATTAAAGCAAACCCCCTCCTCCTTTCCAGCACTTTCCTCCTTTTACCCAACTCACACAAAGAACATGGGATTTTAGTCAATGTTGCAGTTCTTGATAAGTCTCTTTCTTATGCTTAAGGGAAAAAGGGTTTTCTTCAGCTGCACATGGTTCCCAAACTGCCACCAACAGCAGACCAGCCTGGAAAGAAACAATCTGCTGTGGTATAAAACATCACTTCCATGGAAATCTCACAGTTTCTTCACACTGCCAAATATAGGCTATCACATGGGGTTATTAATCTTTTTAAGGATGAGTTACTTTGGCCTGAACACAAAGGCTTTTTTCCCCACAAGTCTCTAAAAAGCCTCTCAATGCTTCTATATAGCCTGGCATAGGCACTCTTCATAATTTTCACAGGCCACATGTGAATTTTCCATCCCCCCATGTACTTCAAATGGATTAAAGAGACAAACAGTTTTTGATATCACAGTTTCTTACCACGGCATGCAAGAAGTTTTTTAAACTACGTGCAAGAAACGCGGCACCGCCCTCTTTTCTCCCGTTGCCATGTTCAGCTTCATCTCACGTGACTCACTTTCTCTTCCTCTCTGACTCTGAAGCCGCCATGTTGAAGGGTGTTCTTGTTCAGGCTGTACAGTGGAGAACGCCTCGCTCCCTTTGTGCTGCTGGCTGCATGGTGTCTTCTTCAGTTCAGCGTGAAATGTGCTGGCTGCAGACAGGAGACTCTGCCGGGTCCTGTTGGCTCCGCCAGTTCCGCGTGGAGAGGAGAGGGACCCGCTGGTCCCAGGAAGCTGTGCCAGATGGGGTTAGCTGTGTGGCAGTCCTGGGCTGGTTTTAGCTGCGTGCGGCTCTGGGACAGTTCCCCCCCCCAGTGACCCAGGGTCCGTGCCACGGTGTTAGGAAAGGAGCGGGGCAGGGGCCACAGTCCGGCCCGGTGGGGCCCGGAGGCTCAGAGGCCCCCCCCACCTTCCAGCAGGCAAGCTGAAACGAAAAGGAATTCCTGCCTTTCCACGCGGTTTAAATATGTAAATTGTGAAAAGCGTCGTTAGTCTAAAGGACTGTCCATCAACTCAGGTTCAACCCACTACAATCATATAAGAGGCTAGAGAGCTGGGACTGTTTAGCCTGGAGAAAAGAAGGCTTAGTGGTGTTTATCAGTTTGTATAAATACCTGGTGAGAGGAAATGAGGAAAATGGAGCCAGATTCTTCTCAGTAGTTCCCACTGACAGGACAAGAGACAATGGACACATGGCTACAAAATAAAACATTTAACATTGTAGGTACAAAAATGCTGTTAGCGAGGATTTTCTTGTTATTTTTCTAAGTCCGTGAGAGACTTTTCTCTCTCACAGAAGAGGTAGCAGGGAATGTAAACAACCAAGCCACCTGCAACCTTGGAAAGTCTTGTTTATGGTATAGTAGAAAATATTTTTTTATAATGGATGTTTTAGGATTTTAGCCAATCACCCCCAAGGGGTGGCTGGTCTTTTGTCCAATTAGACTATGAAGAAAAAAGTCTATAAAAGGTTTGTAAAATAATTAAATAAATCAATCTTGCTGCACAATTCCTGCCTGCTGGATCTTCTACTCCTCCTCCTCCCTATGGCTGCGGGACACGGTGATATACCATAGGAACCAGGCCAGCAATAATATAACATTCCACCTGAAAACAAAAAATAACAGTAGAATCAGGTTGCCCAGAGAGGCCTCTCTCCTTGGAGAGTTTCAAAACATGACTGGACACAATCCTAGACAACCCACTCTAGGTGACTCTGTTTAAGTAAGTCGTTTGGACCAGAGGATGTCTGAAGGTTCCTTCCAACATGAGCAGTTCTGTGATCCTGCAAAAGGTTTTTTTTTAATTTATTAATTTAATTTTTATGTTTTCTTACTGGTGCAGACTTTAAATTTTACTGTGTAGCTCTCCCTTCAAGTTAATAGAGTGCCTCTGATCTCTTTGGCATGAGTAACAAAGGTAGTTTAACAGCAGCACAGCATTAAATTCAAGATGTTTGGCATACTGAGTTATTTCCCTAGATGACTGTAAGCTGAAGGAGACCTAACTGAACATTTGTGACTTTGGTAGGTCCATCTATAACTAGTTAGTCTGAAATTATTACCACGCAGGCACAGTTTTACTAAATAGAAATGGAGATACAAACTAAGAACAGTGCTGCAGCTGTCTCCAGCAAAGACTGTAGCACTAACGAATTAAACACTACCTTTTTCTTATAGAATATCTGAAACACTCATTTACATTTATATCAGTTCTATATCACTACTTACGATTTTATTATTCTGGTTACTGTTATTGCAGTTTAACCTTGAACTTTGTTAGTCACTTAAAATAATGCTAGCAAACAGCCTGAGGAATTCTACTTTAGTAAATTTTCAACAGACATAATAATAAAATATAAAATTACGGGAGTTATGCTAAATTTCTTGTATCAACAACACCTTCAGTTCATTAACTTATATCAAGTAGGTTCTAGTATCAGGGCCAAGTTTTTTCCTGCTACTTTTTATTAAACACTGAAGGAAAAAAAAAAAAACCAAAAAACCTTTTTATGCTTAACACTTTAAGAAGTTAGCATATTGTCACTTGTCTGTCAGTCTTTGACTTCCACACAGTATGCAACAGAAAGTGCTGCACTGATGGACAGCTTCTGTAGTGACCCCACTCCTCTTTATCCCAAGAATCAGAAGTGTGATGGGTCCTTATAGATGATGTATCTGAATTTTCCAATCAGTCTTTCAGTCCAGAACACCGGTTTTATCTCCCATTTTAGATGATTTTGGTATGGTTATCCATTACATTGACTTCCCTTAGATAAAGGCAAGCTTACGTAAAATAAAACTGGCAAAATAAGGAAAATTCTGCAATTTAAGTGCATTTTAAGAAGACACCTATCTGCTTTGTATTGTGTACTATTTTTTTCCTATGTATCTCTGATTTTAAAATTATATTCACATATATATATGAATAAGTTGGTTTAAAATCTATTTATTGTCAGTTTTAATGTATTTCAATAGCAGTATTTTTTAAGCCATTCTTGTGATTCCAGATTAATGTTAAACTTGGATTTACCAGAAAGAATAATTAGCAAGTATCCTAATCTTTCAGTGAAAATACTCTTTCCACTACTACACCAGAAGTAATAAATGCCACTATTATCAAGAACTGGGTTCTGAAGGTAGAACTTTTTCCTCTAGAAACATGAATACATTGCCCAGTTCACAGCATTCCTTATATAAACACATTATTATGCATCTTTTTCCAGTTTCAAGAATTCACTTAATAATTAGTACTCGAGTATTTATTTTAGAATTATTAATGTTAGAGTATTTAAACCAGTGATGTTTTCTTCAAAGGGGCTGAATTAAGTTATTGTAATTTTTGTTCATTGAAATAAAAATAACAATATAAGACGTTTTTGAAAAAGAAATAAAATACTTACTAAGATTACTTTTTAATTTTTTTTTTCTTCTTTCTTAGGATATATTGAAGAGAAGAAGTATGTTTCTTACTAGAAAATTTGGACAACAACAATTTTTTCCAGTATACCCTTCAGGGAAATTACTTTATAAAACCCAGTACATATAAAATTCTTTGACTCTTCTGTATTCAACTACTAATTTTATATTTAAAAAATTAAAAACATAAAGAAAAACAGAAAAAAAAGCCATTTTGAATCTATTGAAAAGGACTTAAAAGTATTTGCAATATTTGCAGTATGCAGTCTTGAAGTTGTTGACACCATTTGACATTTGATAGTCTCAACGAAATACAAAAATTTAGTTTTATATTCCTCATCTGATATTCAGAAACAATGCCTTAATGCTGAAAAACACATTTTCAGATGTTTTAACAGGAACATACTTCAGTAATCCTTTATATTCAAAGATGGGAAAATGAAATAATGAACAAATATAAACCCTTTTAGAAGATGGGGTCAATGATATCTAAAATTTTTTACCCAATCTCCAAGATAAGGTCTTGAACCGCTAGAAGTGCTATTTATCATACAGTCTATAAAAAGTTGGTAAATTAGCTAGAGGAAAATCACGACTAAGCACAGCATTATTTTCTGAAACTGATATAATAAATAAATTTCATATAATTTGGTTTTGAAATCTTTTAACTTTCTCAGGTGCCTCTATGACAATATTTTCTTCTCTTTTGAAAACAAACAGGCAGACAATGGATTGTTCTTCTATGACTATGCAGTAATAAGTGACCTTGAAACATTTTGGAATTTCTGTTTTCAGGTATTAGTGGCATAGAAAAAAACATGCCCTTTTGCAGCTGAGACTTGTCTCTCCAGTTCAAAGAAGAGGTGATAAGCTGTTAGTGACACATGAAGATTCAGTGTTACCAAGAGATTTCACTTCAGCTAAGAGTGAATTCTGTTTCCTGGGTTATTACTTGATTTGCTGTTATAATCAAATATCTGTGTGAATAACTATGGATAATGCAATGATAGTCATTTGATGCTTCCACTGCAGTCTAGTTTTTCTTTTTCATATTTCCAAATGTCTTATCTACATAATATTTTCAAGCCTCATAAACCGTTGTGGTTAGTTCTCAGGCCTGTGATTTCACATGTATTTCTCTCATCTAAAAGGCTGACTTACATTAGGTTGTTTTCACTTCATTCTGGGAACCTTAAGTGCCCATTCATACCTCTACACCATCTTCTCCATTTTGGTAAAATTATTCATCCCATAGTGAATCAGAGTGATGAACTGATTTGAATTGACCACAATGTTTTCTTATGTAGAATGGGGAAATACGAAATTTGCTCCTCAGAAAGCTGTCAGAGCCAAAGGTTATTTTTCTTCAGCAAGATTTCATCCCCTAAAATAATATTTGTGTTCAAGCTGTCAGCTTCAACCTTTCCCTTACTCTTGTAACACACAGATGAAATATGGGATGTTCCTTAAAACAAAGGGAGTGAGAAGCAAAATTCTGGTTATCCTCAAAAGGGAAATACCCATAGTATTCATCTGAGCATGAACTCTAGTACTATTTGGCTTTAATTTCTATATAGAAAATGCTGAATTTTGTATTTAAAATCATATATGATTTGTGTTTAATATCAAGTAATATGCACTGGATCAAAATTAATACTATGACAGAAAGAGTATTAATTTTTAAGCTTTAACCTAATAACTAAATTAACACATTTTATTTATGTTTAAATAAGATCAACTAATTTTTCTTAGTCTTTTTATGTGTCTTTTAATACAATGGAATCAAGCAGACATTCCTAATGCACAAAAAATATATGGTTCCATTTTCCATTTTCTCAACTACATAAAAACTAATTTCCTTCTCCAAACATTTCAAAATCTAATTCTGCTCCATTCATTTAGGCAAGGAGCTTTATTGAAGGAACTGTACTGAGAATTTCACTTGCATTGAGGCCAGGAATTTAGACATAAGACGCTATTCTAAGAAGTCTCTTACTAAATAGCAAAACACGCAGTTGAATGAGGAAAGAACACAAATAGATTCATGGCCAGGTAACGGAGAGAATCAAAGGCATGGAATTTTTCCTTCAAACAGTATTACCACAAAAGGCACTGCTCTTTCTTGAAAATTAGCAAAAGGGATACATTTTGTGGAAATGTCATAGAAAGTATATTTATGATATGCTAGCAAAAATATGAAAGGCATGGCAGAAGTGTATCAAATCATGGGTGAGATGAAGAGAGCGGTTTAGGACTGTTTGCTCATTGATTTCATATGAGACCTATCAGGCCTCAGACAAAGATAATGTGTGAGCTGATAGATGCAAGTTAACAAAGAATTACAACCCACAGCAAAAGAAGAATAAAATCATCCCATCACCTCCCTGGCTGGAGAATTTTGAAGACAAGTGGGGACACATTCCTAAGCTTATTCCATCTTAGCAGAGGCAAAAACCATATGGGCTGTTCCAGGTCTCACATCTCAAAAGGCCTGGCATGTGCGCAGTATTTCACAATTCCGTGCTTTCTGTAACCTCTGAGCTTCTTATCTCTCTTTCTCCCAGTGTGAAGAATGCCTTTTAAGTCTTTGACAGTGTTCTGTTATCTTCTACAGAAATTCCACTTCCCAAGAAAGACGGAGGATATGTGAGGTTGCCCACATGGATATTCTTAGCCTTCCCAGCTACAAGGTCACTTTGAATGAAATCTATCATACTGGTCTCCAAATCTTTTATTTTTAACCCTTTCCTCCCAATAGTTAGTATGAACCAAGATCCAAAAGAGTCAAAGAGAGATCTTCACTCTATCAAGAACTATGTAGTATCTTGACTGAAGGTTTAGTGGATGGTAAAAAAATCACATACAATACAGTGAAACAAGATGAGTGAAACAAATCTTCTGCATACTGCTAGTATGTGAAATACTTAACATCAATTAGTGCCTTCTGTTGGCCACTTTTGGTGGCAAGATACATTCAAAATATTTTTTTTTTCTGATATATGTTGGTCATATCAACATTCTTATAACTTCTAGAGTAAGATGTTCCATTATAAAATGTTCTGCAGACACAATCTAACTCCCACCTGTTAACATTCAGAACTTCCTTTCGATCATGTCTCACAGCATTTTTTTTTCATATGCATCATAGCAAGTCTTCCTTAACTGGAATTTGGAATCATTATTTAAAATACGTCTGCTCATATTTGCAATGAAATGCTAAGTTTTGAAATCATTGCTGTTATATACTGGCCCATCATCTCATATTTGCCCCTGGAAACCACTCTTCCTCATCCCATACTAGGTGCACAGCCACTGTCACAGTTCTTGTTTGTTTTCAACATGATCAACAACTTAAAGAGCTTTAGTCTCATTTTTTACATCCTCTTGAGCTGTTTAGAGTGGATAGCAGTGCGCAACTGTCAGGAAAATACAAATTATTTGGACAATTTTTGAGTGCTCTTGCCACGGTGTCATTGCCAGCTAGCACGCTGCCCCGAGCAGTGGGCAATCTTCTGCCTGCCCCAAAAGGGAGGACAGAGGCTGATCACAGCGCAGGAGGGCAGGCAAAGCTCCTGGCTGGGTTTGCCTTGCCCACCGATGGCGAAGGTGCACAAAGGAGGCAGGAAAGAAGCAGAGGAACTTCTTTGTGGGGGAGAGGGTTTGTTGAAGAACACAGGAAAGCCACGGAGAAGCTGAAGAAAATGGGACTGACATGGGGTTTTATACCCCTACAGAGTAGGCACAGAAAACACACAGTAACCAATAATACATCAGTTATGGGGCGTTACAAAGGCAGAGTAAAGGAATTGTAGCAAATGGGAGAAGGAATAGGCAGGGGGGAGTAACAAGGGGCCAATCAACTACCAAGGAACATAGAACTCTCTGGAAAGACAACCAAATATGAGAAATAAGGGGAGAAGAGAAGCAGCCAATGGTAAGGCACGGATCTACATATTTTCACAGCCTTTTGGGTGCTCCCTGTGACTTCAAGGCTTTTGGGCTGTGGAGGCATCACACCAATGGACCTTTTGGTCCACTTGATCTGGCTGACCCTGGGGTTGGCCATGGTTCACCGCAACATGTTCTCATCAGCTTATACCATGACTCTCACCTGAACCTCTGTCATCTCACTAACTTTCCTTGGATATGGACAAACACTGCATGTCTTCATAACCTTTGAAGAAAAATTACTTATTGAGTTATGCTCTTACCTTTCATGCCTGCAAAGGAATCTTTCACTTTAAATATTTACTTCATTTTTCAAGAAGTTTTAAAGAGCAGAAACTGTAGTTTTGGTATTGTTACTGTTATTTTTTGATACCTGATAATGACTCCTCCAGGGACACACTATTGTGAATGCTTTTCCTTTAGCACACTACTATCATATAAAAAGCCTGCATCCTGCCTGTATATTATTATAATGTGGTGCTTACTGAAGCTGCTTTAGTGTTTTAGATCCAAGACAGATTTTGTGACCTGGAGTTATTAGATTTTCTCTCATTTATAAAAACAGATGCAGTGCAATATTAGATGGAAACAGCAAATAGTCTATTACTGATATTTACAGCAAGCAGTAACAATGTGAAAGAAGATACTGCATCACCTAAGGCATGGTTACAATCCATGCTCTTCATCATTTGTACAATACTTGTATACAAAATTGTACTGTTCTAAATCATGCTATGCTTTCAATCTTGTAGTCTAGAGGGTCACACTAGAAAAGGCTTGTCGGATCTACAGAATTAGTATTTTAGTATTCATCACCTGAATAGCTTAGACTACAAGAATACTAATATGTTCTCTTCTAGGCCAAATTTGGTAGGCACTCACAGACAATGTGACGAACATAAAAAAAGAAATCAGAACTGACAGTAATGAACACCATAGCAAACAGCTGCAGCTGCTAAGCAGCGAACAGCCAAATATAACAAATTTATGTTCCATATGCCACAAAACTCTTTCAAGAAAATTTGGGAGCTTAGTATTGTCCCACTGAATCTGGTTCCAAAAAGTCAAACCTTGATGGTGAATTGCTTAATTGCCCTCACTGGGAATACATGGAACTGGTCAGATTTTCTACAGATGACGCCTTTTAGAAATGAAGCAAAAAAATCAAATGTTTTCCACTGCACTGAGTGATTGCAAACTCCATGTGGTGCTAATTCAGGAGTATGTCTGTTGATGGATGAGCCTCATCTGAGTATTAACAGTCACAGGAAGGGCCTGAAAGAGAAAATGAACAAGCAAAATCTTGCCTCAGACACTTATAATGCCTAGAAAACTGATTTGCTAAATTGGACTGGAATTGAGGAATATTGTACTGAAATCATAGAATCATCAAGTTTGGAAGACACCTTTAAGATCATCCAGCCCAACCATCAGCCCCACCACTGTAACCCCAAAACCACTACACCATCCCCCAGAGCCAGATCTAGACGCCTCCTAAATACCTCCAGGGATGGTGAATCCACCACCGCCCTAGGCAATTTATTCCAATGCCTGAACACCCTAACAGTGAAAATTTTTAATCTAATATCTAATCTGAATCTCCCCCAGCTCATTTTAAGGCCATTTCCTCTTGTCTTTTCATTACAGGCACGGTAGAAGAGACCAACCCCCACCTCACTACAGCATCCCTTTGGATGATTGTAGACAACAATGAGCTCCCCACTGAACCTCCTTTTCTCCAGGCTAAACAACACCAGCTCCCTCAGCCATTCCTTGCAAGAAATGTTTTCTAGACAATTCATTAACTTTGTTGCCTTTCTCTGGACACACTCCAGCACCTCAATATTCTTTTTTAAGTGAGGCACCCAAAACTGAACACAGCACTCAAGAGTTTGCCCCACCAATGCCAAGTACAGGAAAAAAATTAATTCAAAAAATTTTTGGAAAACTCATGTATTACTGCACAGTGAGCCATAGTTCTCTTTGGTCAGAGAGAAAAATTGGAATTTGCCTGACCATCATGACAGTTGTATGTTCTATTTACAAAATAGACAACAACACATCACTAGAAATTAATACTATTAATGCTAGCAGGCACTGAAGATAACTGAAAATTGCATTCTTTTTACAATTACCAGAAATGAATACAGCATTCCTCTTAAAGAAATTGTCTGACCAGCTCATTGAGCCATGTTTTTTTTTTAATTTTGCATCCATTTTAGATCAATTATAATGTCTAAATGTGTTTGATTCTGTTAGATCAAATCCCTATTGAAAACTAATCCTAAACTATATTCCATTTTCATTGCTATGGCTGTACTACTCAATGAAAAAGAACAGGACATACATCTGAGTGTTGACCTATGGCCATTTATACTGTGAAATTGTTACCACTTGGGATTTTTTTTCAATTGGGCCAGATAATTTTCCAGACAGGGCACAGAACAAAACATGTGCCAGGGATCAACTCCAATTGTGTATGTGGATGCAGACTCCCTGTTCTGCACAATGAGAGTGTTCAGCTGTGTGCACACAAGCCATGCCATGCCACGCCATGTCATCTCAGGGCAAGAGAAGGGCCCTTGAATATTTTATTTTATCAACAAAGACATAGTGTGTATGAACGGTTTTTACCACAGAAATTTCAACCATCAAGAGCAAAGCACAGGCTGGGTAGCTTATTAATGTTGAATATAATGTCAATATAATTTTGAAGGTAATTTTTCTTCTTTTCAGTCCTGAACTAACCAGCATCTCTGTAGTAGAAGGAAAAGTATTGGCTTTTTCATGTACCTGCATCTCAGTGTTACTTGTGACTCTCCTTTTGTGTTACAGAGGGGATTATGGTAACACGCATATATCAAACCAGGAGTCCCGTGGAAAGGAAATATATATGGACGGATTCTTGGTAGATGTTTCAGCGATGTTTATTTCTCCAGCTGCATGGCCGGGGCTCTGCTCAGGAACTCCTCCAGTCACGGGACCCGAGGGTCCTTGGCCACACAGGGAACACAAACCAACCAATGGGAAATGAGACTGACCAGGGGCAGGGAAACCCCGTGCCTCCCCCCCAGGGCCCCTCTCCCAGGGCTACACGGCAGGGGGAGAGACCCCAACACTTTTGCACTTTGATGTTTCTCCTAGTGTCTCTACCACTATTGCCTCCCTAATCCTCTATTCCCTCATCTGTATGTTGTTGGAACATTAAGTTCTCCAGCAAGTCAGCAGAATTTTCAGGAACTTGCCGCTACATACCATGCCTGGCTATTCAGTATAATCATTACAAGAATTAGCATGCCAACTAAGCCTCTTTTTGACTCTATGTCTGTGTGGGCTTGCCACTATGGTACATACTGAGAGAAAATATTTTGTTTTGTTAAATATAGGCCTGAAATACCTGTGCCATTCTACCTGATACCGTTGTAACTGTTGATACACAGAAGGAAAATGACAATAATAAATTTCTCTTACAGTTCTGAGGTATAAATGATGCCATGGATCATGGTGTCCCATGGCAGTTTTTGTAAGTCTGTTCCCTGAGGCAGGCGGTAATCTCAAATACAGGGCCTGGTCTTCCTTGACAGATCTATGAAAAATACAACAGTACTTTTACAAGCCTGTCATTCCCCAGTACACAGACTTAGCAAGCAATGGCCCAAGAGCCATGGAATCTGGGATGCAAGACTTTGTTTATGGTATCATCATCAGAAGTCAGTTCTAATGGGGTCCTCTTCTTTTGCTGGTGCTCTTTTCAGATATGATTGCCTACCCATATGTTAACTGGTTCACAGTGGTATTAGCAAGCAATCCATAAATTTGAAAATTCAACATTAAATTATCAAAATTGAAAAATTATCTTCCAATTATCTTAGAAGGTTAAAGGCAGTTGGATGTTAATATGTCCAGCTGTTGTGAAATTAAAAATATCACAGTAAACACTGGGGGTTTTTTATATCTATCCCCTCATGAGTAATAAAGAAGGCGAAATTCAGTTTATTTTGTCCCTATATGTGTTTTCACATATTTACAGTAAAAAAGGTATTTTTTTACCATGCTGTCTGCAAAGTTTTCTGTGTTCTTACAAGATCAGGAAAACTTATTTCCTGCAGTTACATCAAAGTGAAATTTTGTAAGTTACACTGAGCCCTAGCTGACAGTGAATCTAGGGTGATGGTATTCTAGCTTCATTATCCTGTAATGTTTCATTCAGTAAGAAAATATTCATGTCATATTTCCTTTGAGCTATTTTTGTACACATTTCTTCTTCACTATCATTTTACATTCTTGAGAGAGAAAGATTAAAAAACCCAAGTATATTTAATCTTATTATATTCCTTCCTTGCCATTTGAGCTTGATCTCATCTCAAATATTTTAGTACTTAGGTGCCAATGCTGCTTATTCTATGCTCACTTGTTGTATTATTTTTAGCACCACAATTGTGTTCGTTGTTACATTTAAAAAACTATTTAAATTAGCTTGTCATCCGTACTATTTTTGCAGTTCTACATGAATGACCAGTTTTCATATTGAGCATGACAATATCTAAATCTAAATGCCTATATGTTTTGTGCTCATACTACTAGTCAAATTAAAGTCAGGAAATTTATCTTCTCAGTGTGCAGCAAGACCCATCTCTATAGTACTTAAATATTGCTTGCAATAAAAGCTTATTTCATCTTGCTCTTCTGATAATATTGGAGCTACATTAAATGTATGTACTCAAGCGCATTTATATATATAAAGATATATACATATATATAAATACTTTGTGCTTTTTAAAGTTTTTATGTCCATGTGAGAGAGGAAAAATATGAATGGGAATGAGCAGAAGTGCCAAAGAAGCTTACATGATTATTTACATATTACAAAAAAAAGAAACGCAATATGAGCCATTGACTGGAGGACTCCACTGCAATTTAGGAAACTCAGGCATCACTCCTAGTTCTGTCAGTGATCATGGGATCTTCAATGGCCCAGTGAATAGCAATCCTGTAAGCTTGAAAAGTTTGCCTTAACTTTTATGCACTGCTGCATTCCTATCTTCAAAATAAAAATAGTTATATACACAAAATAATGTTGAGAATCCCTTGTATTAACATGTGTAACATATTAATCTCTTCATGGTTAGTTTTTATTCCTTTGTTATTTTCCTCAACTATGTGAAAAGTAAAATGTTCTTTTTGGCTGGATGCATCAGAACCAGATCCAACAATTTGAAGTGAAAGGAGAATTGCCTGGCTTGTGGAATTGCTGTCCATTCTAATACAGTTTCATCTTTATATGAAGGTTTTTTCTCTTCCTGAACTGTTCTAGAAGTAAAATTTAATTATCTCTTCCTCCACTGAATGTCTTAAGCTTCCAGAGCCATGCCTTCATTGGTAGTCTAACCAATTGTAGTGGTTTGGTCCAAAATACTCATTACTATTCACCTTCTGTGAGATAAGAATCAGGAGAAAGCAAAGCAGGCACAAAACTTGAAAGAATATAAAGAAGTTTATTAACTGACCTAAAAGAAGGGGAAAAAAAAAATCATACCGCACCTTCAGAACATTTCTCCTTCTCTCACCTTTCTCCCTTCTCCCACTGACAATGTGAAAAGACAACCCTTGAGATGTTCAGTCAGGTTGCCACTTCCATAATAATCTTGTTCAGTTCACTTAGGAAGAGGAGTCTCTCTTGCTCATGCTATGGAGACATCTCCACAAGAAATTCTCTCATGGCTTCAGTATCACAACGAGACAGCCACCCATGTTGGTTCTCTGCTCACATGTGAGAATCCCTTCCCCCGACTTACAGCTTTTCCCACAACTGCTTTCGAGGGTCCAATCTTGAGCTACTGGGGTGCCATTTTAAGATTGAGAGGTTCAGAAACAAAGGTTCTCTTCACCCATCTCTGGGAGCATTTTCATCTCTAAGAATAGAGACCTTCCCCTTTTCCTGGGAGAAAAGGGCCCCCATCATCTTTATCTCTAGGACTATCTCTGGGAGCATTTCTAGGAACAGAGGTCTTTCTCCTTCTTATTTGGAGCAAAGGGGTCCTCATCACTTCCATCTCTCCCTGTTCAAACTTCTCATCAAATTACAGCTGCTTCAGCATTTGCTTATTCCAGCACTGGTGCTTTTTCTCAAAAGTGCAGTTAGAATGCTCCACCCTCCATGCTTTCATGAAATTACAACGGGTACTCTGATATATCATAGTCTATCACCACCTGATATCCCTATCATCACCATCTGTACAACAGAATTTCAGCTTTAAGCATCTCCTCTTTCTCCTCCCTCCGGTTTTCAGCTCTTCACAGCACTAAAAGAGTTAATCTCACCTAGGCCTTGCAGATGGAATTTCGCTTATCGCTGTTGGTCACATGATCTTTGCTGGGCAGCAGGGCATTTTCAGCTGAATCTTGGCCGCACTGGAGAGGGAGAGCCGGGCCGCTCCGTCTGCACAGAGCAGGCGGGGTGGGGGTGGGAGGGGGGCACAGGTGCAACAGGGCCCATCGACTCCAGGATGGCTATATCCCGACCCAGGCCTGACTGAGCAGGTCCCGGCCCAGACTCAGGAGGCCTGAGCCTGAGCAGGGCCTGGCCTGGGCCCTGCGGGCCCTGTATGGGCCCCGCAGCTACCTGTCCCAGGACCGGAAGTGAGAGAGAGCCCTCCCCCAGGCTTTGTCCATTCTTAAATGTTAAAAATTTAAGTGGCTTAAAAAATTGTCAATATTTAAACTAGCCAGTTGATAGGTTCTGTTAGATCATAGAGGAAGCTGTAAGCCCCTCTTTGCAAAAGACTGACTTCCAGGGCTATGCTTGCTAACCCATGACACCAGTCCTGGTGTCTGTGTACATGGGCACAGCCACAGAAAGGAGGGTCTATCTGTGCCTCCCCTAGTGCCTATTGAGGGCACTGATAAACTGTGGTGCCCTTTACCAACCCCTCTGGGGCCTCCCACTTTCCCTTGTCCATGGCCTCTGGAGCCCCATTTCACCTTGGCCTTCATCCCCTGGTTGTGTGTGTGTGTGTGTGTGTGTATGCTGGTCCCATCCCCTGCTCTTCCTGTCTGGACTTGATGCAGGGAACCAGATCTGACTCACTTTTTACACTGTGTTTCTTAAAACTTTTGTGAATTTCTTTTCCAACTTTATTGATGTTTTTTGGGTTGGTGCAGTGTTTTTCTTGCTATGATACATGCATACTTTATAAACAAGAATAAGAGACAGTGGGTCAGAATATGTAGATGCAAAAAAGCTGCCATATCTAGCTGAATTAATAAATTGAAAGCAATGGGAACATGTCTTGCTGTTGTTTTTTCAATAATTCGGCTTATGTTGTCACAAACCAGGCATATAAGTGAAAATGCTGTGTGAGGTGCTGATGGATCAGTTTTATAAGGATCCTTATAAATGTCCTTATAATATCCTTTTCTTCTTTTCAAACTCGGCTATCTTCCCTCCTGCTTGCTACTTATAATAGACAAGACAATAGGGAGTTTAATAGTGAATGGATGGTGAGTCATTGAAGGTGGATTACAAGATACAATAAAACATCCTGGTTTTATCACAGTAAGACAGAATAATAAACATATAAAATATACTGTATGAGGTCTACAGTGTATATATACCTGATTCTGATGTCATTTTTTGGCATATTACCATCTTAAAAACTAGCTTGTTTAGGTGAAATGAAAATGGCCATTTAACAGATAAAGGAAGTACAAAATAGGGCAATATGACCTAAGGAATTGTATCTTCATCTTTCAAGTTTAAAACAGAAGGAAAACAAAGCTGCAGATTTTGTCCCAACAATGATAAATTACAAAGTAGGACTGTTTCTCATGTCAAAGTTATAAGAAGGCTGTATGGATAATGGATACAGTACCCATGCAGATTAATTTAAATGTAAATTTAATTTCATACACAGTTGAGAAGTGAAATTTTCCTAAACTGTATCCCTCATCTGTCAAAGAAGACAGTTTTTAAGGAGTCACCTTTATAGATTTAAAATGCCATATTAAGATCAGTGGGTAGATTTCCTCTTTCGAATATTCCTCACTCTATTATCCACAAATCAAAAAGTGCTTTTCTGGGATTATCTGGAAAAAAAAAATACTAGTTAATATCAATATCATAAGCTATAAAAGTTTCTTTTCCTGTTTGCTTTTCTGAATGTGTTTTTTTTACCTTTGGAAAAGCTTTTGCATTCTCAACAGGAAAGATTTGCCATAATAAAATAGAGAAGAAAAAGAGAGAGAGAATTTCTGGTTAGGTATCAGAATAAAACAATTATCAGTAAATGTTTTGATCCTAAATAATTAAAACAATGTCCCTGGCAGAAATCCATCAGTCCAAGGCAAAAAGAATATCTCACTGAGAAACAACAAGAGTATCAACAGAAAAAAAACCAATTCAAGTGCCAAGGAATGCTGAAGATCTACATCAAGTTATAAATAGAACAATTCTGAAGTAGCATCTGGTACCTGGTATCCTAAGGGTTAAATCTCTTTATGAAGTTGTGGTTACAGAAGTTTAGCACCATGTGACTGCTATTCTACTTCCCTCTATGTAATAATAAACTGTTAATTCCGAGTAGCTGCCCAGTGCACACCCAATCCCTGGGGCTACAAGCTGGGTGTTAAATGAGAAGAGCTAAACCCCTCATAGTGTTGCTTTATCTTCATCATGAGTGGTCATGTCTGCTAATGGGCCATCATGAACTGCATGAATAGGCAGCTACAATGATTATCAAGGACTCCAAAAATATCTTGTGACTCATAGGACTACATCATTCCACTGTGAAACTCCCCGCCCTGGGGGAGGTACCACATGAACCTGATCATATATAATCCCAATGTTTGGGGATTTGGGACACCAGCACCACTGGACTGATCCAGAGGAACACCAGGCCTTCCATAGGACCACTGTTTTAGACATGACTGTGACCATCACTTAAAGACTGCAACAACTGCTTAATCAGTCTGTGACAACCATGCTGATCAACAGGGGCCAGGTTGTACTATGACTTTGTGGGTTTAAGCCAGTTTTTCTGTATCATTGCATTTATTGTAATATTTCTATTAAATTGTAATTCTGACCTGAAATCTCTCTTAAAGTGTTTGTGTGAGTTTAATTTCTCCCGCTGGTTTACTTGCAAACCAGCACAGAAGTAAATGCCAAACTCATATAGGTTTGGAAACTTTTTATACATGCTAGATATTCCTCTCAAATCTTGCAAGGGTGTTTCTGACATTTATGACTTAGGAAAGAAGAATCCACAAAATTTTCATTTAGGGGTAGAAAAATTAAAGTTGTTTCTGCTTTTTTTTCTTCTTTTCAAGAAAAGTTTGTTCTACATAGGATAAAGTAGGCAAAATTATTTCTTTCTAAAGAAGCAAGAAAAACAGTGTGGCCAGCAGGACTAGGGAAGTGATCATCCCTCTGTACTCAGCAGTGGTGAGGTCACACCTTGCGTGTTTGTATTCAGTTCCAGGTGCTTCGCTGTAAGAAAGACATTGAGATACTGAAGTGACTCCAGAGAAGGGCAACGGAGGTAGTGAATGGACTGGAGTACAAGCCTTATGAGCAGCAGCTGAGGCAGCTGGGGTTGTTTAGTCTGGAGAAAAGGAGGCTCAGGGGAGACCTTATCGCTCCTGCAAATACAGGAAAGGAGCAAAGGAGATTGTAGCCAAATGGGGGTCAGCCTCTTCTTCCAGGCAGCTGGCAAGAGAACAAGAGAACATAGTCTCAAGCTGTGCCAGAGGAGCTTCACATCAAACATGAGGAAGAATTTCTTCACTGAAAAGGTGGTTAAGCTTTGGAACAGGCTGTCCAGGGTGGTGCTCGGGTCACCATCCATAAAACTATTTGAGATATGATACTTACTGCTATGGTTTAATTGACGTGGTGGTGTTTTGTCAAAGGTTGGACTTGATGATCTCAGAGGCCTTTTCTAACGTAATGATTAAATCCTATGATTCTATAAAAAATAAAATATTTAGAAAGCTCGGAACTTCAGAATCATACAAAAGATCAGATTGCTTAAGTTTTATTTTACTTTGTTTTGTTTCAAAAGCACACTTTTTCACACACTGCAACAGAGTGTTCAGATACACAAAGTAGTGAAAGGCATAAAAGAGTGCTATATGACACACACAGGTAATAAATCATTATGCTCTTTCAGTCAGCTGAACCTGTGTCACTTCTTCAAATTGCCTTGTGCATTCACTGCAACATGCCATCACTATTTCTTTCTATCTGTATGGTGTTTCAGGCAGATAGCCCCCTTTAGACCTCAGCTCCAGCTAATCACTGACGATGTCAAGCAGCTGCATACTCAGTGTCAACTGAAATACAGCCATAGAGTCAAGTGCCATTAGTGAACATCTAGCACTAAAAGACAAGCTATTTTAATATCTCTGCTAGTGAATATATAGACACATCAAAGTTTTTCTCCCTTCATACTATAATGCCACAGCAACTCCTCTCCAAGAACTCTATCCACATTTTGCACACTGAATATTTTGTTTCTCACAGCTACTTATTGCCAAAAACCTTATGGAATATTGTTAGCAATTCACTTTACCGAGAGTACAATATTATTCCTCCCTATTAGACTTATACCTTTAGTCATTCTGATTTTTAGAGGGAGCTGGGGGTGGAGAAAAAGGAGGAAAAGAAGATTATTTTTGCCTGATTGATTTTTCTTTAATTTAGATGGTTCTCTTGATCACTACACATTGGGTTTGTCACTGTGAATATCAGGCTTCAGCATAATACTGTTAGGCAACACATTTATTTGAGTTTCAATCTTTTCAGGTTTCCATAGTAACTGGTGCTTAGTACAGACCCCTTGATAAATCAAAGCCTCTGTCGCTCTGAAAAACTACAGATATGGATTGTGTTATTATTAAAAGTGTATAAATGTAGAGATATACATTTATAAAAATCTGTATACATACATATAACATAATGTTATAATGACAGCATATCTTATATGCATATACATATACATAATATTATAAAAATATTAACTGTATGCAGACATTGTGATATATATACCATATATTAGAAATAAAAATAAATAATAAAAGTAAAAAGTGTACAAAAATATTGATTATAAAGACCTATCCACCACAAAAATGAAGACACAAGTTCAAGAGAAGTTGAATCATTTTCTTCTAGAAGTTCAATAGCTGTACTGTCACTTGTCACTGAGTCTGCTGTTATTCATAATAGTTACTGGCAAAAGAGTTCCAGCTATCTAATATATACACACATAACTGAGAGAAAGCAACTGTGGACTTTATCCAACTAGTTTATGGCATACATGAAATAAATTGGCAAATGTCAGTTCAATTATTTGTGCTGCCACCCAGATACCTGTTGTATCAGATTCCCCTGTTGATTGTCTTAAAATACAGCTGTTGTAAAAGGGGCATTGAGATCAAAATACTCTCTTGATCTGGTCAACAGAAAAAGTAATCAATACAGTGCATCACTCCTTAATGCACTCATCCATGCAATATTTTGTGTAGTTCAGTTCTCGCCCTGCAAAAGGGAAAGACAAATTAAACATGGGATCTAAGAATGTCAGAAATGTCAGAAATGGTGCAGATCTAGTTACTCAGCCCAGCCTGGCAAAGATGTAAGTGAGGGGAAATATTACAGTTGTCTACAAAATCTACGGGTCATCCAGTGTCATGAGTAGGAAGCAAATTTAAAACCAAGTAATAAGTTCCCTGCCATACTGTTTCTGATACAGACCAGGATACCATTGGCCACCTTGGCCACCTGGGCACACTCTGGCTCATGTTCAGCTGCTGTAGACCAGCACCGCCAGGCCCCTTTCTGCTGGGAGGATTTCCAGCCACTCTTCCCCCAGTCTGTATCTCTGCACAGGGTTGTTGCCATCCAAATTCAGAATCAGGCAAGTCACCTTGTTGAACTTCATATGGCTGGTGATTGCCCAATCCTCTAATTTTTTGCCATCTCTCTGCAGGGCCTCTGTGCCTTCAAGGGAGTCAAAAGCTCCTCCCAGTTTTGTATCATCTGTGAACTTGCTCAGTATCCCTTCCAGTTCTGCGTGTAAGTAATTTATGAAGATGTGGGAGAGAACTGGGCTGAGGATGGAGCCCTGTGGAATCCCACTAGTGACCAAGTGGGTGACGAGGTCACCAGTCAGATTTCACCCTAGTCACTATAACCTTTTGCACCAGACCTGTGAGCCATTTGCTCACTCATCACACAATGTGCTTATCCAGCTGAGTGCTGGACAATTCATCCAGAGGGATACTAAGAGAGACAATGTTGAAAGCTTTGCTGAAACCCAAAATGACTATATCAAGTGGATTCCCTTGATCAACTACTTGGGTTCCTTGTCATAAAAGGAAACCAGGTTAGATAAGCAGGATTTTCATCTCACGAAGCGGTGCTGGCCGTCACCAGTGACTGCGTTGTCTTTCAGGTGTTTTTCAATATCTCCCAGAATAATCTTCTCCATAACTTTACCAGGCACTGAAGAGAGAGTGACAGACCTCCAGTTTCTGAGGTCCTTCTTTTTGCCCTTCTTGAAAAGCAAGACAATGTTCACCAGCTTCCAGTCAGATGAGACCTCTCCACATTTCCAAGACCGCTCAAAAATCATGAAGAAATGTTTTGACATGACATCAGCCAGCTCTTTGAGGATTCTTGGATGAATCCCATCAGGCCCCATAGATTTATTGGGACCCAGCTGAAGCAGCAGATCCTGCATAATTTCAGGGTTTTCTGAAAGTTGATCATATTTAATTATGTGTCTTCTGCTTAACGCTTTTTTCCAGTGAGCAAATTCAACAAAAATCAAATAGGAAAAGCATCAAAAATAATCAGTGTCAACACATTAACCACCAGCTAAGTGAATAGAAATTAGATGTTCTGAAGCATTCTGTCATGGTATTCAATGTATTAGTAATGGAAATTGCCCTAACATATTTTCATATTTTTCATAGTTGCTAATATCAGCCAATTACGAAATAGAAACTTATGCTTTTGTCAGTCACATTGATCTTTCAAATTTGTTTAAAACATGCAAGGAATTTAACCAGGATTTGTTGAGCTGGACGAAAAAGCTGACAATGAACATGTAATGTCATAAATGGCTTAACAGATCACATTTCTTATTTTAGTTTTGTATGGGAAATCATTGAACGGAATTCAAGCAATTTCACACTTGAAAGAAAATGTTTTTATTTACAACACTAAACTGAACAAAGTAATAAATACACCATCTCAGAGAAGCTCATAGTATAATCAGAAGTTATCAGATCATGATACAAGTAGTATAATCAGATCAGTAATATACTGAACTTGCTTAAGATTAATTTTTGCATACTTTTTCTTGCATTTTGAAAGAAGAGCAACATGCTGCCTGCATCTTTTATTTGTTAAATAGCTAACTATATTTTGAAAATTATGACCAGGTACAATCAATCATAACTCTTTCATTCAACTTATAACTTCAGTGGCAATGGATTCCATTAGAAAACAGAAAGATGAGTGTCTCTGAGTATCTTTTCATGATATGTTGGAAAACTTTCTGAAAAAAACTTTATAGGATAAATGAGGAAAGAAGACAATAAAAATGGGGAGTTTATATATAAAATAATTAATTTTCTATTATTGGAACCTATAAAAATTAGCAAACTCCAGGACCCGTTAATGAGATTTGTTGTTACTGAATGTAACAAAGGATTCTAAATAAAATCTTGTCATGGTTTTAAGCCCAGCTGAAAATTAAGCACCATGCAGCCGCTTGCTCAACCTCTCCTTTCTCTCCCCCCACCCCAGGGGAATGGGGAGTAAAACTTGTATAAGAGATACGAACAGTTTAATAATTGAAAATAAAGTAAAATATAGTAATTATGGTAAATGGTAAAAATACTGATAATAAAAAGGGTAAAACAAGTCATGCACAATGCAGTTGCTCACTGCCAGCTGACACATGCCAAATGCCCCTTTCCAATCCCAGATCGACTATGCTCCCAGATAACTCTCCCCAGTTTATATATTAGTCATGACTTTGTGTGGCATGGAATATCCCTTTGGCGAGTTTGGGTCACCTGTCCCAGTTATAGTACCTCCCAGTTTCCTTTGTGTACATCCTTGCTGGCAGAGAATGAAGCAAAATAAAGGATAAACACGATTTAGCAAAAACCCAATACACCAATGTGTTATCAACACCATTCTCATTCCAAATCCAAAGCACAGCACTGTAACAGCCACCGAGAAGAAATTAACTCTATCCCAGTTGAAACCAGGACAAATGTTGCCAGTTGTCTAACTTTAGAAGTAGTACTTCACATTGAAGGAACCCCCTGAAACAAGCTAAGCTTGGTATATCAAGTATCTGGGTTGTTCATGGCTTTTTTTTAATTAAACTGAATTTCCGATAAGCTATTTTAAAATACAGATTCTAAAATCAAGACTCAGGTCTTCAAAATTGCCCTTTTTGAAATGTGAATTGACCTAATTTCTGCAGTCCTCTTATCATCCATCATTAAAATTCCCCAGGAATCTGAAATTTTACTTGTGTTTGTACCTGCAGCATTTCAAGCCATGGTATAATGACACATGGGGCTGCAACAGCAAAACAACCTCAGAGTCCCATTCACCTATCTCCTAAAAGGATTAGTCACTTGTTTCTGCACAGTCTGTTGCACATTTTTATATAGAAGTATGATCAGTTCCTTGAGTTGATTTCTAGTGTGGCTTTAGTAATATGTTGACACAGCTGAGAAAATGGTATGTTGCTCTACAGATGTGAATGCCTGACCATGTTCTGTTGTTGAATTCTAAAAAATAATTGCTGATTTTTTTCAACCTGTAAAATCTGCGGGTCCATACATTTCATAGGCTTTATTCTGATTCAGCAGAAGTTCATGACTAAAGCTGGATAGATTGACTCTGTCACTCTGTATCCAAATGGCTATAGGGATGACTTGATTTTGTAATGGATTGTCTCCCCATGCCAAAAACTGGACATGTATTTTTCACAAAGCCTTATTCACACAAAATTTGTTATCAGGCTGTAGAACAAATATTGGACAGTCTTGTCCTCATCTTTTAGAGGATTACTGTAGCTACTAGACACTGTCATGTTCAGCCTTGGTCTCCTTCTCTGGTCAAATTAGTTTTCAGCCTTTTATTCAAAGTACAACAAGTTCAGTCAAAATCTATATCCTTTCCATAATAAATAACTTAAAGATGAAAAAACTTTCAGTAAAGTGAGACTGAACTGTGGTTTTTCAGTCCCACCAGAAGGTAGAATTATCAGTAGATCTACAGCACAGTAGATGTAGAAGTCTTCTATCTTCAAATTCATTGCTTAAAATTTATCTTTATTTAAAAAAAACTTTAAAGATAACTTAGCATAGTTATACAAAACAGACCTTGAATGCCCACTTAGAGAGTTTTCTTCAGTTTGAATCACAGTGTCACCAAAAATCATGTTACACTAAATCAGTATTAGAGAGACAAGATGTACACCTTTACCTGCACTGGCTCCCAGCACTGTAAACAGTTTTGAGGAAGCTCCTTTCTCCCTTGCAGTTTAGACATTTAATCAAGGTATTGACTTTGGGGTGTCTGCATTCATGACTGCAATGCTTTATTTTTAGATGTATGCAGAAAACACCAAGGATTTGAGCAAATATGTAGCTCAGTATCTTCTTAGGATACTTGGCAGTATCTAGTTATATATTACCTTAAAAATCTTACTATCTATAGAAATATCTGCTCTCTCTTTTAAAACGTTCTTCCTTTCATTCTGCTACTTCCCGTAAAAATGCTTGATTCTTCAAAATTTTGTAACAAATATCCTTAAAAAGAACAAAAGGAGAAAACACCCTTGCAACTATCCATTGCAGCTGATTTCTAATTCTCTACTTTTTCTTTACACTAGAAGCATTTTTGGAAACTAATTACATAGAAAAGTTATCTTCCATAAAGCTACCCAAGCTTTCCATAAGTATTTCTGTAAGCATTTTCTGCTAGCTATTAATTTGCAGATCTATTCCCGGTAGTGTAAATCCTGATTACTATAGCTTGCTTCTTAGAAGATATCATATATTGTTCTGTTAATATTGTCAAGAATCTCCCCACACTCAATTTCATGTAGGTCACTAAAATCTCACATTAAGAAGTAAAAATTAATAAAATTGTGCACCAACACATTTTATTTTCTGTCTTTAAACAATTTTTCATATTTGGAATCAGTTGTGCAAGCCCTGCTCTACAGCTAAGAGAAGTGAAACATTCTTGTCGCAGGTAAATCTCAAACTGAGCAATGAAAAATAGGGCTGCATTAGCCTGGGGGGGGAAAGTACTAGATAAAGAGAAAAAGATGGCAAGAAAATAATGACAAAATGGTAGCAGGAGTGAAGAAACAAGGTGCTGAAATTTGTAACAGCAGAGTGGAGAATTAAGGCATCATGCAGCAGAAATATAGGCATGGTAGTGTCAGGGTGCAGCAAGGACAGATTTCTTGTCAAAGGAAGGCCAACTGGGAGCCAAGGGTCTCAATGAGTCAGGCAGGAGCAGTGTCTTCACCACCAAAGGATGCAGTCCCACAGCGTTTGAGCAAAGATAACGTGTCTGGAGACAGGAACTTGTATCAGACACAGTCGACAGGCAAGTCCACAGTGGCAAGGCAGGTCTAAGATCAAGCTATGAGTCACATCAGCAAGCCAAAATTACAAAATCAGCAAGGTGCATGGACAGCCATAGGGACACACAGCCCACAGCTCAGAGAAAGAATAAGGGTAACAGTCTGAGTTAAATACACCACCCAAGAGAGGTAAAGAGATTCTAGAGGAGTTTTATCACAGTGTTCTCACACAGCTGTATCCACCACAGTCTGATCCCAGGTTGCATTGATAAGTCCCATCAAGATGACCTTGAGCCCAGCACAAACTTCTGGGAAGGGATGAAAGAGGTGATTAAGACAGTAGCTGAACTTAGAGCCTTGACAGCCAAACTTTCATGGTTTTGAAGGCAAATAATAGAAGGCAAGAGGAGGATAGTTTGTGATAAAGAGTGAAGGCACAGGAAGGTAATAGTAGGGTTAGTGTTATTCCAAAGATAGAGTAGTCAAACTGAGAAAGTAATAATAAAGGCTGAAATCCTTTAAGCTATAAAAGACAGGAAAAAAAGGCAATTTATTTTATTTTTATATGCTTTGGATCCTGTCTTATCTGCTTACATTACTGATGTGTGGTTAATTTTAGACACCTGTCAGACCTCCTTTACAAGTGGAGAAAAAATAAAAAAAAGAACTCCTATATATACTGAGGTTTACATATACACTTTGTGAGAAAAGCGGTGTAGTAGTTTTGAGATGTGTAAGTAGGTACAAATTAGGTACAAGAAAGATAATGCTGATAATCTTGCACAGACAAGAAGTTAAGAGTAACATGAAAGGAGTTCAGGAACATAGTGGGTATAACACATCACTATTTCTGTTACAAACTGAAGTTGCAAATAAGTAGAGAATTAGAGAAGTTTATATACCTAAGTGCCTACGTAGCCTATTCATATTCAGTTCAAGTGTTCAGGCTTTCTACAAAGAAAATGAGTTTCACGAAAGAGGCCAGCTTAATCTGGAGATGTAAATCAGGTCTGTACACGGGGCTATAGTTCAGAAACTCATGACTTGTTAACCCCATACTCAAATTGGTAGTTCATATGTTATACAAATACATTAATATTTTTTTCATTTGTACAGTTAATTAATTAATGACATTACTTAAACTGAGTTCTTTTTCCTTCTTATCTTCTTCTTATCTTCTCTTTCTCTTTCTCTCTTTTCTTCTTATCCTTTTTTTTTTTTCTTATGTTTCTCTTAATTACCCAGTTTCCCTGGATTTCTACTTCTCAAAGACAGCAAAGGGACAGCAGTTTACTGTCTTTCTTTTCCTCTGCATCAGGAAGAAATTCTTATGATGAGTGAATATTGGAGGTTAGCAAAATTCAGGTACTCATTTAAAGAATTACTTTCTACTCTATTTTTCCTTGCCTTCTGCCAATCAATCATGAACTGCTGCTCCCTCATTGCTTTTAAAATGTACATAGATATCGATTTTAAAATTAAATGGGGACCTAAGTCTCTTACTGAGTTTATTTACAATTTAAGGAACTGTTCAACATGAATAAGTGTATTAGAAGCAGACCTTAGAGAATTAGAGGTTTCTTTTTTATTTCTTGATCAATTATGATTAAGAAATTAAATGTAACTTGTGTTACATGTGTTACTTTCTCATTGTATTTTGTCAACAAATAACCTAGTTTGTAGAAAGAAAACTAGCAAGAGCTTTCAAATGACGTTAGTGTGATTATATACTGTACAATTTGCATTCTTTACTGTTAGCTTGCTTTGTTATTGACTAGACAACACTTTTAGACTAGCCTGTGAATCCAATTCATCCCACTAATGCTGCCTTTAAAGCTGTGAATGTAGCACATGCATAACAATGAAAGGCGCTGTAGGATAGCCAAGGATGTGGGTTTCTTATAAACATGCTATGGGGAAGTTTCACTTTGGTTGCTTTTAGAAGGTTGCCTACATTTCAGTTCTAGCAGAGGTCAGAATCCAGTGGTCTTGTCTAAATTCTAGTCAGGTGAGTTACCATCTTAGTAATAAACAAAGGTGATTTAAACCAAATTGCACCAAAGAACATTTTTAGCAAAGGCAATCATAATACCTGGTGTTGAGTTTTACCTCTTCAAAACTTGAAACAAAAGTTAATTATGTTTGTTAATATATAATTTATATTATAAATATCAATAGCATAATACAAAACATCTCCAACCATTCCCTTCAGCTAATCCTGGGCAGAAACTTTACTGTGGTTTTTAGAGACATGTGTTTTCCAGCCTCTGTATTACCTGTTCTGACACAAAACTTGAGCTACTGAGTTTTCTGGAAAAAAAAAACCTTCCTCAGTATCTCTTCATGCAGTTTGTGAAGCCTGTTTTACCCCCAACCTCAGCTGTTAAGAATCAGTTTATACTATTCCACCAGAATGGTGGAATGGAGTTTAACAAAATTCAGATAGTGATTTAAATAATTAATTTCTACTTTATTTTCCCTTGCCTGTTGCTAATCAATCTATAATGGAGACCAGACATACTAACTTTCAGAAGCTACATTAAAAACTTCAGTTACAGTAAAAAAAATGCAAAATGCAAAAAAAAAGATGCAGCTGAATAGTCACATTCTGATATGGAAACGAGTTCTTAGCCTTAACTAAATGCATTAACTTCAGCACTCGTAAATGATCCAAACTTGCTGGGTAGTTAATAAGATATGGAAGCACAAATGAGTTGTATTAGGATAACATTAAATATATGTGTGTGCATATATATGTATGTTCTTTTGAACTAAAATTGTTAGTTATTTGGCTATGTCGTGTATCTTCTTTTTCATTAAATCTTTTCCTTTCAGCTTAAAAACAAAGAAAATCCTGCATAATTTCTTTAATACCAGAGAGCTAATGAAGCATTACTAAGAATTTTAATGAAAGCTTTCAAGAAAAGAAATAAATGTAGATTACTTCCATATATTTGAGGGAAAATAAGTTAATTCCAACAATAGCTTGAATTTAAGATTTGAAAAATCACTTTTTTCAGCATTTTTTAATCCTTTAAAATTGCTTTTAATCTTTTCTCTGTTTACTAGTGAGTCAGAAACTACATTCTGAGTTAAAACGATGTGATCTAAAAGCCACCTGAAAAAGTGTCAGCTTTATTAGCATTTTGATATTTTCTTGTTTTAAAGAAACACTCACATGGAAAATTTACATTATTTAATCTTTGTGACAAGAGAAGAGGTAAAACTTTGTGTACTTGTACATGTGCAGTAATTTCTGGAAGAGTGATAAGACAAAAACTGAATGCAGAAATTACAAAAAATGGAGACCTTTTTCCCCTCTCCATCTATTCTAAACAAACTTAAATCAACCCTGTGCTGTTCAGCCTTCTGGAAAAGTTACTTGGGAGAAAGGACAGACCTCCACCTAGCTGCAATCTCCTTTTAGGTAGTTGCAGAGAGAGATAAGGTCTCCCCTGAGCCTCCTTTTCTCCAGAATAAATAACTCCAGGTCCCTCAGCTGCTACTCATTAGATTTGTGCTCTAGACTCTTCACCTGCCCCATTGTCCTTTTCTGGACATGCTCCAGCACATTAATTCTTTTTTGGATTTCCACTCCAAAATCCTCATTGTTTCCTGGTTTCCATTAAAAACAACAAGAGAAATAACAGCATACCTTTGCAAATTATTCTGTTATACTATTTAATACCTGTATTTATCCCAGCCATCAAAAAAGAGATTTTTTTAGTGACAAAACATGTAATTATCTCTGCAAGAAATTAATACTAAAAAATAAGAACAGCTTCACAAAATACTTTTTGAGCTATTCAAGGCTTATGATATTAAAAATCAATACACAGCAGTTTCATTCTTGTAATTAAATTCACTAGCAAAAATAATGTGATAGCCATTTTTTCTAAGCTGAATTCTGTAGAGCTTTTTATAAAATCCTGTTTTCAGGTGTGATTGTTGTGATCACAAATTTTGAAATGCAACAAATTGTCAATTTCAAATTGACAGTTTCAATTTCAGCCTGCTAAAAATTAAAATGCTGTTTATCTTACTGGTATCTTCTATTTGGTTCTGTCAGTAAGGTACAGTTCTAATAAATTCTTACTTGTGAGACTGAAAAGTCTCTCAGGAATCCTTCAGGAATAAACTGATTCTGAAGTGAGAAGGCACACTCATACATTTATGTTACAAATCAACTGCAATTTTGAAATATATCATTAGACTCTCATGGAAAACTTCAGATTCTCTCCTTCAACAAGCGAAGGCTGCAGAAGCTGTAGAATTGCTCCATATGTTTTAGACATGTAGGCATAAACAAAAATCAGAAATACACACAGTTTTAGTATAAGAATTAAGCAAAATAATAAAATGTGGATTTATAGATATTCAAATTAATAAAAATATTTGCAATTTTAATTAGTGTGCAAGAGGTCAAAAATTGTGTCCTCTGTGTGTAATACATCTTATTTTATCAAAGCATTACTTTCATCATGGCTGTGTATGAACATGCATACTATATGTTCTGTCTGAACTGTGTGTAGTGCAGTACAGCTGATATTAAATATACTGATACAGGTTTTACTTCAAAATGTGTGGCTGTAAACTTCATGAATCCAATAAAAAAAAAAAAAGGAACGTTTTGAGGCATGTGGAGTTACTTTGCCAACTGTTAATTGTATTGTGTCTAACACAATTTTCATTATTTCATTGGAGACCGCACAACATTTTTAAATCTGGAAGGTCAAATTAATTCAACAGAACAACACCCAAGGTAAGATTTCTTCTCATTATTAGAGAAAGAAATCAAAGTTTGTCAAGTCCACAGACACCAGAATAGCTAGAATGTCTAATCTGGAACTGGTTTTACTGAATTCTGGATCATGTCCTTAGAGCTGAAAAGAAGTTTTGAAGTTTTGTGAAGTATTATGGAAAACCAATTATGAGACGTGCATTTCCCCATGCTTGGTCTCTATCACCCTCTTCATGATAAAGGATAAATGTTACCATGGCTAGCTAAAAACAACCACAGTGGTGTGAAGACTTAAAGAAGCACAATGAACTGTCTCAAACGCTATCAGAGAAGGAAGTTCCCACAAGATAAGCCACCACAACAGGAATTTAAGCACAGATGGTAGAGAGGAAGCTGTTAACCAGATCTAAATGGAGCTGAGGGTTTGGAATTAGCATACCAGACAAAATTCCTCTATTCAGAATGTGGGAAAAACACAGACAGCAGCAACAGGAAAATGCCAGGCCTGGTGAGGCAGAGCTCAATAACTTACTTGGACAAAAATTCCCACCATGGCTGTGGGAATTTGTCTCACTTAAACTGTGAGAAAGGAAGCAGCTGCTTACACACGTCATCCCAAGTTCTGGGAACAGTGTGTACACCTCTGGATACCTGGGACTTGGACTATGTAAAAGTGGTACCTTCAAAAGAACACTTTAGGATCCCCACCACTGAGCAGACCAGGATTCTGCCACAGGATTCCATATGGTGGTGATACCTTCACTTGATCTCTCTCTCTCTCACTCTCTTTCTCTCCCCCCACACCCCTCCAATCTTTGTCTCTACCTCACATTTACTGTTAAATAAAATCTGTACTATTGACTTTGGCATATGCACCTTAATACAGGCAGAGATATCTCTTAATAATTGGATCCTAACAACTGGTCACAGGAATTGCTGTCCAGCAAGTAAGGTTGGTGTAGGCAGAGGTTTTGTAGAGTTGGACACTGTATATAAGTACTTTGATCAGGGATGACTTTCAAGTGTGAAGGAACAGAGAAAGTGGGAGAGGAAGGTAATGAACTCTACAAGCATACGTATGTCATACTTTAAACTAGTATCTGGGTATGGTCTCAAAATGTATAAGATAAAGTATATTTTCTGGTTTATATTTTATAATTAATAATAATATTTATATTATATCCTCTTGAGGCTGCAAGACAGGATAGGATAACTGCTATAGAATTACTTACAAAAAGATAAGAGGTTTAGCTTACATTTTAAACAAATATAAAATGAAATGTCTGCAATATATTGAAGAACTATGGGGGTAGATTTTAAGTGGCTTGGATTCCATATCACATCATGCATTTCCACAGCCAGACAGTCTCCCTTTGTCTGTTTGGACCCTAGTGTCCTTCCGTAACTAAATTTTTTGTCAGTGAAGACAAACTCATATGGAAACTCCATGTAGCATAGCTGCATTTCATCTAGTTGTCATGTTTCTGCTTCAGAGAATGTTTCTTCATCCTGTGGTATATGATTCCTTGATAGCTTTTGAACAGCTGTCAAGTAAAAATTTATTCCTAGATATTTCCTTCGCTTTCCAAATCAACTGTTGATTCCCACCTAGTGGGAGAAGAATGTGAAAAATCTCATACTCTCAGTTATGTAGAATCAACAAAGTCATCCACTCAGCTGGTCTACTGGTACCCATGGTCAGCAATTGGAACCCAGACTTGATTGGCAGCACATGTCAAATCACAGGGCAGAATCAAATTAGGTAATGAAAGAATGGTAGTAAACATACACATCAGTAAAGAAAAATTCAGCAGTAAGCACTGGGATTCTGCCTAACTTGAGCAGAAACTTTTGAAGTTTAAATGCATGCAAAAAAATAATAATAATAACAATAAAAAAAAAATGATAATAGCTAAATGAAACGACAATAAAGTGAATGGGAGTGAATAAGAAATGACAGCAGAAAACAGTAAATCATAGTATCAGCTAGCTGGCAGACTTAAAAGAGTTGAAGGCAGTGATTACCAAATAGTTAAAAAAGAAATGTCCTAAAAGGGAAATAAATTCAAACTATGACTCTAAAATCTTACTTATTTCTCAAAGAAGAAACTAAGTATTCACAAGGAAGTTTTAAATGCATGCCTGAACAAGATAAGTACAATTCTTGGAAGGTTAACAGATGGTAGGGCCCGGGAAGATGAGGAAAAATGAATTGAGTGATTCTTACTGTCCTGTACTCTCTAGGTTGTTATTCATAGAGAAAAGAATGCTAACACAAGCTTTGTGAAAAATAATTTTTATCCTCTCTTTGTTGAAAATCAGATTATTAAAGATATATATCAGAAGCAATCAAAGCAAAGAGCAAACAAACTGCACTTTACATGAAGTTCATAGTTCGGTATTTATTTTCTTCACAAAATCACGACTTGTATGCCTGAATTTTTATTAGGAATAAGAAAGAATCAAATATTTAAGAATATATGTAATATCTATTAAATAGCTGTTACTCTTTATCTAAAAGCTGTAAACACTGTGAATAGCTTGTAAAAGCAGTTTTGCACAACATGATCAGAATAGAAAACAGTCATGCCTGAACTCTTATAGGCAGTGAATGTGCATACATATATATCTATAAGAACATATGAGTATACATATATTTTCACTGAAAAAAAAATCTGGGTATCATTCTGGTAATTTTAAACAGACTGTAATATAAAGTCAATATATAAATATGGCTTAATTGCAAGTCTCACTATATAGTATGCAACTTTCTGGATATATGGAAAGAGAGATAATATAGAGGAAATTAGTTTAATTAGGCTCTAATAATAACTTTGTTAACTTAGTAAATATTCCCTGATAGCAGATCCCAATTACTTGTTTAACCAATGCAATCAGTTAAGGCTCATATCCATGGAGACATCTTATGTACTGGCACACACCTCAAACCTGCATGGAACATGCCTGCATTTAATCTAATTCTCATATTTCTTCTTCAAAAATTATGACTACATTGATAGCTTCTGAGCAGCTGTCACATAGAGCTTTATTAGAAATTTGGTTTTTCTGCCAAATCATCTAGTTTTTTTCTCCTCTATGTCTTCTGTCAGTCCTTTGCTCTGCCACAGCTGGGCCCAGCTGCTACTGAAAAGTCAAAATTTTCTAACCATACATGAGGGAGGAAGCAAAAGAGAGTATCCTAATCCCAGTATTAGAGTTTTGGGGGTTTTCCCTGTATTTTCTGTAATGAAGGTCTTCCAAAGTTAATTTATTTTAAATCATAAATGATTTAAAAATGAAATGAGTACTTCTGTTAGACATCTGCCAGCTGATGATAACAGTGGGAAGCTTTTAGCTTCCTCTGTTTCTTTCTCATTAACACTGGTCAAAAATACAGTTATGAATTAATAGGAGAGATACATCATGAATGAATGAAGTAAATTATGTAAATAATATTTTGTTGATGAACATACAAACTGGATCCAATAAACTATGAACAGAATACTGTGCCACAAACACATCATATGCATTAAATTAAATTATATACTGGAACAAGATAGTTTTCTTGATATATCACACTTTAAGTATTTAAGCCTGGATTACAGATCCTTTACCTCTGTAACTGGTTCTTTAACAACTCTGATAGTTGCCAAGAACCTACCCTTCTTGGCAACCTACATCTCTCCTGAGCTGTAGAAAAAGAGCAACATTTTGTCCCATAACTTATGCTGTAAGTTGCTCTTTGCTGACCTATTACTATGGGTTTAATTTATCATAACAGATAAAGACTGGAAGTTAGCCATAAGGAATTTTGCTTGCTTATGTCTAAAGTCAAGCCAAGACTTCCCACTGTGCATTTAATTAATATTTTAATGGATGTTTTAGTGCAGTGGAAATTCATCAAAGTAGGACCTAAAGTTGTTGTCAATAAAAGCATGTATATGTAACCATAGCACTAGAGTGAGACTCTCCCTTCAACTTGTGCAGTATATTCTAGCAATTTAGTATAATTTTATAATTAAAAATAAAGCAATCCATAAAAAGTAATTCAAAGTGGAGAGATGAAAACAGAATAGGCAAGAAATATTCCTACCACATACCATAAAAGCCCTTTGCCTTTTCCAGACATTAATGACTTCCTCTCACTAATCACCAATAATAAGTCAAACAAGGACAACCACGCCTCCAGTATATATCATTCAGTTCAAACACTCCCTTTGATTTACACTTCACAAACTATCTCAGGAGATTTTTTTTGATTAATTGTTCTTACATCCTTAGTTAATTTAAAATGTATATACTTCGTAGCTTGTGATGCAAACCCTAAATTTAACAACCCATTCCCATACTTGCCCACCCTCAAGGGTTCAAATACAGTTTAAGCTGCTAGAATTAATGGAGAAAAGTAATGCTGTCAAAGAAGAAATACGGCACTATAGTAAAAATTTGGCTGTGCTCATTCTGTCATTCTTTTCTCTCTTTTTCATAACCATAAAACAGAATAAGACATTATAGTGCAAAAGATTGTTTATGGAACATAGATTTTTACACATAAACTGCCTAGTGTCAGGAAACTCAGAAATTAAATTCCTTTTCTGATTTGTTTCATGTTCTGCCTTTTCCTTCATCCTTTCCTCCCAAATATGATTTTACCCTTTGGTGAATTTAATGATATAATAGAATTGATCTACTCTTGCTTATATGTAACAATTCACCATATGTTTCATTATTAAGTTATGTTTTTTATTAAGTGATATAAATCCTGTTTATCCCTTAGATTATGATCCAGCAAACATAGAAACAGTCATTTGGATTAGTATTATTAGTACTGGTTTCTGCAAAGAATATTATACATAATTTTTTTTGAAAGACAGTAAAAGATGATGTAATGTTCAAAAAGTATGTACAAAAATCAGCATGTATTTACTGTATGGTTTCCAGGTATTAGTAGGAAAGCAAGAGAGAGCTTGGGAAGTAATATTTTCCTTAAAAAAATCATGTAGACTTTCACATAAAATTATGAAGAAAACTGTACAGTAATTATGAAGATATGGAAGAATAGATACATGCTGTCCTATGGAATTGATGTCATCACAAAGTATATGAGAACACAGAATGATTATAGCATGTATGATGAATTACAGAATACAAACGCTACATTGTAGTCTAAATATTTAAAATATTCGTTTTTCCAGTGATTTGCTCATTTAGATTACTGGCAACACAATTTTTTGCTTTGCAAGCAAATATAAAAGGTGAAATGGTAAAAATATTTGAAAATAAAAGATCAAAGGTGAAGAAAAATAATGGTTAAATACTCCTTTCAGTTTTTTGTTTTGCAATGCTGCAGAATTTACCAAATCTCCCTGGTGTTTCAATTCACAGTGCCTTTCCCCTGAAATGCCACTGAAATTCCCCTGAAATGTGGTATTTACTATAAAAGTTTGCTAGTGCAAAGTACAAAATATTCTTTAGTTAAAGACAAGTTATTGGTACTGTGACTGTAAATGTATTTGACTACAAGATGTATGAACAGGCACTCAGCTGATTGAATGAGTCTTCCAGTCTTAATAAATTTATGAGCTTTCTTTTCACAGCTTATTTTCCATCAGGACCCTTTTCACAGGGCTGCTGCCTAATCAGCCTGATTCCAGTCTGTGATGTAAGACTGCATATGTGTCTTTGTTGAAGTTCATTGGGATCTTGTTGCTCCCTTTCTCCAGGCTTTTGAGGTACCTGTGGATGTCAGCCCTCTTTAAGTGATCCAGATGTTTGTGCCAACTTGTTCTTACTCCCTGGGGGGAGGGTGCTTTCCAGCCTGTTGTCCATAGCGTTGCTGAAGACCATAAATTTTTTGTTTCTTTTGATTTTATTGTTGGTTTTGGCACAGGGCAAACAGTTGAAAGAGAAACACTACAGAAAAAAAGTGAATTTTTAGAGCAGACTATTCAAGAATATATTACATACGTAGACAATTTCTAAACCTATGTACTCTTGTAAGGTTTTAAAGATGC
Organism: Corvus hawaiiensis; assembly: GCF_020740725.1. Lineage (NCBI taxonomy): Eukaryota > Metazoa > Chordata > Aves > Passeriformes > Corvidae > Corvus > Corvus hawaiiensis. Next base: position 22,586,306 of record NC_063215.1, on the reverse strand, counting down.
TTCTCTACTTTTCTAATGATTCACAATATTCTATTCATTGCCTATTGTTATAAGATCAGGAAATGAAGAATCCAAAACAACAGAATAGCATAAAAAATGTTGGGTTCAAGTCTTTTCTTTAAGAGAAAGAGGGGGAAAATTGCCAAAACTATTAGAAAGGTAAAAGAATTGGACAGAATGTGAAAGAATTATATCTGGTTTATTTATTAACAATTAGATATTTTATTTGCAATTTTTTTGGCTGAACAATACAACATTTTTTATTTGAGGAGACCTATATTTTGCCTAACAGTGTGGTTAATGTCACATACAAAAAGAAATACAGGTTTGGGTGTTTTCTGTGTGTGTCTGTAATCCTGCAACTTCATTTTCTCTGTGTTTCCAGTTTCTTTTATGTCTCTAAGTTGCTACTGTACAGAAAAGTTTGTGGCCTATAATTGCAAGTAATCAGAAGGAAAAAATTAATTTACCTGTACCACTTCTGTTTTCTTTTGGGACAGCAATGGAAACTGCCACCATTCTGTTAGCATCTCAAAGGAAATATCAGCATTTGAAATAGTCTGTAGCAGTTCCGGACAATAGAATAATAAATTTCAGCAAATGCTCGACTATACAGTTGACAAATAGAAAACTGTACCAACAAGACTTAAAACATCACATTCAAGCTGTAGACCCTTTGTCAAGCTGTGTGTTAACTCAGCATGAGTGGCACTGTGAAGACATACCAGAAAAGCTGTCACTAGAAGCTAAAAGAACTTTAGGCTTCAGTGCTTGCTTCTCACAAGGATATATGTAAAAGTTTGCTGTCAGCTCCTACTTCAAATTAAATAAGGAATAAGATTCAGGCTTGTCTCCCACTGTTCCGCTTAAACCACTAAATATCTGCAAGCATGAGTGCATCTTATAAGTGTAGTCAGAAGCCATGGGAATTTAAGGAGATTTTTCAAGAGCTGTTCTCATAAAAGCAGCCAAGCAATGACTGACTGACTGTCAATATCTGTATTTAAACTTATTAAGTATAAGCCACCTCTTCAACAATTGCATTTATAATAACCTTCATGTAGCTTTAATGAAGTGTTTTGGAGACCTGGTCACGCAGAATTTGCAAGCAATATTTGTCTCTTTCCCTTGGATTTCCACTATCTTTTTTTTTTTCTATATGGAAACTTACCTGATTCTGTAGAAAACCAATTAATAGGAGTATATTTTGTTTTTTTAACCAATATTCACAGTATAGTTTTTATGTCTTTCTTCATATTGTTTCAAATATACTTAAGATATTTATAAACTAAATTCTCTGTAGAAATAATGTTATGAGCAGAGTATGACTTGAATTTGTTAAAATGAAATATACTTACTTCATTTGATGGCCCCTTAAATACATCCATAAATTTTAGTATGATGGTAATTAACTTACAAGATATAGCCGATATTCCATGAGAATTTTAGTATAAAAATTATATTCTCTGCTTTCCCATATTTCTTAGGTAACAGAAATGGGACCTAGCCTATAGCACTGGTAGTACCAATGCCATTTCTGTTTTCTGAATCTTAAAAAGAAAAAAAAAAATTGCAGATTAAATTGCATACAGTTTATATTTTCTTTTCAAGAGTTTAATATTTAGTAATTCTCACTAAACCAAAATCACCTTTGAAGTTAATGCATGTTTTGCAGTGAGAAGACTATGGAATCCAACTTCAAAAGATGTGCCCGAAAGTTTCATATCAAAATACTGATGATATTGAATAATCCTTTTGCTACTGATAAAGTATTCCATGTTGATGTACTCTGTTCTTTCTTATGGAATTCTATCTGAGCACCAGGATATGAAAAAATCCAATTGTTTGCAATAGTTTGTAATAATCATTACATTACATACTTATGAAACTGTGAATTTACCCTTAAAAAGGTTTTGCTGCAACAATGCTACCAATCCTTTGGAAGTTCCAGACACTACTTATACACACTTAATGGAGAGTTATTTCAGCTTTATATTACTACATCAGGATAATGCCACCTTACTCTACACTTACATTACTGCTTTGAAGGTGTTGAGCCGGTCATACAAAGTCACAATACTGACTAAAGTACAATGTGCTTTTTTGTTGTTGTTGGGTTTTTTTGGGTATATTTTTTGTGTGTGTGGAGCTGAGCTTCAGTGATCTGAAGAGGTGGGAGGGTTGTCTTTGAGAAACTCCTCAGTCACTGCAGGGACAATCAGAGACCTACATGCAGCACAAAGAATCAATTCTGCCTGAAGAGAGTTATTTCTTTTTTTTTTAATCCACAAAAATGCCCATGCAGTGACGCTTGCCCCAGCTGATACAATCTAAATAAACATGACAAGACATGGCAAATGTTATTTCTGCAATATAACTTCAGATATCACTTCTAAGAAAAAAAATTACAGTAAAAGTTGTTGTTGATTTTCCATCTGCAGACACTATTTGTCAAGGTTAATATTTAGTACTAAGTGCTCATGCTGCTCTATTAAAAGTCTTTGCTGAATCATTAGCTCTGCCTTTTTGGAATTATTTTTTAAATTACAAAATGTTTATTGCCAACATAATGAAGATGTTTGTTTGCATGTGGGCATGTGCCCAACAAAGATTTCAGGTGTGTAAGAGAAAGAAAATTACATAATGATTATAATTTCATCAGATATCTTTTCCACCCTAAATCCTTTTAAATTAATTAAAAAAAAAAATCTGAAATGCACAGCAAAGAGAGATAAATATCAGTGGGATCTTGGTACAATAGTGACATGTTCCAGGAGCTGAGCAGGTGTTAGTCTACAGAATAAAGCAGAAGATGATAGTTACTTTCAAAGCATTAATATTCCGTGGAAATGTAGCTATTTGCCTGTTACGGGCTGTTTAATATCAGTAAATTTAGTAGAAGGAGTATAACTTGAGAAGATTCTAGACTAATGTTTTTAAAGGAAATTTGTCCTAAATACATTTTTCTCACTATACTGTCTGATCTTTGAATATGGTAGGTACATTAAATGTATCGTTTATTACTAGCAAAAAATAAATATACAAGAAGAAAAGTAAATAGTAAAAAATCTGCCTTAGTAGCAATGTATGATGGGTAAGCTTAAAGGCTGGAAGGGTCAATTTGATATTGACAACTGTATAAGCGTTCTCAGCTTACATAATAGTACAGACCTCTGAGATCCTAAATAATATTTATAATTCATAATATTTCACGGCAAACAGGATCTAGCATGTCAAGAGGGCAGGCACAGCACTTTTTAACCAACTAAGCATACAGCTCAATTTCCGTTTACTTAAAGATCATGAATTTTACTGGTACAGAACATGGTTAAGGGACACTAACAAACAAAAGCCAAAGCATGCAAGTTCTCCTGGTTACTATTGATACCTACATAGTCCAAAGCCCAAATGAAATCCTCTTAAACATTTCTGCAGTAAGCATCCAGAATGCAGGCAGAGCTGCATACACATACAATTAAATACACTACTCACTTTTTTTATCCAAGTACAATTTCTGATTACAGCTACCAAAAATGCAATCCCAGGAAGGTAAGGTCAGTGCAATGTTCTAATTGAAATCAGCCTGGTAGATGAGATTCCAGCAGTGAAATGTGACACATGTAACACCAGGCCAATTTCAAAGTGTGGCTATATTTGTTCTGATGGTGAAGAAAAACAAAATAAAACAGTATATAGCCCATCTTCATATGATTGCTGCCCTAGGGAGCTAAAAATATAGAGTGTGACGTGTATAAGCGGTTTTCCTTATGTATTCCTAAAAGTGTCATTGATGGAAAGACATCTGACAACCTTTATTTCCAACATTATACCCAAATTTCTCTTCTCTGAGAAACAGAGCTCAGCTGGTATATTACTTTGTCAATCACAGATGCCAATAATAATGAACAGTGAAATGTCAATTCAGTTGTAGCTCATGGTATCAGACACTGCATGTCCAATAGCAGCAAGACTGGTCTCACTGTCAGGGGAAAGTGAGAAGAGAGGAAAGAACAGCCTTGTCACTCTCAGATCCAGCCAGATCCCTGGCTCTGGAGCAAGGAGGACAGAACAGTGATGCTATCATGGGTCAGCCACAGATCAGTGATTTCCAGGCAAGTCGACAGAGAGGAGACAGGTCCAAAATAAAGCCAGGAATCCAAGTTGATGTATCAGGATGAGGACCAACGAGGTATATGCCCAAGAGCAGGCATGACAGACCAACAGTGCCTGAGCTTAAGCACGGCTCTTGGGAGAAAGAGGGGCTGACAAAGCTTCTCACACCTCTGTCTGCAGCACTCAGATTACATGTTGCATGGCCGCACTGTGTCAGAGTAGGCCGTGAGCACAGGCAGCTCAGACTCTCAGAGGGTTTTGAAAACCTGGGGTCCCCTAGCAGTGCAACAGGTGTTAATCTGAGAGTTCCCTGTGTCACGGAGGCTGGAAGTGCTGGATGGTGAGGTGCCATGACCTTCCGAAAGCGTCTCCAAGGTGAAGCCACTCAGCAGGACCACCACACGCTCACACACGCATACATGCACACACACGGATAGCTCCAGAAAATGGGTCGACGGCAAACAGACGGGAAGGGTCTTCTTTGTATGGGGTTCCACAGGAGGAGTTTAATGCAGCCACACACGTGAAGGGGTCCAGGGACAAAGATTGCGGGGGGGTCCAGGTTTAAATACAGGAGCAGATGGAGCATCAGGGACCAATGATCTGAGGGCACGGGGGCGGTACACAGGTGGGGCTAGGGAATGGGAGCCAATGGGAAACTCTGGGGGAGTGGCGATGGGGCAAGGGCCAATGGGGGGAACCTGGAGTGGAGAACCTTCTAGGGCATGGGGCATGTAAGGTAACAAGGGGCAGGGAGGCCAACGGGCCAACCGGGGAAGCAGAACTGTGGTACGTTAACATAATAGAACAAAGCATCCTGGGAGGAAGCCTTTTTGTCTCCCTAACTTGGGGAGGATCTTTGGTACTAGGGACTGTCCTACCAATGGACACTCTTTGTCCCTTCATCCATAGGCCCACCAGCCTCCACATCCCTGGAGTTATGTGGTGGTCCATTCCCACTCCCCTGCCTTTTTCAGGCCACACTGTGATCTGAGAAATGCTTGTTAGGCCTTGGCCCTGATGAACAGCTCCTGATGAGCAGCACCTGATGAGCAGCACCTGATGAGCAGTTTCTGATAAGCTCAAACACTGTCCGCTCCAAGGAACTTCTCCTACCTAATGAGCTCCTGCTTTTTAAATTTATATGAACAGCCTTTGAAAATATGTTTTTGACCAAAGGTCATACCATTGTTGATGTCACACCTTAATAGAAAGTTGACAATCCAAAATGTGGCAAGGATGAAACATTGCTATAACTAAAGCCCACTCTCTTGCAGCCCTATAAACAGGGGTCCAAAACAAGACCATTTGAGCTCTCCTGGACCACAGCAGGCTGTGACCAGCAACCTCCCTCTGAGGGGGATGCCTCTCAGAGCCAGTGCATTCTCAAGTTTGCCATACTCTGAGGATCGCCAAATGACAATGAATCCTGGGCCAATACCCCCACTTCTCGAGGCTCAATCCTTTGGCTTTGATGCAAAGGCATCTGAAGTGAGTATTTCATTATTTTTAGGGGAATTTTTCACAGGTACCTTGCACTGAATCTTTATGTCTGTGTGCATATGCTATATAAAATATGGGAGAAATGCTGCTCTCCTGGATGTTTAAGTACATTAGGTATCTGAGTAAGATAGGCCTGTAAATAAGTTACTGTTGTGATATAGTAAATCCTAGTAAATTTAGCACTTTGCTAAAGTGCTAAGTTCAATTTAAGTTAAAAGTTAAGTTTAAGTAGTGATAAGTTTCAGTGTTGTTAAGCCTTTAGGCTGTATTTGTTTTTAATTTTGCCCTTTCTATCCTTTTGTCACATGCACACACACTCAAAGAGATAGTTCTCAGTTCGTTTTAGTTTGGTTTGATTGACTGGATTTTTGATCTTTTTCTTGGTGTGCCTTAACCGTATAGTACGTAGTAGAGTGAACCTTGCCAACAAACTTTCACATGCTGCTGCTTTTATGTTAAATCTGTCTTTACTGATACCTTTCCCACTGATTCTTTAAGCGGTCCCAAACACTCATTTTTAACAGATTACAATGTGACTACTTCTTGCAGTAGCATGTCAGTTTGTGCAAGCTCTCTTGGGTCTTATCTGTTTCAGCATGCTTCGTATCCAAAATCCGGAATTTTCATTTTAGTCCTTTTCCTAATATCATTTTGTTTGGAGCAGCCTGTATGGTTTCATTCTCCCAAGCGTATCTAGTAAGGCTCAGAAATGAATGCTTATAGGACTGCTACAGTATTCACTAAAAAACCCCCAATGAATATTCATTGCACTTTGCTTACATATAAGAATTGGACAAAATAAAGAGTCTACAACTGGAAAGGCAGACTTTGGGCTTGAAAACTCTAAATTATCAGGAAGAGTGAAAGACACTGTTTTCTTCATTTTGATTGGTACTAATACGTGAGAAAAAATATCCAACCATTAACTAGTAATTTGAAATATGAAGAAGTATCCGTACAAAGCTGTGTTTATTAATACCCAAAGAAAAAAACTGAAACAATAAAATTTTCAATTTTACATAGAAGACTTTCTGTGTAACTCCATATGACACAACATCAGTCAGAATTAGTAAAATTTTAAAGAAAATAATGCCAATAAATATCACATTCCGCTATCACATTGTCCAAAGAAGTAATAGAATTTGTCATTTTTCAGTTCTGGAACTTCATCTTTCTTTTTACGAGACTTCATCCAAGCTAGTGAGGCATTTAGGTTTTAGTTTTTGTCCTGAGTCATGACCTTTCATGCACTACCACAGCTACCAATCATTTCCTTGTATATACCCCTTATAGACAATATCCTGAATCTCTATAGAGTCTATCAAAATAAAATGAAAGTGATACACGTCACGCAGGATTCACTCCATCTTCCCCTGGAAAGATAATGGCCCTCTGTGCACGTGGTATTTAAAGTAATGAACAAAACCACAGTGAAGTACAAATTCTGAAATAAGAAACCAGGGTATGTACATCTACTGCCTTTATAAAGTGAAGGACAGAATTTTAGCTTGGGCACATTTATAGATTATATTTTATTGAATTTTAATTTATATACTCCATATATTTGTAGGATGTTTAAGCTGTAGGGAAACTAGACAAGTCAAACTGGAAATCTGACATCCACTATTTCTCACTTAAAGGTTTCTCTAATAATTGCACATTGCCAAAAAACTGTTACTGGGATTACCTAAAGGGAGAGTCTCTATCGTGTTAGAGGAGAGAGCAGTTCTCAGAGAGAGTTTCAGTAAGATCTTAGTACTGAGTTCAGCTGTCTGTGTCTGCTTAGTTGTGTTTGAATTTATCAACCACCACCTTTTTTATTCACAAAGTATCCAGCTGAAGTCAAGTCTGAAAGAAGGAGATTTTTCTACAGAGTTGCACTGGCTGCTACTACATAGCTCTTCTAGGAGCGCAAAAAAAAAAATCATCTAGACACCTGAGCATACAGGCTGCATGACTGTGTCTGAGAAGGATCTCTAAGGCTAGACTGGATGAAGATGGTTCAGTTCCCGACATCCTTCAGATTTCAGACTATCTTCCTATATATGTGTGTCCTACATTGTATGCAGTTAAGTGAAGAGGGGATAACAGGCACTACGGAGGTGGTGAAATCATCATTTAACATTTAGAAGAAAGAGAAATTGGCATGGGGAATCCTGAAGAAAATGGAGCCTACATTTACTGTTTTCTTAGGCTTTGATGATCTAATCCAATGAAATTTTTGTTATCTCTAACTACTCTCCTTCAAAATATACTGTGAATTCTACAGAACTGGTTGAACAAGACATTGATCCGAGTTACCCAGATAACTCACAGGTATCTCCAGTGTTAACTGCTTTAGCAGGAATGGAGGAAGAAATTCCATCTTACTTAAGGCAAGGGCTTGGTGCTGTGACCACTTCCCTGGGGAACCTGTTCCATTGCTCAGCCACCATCTGGGTGAAGAACCTTTTTCTATTATCCAACCTAAACCTCCCCTGACAGAACTTCAGGCCATTCCCTCAGGTCCTGTCACTTTTCACCACAGAGCAGAGATCAGTGTCTGTCCCTGTGCTTCCCCTCACGAGGAAGTTGTAACTGCAATGAGGTCTCCCCTCAGTCTCCTCCAGGCTGAACAGGTCAAGTGACCTCAGCTGCTCCTCACACAGCTTCCCCTCTAAGTCCTTCCCCATCTTTGTTGCCCTCCTTTGGATGCTCTCTAATAGTTTAATACTTTTCTTATATTGTGGTGTTCAAAATTGCCCCCCAGCACTTGAGGTGAGATTGTCCAGTGGAGAGCAGAGCAGGACAATCCCCTCTCTGCCTGCTGGCAATTCTGTGCCTGATATCCCCCAGGACAAGGTGGGTCCTTCTGGCTGTCAGGACACTGCGGACTTATATTCATTGAAGCTTCACTGACTTATACATATTAGGATATGACCTAGTATTTGTAAACTTTGAATAACATTCCTTCATGTGGTAAATTTCTGTTTTAAAATATAACACAGGGGGCAGTGCTACTTTGCAGTTCAAATATAATGTGATACATAACCAGGACTATACCCTTATCTATTTGCTTGCTCTGCATTATCCTGTAAATGAACTAATACACAAAACATACATCCTGTACAAGACAATATAAACCACAGTGAAGGTATCTGTTCTACACTGTTGTATGGATAATACACTGTTGTATGGATAATATTGTTTATTCTCAGATCTGCGAAAGAAATTTTCTATATAAACAAATAGCATTAATTTTTAACATTACTTGGCTGTATGTTTTAGATAGATGTATACATACACGCATACATATATATTATGGATGTATGTATATCTGCATTATGTACAATTATGTATATGTATTTATATACAAAATAGAATGGAAATGTAATAAAGACACTATAACTATTTCATTATCGACATATGAGGCATAATACACTATTGTAGATGAGACAAATGATGCTTGTAAATGAACCAGCTAAATGAATCAACTATGCCTTATTTGATGGAGGGGTGTCAACAAAATCAACAACCTAGCTAGCAGTTTCTACAGAAAGATCTAAAAATTAACTGAGTTAGAGAACAAACACACACACTCATAAAGCTGATCCTGTGGAGAGAAAATTAACAGTACCTAGCTTTTGCACAGAGTTTGACTGTCAGTGCCCACTTGTATTTTCTATAGCTGAAAAATAAATTGCAGATTTAATTTCACAGTTGTGTCAATCCTGCATCTTTAGTAAATATACAGGGTACTTGAAAAAGAAGGCTGTAGGGAAGACCTAGAATAGTTCACTCCGGGCTATTTTGCTACAGATTTGGCAGAGACATCCACAGTACTACATAAATTAAAATCAATCTATTCTAGGGGCATATATTTGCTCATGAAAATGTAACTGGTTGGATTAACTATTCCTGATATTATTTTAACTCAAAATAATATTAGAGAAGGAAATTAATAAGTAAAAGGACTGACAAATCTTTAACCAAGGTCACTGCTTGCAAATTATACTGACCATATCTCAATGCTCTCCACATTTGTCATTAGGTACTATGACAACTTGAATATAAACTGATTCTGACAGAAGAAGAGAGTTCTAGCTAAAATCAACAAGGACAATGTTGACTGGAATGACAATCAACTTCACACTCTCAATCTTTCCTTTGTTAAACTGAAAATGTGCATCAAATCTTGGCATTCTCAGCTATGGACAGAAGACTATAAGCATTCTCTGAACTTTTCAGTTCATTCACATTTTTTGATTGCTTGGGATATTAAATTTATCTAATTCAGTGCTGAATATTAACTTAATATTAGCTTTTATATTACTATTTATGCTCTATATGTATGTACACATTCAAGGTGTATCATGCAAAAGTAGCAGTACCTCCTTGCTGTAAAAGTGCAACTACCATTTAGTTCAACAGGAACATCATGCCTCATTTAACTTTATTAATTTAAATATTTTTTGTTGTTGCATGCTTTCTATATGTCTTACAGAAAATGCTTGAGTTCATATTCGGTAGTCCTGTCATTCATAACCCTGGAATGAAACTCCTAAGTTCTGGTTCTGTTTCTCTATTACTTTAGACAGACATATTTTGGCTTTGATTATGTTGCCTTGTAACTTTTTCCTCAGTTTTTACACCTGAACCTCATTAGGCTTGAGACTGTGACCTATATATGGGATTTGATTATATAAGAGGCCCACAGTACAAAAATTCTTCATAGAGATGAAATCTGCTCAGTGTCCAGTTCTCTGAGATATTGCCAAGGCCTGAATGTAGTGAACTGTGTTTTTATGATAGACCATTTTAAAGAATCTGAGATGTTTTCTCAGACAGGGATTTTGAAATTTTAAGCACACATACCTCCTTAAATTATCTAGATTTTAGGTTTTTGGTTCCTTTGGACTACTCTGAAACTTCAAGGATTATTTATTGGTGAATTTAGATATACTGAATTGCTGTGGTTACACAAGACAGCTGTGAGGATGGAGATCCCCTTAAATTACTATAACACATGAAGAGAGGAAGACTTTATATTGCTCTAAATAAGTTAAATGCTATGTGACAAATTAATTGAATCAGATAATCATAGAACATTTGAGCTGGAAGGGGCCATCAAAGATTGTCTAGTCCAATCCCTCTGCCATGAGCAGGGACATCTTCCTTTAGAACAATTGTCAAAGCCCCATCCAGCCAGACTTTGAACACCGCCAATGGTGCAGTATCCACAATTTCTTTGGGCAACCTTCTTCAATGTCTCTCCACACTTGTCATAAAATATTTCTTCCCTGAGTCCAACCTATTTACCTTCTTACAGCTTAAAAAACATGGTCTCTTGTCCAGTACAGACCCTGGAAAAAGTATTTCTTTGTCTATCTCTGTCTTTTTCATAAGCCCCCTTTATATTTTAAAAGGCCACAATAGGGTCTTCCTGAAGGCTTTTTTTCTCCAGGCTGAACAACCCCAACGCTCTCTCAGCCTTTCTTCAGAGGATAGGTGTCCCAGTGATTACTTTTGTGGCTCTTCTCTGGATCTGCTCGAATAGGTCCATTTATTTTTTTACTGAGAATCCCAGAGCTGGGTACCTTACTCCAGGCCAGGTCTTATGAGAATGATGTAGAGTGGGAGAATCACCTCCTTTGTGGCCTACTGTCCACAATTCTTTTTTTTGAAAGCCAGGATACAATTGGCTTTTTGGGCTGCAAATGCATAAAGATGGCTCATATCCATTTTTTCCTCCATCAGGATTCGCAAGTCTTTCTCCACAGGAATGTTCTCAGCAATTCAGCACCCAATCTGTATTGATATTGGTGATTGCCCCAACCCAGGTAATAGAATGTAGCACTTGGCCTTGTAGAACTTCATGAACCCATTCCTCAAACCTGTCAAGGTCCTCTGGATGGCATCTCTTCCCTTTAACACATCAACCTCACTCAGCTTAGTGTCACCTGCAAACTTTCTGAGGATGCACTAGATATGTAATTAATGAAAATATTAAATAGTATTGGTCCCAGTATGGATGCTTGAAGACCACTCTTTACAGATTTCCACTTGCACATTGGGTTGTTGGTTGTAACTCTTTGGATTCTGCCATTGAGCCAGTTCTTTATCCATCTACCAGTTCACCTATAAAAATTCATTTCTCCAATTTAGCAGCAAGAATGTTGTGGTGTACCAGTGAAGTATTGAAGACTTCACTGAAGTCCTGAGAGAAGTCATGAAATACTTAATCCTCAATACAAGGTTAAAAACAATGAAAATAGCTAAAACAAAATTAGTTTCACAATAAGTAGTAACCTGCGGCTGAACTGGAGTGGAAGAAATATAGTCACTGGAAAACTGAAGTATGATGTAGTCCTCAAATTTGACAGTATACATGGATTATGGTTATGCAGTTTGCTAAATATATGACAAGTAGTGGTCAAAGTGCATCATCACTTAAGACTTGAAGCTCAGACATCAGGCCCTTAGTGACTGCATGTATCATCTATGGAATAAAGTGTATCCAGCAGTAACAGAAGCAAGCACATCACAATGGATAGACTTGCTCCTAGAGGTTCCTTGAGATCTATTTTGAGGCCTTATCATCAGCCTTCATAGAACCATAGAATAAGTAAGGTTGGAAGAGAACTCCAAGATCACTGAGTCCAACAATTGACCCCAGCACTGCCAAGTCCATGACTAAACCCTGTCCTAGGCACTACTTCTCCACATTGTTTGGAACATTTCCAGGGTGAGTGGTTCCACCATTTCCCCGTGTCATGTGAAAAGGGGAGATTTACTCAAGCCCTTAGTGTTTGATTAGTCTGTCAGTGCCCCAGGAAAGCTAAGACCCTTGTGCCTAATCAGTCTGTCAGTGTCCTGTTATGGGGACCCTTCACTGAGCAGTTCGCTAGATTGGAAGGTGGTTTGACTGACATGTTTAGGTTCACACACCAAAAAGAGAAACTCCCTTGTGGCTCTCACACCTTTACCCACTGCCAGCAACTACCAGTGCCCTTGAAGCACTCACAGTAACAGTTTACAGAATAACACTCTTTATTAATAAATTGTGATAAGTTAAGGTTCAAGAACTGCCAGTGATATTATCTGACTGCAAAAATAAATTCAAAGCAATATATTAGTTCAAAGCAATATGCTAACAAGCCCTAATTCCCAGTAAAAGCTACCTCAAGGTAATAATTCAGCAAATATAAGTATGTTTCTTACCCAATAAGCATCTCTACAGGGGAGAAGACAAGTTCAGCCCATCATCTGAACCCAGAGGTTCCAATGGAGTTTTTCCTAACCTCTCCCCATTTTCAACTTATTTTTATACTATTTCTTTGTGCTTAGGTGGAGCTTAAATGACTTTAGTTATACATCTCAGTGGGTGGTGGCTGTATGTTGGAACCAGGTATCTCAGGATAGTACTTGAGACAACCTTGTGATGAGGATATGTATCAGTTCAAGGACAGTGATTTCACCATGGTTGCTGATTCAAGATCAAGATGTTTTCCTTTATCTCCCTTGGTTTTCAGCTGCTTTGCAGCTTATCAACTGGAAGGCACCACCAAGTTCCCTCCTCTGAAAGGGTTTTGACAGAGCCTGGCCTCAGTGTCTCCTCTTCACCCTCTATTGTATTGTGTGTGGGAGGTGAGATATGCTGACCATGTTCCATTCAGGGAGTAGCAACTGGTTTTATCCCTATGACTTGTGTACCATTATCTTTTTACTCTCAGTCATCTTCCCACTCCCTGGGCAGTCTATTCCAATGCTTGACCATCCTTCTAGTAAAGAAATCTTTCCTAATGACAAATCTAAAACTCCCCTGGCAACACTTGAGGCCATTTCTGCTTGTTCTATCACTTGTTACCTGGGAGAAGAGACTGACTCCTACCTCACTACACCCTCTTTTCGGGGAGTTGTAGAAAGTGACAAGGTCACCCTTGAGCCTCCTTTTCTCCAGGTTAAGCAACCCCAGCTGCCTCAGCCACTCCTCATCAGACTGGTGTCTCAGACCCTTCAACCCATTTGTTGCTCTTCTCAGAGATCAGGATCTATGCCACAGTATATATAGATAACAGTTTTATACAAATTATAACAGTTGAGATACTCATAGTAACTCATAGCCTTGAGAAGACAGTTTTATTAACAAGCACATCCTTGGTAAAAATACAAATTTTACTTACCATAATTGAGCGAACATGGGAGGATCACAAAATATATATTCATTTAATTAATCTGATAAACTGTTTTTGTACAGTTTATAATTATCAGTATTCATTACACATCCTTCTCATTATATTCTGTTTCATGTTGGCAGACATTACTGAAACACTGGGTGACAGTTTAATAAGTGTGACCACATAAATCTGAGTATGATTCACACTTGGAAGACCTAGACATTCAAAAGCTTTATCTTAACTCTCTATATAAACTCCTAAACAAATATGATAAAAATCTCATGTTACTTTTTGAATTGCTCTTGAATTAGGGAATAATGTTTATGGGTATCTCCAACTTTTAGTCTAATCTTCCACTAGCATGCTGAACTCCATTTTTAGCCTTGGCATGTTCTAATCAGAAATAGGAATATTGCAGACTTTGTATATTTATCTTAATCAAAGTGCTAGTCTCACTGCAACTTTCATTGAGGACTTTTGCTGCTTCTGCTGTATTTGTGCAAAGTATAAATAAATATTCTAAAAATTCGAGTCTGATCCAACTTACTCTGGTGTAAATCAGCAATAATTGCACAGGAATTAATGCAGTTTCATTAACGACAATGCTGTATATCTCCTCATCTGAAAGTTGTATACCTGAATTATTGGGAAGAAAAGAATTTAAAAATGTGGCCTTCTTCCCTGCCATGAAAATGATTCTTCACAAAGTACATCAATACATGACTAGTCTGAATTTCTAAAGTTTAGCGAGTATCTGTCATAGTTCATGCCTTATGCTAATCTGAAAGTGTTGTGCTTATTTTTAAGAATGAGCACACAATTTTAACTCTAAAAGGAACTTCTGAAACTACAAACAATGCACCTTTCATGGAGTCTACATTTTAAGAACTTAGATGCAACTAACTTCACAGGTATAGGTACACTACTTCTGATTTATGCCAGAGTATAACAAAATGCCATTAATGTTTGGCAAATGTCTTTCATTGAGTAATATAATTTCCTGTCTTTCCTGGCACAAATCTCTACAGCAATGATACCATTTGAATATCCTCCTAAATTTAGTCCCTTCCAATACATATCGATGTAATTATTTTGTCTTTTTGAACAGCGTAATAGTATATGGGAATATAAATAATTAGGGAAAATGGACTGATTTTCCTCATCCTCTCAAAACCTAAAGACAGATTCTGAAGTAATGTCCTAGATGCAGGTTTCTCATAGCCAAACAAATTGAACTGATTTTCTTTCCTTCGGTAAAAATGAAGACTTGCATTGTGTTTCTCATCAGAATATGAAAGGAAGTAAGAGAATGCTCATATGCAAAAACCCCCACATATGTGCAGGAGAAGAAAAAATATGTTTAAGGACGATACCTGGAACTATTCCACTATCTACTACTCTGGACAGGTACCTTCTTTTCCATCAGTGCTAATTTTTCTGAGTGGAAAATTAATGCTGTTTCTGGTAGCTCAGCTAAGTCATTCAAAGTTAGTTCAGATGTCTCTGCATGAGTGAATGGTATGTATCTTGTAGGCACAACCTGCAGAAGAGGTCACCACCTGGGCTACATTCTCTTCTCTGTCACCTGCTCTGCATGTACATTCAGGCCACATGCTGGCCTTCAGGAAATGACAAGATGTTACTTGCAATTACTTTACTGGTTCAGATTTTTTACATTTTTTGCTAAGAGCTCTGTACTCCTACAGGTTTATTTTCTTGGCAACTAGTATCTCTCCTTTCCCACTGCTCCTCACTTCCAGAGGGTTGTTTGGTCAAGTTGTACTGTTTTTAAGAAAAGCTGACAGTTACTGTTCTTTTAGGACCTTTTGAATACTCAGTTTTTTGATTCTCATGTCACTTCAGTGAGCAGTGCTTGCACAGCATCAAGACCTTTTCTGCTTCTCATCCCACTCCACCAGTGAGGCAGCTGTGGGTGGGCAAGGAGTTGGAAGAAGAAAGAGCCGGGACAGCTGTGCCCAACTGACCAAAGAGATATCCCATGTCATGTGATATCATGCCCAGAATATTGAGCTGGAAGAAGATGCAGGAAGGTGGGGGGACCACTATGTTTGGAGTGACATCATTTGGCTTCACAAGTCACTGTTACGTGTGATGGGGCCCTGCCTTCCTGGGGATGGCTGAACGCCTGCCTGGCCATGTGAAGTGGTGAATGAATTCCTAGTTTCTATTTGTCTGTACATGGCTTCTGCTTTACCTTAAATTTACCTATGGAATTGTGTTCATCTCAACTCATGACTTTTCTCACTCTTGCCCTTCTGATTCTCTCTGCTGCTGGTGGGGAAGTGAGTGAGTGGCTGCATGTGGCTTATTTACCAGCTGAGGTTAAACTACAACAGTTGTGGAAAGAACAAGAGTTCCAAATTATATATGACTGTTTTCTGTTCTTTTGTTCCTTACAGTCTATGACTTTAACATCTGTCAAATGGCTCATTTTTGCTTGATTACCTCCTTGTTCTTTGTTCTCATAAAGTAAATGAAATTTCAGTAACAGAAAGGCACCAGTATCAGTGAGTTAATATCTTTTGCACTCCTTCTTGAAGAGGAACTATACAAGGCAAGAGAGACATGAGGAGGGGAAATACAAGTGATAAAGAAAAGAAAAAAATATAGTGAGGACAAATCTTTGCAAAGGGCAAGTACAACAGTGATTGATGTGTTGTCCAAAATGGAAATGTCCTGGAAAACATAAGACGAAGAAACAGAGTTTCTGCATTATAAATAATGAAAAAACCCCAATCCACAAAAACATACTGAGTTTTTCTTTAGACAGTTTCAAGAACTATGAAATTATAAAAAAGAATAAAAAAGTAGAAGGCAAAATTTTGTAGGGTGAATATGCAAGTGATCTATAATTCTTTAGTTTTTGATGACTATGGGATTACTGTAGACATGATGCACTTTTATATGGTGTTTGTAAGCCTGTGTACAAAAAGTCCACTTCAAATCTACATAAGTTATTACATCTAGAGGCTTCAACAGTTCCTCCAGCTGTACTGCTGAATATTTAGAGCACAGGAGAAATGTGAGAGGGATGAGATATAACTTTGGGAAAATGGGCTTTAGACCTACTTTATAAAATTTATTCCCATATTACATCACCAATAGACAATATTTTTTTTGCAGCAAACTCATAGGAAGTTCCATAACAAAGTAGGGCCTGTTCAGGAATGGGAAAAAGAACTTGAGGAGAAAAAAATCAAATTGGCAGGAACCAATAGGCTACTCAAAGCCCCATCCATCCTGGCCTTGAACGCCTTCAGGGATGGCGCATCCACAGTATCTCTCTGCAACTGGTTCCAGTGCCCCACCACACTTACAGTAAAGAATTTCTTCCTATTATTTAAGCTAAACCTAGACCTCTTCAGCTTAAAGTCCTTGTCCTGTCTACTATAGGCCTTTATGAAAAGTCCCTCTCCAGCTCTCTTTTAGGACCCTTTTAGGTATTGGAAGGTGCTCTAAGGTCTTCCTGGAGCCTTCTCTTCTCCAGGTTGAATAAACCCTAAATCTCTCAACCTGTCTTCATAGAAGTACTCCAAACCTGTGATCAAATTAGTGACCTTCCACTGGACTCATTCCAACAGGCAAATGTCCTTTTGTTTTGGGGACCCCAAACCTCAGCCAAGTACTCCAGGTGGAGTCTCACAAGTGCAGAGTCGAGAGACAGAATTACCTCCCTTGACCTACTGTTCACACTTCTTTTGATACAGCCCAGGATGCAGTTGGTTTTCAGACAGAAACCACACATTGTCGAGTCACGTTGCGTTGAGGTTTTCTTCCACAAACTCCCCCAAGTCGCTCTCCCCAGGGCTAGTCTCCAGCTATTCTCTGCCCAGCCTGTACTTGTGCTTGGGATTGCTTCAACTCAGGTGCAGGAAGTTTTACTTGGCCTTGTTGACATTCACGAGGTTTGCAGAGGCCCACCTCTCAAGCCTGTCAGGGTCAACATCTTATCCTTGGTTACAAAGAATAAAGAACTGGAGTCTAGCGCACAAGGAAAGTCACTCCTTTTCCTCTTACTCCTGGATGAGAACAGTTTCCTCCACACAGTGAGGATTACAATCCACAGGGCTATAGCAAGAATCTACAATATCTATACAGAGACAAGAATCTGACATGAGTCAGAGAAGATCCAAAAGGTAAAGACAACAGGATATAGAACGTATGTGAAAATGATTGTTATTATTATTTTTGTTATTATTATCTGGAAAGACATCCTTGTGGCACAGTTCAGAATTTGATAGAGCTCCCCAGTTCAACTCCAGCCAAAAAAGTTTCAGGTAACAGCCTTTATGTAAGGAATTTTAAATTGTGCACAAGAGTCAGATTTTGACAGGTACAAAGATTCCTATACTACATGACATAAACAAAGTGAGCTTTTAATGTCCCTTTCACATATTGTTGACCATTCACTTATAGTCAAACAGAAAATAAAAATTCAGTAAAATAAAAATCAGAGTAGAAAAATCACAGAGATAAAAGAAAGTATCGTGAGCAGAAAGACACAAAACACATGGAGTCTAAAATCAGGCTTTCTGCTGTGTTTGCTCTGCAACTTCACAGATTCCCTAGCAGTCTTATCCCCAGTTCTGCAGATTCATGGCTTCTACATGTGTGGAAATTCTAAAGTTCATTGCACTTCCTTCTAATACACTTTTGCATTATTTATGTAACCCATTTTTAATCTAATATTAGCATCTATTATTAATAGACCCAATTACATATCTAGGAGTCAATATACATCTAGTACTGTCATTTATTTTGTTGTAAATCAATGGCCTGCATACTTCTATTATTTATACATGCATTTTCTATTTTGTACTAGGAATCCCTTTAAAGAATTTTTGGATTCAGTGAAAAGTCCACTTACTGAAAATTCAAGGAGAATACAGAAAGAGTAAAAAGCATCCTTAGAAATAATAATACTAGTCAGAAATCAACAGCCCCATGGATAGTGAAAAAAAAAGTATTTTATGTTGGGGTTCCTCCCCCCTGCCATGTGGTCCTGGGAGAGGGGCCCTGGTGGGGAGGCACGGGGTTTCCCTGCCCCTGGTCAGCCTCGTTCCCCATTGGTTGTTTTGTGTTCCCCTGCTGTGAAGGACCCTCTGGTCCCGTGATTGCCTCAGTTCCTCTGCAGATCCTCAGCCAGGCGGCTGGAGAAATAAACATCTCTCTGAAAATACCTACCAAGAATCGGTCCATATATTCTTTTCCACCAGCCTCATTGTCTGATACACATGTTGCAACAATCCCCACTGTAACAATTTAATATAATCTATTAATGTAAATGTATGGTAGATAGAACACAAAAATGACAAATCTGTCTTACTCTATTATGAAATTTAGGAACATTTTTATGTTACATTAGAAAAGAAAATAAAAACTGCCGATTGGTAATTGTACATATTTCCAAAACTAATATCCATCTGGGGTTACACTGCAGTTACCTGCTTTGAGCTTGATCTTGCTTATTTTCACACAGACAGGAGTGAAAGTACCAGAAAATCAGTCAGATTGATCTGGGTTTAATAACTAAATATTTTGGATTCTTTTGCATTAAAATGCAGTCAGTTGTCTGAAGAAAAATTTTGTATTTTCTTATGAGTCTTTAAAATATTATTTCAAAGTAATTTTCTGGAGGAAAAGGAACACACATCTTTTCTATGCTTATGTTTTTTGAATGTTGCTCTTTGGCTTTAGAACTGTTAATCCTACCTGTCAAAGGAGATGTGAACTCTGTTTTGTTAATTGAAATTTGGATTTTGAATAAAAGAAATTAGAGAATTTTCTTGATAATCCCAGTTTCGAATTTTTTTTTTTATGTCAAAATTCTGTACAAACAGCTTATCTGGGGCATTTTATATCTTGTTAATTTTGTGATGCTAAACAGCATGGATGCTAGTGGCCCAGTGCTTGAATGCCTTCTCTAATCCTATTTTATTTACAGATGTCCAGTTAAACTAAAAAAAAAAAAAAAGAATATTCAATTCTTCAGTAATTGTATACACTTCAAAAGAATCACTCTGCCTATCTGAAGTCTTGCTTCAGCCTCATCTTGAAGGTTAGTAATCCTTAAAATGCTTATTCTTAAGCAAAAGCTATAATGTCCTCCAGCCTCGTCCATATTTAACAATATATTCTTGGGCCAGGACTCCTACTAATAAAAACACAAGCTGGATCTGTGTGGAATATGAACCAAGGCAATTAATTAATAGGCGGTTAATCATAAGTTTAGCATTTGCGCCCAACGAAGTCTAAAACTGTGTAAGAGAAATCCAAGACACACTTTAAATACCATTTGGAAAGGTCAACTTGGTATTTGTGTGATAGCACAAATACATCTCCTAAATGCCATGGAAATGGCAATAATATGGTATATGTGTTACAGGAAAAGGGTTGAATGATCAGTCATTTACCCAAATTTAATAGAGAAAGATGCAGAACTGTTTTATACCATCTGTATTACCCATGAAAATAATTACTGATAAATATAAAACTTCATCTTTTTTTGAGTAGGTAGTGGTATGTGATATAGCAGCCACACTAATACTAAAGGTATTATAAGCCCTCTGGAGTTTGCTATGGTGATATCATAGCGATAATTTGATATTCTCATTTACTCTTTGGAAAAGTCTAATATGGATAGATTAAGAAAGTTCTAAAACAGTCTCACTCCAGCTCCTTCATGTGCTTTCCATTGAATTAGTCACTCGCATTTACTGAAGTAATTTGTTATTTTGCTAATTTCTTTGCCAGATCCTTATTACTGGTTATTTGGCAAAGCAAAGATTATTGTGGTACTACAGACTGTGTGTGTCTCTTTAAGGTGAAAAGCACAGTATTTCATTCTACTCCAACAAAGGGGGAAAAAAACCACATGGGAATTTAATAGACAATGCATACTTCAAAACCTTTTCGGTTCACTGACTTTGGTAGTCAATATTATTAATCAAACTCTGTGTGACCAGAAGAGTTTGAAACAAAACCCAAGGCCTCAGAAAGACCATAGAAGGGATAACATCTCTAATTCATATGTGAAACTGATCATGTGTGTAAGACTAAGAGTGTGTGATAGACTCTGGTAATGTAGATCCCCTCATTGTGCATTGGTATCTGAAAAAAAGCAAACTCGGCACAGAGACACTACACAAATTACCTTAGGTATTGCTGTTTAGTTTGAATTATGAATTTTAATATCTACAGTCAATAGATAAAATATAGCAAATAAATTTGAAAACTAAAAATTATTTAGGAAGTCAAGAAAAATATCAAGATGGTGCCATAGGCAATAAAAAAAAAAAGATGAATCTCTGATTGTTAATTTTGTGAAAACATTCACTCTTGAAACATATATAATTCTAAAATATTTTTTTAAATTATTTTGGTGCCACAATCATCTTGGGATGGTTATAACTATCATCCAAATCTTACAGAGAAAAAATTGAAGAAATAGGCTGTATCAACGACACAGAGCTATTCAAGATTTTGAATCCCTCACAAGAATTACAATTCACTAAATAAAAAACCCCCAAAACCTACATAGCAATCAAGTATATTACTTAATGTTTTGATGCTTCCAGCAACTTGATTCTTTTCAGAGGAACTTCACCCTCTCTTCTTTTAATCTTGAAAAGCGAAGATTTTGTTTCCCTTTCTTGTTTTTCAGAATGATGGGTTGTCAATCTGCTGTGATGATTGAGAGACTACTGGACATGCCTATCATAGATACACTATGTGATATCTGAATCAACAATTGAAATCTGACAGACATGAATCAAAAAGATAAAATTTTATTTAGCATGAACAGTACAATTAGCCTCGAGTCAGGGGAGGTTAATCTTCAACTACCGCTATTCTGATTTTCACAGTAGTCACGTGTCAGATCTGAAAGCTCTACTGCTGTCTCATCAAATGTAATTTCCTTCCAAGAAATCCTCTGAGAAGAAAATAAATATTATAATGGAATTAAAAATAGTTTTTTAGTTCATAGCATCTTGAGTCAAAAAGAGTAAAGCTTTTTAGTGACAGGATCTTGGTCAGTGTATGTGCTTTGGCCTTCTTAACAAACTCCCAAAAATTTAAAATAATTTTTTTTATATTATTAATTAGAAATGTTAAATTTTAACATAGACAAAATTCAAAGGGTCATTCTGAAAATGAAAATTATTTTAAATCAAACTTTCTTCTGCCTGCTAAATTCTTCTTGGTGAATCATCCCTTCTGCTCAATTCAATGACCTTCATTTAGTGTATGTTGCTGCACATCCATGCTGTGGCTGCCTCCTCTCTGTTCCTCTGCAGCCTCTTACATGCTCTCCTCCTTAAGAAGCCCAAGAGATGCCCAAGAGAGATCACATTCTCCTTCCTGTTTCCAGAAGGGTCCAACTTACCTATTGCTTCACTTGTTCATAGAAGCTCAGAACAAACCTAAATACTGTCAGTCAAATGCAGTAAAAAGCTCTAAGACTACTTCAAGAATAGATTTGCACTCTTAATACTGAACAGCTAGGGGCTGCTTAAGTTAATTGCTCAGCATAATGATTTAATAGATCATTGAAAGAGGAAATTAACTTTAAAAAATTATTACTATCAAAATAAAGGCACAAGAACTCTCAGACAGTCCTCGTGATCTATTTAGTGACATATTAGATAAAAATTAAGTACTCTACTTATGACAACAAATTTAGAGATGTGCGTTTTTTTTTTGCGTTTAATTTGACACCTGTAATAATATGTTATATCACCCTAATAGAATCTGTGGTAGCAAGAACATAATTATAAAGTTTCTTCAATGCTGATTAAAATGGAATGATTCAAAAGATATGGAATAAGATGAAAACCATAGAAAATTCATAGTAAAAATTTATTTAACATTTAACAAAGAAATAAGACCATCAGGAAAAGACCTTTTCAATCTAATCAATCTAAATCCAATTATCGATAAGTAACACACATTAATATGCAACAGCGCTAACTCTTCTGATAGTTGATTTTTTTTTTTTTTTAATAAAGGTTATTTTAAGGAAACAAAGTACCACGCTGGTCATTTTTATCTTAAATTGCAATCATGCAAGAATTTCATACCACTCTTAAAATTAGAAGTCAGTTCAGGACACTAGAACAGTGACAGTAAGAGAAATTATAAATAGATTAAAAAAGGCAGATAACCTGTGTTGGAAATTAGAAAACAAAATAGAAAGAAGAATTAGAAGGATTTATTTGTCATATTGGAAAATTGAAGGAGCTCCTTTTGGCCTGTCACAGACACAAATCTAATGCGTTATGCAGCAAACCAGGATTTCTCTCAGTGATGTCTTACCTTGGAAAAGGAAAACATGGTATTTTTCATTTATTTATTTTTTAACACTCTTAAATGATGATGATGACTCTCATGGATCCCAAGAATTCCTCGTGTAAAATATTGTATAAATTGTTCAAACTCTGAATTATGACAACGTAGGTTTGTTAAACCAGAAAAGAACATTTTTAAAGGCCTGAAATATTTCCTAATTCACAATCATTTACAATATTTTCTTAATTTAAAAAGTGATGTACAATCAGAAAAAAATATTATTGACTTTACTGTTGAAGTGCTGTAAATACTGGAAACGAAGCTAAAATGCTATGTAAATAGGCGGTTATGTAATGCTGAGCAGCAAGTTTTAAAAAGTATTGTCCTTGATAAATGGATCAACACAACACATTGACTGTTGTAAAAGAACACAATCTTCTTGTGCTCTTAACATTGCCAGGAATCTGGCTAGACATACTATTAACCAAAATATTTGGAATTGAAGAACAAAGGACAGTGCATGAAAACACTGTCCAGAATGTGTAAAGAATCCCTTTAGCAGGCCTTCCAAAGTCACATCTGAAATCCTTCATACAGTAAGGTTTAATAATCATTAAAGATGAGGGGCTTACCTATTAGTAATAGTTCTTTAAAATATTCTTTTGAGTTGTTTCTGTATTTATCTGGAATTGATTTTTTTCTCTGAGTCTTTGCTTCTGCAAAGTGATTTGGGCTTGTTAAAAAAGAACCTTTCTATCACATACCAATGACTGATATCTTCTAAACTCTTTGGGGAACTGGGAATTTTAAAATTCATGGCAGTTGGTATTCTCAAAATTGCTATTTCCTGCCTCATTTTGCAGTCTTCCTGATATACCTGCCTCTGTCTCTAGGGCACTTGAAGGTATCATGTATCAGAATAGGTACAATTTCTACTATAATCTAAAAACTTTTCTCTAGTATCATTCTTTTTCTTAACCAACTTGTTGTCTTAACCAAGAAAAAATAATTGTGTATTCATAAAATCATGTACAATATTATCTTTAAAATGCTAAAATAAAGGGGAATCATTTCACTTCATGCATGATAAAACAAGCTTCATATTAGAAGATGGTATTGCAAAATATAATACTAGGTAAGCAATTTATTTCATGCAAAAAATTAATGAGTATTTGGAATACTAAAAAATGTAATTCCTGTTAAGAGAAATTTTAAGAAGACTAAATTCCATTGGCTTTTATTGAGAAACACCCAAGGTAGGATGCATCTGTAGACATTAGTGTACAGTGCCAGTACCAGATATCTGAAAAAAAGTAATCAAAGGTGTCAAAGCTACAATTGTTTCACAAGATTGCTATAGAGAAAGAGATTTAGTAGTATGACATTTCCAAAGAGGAAATTGAAATTATTGAGTTCCTTTTTCCTATAGGAAAAAGACCATCAAACAAGCCAAAATCAGAACAACTGTAATTTCTATCAAGGCAAGAATTCCTTACTACCCACATATATGGTGGTAATCAGCTTAACTCAAAAACAAATCCGTGGAGAAGAGTGCACTGTTCTTCAACTTGATAATTACTCCAGCTGTTAATTTACATTCTGTCAAAGAAAGACTTAAAAGTAAACAAACAGAAACAAAAATTGGATCCAAGTAACTGATCAAGACCCTAGCTACTTGGTGCCCAGTGGAGGCACTGTGAATTGAATACATTTTAAACACACACAAAGGAAAAAATACAAAATCAATTTTTTTAAAGAAACCAAGGTAGCAAACAGTTCTGTCCTGAAGAACTGGACTATCCTATCCCATAGATCTTTCCAGAAACTCATGAAACTTAATCTGAAACAACAACTTGTTCTCATTAGCCCATGGAAACCTGTCTTTCAAACAGTGCTTAAGCTCAACTGGAATTTGATGTGTATGAATCAACTCCAAATGAAACATCTCTGTGAGCATCTGGAAATATAACTGACTAAGCTTCACATAGGTCTGGTTGTAACAAACTCACAGGTTGGAGCATACTGTCTTGAAGTTACTTATTCAGTAACTTATTAAGTAAGTTAAAATGTCTAGAAATCATTTTTCTCTAGCTGCAGTTTTCACATATTAAGAAATATATAGGGGACATAGAGCTATAATTTCCAAAGTCTCATTTATATTAGATTTCATATGGAACATGATAAATATTGATCTTCTCTCTGAAGTATGAAAAGAACTAACTAGAAAAGGGTCAATAGAATAGACTAATAGGCAGACACAGAAATAAAGGATTGTGTCATCTATCATATTAGGGTTTTCAAGTATATGTAGAGGTTATAGTTCTATAACATTGTCTGGCAATTACTCTCACAGACAGTTTCAAAAATATACAAAAAAAAAGCAAAGTTATACCATGGACTAGTAAGCACAGTTACTTTGCAGATGACTAGGATTATACCATCATTAGTCTGTCAGTCATTTATATTTTATGAGACAGTGAGCTAAAGTCTTCTGAAGAGATGCATTTTTATTTTCAAAGTAGATTTTTCCCTCCTAAAAAAAAAAAAAAACAAACCCAAAAGAATTAGGGAGAAATGTGACAAAAGTAAAAATATGCTACACAGAAAAATATGTTGCAAAGGACATTGGAAAAACAGATCAGAATGTATTTGATTCAAATAAACAGCAAGGTTTGCATCCTATCTTTGACAACTAATAATTTTTATTTTATAAAAAGGTATTTTCAACTAGATTCAACTTGAATCTGTATATCTGTATATTGTTTCCCAGAAATATTATCCTTAACTCATCCTTATTAAATG
Organism: Corvus hawaiiensis; assembly: GCF_020740725.1. Taxonomy (NCBI): domain Eukaryota; kingdom Metazoa; phylum Chordata; class Aves; order Passeriformes; family Corvidae; genus Corvus; species Corvus hawaiiensis. The sequence continues at coordinate 22,560,423 of NC_063215.1, read as the reverse complement.
GAACATGCCTCAAAAATGCAGAGAAATAAGTCTCCATTTTAGATTGTGTACTAAGCCTAAATTCTCACAAGGCTCTGTCCTCAAGAACATATGTTGGTTTTCCTGAAGGATCCATCTCTTGTTAGTGAAACATCTTGTTATCTTGTTTCAGAAGAATATAAAACCCCCCTTTTGTTATTTAGGTCACATATATGATCATAAATAAGTGAAGAATTAGGGAAGTCAGGTTTTTTGAACCATTTTTAGGTAAAAAATCCTAGCAGTGAAACTTACCTTAAGCTATAAAAATTCATTACGATTTTAGATTACAGTGCATGTACAGTTAAAATGTCATTCTTTTGTTTGGTTTTCAGGGATGTTTAGAGAGAATTTTGTTTTTATTGGCTCAGGTACTACATCAAATGGAAATATCTGTTCTGCTGGCAGGTGTGCAAGGGGTGACTGTTGTGGTGTAACCACAGTCAGAACAAGCCCCATACAGCCAGGATCCATTAGATGTTCACTGAGGAAGACAACTGCCATCACCCCGAACATACCCCCCTTCCTTCTTCTTCCCCCTTCTTTATATACTGACCATGAGACATATGCTCAGAAAGGGATATGAGTATGGAATATCTCTTGGATCAGATGGAGTCAGCTGTCCTAATTGTGTCACCTCCAAAATGCTTGCATAGCCCCAGCCTGCTCACTGCTCACTGGCAGGGTGGTGTGAGGAGCAGAAGAAACCTTGACTCTGCAAGCACTGCTCAGCAGCAGCTATAACATCCATATGCTTTCAACGCTGCTTTCAGCACAAATCCAAGATGCAGCCCCATACAGGCTACTGTGATGAAAATGGACTCTACCCTACCCAAAACCAGCACAGAGCCTGACATAACCAATGTTGGCCAAAAAGAAGACAGATATATACTTAGAAATAATGGACATATATGTCTGGAAGGGAAAGAATACTTCAAAATGTCAGCTAGACAATCCTTTAGTTTTTCAATAGGATTGACCATGCTTGCATAATTCTTTACAGATGCATGTATAACCTGCTTTTAAGAGGCTCAGATAATGAAAACTAGCAGTTTTATTCTTTCTATTGATAATAAGTTAATTCATGCTCGTCTTTCTGTTAGCAGTGTACACAAAAACAGGTTAGTTTCTTCCTATTTGTAGCTACCTTTTCTTTGACTATGCCCTAATCAGAGGTTCTTTCAGCAGAATAAACTATGTTTCACTCTTTCCTTGTAAATTATGTTTTCCAAAGCTCTATTATTCTCACTGCTTTTCCTGGATTCTGTCCTAGGGCAGGGACTCAAAAGCATTATGTTTTGACTTCAATTAGTATGTCTATGTTGCGAAAACGGCGTACTTGTATATGCATTAGAGTACACATACTCTGTTACCATTGCAGCAGCATATTATTAGTCACTGTCATACCAGAGAACCCATATGCCCCCATTTGTTTTTAATGAAACAATTTTTCTGCCAGTTTCAGTATATTATGAATAGCTTCCTCAAGCCTGCTAGAACTACATCTCCTTCATCATGGCTGAACTTCTATAAACTGTCTTCCAAATCCCAAACTTCCTCAGGCAGGAGAAAGACCATTACCTGCTCAATGTACATCAGCATAATATGATCCAACTATCGAGTTTCCTCCTCTAGCAGAGTTATATTCACAGTAGATGACACTGGGCTGAAACACATGCTATTCTGTCCAAGACAGAGCTCCTCTTACACTCAGCACATCCAAGGAGTAAAAAAAAAGAAAGAGTGGGTCCAGAGGAGACCATGAAGATGTTTAGAGGGCTGGAACAGCTCACGGATGAAGACAGGCTAAGAGAGTTCAGCCTGGAGAAGTGAGGGCTTCAGGGAGCAGCCTTCCAGTACTTTAAGGGGACCTACAAGAAATCTTGAGAGGGACTTTTCACAAGGGCATATAGTAATAGGACGAGGGGGAATGTCTTTAAGATGAAAAAGAAAAGCTGTGGATCCCCATCCCTGGAAGTGCTCCTGACCAGGTTGGAAGGAGCTTTGAGCAGTATGGTCTAGTGGAAGACGTCCCTGCGCATGCCAGGGGGTTGAAACTAGATGATTTTTAAGGTACTTTCCAACCCAAACCATACTGTGATTCTACGAAAAAATGTTCAACAAAACAGGTAACTTTCAAAATGTACTTCAATAAGGATGTGTCTGATTTTAATTCATCTAGACATAATTTTCTTTTTACCAGTATTGAGCAAGATTACTTTTATTATATTTGCAGACAGGGAACATATGTTACTCTTCAGTACAAAAATGAAGAAAATTCAGAAGCTTTTGTTCAATTTCCCACCACATAGCCATGTCCTTTTAATCATTCTATTTCATGTATCTTTTAATTCCTTCTATGCAGAAAAGAAAGTAAATGAAAACAAACTACAATGTAAAGAATTTGGAAATTTTTAATTCCTTTCTTCTCCTACTCTTTCATTACAGTTTGAGCCTATGGGAAACTAAACAGAAAACTCTCACCTCTGTTGCATTCCAGATTTTTTTTTTTTTTAATAGATTTAATGTCCTCAGGGATTAAGAGAAATAAAGGAAATATATAGCATTGACTATAAAGCTTTGGACCAAGAAACAACAGCCTCTTATGAAATCCATTACAATAAGGTTAAAGCCAGAAGATGTGGTAGAAAAATGAAATATTATGTTATCTAGATTAAATGGACACATAAAATTTAATATCAGGAACAATCAATCACTAGTGAAAAGGTAGTTTAGATAGTTTAGATGATTCCATTTTCATCCGAATTAGATCATCATCATTATGAGGGTTTACTTTTCTTATTTGATATTTAAGTGTCTCCGGTCATATTTGTTTTGCTTAATGCACAGGATCATGAAAATATCAGGATAATTGGCACTGGCAAATTTTATTGAACCAAAAGTAAAACAAGAAGTCTTTGAGCCCATAAAAACTAGGTTTTATTGCAGTATAAGCTAGAATAATTTTAATATTTTTTTTAATTGATAATTTAACAGGTTCAGAAAATGGCTTAATAAGACCATGGAAGAGAGATTCAATGGTGGTTATTAAATAAGGAAATAATAAAAGGTCAGGAAATTTCTTGACCTGAAAACAACCGGGAGAATATGGGGTGTCAGTGGATGAAATGTGCCATGTGTTCCCATTCATTTTCCTAAGTGTCTCTTGACTGAAAACTCAAAATGGTTAGACAAAGACCAATCCAAAAAGATTAATGACAATTTCCTTTCTTTCTTTTCCTTTTTTTTCCTCCTTCTCTTTCTGGTGAGTTTTGGCATCTAACATTTGTTTTAGTCAAGTTAGCAACTTCTTTATTTGCAATGAACTGCCAAGTTCTTACCAAACTCTTAAACTTTGTTTAAACCAAACCTCTTGCAACATGTCTGTAGAATCCTCTGCCTCACCCTGCAGGATTTCAAATATTCATTCAGTTGGCATATTAGATTGCTTCTCCTCCTACAGGGATTTTCTGCTGGCCCAAGCTTCTTAAGAAGAATATCAAATATGGAGAGTAAGCAGAGCAAACTTACCGTCTGTATCACGCTAGGAAGCTAAAACACAATATTTAGAGTAATGCTCTTATTTCAGAAGTATCTGGGATGGTATTTTGAACCTATCACTAGTGTGAGACTACTTGTTCTCTGTCCTGATCTTTAGACCAACCTACAATGTAGTATTATCTTGTACTTCTTCATTAGATAAACAGGATAAACTTGAAGTGGCTCAGAGAGCTGTATAAGGTTGGAGGTAGTCTTGGTGGAGGTGCATCATCATTCAGAATCAAAGCAGTGTAAAGGATTGATTAAATGTATCAAACCAAACTGCTGGTGGCATTAGTATATCTGAGGAATTCGAATATGGAATTCAAATGCATTTCAGCAGCAAAAAACTTATCGCTAGTGTAGCTTTATGTCCTGTGTTATATAGAAAGTCATAGAGATGATGATAATCTAAAGCAGATGTAGTCAAAAAGCTCTTCATAAATTTTTTAAACACTAGAAAATATCATTGACACATTGACATTTCAGAAGCAGGTAGAAGATGACAGTAAGCCAAAATATTGTACAATCATGGAAATACAAATCCCTCCAGAGTTTATTCATCTTCATCTTTTCAAACCAGGTTCAATAGACCTCAGCTCCTTTCACAGACACATCTCTAAAAATGTCATTGAAAAATATTTTGCAATTTCTATGTAAATAAAATATTCCAGTGCGTGTCTGTCTTTGGAATGAAAACATTTTGCATGACACCTAAATAATTTTTGCTGAAAATTAAAATGGTATTTTTGTCGCTTTCCTTTGGCTTTCCAATTTGTTTTACACCTTTCTTAAACTACTTTGCCTCAGAGTGGTTATCAGACACTCCTTACGGCTTTTTCAGTATCAAAAGGAGTAGTATAATTGTCTCATGTCTTATTTATGACATTCTTTTTAATATATTTCAGAATTTTATCTAATATTTTTTATTACCATCACATTGCTTATACCTCTTCAATTTGTAGCCCATTTTTTTAACCACAGTATGACTGCTTAGTCATTTAAGCCCTATTTAATAAGCATTTATACCCTGGATCTTTTCTTCAGTAAGTGTAGAACATAAACTTCCCTTTATAGAATTTATTTGTATTGATATCAGACACTTTCCCAGAGTCATTCTAAGTTCTTATGCTGTTTTCCTTCACAAGGCGATGCTGTACCAAGACTGTAGAAATGTCCTGTAAATTCCATCATTCAAGCAATTAACAAAAATATTGAACAGTAGTCAGGAAAAGTAACAATGGGATCTTGCTTAAAATATCCTCCCAGTTTGACATCAAGTTGTTTGTAAATAAGTTTTAGTACATTTTAAATTTATTTCTAATGCTATCTGTCCATGGCTTCTTAGTTTGGTCTGGAGAACATTTTTCTCTACAGTTATGTCAGAACATATCATGTCTAATTTTAATACATAATAGATCAAATTGTTTCACGTAATTCTTTCAGATCTTCAAGGTGAATTTAAATTAGTCATACTGAATTAGAATATTTACACTAAGTACACAGTCTAGCTTATTACTTTCCTATTTGGACCTGTGTTTTGATTATGTCGCTCTTTTATGCATGACCATGTTAGGCAACAGTCACAATTGCATCAGTCCTCTCTGTATCATGATTCATTAATTCATCTTCCTCACTAATCAATGGATCTATGTTTTCTCCATATTCTTCTTTGTAATGATTTATAGGAGCTTTAATTATAACTGTATGTTCCTGACTTGACTTAAATAGTCACATAGCTCAGCTCTTATATAGTGACATGGTTAAACTCTGGCTGGATCCTGTTCAGTATGTTCTGTCTTGTGCAATCAAGACTGAAGCTGAGCCAGTGTCCTGGGGCAATGTTATGAAGCCACTTTGGAGCCATGGGACCGAGTGCGGGGCAGTTTAACGGCTGAGCCCAACAGCTCGGGGCTCGGAGGGCTCAGCAGGGCTCACGAGGGAGTGCGCCAGGAGCGCTGCTCTGATTTTTTATTCTGGCTAGTTTGAAAAAGGTTGTGTTGGTTTTTTTCTTGTTCTTTTTCCTTTCCCTCCCCCTGCCTCACTGCCTCCCTTCCCTCCTTGCCGGTCCAGGGAGCCTGCGGGGGTGGCTGTGGCAGGCCCACGGGGTGGCCCCGGCTGGCCCAAGCCCAGGTGTCTGTTCCCCCTCCAGGAATTTGTTGTATTTTGAGGGTTTTTTCTTCTCTTCTACCCTGTTTTGTTTGGTGTTAATAAACAGGTTTTTTTTCCCACTCTCACTTGCTGTGATCCACTTGTCTTATTGGTGGAGGAAAAGGGGAGACCCTTTTCCCTTCGGAGGGGACACTCATTTTGGAGTGTTTCCTCCTGAAGTTTTGTCTCCAAAACCGAGACAGCCAGCGCCTTAAGTTTGTTTGTTCTTTTGAGCAACTGCTTCAGCTTTCTTGGCTGCTGATCCACTTCTTTTCTCTTTCTTCCAAACATGCTAATTCATGAATTAGAATTGCTTGGGGTCTGCTGTCTTATTACATTGCAAGTTGTTTGAAAGTGCAACTTTTAAAAAGGTATATATATTATAAACATAATTATGCAGTCATGTTCATCAAAAGAAAACCCAAGCTGATCAAGGAATTTCCAATATATCCTTACAAGAGCCTACATTCCAGTCTATAATACCACTACAAAAGGAGTAAAATTATTTGAGGGTTTGATTTATAATAATGGCTAATACTGGTAACATTCTGGTAAATTTATAAAATTGTAAAAAAACACTGCTGTGGCAAGGATGTGAGAAGAAAAACACACCAAGGATATCCATTCCTTTGCCTTACCATGATGTCTTGATATTATCTGTGGTTAAGCCAGAGAACTGAGCCTGACCCAACACTTCATAACTCAAGGACTTTTAAAACATGGTCCACCATTGAGCTGATAACAAGATCCTTCCAGTTAGAGATTCACCCTGCTTCAGTGATGTCTTCAGTAAAGATGGCATAATGCTACAGGAAGAATGATCTGGTCTGGGACTTGCAGTACATTCCGGAATAGCAGTGTTTGCCAAATCCTATAATGTTTGGACTACTTGACTAGTTTCCATTTCAACACATTTGGTTTTACCCAGTCTTTTCTTGAATGCTAATTATCACTTTGAGCACTTTTATGAATTTTCAGTCAGACCTCACACACTTTATTTTTACTTCAATGCATATTAACTTGTTAGTATTGTCTATTTTCAATGGGTTGTAAATGTTGGTATTAATTGAATATTAAGCTGATAATGCATTATTCATTGTATCCTGTCAACAACTATCACTTGCATACGCATATTCTTTTATACTATCTAGGGAATGTGTACAAGTTCAAAGTTCAGCAGCATTGTCTCTTTAAATGAAAAATATTAACTAAACAAACAATTGTTTACAGCTGACATATCTGAATGGCTTCTCGATGGGTGTTGGACAAAATGTTTTAGATGGCTGTTTTATATGCTTTGTTTGTTTGTTTGTTATTGTTACTGCCAATTTATCTGCACTCTAGTAATGAACATTAAAGTTATCTACGTTTAAATGGTACATTTTCTATTATTCTGCAGTTAGTATAAAAACGCATACAGCTTGATGTCCATAACCTTTTGTGGAAATATTACATATTTTTTCCTTTTTTTTAAGAGAATCTTCATTTGGCAAGGATATGAGAAAAAAACCACCAACTATCTCTTGCTTTACCTCATGAGGATTTCTAAACATCATTTATGGTTAAGCCAGTGGGCTGAGCCTGATCCCAAACTTCAAAGCCAAGGACATTAAAACCATAGGCTTTCTTTGATCACCTATTTTTGAGTCAATAGCAAAACCTTGAGTTTTCAAGACAGAAAAATAAATCTGAACCAGCTCAAAAGTCACAGCTGCATCGGTTTCTACTAGTTTTGCCAAATGACATCTGGAGGACTCTTAACAAGACAATAGTCCAGTCTCATCAAAGTTTGGTCTCAGATTTGATATTTCTTTCACTGGATAAAGAGCTGACAATCCAATCAATTATTACATTTTTTCACTAGTCTCCTTCATTTACATATTTTGCCTCCATCAACCCCATTTTTTGATAATGTACACAGTAGCATGCATTATTGTGCCACCATAGGAAGGATAAAGAGGGACAGGTGATAGCTCAAGTACTGCTAGGAAAAAAATGAATGCTAATAAGAACAATATGAATTAATGATTTCCTCAAAGTTCGTACTGAAAGTGTTCTGTAGACTAGGAGAACTATCTTCATCTCTTCCACTAGCCCAGCCAATCCAGCCCCAGAGAGCTATAGAGAGATATATATTTCTTCATCAATCCTGGATGCCCACACTCTGCAACAGTACTGAGGGCTTAATGTGGATGGGAGTTATTATCTTCTCGAACACCATGGGTCCATTCTATTTCTATCCAGTTATCAACAACTCACTCACATTCCCAGAGCTCAGAATATTCATTAATCAAGATACATTGAACCCTTGGAAGATCCACAGCCTAAAAGTTACGAGTCTATCTTCTGGTTATTAGGAGAGAGCCATGCATAACTAGGATGGCTCCTGAGAAGAAAAGGATACAATTTTCTGTTAAATATTTAGCTATAGCTATCCAGCTGAAATGAAAAACACCTGCCTTTGGATATTTCGACTGTAGACAACTACTTCCCATAAGCAAGCTTTTAGTTTCTTATAGGCATGCAAAGTATTAAGCTAGATTTAACATTACATACCTATATAATTAAAGCTAGTATTCCATCCACAATGTGATCTAAATTTGCACTAGGACAAAACATTAAAACCAACTCAGCAACACTTATGGTTATTTTTGTCCGTTCAATGTTTCGCAAGTAGTCCTTATACAGCAAGCTCTCAGTCGTATTTCATGTTATTTACCACGCACAATGCTTTGAAAAACTCCATCTGGGCTTTTCTTCAACAACATGGGAGGCAAGAGATTTGTGAAATCTGATGCCAGATCACTTTATGGACCAGAATTTAGTTGAATTCCTTGTCTCAGTTTTATTTTCACTGACTTCAGTGTCTGGGGATCAGATCAAAGGCTCTCTATGGTTTTGAAATAAAGACTGGGGCTGATATTATCATCCTCTGTCATGACAGAAGTTTTCAATAGAAATAATAAAAAATCTAGGAGATAGACTGTTTTCAAGATCTATTCACAATTAAAAACCACCTTACTGCAAGGTATTTCTTTGCTTCTCCAAGCACAAGACTAATTTCATTAATTTTGTCTTACTTAAATTTATAGAAACAGATATAAAAATAACCAATAATAAATCCACCATCAAGAAAAAAAGACCTTTGCTTGTGAGACTGAAAAGCTAAACATGATGGAGATGTTAGCTATAACACTTACTGCAAGACCAGAAAGTCTTAAGTCCTACAACATTGAATGTAATCTAGAGTTAAGATATGTAAAGAGTGTAAGAGACGGTCCGAAGATCCCTCATCTGCCTCACGACCATTGCCGAGGACAGAGACTGAACACAGGAGTCCTGGCCTGGCTGAGGTGGGATGTCTGCCAAGTGTTGCCTGCTGGTGTGCCCACTGGGAACTGGTACACGTTCCTGAGGAAAATTAGTGCAGGTCGCAATGGACTGCGCCGTTCTTGCTGCCCAGGCGGGAAGGACTGCGCTGAAGCGGAAAGGAATGACCTGTCCTGTACACCTGTCCTGTACACCTGTCCTGTACCTGTTTTCCCAAAGCAACGGGCCCCATAACAGCGGCTGTAGATTTCCCAACCTCTTGGCCAGTTGCCCCTCGCTTCTGAAAAGGACTATAAAGGGACTTTCTGAAATAACTGAGCCCGAGATCTCCCCACAGAAAGAAGATGAATCTATTGGCGGAAGACCACCGAGGACTTCGTCTCATCTGTTGGTAGCTATTGCCCTCCCTTTTTTTTCCTCTCTACTTTGGTTTTCTTTATCTCTCTCTCTTTCTCTCTTCTATTGCATTACTGTGTTGTGGGCACTTAATAAAGGTGCACTGTTTTGATTAAAACCTAAATCTCTTGTGACCTTTTACACTCTGAGATTGATAAACGAACCATCACGACCCCCGCTTGCATATGCAGATCGTGACAAAGAGTTATGTTCTTGTCCAGTTATGCAAATATTTTTAGTAGTTATGAGACAGCAGATTTTTCTTGGAATAGATAGTGCACTGTAATTAATGTATATACTGTTTAGATTTATTTCAACAAATTAAAACTTTACCGTCAGCAATGGTCAACACAATCATCAGTCCAGGCATAGGTCTAATAATAGTTTTTAGAGGGTAGGAAGAAAATCAGGTTAATCCTGTCTTGTTCTTCCACTCCAAAGTTACACAGTTTGCATCCAGTGTATGGTTATTTCATCTAGATGTTTTCCCAGATTGCATATGAAAACTGAACTATGAAAGACTTTTGAAAGTTAAGATATATCTGCTGCTTCTCCTGTATTCACAAGGCAATTAATCTGTCATAAAAGAAACTGTGATTCATTTGTTACTGGTTTGTTGATCTCTCTTGTGAAAAGTGTTTTGTTTTGCACAAGGAAATTGAAGTTAAAATAAAGTTTTTGGTTTGGATGTTTACCTTGGAGGTCAGCTGGAGCACTTGATGCATTAGTTGTTAGAAGAGAAATGTACCAAAAATAATTGAAGAAAAAAATTGAGTCTGGAGTCCTACATCACATCCTAACCACAATATTAAAGATTTCTATTCTTTGTCTTTGGCCCAATGAATTATTAATCATTTTCTCCCAAATGGAACTGCATAAAAAGGAGAAAACTACAAGTCCTGATCCCCTTTTATTCTACTATCTCAGTCTGCTTTTACCCTCAAAGTCTACAGATTTTTGGTTTGGGCAGTCTTTCAAGAATTGTGAAATTCAGTGCAAAACTGTGCATGTGATGAGATAAGGATTGAGAAGGTTGTCTGTCAGAAACAGAACCTGCAAAAGTTGACTTTAAAAATACAAGGATTACTCTTTATGCCCTTTATGCCTTAGGGTAATAATTTAACCACCACTCTCTGCTTTTAACTGCATCAACAGAAGAAAGTGGTGCCTCCTGGCACTTAGCTTGGTATGCAGAAACTAGTTACAGGATGTGAATTAAGATATTTGTATTCATCATCTATTTTTAAAGTCTACTGATCTCTACAGTTGTCAGTTACTGTTTACTGTGAATCTCATTCTGAAGAATGCATCTCTTTATACAAATTGTTTGGAAAGTGGGCACTTAATTTACCATGGAAGATGCTGAAATCATAGTCATTAGACAATGTACATTATGTTGCTTAAGCCCTCTACTGGAACTCTACTTAGACCTTTTAGAGTTGCAAGTTGCCTTGGATGAATTAGTTATATGTGCAATAAATATGTGTCAAAGAAAGTTCCTAGAATATGAATATGGTGCCTCATTAAGATACACTCATTTATATACATTTAGAATTAGAATTTGATTTTTCCTCTAAAAATTTAGTTTCTCTTTAAAGAAATAATGCATGTCCTAAAATAAATAACAAATGAGAATTCATTTAAGTGTACTGTTGAGATTCATTGCAGATGGATTAAAGATTATCTGGTTTTGCACTCTGCCTGCACACCTAAATAATCACCCAAGTGTCTTTTGGCCTTTCTTGTTTCTAATGCCTCCCTGACATTGCAAGTTTTTTGCAGAAAATTTGTCTCATTTGTCATGTGTTTAGCAGTTCTTATTATGCTTTTGTAATTCCTAACAAAAAGCTCAGACTACAAAATTATTTGCTTGTCAACAAAATGTTCTTCAAATTACCAGCAGTTTTTCATGTTTCATAATGAACTGCTCAACTCTGTATAGCACCACACACGAATAGGCATTAAAAATTACAGCTGTGATGCAGTGCTTTTTCTATATAAATATATTTGGTGGAACACAGTATAAGGTAACTAATTCTCAAATTCTTTCATTCTTCCTATTTGCTCTCCATCTACTACCAGTCTATGCCTTACTCTGCCACCTTAGGTAGTTTTAATACATTGTATTTTTTTGCTTTTTATTCATATTTTAAAATCAATGTACTATTTTTTTTTTAGCAAAATTTAAAATCTTTGAGATTTTAAAGTTTTGTGCCCAGCTAAATGGAAAACACTGTGCAGAACTGAATACAAGATAAGTGCATGTTTCATCTGTTGAAATTTAAAGGTCTCTAATCTGATTGTTTATATTTGAGGTGGTTATCAAAGCTGCTTCTGCACTCTGTAGCTAGAATAAAAGCACTTCTGTAAGATTCATTGCACTTTAAAGGACACTTCTCCCATACATCTGATAAATCACATTCTGGAAATGCCTGACTTTCTCTACCAATTACTGAGATGGCCTAGTGCAATTTATGCAGAGTAGATGTCTGATGACAGATGTGCACAAGTGGTCAGATGAATCCTCTCCTATGAATCTGATTTTGCCATAATTGACTCAGAGGTAGAAAAATGTATTCTTTGTAGGTCAAATATGTTTTCTATAGTACTCCTCTCTATTTATAATATTGCAAATAAATACTGTATTAAAAGTAGTCAGAGCACAACTCTGTAAACTAAAATATGGCTTTCTGAAATTCTGATGTCATACAGAATGCAGCAGGAAAAATATGCCCTTCTAGGGGCGAGGTTTTTTTAATTTACCTGTTTGTGATAGGGCTATTGGGTAGAAGCAACCAGTTGTTATCATCCTCTGCTTCAATGCATGTCAATATATTGTAAATAGATCACAGTGTAGCAAAATAAATTAGTAGAGATGTTGCAAATGTGTGCCTGGCTAGCACGGAAACTCACGTGTATTGCTTTATCATTGAACACTGTTCCTGTGGTGTTAGATGGAAAAGGAGGAAGATTTTTTTTCAAATATTAAAATAAGATATATTACTATGTGTAGTGGGTTGGTTTGTAACGGGGTGGAAACACCAATTTAGTGTAGTGGTTTGGTCCAAAATACTCATTACTATTTCCCTTCTGTGAGATAAGAATTAGGAGAACCGCAAAGCAGGCATCAAACTTGAAAGAATATAAAGAAATTTATTAACAGACCTAAAAGAGGGAAAAAAAAAAGGGAAAAAAAGAAAAAAAATCATACCGCACCTTCAGAACATTTCTCCTCCCCCCCTCCCCGTTTCTCCCTTCTCCCGCTGACAATGTAAAAAGACAACCCTTGAGATGTTCAGCCTGTTTATCACTTCCATAATAACCTTGTTCAGTCTATTTAGGAAGAGGAGTCTCTCTTGCTCTTGCTATGGAGGAATTATCACAATGAGACAGCTGCCCAGGTCGGTTCTCTGTTCGCCTTATGTGAGAGTCCCCTCCCACGACTTGCAGCTTTTCCCACAGCTGCTTTCAAGGGTCCACTCTTGAATTACTGGGGTACAATTTTAAGGTTGAGCCGTTCAGAAACAAAAGTTCTCTTCACCCATCTCTGGGAGCATTTCATCTCTAAGAACAGAGGCCCTTCTCCTTCCCTGGGAGCAAAGGGTCCTCCTCATCTTCATCTCTAGGACTATCTCTGGGAGCATCTCTCGGAACTGAGGTTTTCTCCTTTCCCATATGGAACAAAAGTCCTCATCGCTTCCATCTCTCCCTGTTCAAACTTCTCATGAAATTACAGCTGCGTCAGCATCTGCCTATCTCAGCGCAGGTGCTTTTGCTTACGAGTTGAACACTCCACCCCCCATATCTTCATGAAATTACAATGCGTACTCTGATATATTGTAGCTTTACAACAGACTTTCAGCTTTAAGCATCTCCTCTTTCTCCTCTCTCAGGTTTTCAGCTCTTCACAGCGCTAAAAGGGTTAATCTCACCTAGGCCTTGCAGCTGGAATTTTGCTTATTGCTGTTGGTCACATGATCCTTTGCTGGACAGCAGGGCATTTTCAGCTGAATCTTGGCCGCAGTGGAGAGGGGGAGCTGGGTCACTCTGGCTGCCCACAGCAGGGCTGGGGGTGGGGGGGGTGTGTTCCGTGGGTGGAACAGGGCCCATTGGCTCCAGGATGGCTGTGGCCCGGCCCGAGCAGGGCCTGGGCCGGACCCGCCGGCCCCTGCAGGGGGCCCGCAGTCACCTGTCCCAGTGCGGAAACAAGACAGAGCTCTGCCTGTGGTGTGTGTACTCTTAAGTGTGGATCACAGAGGCGGTCTAGATTTTAAGTGGCTTAAAGAATTGTCCATATTCAAACTGGCCAGCTGATAGGTTCTGTCAGGTCACAGAGGAAGCTGTAAGCACCCCTTTGCAAGAACATCACTTCCGGGACTATGCTTGCTAACCCATGACACTATGATGTATAGTCAACTGTAAATTATCTTCAAATGAGCTAGAAAAGCCAGAGATGACAGTCAGTTTGGGTCCAAGCTGAAGTATCACTCAACACAAAGCAGCTAGAAGTGCAGGACTTTAAATATTTCTTTAAGGTAGTACAGACTCACAGAAAAATAATCTTTATGAGATCTTGCTTTTCTTCAAACAAATTAATTTCTTCATCTGCAGAACATATTCAGAGACAAGTTATGCAGATTCCCCAGTGATTTAGTCCCATCCAGCAGTTCCAGAGCTGTCATATAGAAAACACTGTCTCCTTATCCATAATTGAATATCAGGTAAATTTTTCAATGCCAAGAAATCCTAAGCACTTTCTCTGGCACAGCATGCCTCTTCATCCATGCTGCTAAAGACTTTCTTACCAAAGGAGAAGAGTTTTGTCTATTTTGATGGCTGGAAGAAGAGTGTGATTTGTATCAAGCTCCTGAACTGCACTAGTAGTTGCCTGGAGAGAGCTCGTTGAAACAGACTGCATATCTAAATGTATGCGTGTTTACCTACTTCTGCAGGAACAGCTTCACATACAAGATCGAGACATATGAGCCCTCGGCAACCAAGTGCTTCTGGGGGTTGCAGCTGGTCAGTACTGAATTAATGCTAATAAGCAATATAAAAAACTATTACGTGACTATTGCAGGGAGTCTTAAAAAGAATGCCAGACCTGAAAGGTATAATTTACTGCTAAACTCCTGTAATGAAAGTGAATTACAACTAGTACAACAAGGGCAGAAGATATAAAAGACTTTCATAAAACAAGATACAAAATAGTTCAGAGAACATAATGGAACAGTCTATACTTATACTGAGCAAGATGCATACTTACAGGCCATGTCTGAAAATTTAAAAGGGAATAAAAAAAATATATATAAAAGGGAGAGGTTAGTCTTAAGAAAGTAAAGGACAAATAATTTGTACAGATCCAAGAAGTGCTATTGAAATTTTGACAATATTTCACTGGTTAGAGACACAGTCTATTTCTAATCATATGTACTTAAAATATTCCTTAAGATAAAGAAAGTGAGTAACAACACTGATTCACCAGATGCTTATATTTTTAAATCAGCCAGTGCAATTGCTGTAGTAAGCACAATGAGCATGGCTTGCCCTTGCACTGACAGCACTCCTTCCTTATCAGCACAGTTCCATTGGGTTTAAACCAAATGGAAATCTAGACTATATGGTATAGTCTATAGTCTATTAGTTATATGTGCAATAAAAATGTGTCAAAGAAAGTTACTAGAATATGAATATGGTGCCTCATTAAGATACACTCATTTATATACAATTAGAATTAAAAGTTTGACTTTTGCCCTAAAAATTTAGTTTCTCATTAAAGAAATAATGTATGTCTTAAAATCAATGCCAAATGAGAATTCATTTAAGTGTACTGTTGAAATTCATAAAGGAGGACAATAAAATATAATACATCATAAAAAATATTAATGCAAGTGTTGGAAACATACCTCTCCATTCCTCGCATCTCTTATTCCTTCAGAAAATACTGAGGGAGAAATGTCACACATCATAGTAAAATATTACTGAACAGGAAGTACAGGCCCTGGGCTGCAGTACCATTATATACTTATTTATAAATATCTCCTTATAATAAACCTCTTCATTTTAGAAATTTAAAATGTAGTCTGATATCAGTGGTAACAGTAAAATATGACAGATCACACAAAGAATTATGATTTCCAATCTTAAAAGCAATAAAGAAGAACTCTTAATTACTAATCTTCAGCAGACAAGTTATTCTTTATTTGGCCAATTGTAAATCAAGGGGGTGGGATGGCATAGAACTGTGGAATTGGCAAAACAGAAACTATTCACGCACCATTGACAGAGCAGCTGTGGGGTGAGGAAAATTTCTCTTCTGCAGATTTATATCCTAAAGGCAAAATCCTGAAACAGAAAAGAAGGTCAAGTGCTTCAGATTATTACAACAAAGTTAAATTAAACTAATACACCAGAGACATCATCTGCCTAATTACCTTAAATCTGATTTGAGTGATTTATTTCATTTAACTCCCTAAAGGATATGCATATACTTTAGAACTACTACCTGGTCTGGGTTCATTTTATAGTCAATAGAGGGAAACAGATATACTCAGAATTGAATGGGCCTAGTTTAGATGTTAACTGTAGATGAAGATGAAACATAATAGAAAGCAATATCACAGTCGCTGAATGGTTGAGGTTGAAAGGGACCTCAAAAGGTCATCTAGTGCACCCCCTCTGATGGTTGCATAGGACCATCTCCAGGCAGACTGCAACCCCTCTGGGCAGCCTTTTCCAGTGCTTGGTCATCCTCACAGTAAAGAAGTTTTCGTTATGTTCAGATGGATGTTGCAATGTTCCAGTTCATGCCTTTTTCCCCTTGTCCTGTCACTGGGCACCACTGAAAAAGAATCTGGCCCAGCTCTCTCAGACTCTCCTCAGGAGAGAGATGCTCCTGTCCCATCATCATCTTTGTAGCTCTCCACTGGGGCCCCTCCTGTAATTCCTTGTCTGTCTTGTGCTGAGGAGCCCAAAAGTGACACAGCACTCGAGATGTGGCCTCACCAGGATAGAGCAGAGGGGCAGGTTCACCCCCCTCTATCTTCTGTCAATGCTTTTCCTCAGGATACTGCTTGGCCTTTTTGGTCACAAGGCACACTGCTGCTTCATGGTTAACTTCCTGTCCACCAGGCCCCCAGGTCCTTCTCCTTTCATCTGCAGAATGCAAAGGTTGTCTATACAGACTACTCAGATATAGGAGGGTACATTTAGTCAGATTACTACATACTTTGAAGGAGCCCATCTAAAACAAAATCACTGAAAGGATATTATTCATTCTACAAGAAGGCAAGAAACAAAAGCTGGTGGCATTTTTCTATTATATGTTTGTTAAGCATCTAGAACACTGACATTTTCTCACTTAAGCCTCATTTGAATGTTAGTTTATTGAGAATAAAATTAAACAGTAGTATAATATGCATATGATGTAGATACTTAAATTCCCTAAGAAAATGTTTGACTTTGCTTAGAACATGTATTTACTTTCGATCGTGTATTTACTTTGATGTACACAACTATGCATAATTTCCTACATGAAATTTTCCATTTTATCTAGGACAAAAATTTTTCAAACTTCACTACAAAAATACTTTTTTCCTCTCTATTTCTTTTGAAAGATTTTATCTAGGAGGCTTAATCATCTGTCACTACAAGGGAGAAGTGCTAGTACTGAAATATTGCTAAATTTAATTCCCACTGAAGCACTTTACTGAAACTTATTGGTCTTACATAGGCGCTAGTTTGAAATCTGAAATTGGATTCTGGAATAAATAATCAAAATACGGTTTTCTTATATTTTTCTTATACGGTCTGAGTTGTGCTCAGAATCTAAGATAAAGATATCTTTACTAGATTTGGAAGAATAGAGAGTCTTTTGATTAATGCTCAGATGAAAAGAGCATTTGAAAATATGGGAGTGACAAGGTCACTTGTGCTATAGATATTGAATAACCCATCTGGGTAATGGGAGGAAATGTTGTTTCTGTGGGCTATCTACAAAGTATTCCCAGTTCCAAACTACATTAGATGCTATAATGGATAGTAAGGGAGGGTAAAATTTGTCAAGAAAATGAGGCAGTCTGGACAGAAACCAAAAGTCAAGATACAAGCGCTATAATTAAACAACTGATTTATTTTACCAATTCTATTTTTAAGAACCTTTAACAAGGTTTTCAGCAAGAGATGAGACATGCTTGAAACAAGATATTTTCAAACAAGGACATAACCTAAACAAGGACATAACCTAAACAGCTATAGTTTTTATATGGAGTGGGAAAACTATAAGAAAAAACTAAATTATTCCGTTTCTGCTGTGTTACTCTCTTCTCTGACCTCAAGCACTCCTCTCCTCTCCTCCAGTATATATTAAACATTGGTTTTTGAAAAACCAAAAACACATATCTTGGTTCCCTCCTGTAGAAATCTTACTTAGATAGGAATGACTTACTTTTAAAGGTTTGGGAAGTTTTCTGAATAAGATCAGAATGATAGTAGTGTTTTTCCAGAAAACAGCTGAGATTTTGAGCATTTAATCAACTCAGAGAAAATTTTTTTTCTCTCTGTAGATGGCATTTTTAAAAATATTTTGTTCAAACATTAGTTTCATGACTGCACTTTTAAAACTTTGCTGTAAAATAACTTTTTCTGGGGTTCTCAACTGTTATGACCTCATAAGAGCATTCCACAATTTCAGAAGATTTATGAAGCACAGTTTGATTTTCAGCTTCTTTTATCTTCTTCTTCTTTTTTTACTGGATCACATCCATAAACTCTCAAGTGAAATGAAAAAAAAAAAAAAAAAGAAAAAGAGAAAAGTGAAAGGCAAATGAAAAAGTCTTCAGAACTCAAAGTTTAATACAATTTCATCAAATTGCCCACAGTTGACTTCTGAAGTTTTTGTGGCATTTACTAGCGAAGTCCTTGAGATATAGTCAGTTGAAGCATAATTGATTAGATAACCCTTCTCCCACTTCCCCAATAATCCAGCTGCCACAGGCCACCCATAGACAAATTATGTACCACAGCAGTAGATCAAACATGGTTACTAACAGAAGTTATGTTGGTATGCCAAATCCACAGAATTTAAACATAGTAAGAACCTAAGAAGGATGGCTATTTTGAGGGATTACAGCCACTACTAATAACCATGTAAAAGAGATATTTAACTTTATGTTTTGTGATGTGAAATAAACATAGACCTCTTAGCAATGAGGGTCCTTGGAAGAAAAGTTAATGGGGAAAATGATCCCCAGACTCTGCTGAACTGCTTCCTTTTGTCTTCCTATGGAGTACATGGGTTCCCAGACGAGAAGCACTAGATATCTTCTCTTCTGTACGGCACATTAATATTTCAGGAGAATCTTTGCTTCAGCTGCTCTATCTAGACAATATATCAATCCAAATTCATAGCTGACATAAATCTTGAATTTAGTTGAGTTTCACCAGATTTCATTTTGTCTCACAAAATTCCCCTATCCTTTACTACATTCCGAATCATCTTTAGCTATATTAATAAAAATTAAACAGCTGATATTCAAAAGAAAAGAAAAGAAAATAATAGGGTAATTGGGTAGTATTTAATGAAATACTTTAGGGAAAACCCTTGAATTTATTTTTCTAAATTAGTTTACAGCAAATCTGCTGGCCACCAGAAATTAATTTCACTCAATTTTTCACCAGAAAAAAAGTGGATGTGAAATGCACATCACCACAAATCACAGGTTTTATAATGACACTAAACTGTTATCAGACTAAAACATTTGTGTAATTCTGGAATTCTGTTGGAAAAAATATGCTGAGTGATACTTAAGCTTACCTTTGAACCTTCTTAGAAGGTTATTGTTAGTATCCTTTTAGGTTATAATATAAAACATATGAGGCTACAAAGTGCAAAAAGACTAATAAGTGCTTATTTATAGGTGTGATTTTTCTAGAGTTATGTCTAATCCACACAAAATAGTTATTCTTTAACTTTTAGTATTAAAATTATTTTTATATTTAAAAAAAACACAGTAACCTCCTGTTTAGTGATTTCAATTACTCTCAAAATATAATTTGTGTAGTGTTTGGGGTTTTTTTTCTTGATTAATAATTACATTTGAGTTATATCAAAAGATTAATCCTACTATTTGGGTGATGATTTTATTCTCCATTATTTGAAGATACAAAAAAGGCAAAGTTTGTACTTGATATGCAACTTCATTTACCTCTGCATGCATTTAAACAGCTAAGTGAAGCTCTATGACTCACTGGAGAACTTTGACCTTACCCACCACCCAAGGAGCCTAGACCAAGAGCAAGACAGAGAAATGGAGTAAAAACCTCACATTACTTGCCAGGGGATAAAAGGCACATGTGGAAATAATTAGAAGACAATCAAAAGCATTTTACTTTCTACTTAGAATATTACTGTATGTAATATAGAGGTTAATTTTTAACTTAGACAGAAAATACCACTAGTCTGATATAATACACATACTCTTTCAAAGTGTTTTCAACTACGTATCAGTTTACTTGTAGATGATTTTCATTACAAATAAAATAGGTATATCTTGTATCTCTTGGATATATATTGTCAGTAACTTTCGTGAAAGGGTAAACGTATGGTACAACTAAATAAGAAGTTATTCTCCTAAGTATAAAAATAACATATTTAGAAATTCCATTGAAAAAATGATTCTTTTGCATTACATTAGATTTCTAACAAGTACTTTCTTATCTCAGAATATTTATCTCAGAAAACTAAAGCTGGTAAGTATATAAGACTGCAGAAGCAATTTATATAATATTTTAAAGACCTTTTGTTAAAATAACCAGATCCAAAAGGGATATTATTATATTTGAATTGCAAATGTCTTAAAGGTTCCTTGCTGGTTCCAGGGATTATATAAAGAGCTAGACAGTCAAGTTCCTTAAGAAGTGAAAAAGATGACTTAGGCACTTAAACAGGAACTCGGACTCTGAAACATTCTCTTACTATTTTTTTTCTTTAATTTTCATTCTGGTGAAAATGGCAGACTTCCCTTTTCTTTGAAGGGCATGCATGAAAGAGGCTGCATATGCATGCTGTCAAGTCCCTGAGGACTGTAATGGGTATGACTGTCCCTGTCCAGCCTCTTTGGTGTCTTCCTCCACCCACCCACCCACACCCCAGGACCCCATTTCAACCCCCCAGGGCTTTAATTAATATAAGTACTGGGGTGCAAATATCCATCTATCCCAGGTGTCTCAAGATTTCTGTGGGGAGGGTGCATCACTCAGCATAACCACGCTTCTAACGGGGTAACCCAGCCACAACTTCTTCCATCAGTGGAACTTCTCTTTCTCTTCCAATTAAAATTCTGACTTGCAGGAAGCTGGAGGTGTTCATCAGCATTTTTCTGTACTTATATTTCCTGTTTGCCTCAGAAGTGATTTCCATATAAAGGTCACACATCATGATTTCCTGTTTTGGTCCTTTTCGAAAACTACTTCATGGAATTCAATAGAAAAACTAACTAGTTTTGCAGCATATTATGCAATTAGCAGTTCCCTACATCTACTGAGTTTTCAGTACTGACAGCCTCTTATAAAACCTTTTATCCTTCAATCTGAAAAGAGAAATGCTTTTGCAGGGAAATTTAGTGTGAGTCAAATAGATGGCTGAAATAACAAGGAGAAAATAAAATGTACAGTATGCAACACAGTCAACCCTTTCTGTGAAATGTTGAATTTTAATTACTATAACTAATTCTAATCCTGCTACATTTCTCTCATTACAGATGTACACTGGGCTAATGTGGATTAAGATAAAGGGCTTCAAGGAAACAGAAGCAAAAATAGGACAAATCTCATGTTTGTAGAGAGAAATAGAGAACTTTTCTCTAACCTTAGCTTTTGACATCCTATTAAATGCCATGTCTTTAACTGAATGACTTGTTCCATATATAGTGACATACTAGCTCTTCAATGAGTGCAGTAGTCTGACCAACTCTTGTTTTGTGATAAATAACCATTTACTTAATAGCAATCTCTTTGAACTGCACTATGAAACATAGTTTATCATATCATCACATTTTGCTCTCTTCCCTCCCTGAAATCAATACCTTAAAATTACTGCTATATTTTTTACATTCATTTTGTTTTGTTAAGGGTCATTGACTGCTAAATAGTAGCAATCTCTACTAAAACAGATATCTTGTTGCTCTTGATGATCTCTTCAAAAGAGTAAGAAATCACTGTTACAAAAAATAAAGTCTTGCTTTCCATGATTTTTATAAGTATTGTTTTGCTGTGTTTTCTCATTTTCTGCAGCTTTCCTCCATTTGGAAACAAACAAAATTTTGAGTTTAGACATTGTTTACATATTTAGAAATGTCACTCTTTCAGTTGTATACTTTCATCATTTACAAAAACTTGTATGCTCTATGTTAGACTCATTCTAGTAGTATTAATATAAGTTTCTTGAAATTATTTTTTTCATGTACACTAAATTCTTAAAGAATAGTATAGACTACCTATATCTGTGAATTTCCCAGTTTGGAATTTAACCTTCAGGACTTTGCTAATTCAAGATATCACTGCATGCATATTTTTTAGATGATCATAATCTTTTAAAGTAATGAAATAAGATGGATTTTCTAGATTCTGTATCAGTTTAGAACGACCTGGAGGAGAACATATTGCTTTTTAGGCAGTCAAAGAGAAGAGAGACATCAAAACATCTATCTTCGAGACATCAAAACAACAAAACAAAAATTATTTTATATTTTTATTTTTGATCATGACTTTCCTGTACTTTAAATTATAGTTATAAGGAATCTTAAATGCAGAGTGGCCTTATCAGCTTGATGGCTAGATTGTACCCATATTCTTATGATGGTTCAAAATCAGAAGGCAGTAATCCAGCTTTTAAGTTCTCTAGGGAGGCTGTTTCATTAAGTACGGTTAATCTCAAACAGAATATATTCAGAAAAAACATCAAGATTGTGTTTCCTTTCATTAAGAGTAAAACAATTAATTGTTGAAACTGTTAATGGGGAAGTTGTAACTGAACTATAGAATAGCGGAGACTTATTTGGCAAATGCTTTCAAAACAGAACAGTGAATTATGTACCAGGTTAGAATGTGGTGCTATATATATTCTGCTCCTCATTTTCAAGAGCTCTCTACTCTTAAGACTAAAAAAATTTTAAAGTGTATGGCTGCTTTTAAAAGCTTCTTTGCTTTAGAGGGGCTGCTGTACACACAGGAATGAAAACCTATGACACAACAAAAGATACCCCATTATCCTAGCTGTGGTATGAGAAGTTCTGTATTCAAAGGACTGCTTAAGAAGTCCTGGACAACACACATGGCAGTTCTGGGAGATGGGACGATCTAGAACAAGTATCTGACTGCCTGGGCAAGAAAGCTGCAACAGCCTAATGTCTAACACCACAATGCAGGGAAACAAATACAACCCAAGGTAAGAGTTGGAGTCTGGCCTTCACAAATCTGGGAACATAGGACCAAGGGAATTTTTAAACTCAGCTTCCCCAGACTTTGTACAAAACAACCAGGTTTGTTTTCTACCACTGAAAGTCTATTTCTATTGAAGGGAAGCAAACCTTTCCAGCTCTTGTAGAGACTAGAAAGTTTATTTAAACGAATCAATGAAGTACTGCAAATCACTTTGGAGGAGGACAGAAAAATGGTGGAACATGAAACATCTGGGATATAACTATATCTTCAGAGTGACTCTTGTATATACATATGTCTTACTACTGGCAAAAAACACTTCTGTATAATTTCTTCCTCCATAGTTATGGATAATCATTTTCTAAAGATCTCTGGGTCATCATCTGATAGCTGAATCTGGACAGGCTTTAGAATTTATCATTTTCCTCTTTATGTATGATCCTTTGACAAAAAAATTAATGAGATCAAAAAAAGTCTGTCACCATGTTGTGGTCTCAACAGCATAACAATTTTAATTTGATTGTGGAGCAGAGAAAGAAAAAGTCACTGCCTTGTCATGAATTGATATCAGAGCTAGCTGCAGAACCTTTTTTCCAAGTGCTTGTGCAGTGCACCTACCATTACAGCACAGTCCTTTGGACGTTTGATAGCAATTAATAGAAGACATCTTTTTTTTAAGACCTTCAGTACTACTTTTCAGTACTAAAAATTGTTCAGGGCGTGATCTGGACCTAATTTATGTATTTAGAGCTCTCAACAATGTACTCCTAACAAGAACATGATAACACGAGGAAATATTCATGATGGTAGATGTGCACAATTCTAGAGGTTTTTCTTTTCTCTGCAAGTTTGTTTTAAACTCATTAGGGGGCTTTTTTAAGGATAGAATGTATCCTTAAAAATACTTAAGTATCCTTAAGGATACAAAGTATCCACAAGCATTGGGCTAGATTTTGTGCCATTTAAAGCACACTGCCATGGTCCTTCAAAAGCCCAGGTTTGCTGAACACAGTGTGCATAGACTAATACTTTGCCAATCTCACAGCCCTTTCTCTGCAGGATTTAGGGACTTTTGATGCTGTAGATAGCTTAACTTGCAAGAAATCTACCTGGAACAAGTCCACAATTCTACAATCTTCATTTTTCATCCTGTATCATTACTACTATCTGTTCCCCACTACTAGATATGAGAGAATCTCTCCCTGAAAAACAAAAATTGTAATATGGATGACTGTGTTGCAGTCTGCAATGCATGAGAGGAGTGAAGGAAGGTCATTCCCTTAGCCTATGGTAAGTGAAACAGACATTCCCTGAGAGTGACTTCAAGGGTTCAATCAAAAAATATTCTGAATGTCATTGGTTGGATTTACAATTTATTATGACTTCCCCCTACTAAAAATGTAGGCTTCTTTTTTTCCTAACTGTCATTTCAGCAAACATAGCCTGGGGTCAAGTTTTCTTCTTCTCATTCCATCTGTCAAGTACACAGGGCCATAATCTCTGCTTACTGAAGTCTTCCAGCGGTGCATTGCTATTTGATAATTTCTGATTTATGCTATTAGAGTGTTACACTGAAGTTTGAGGTCCTTTAAGTTAAATGGTGATCACATGTGCATTTTTTCCACTGCTAGTGTTTAACTGTGCCCAGGAAAAACCTCATGTGGTCTCTAGAACCAAAAGGACAATTTAGTTCTTGCAATTGGCATTCACAAGGGAAAGGGGAAAAAAATGAAGGGAAAGGAAAAAGATGGCTCAGAAAACAAGATTGTGAAAGACTGAAGTCACTGAGAGAGAATCCGAAGATGTAGGTTTTATAGTCAAATTCCAGACCAGAACACTGTCTTAAGGGAACAGTCAATAACCAAGATGTCTTATAGAAATGAGAAAAAATATTTTTCTTTCTGCCTTTGATTTTCTGTGATTAGCCTAAAGTTTCTTTTCTACAGTTCTCATCCTACTGTAACTTCTTTTTCTTAATCAAACTGGGAAAATAAATCTGTAAGAAAGAACATTGAATCAAGAAGGTTTCCACAAAGCTTAAATGATATTTAATTACTGGCATTCTATCTATATTATGGTGCTTTCAAAGAACTGGCTTTTGATGTATTTCATAGGAGAATGGGGCTAGAAGTAATGCAAACTGTAATATTCATGGAGATGGGAAGGAAGCAGTTTTATGTCCTACTCTCTCCCATGAGAGTGTTTGTGTCTCAAAGGGTTCCTGAGTTGTATCAGATGAAGTTACATCTCTACAGTCCTTTAATAAAAAGTAAGGCAAATTACTGTGACTTGACCTCATCTCTTCCTTGACATATCAAAGCAGCAAAAGGATGCTTGAAACTGTGCTAACCAAACAGCCTTTGCATCCATTAAAAACTATCATAAGCAGCTGAGAGTATCCATCAGCACTCAGATCAAACGGTTATTATTGAGAAATGTCTGTGTGCTCCATCTACTGATCTGATCAGGGGGCCTCAACAAGAACAAACTTCTATTTTGCAAATCACTGGTTGAAACCTCTAATACAAGAATTCAAAAAGTCCAGATTGCTAAAAAAAAAAAAAAAAAAAAAAAAGAGAGAAGAAAACTGCAGGTGGAAAAAAGTGGTGAGTCCTCTGATAGTGGATTTGGCTGTGTGTAATGCTGTTCAGAAAATGCTGTGCCTGCTGTTTTTATAATAAGATGACCTTTTCCACTGCAAAGACACCGCCATCACAACCATTAGTGAAACACTAATGAATAGTCTCCTATTCAAACAACAGCAGCAAAGCAGGAATCTCATATCTCCTACGTCCCTTTCACTTCACTGAACTGTGAACTCTAAAACCCCATTGAAACCAGAACATTTTGATGAGAGGAATTGCAGGAATGTTACTCAGAATCATTCCTGCTACAAAATTTTCAATTTTCTGGCTTCTAATGTTGTTTGTTGGCTTTTTTGTTTGTTTGTTTGTTTTTTAAACTATGAATATGCTTAACACATCTGAGAACAAGTTACTATTTCTGCTCTTATTGTGCCTAGGAGCCATCATCTAGGTTAGGGACTTAACAACTTAATATGCAGCTGTCAAGATAAATGACCCTGATTGATCTTGTGCTGCCATTTCTAATGTCATGACTCTTTTCTGCCAGACTTTACCATTCCTGAGGGGTATGAACCCTCAATAGGTGATACTAGATATCTACTCAAAAGTGGTAATAACTTGAAATGCTACATTATTCAGACTTTTTTTATGACAGGGGACAGAAGACTCTCTGTAGCCCAGATTTTAGAAATGTATATCATATTCTAACTTCAGCTGATAAAAGTAGGGTAGCATATTTAGTTTGTGTAAAGTCTTGTCAGCCAGAAATTGCTTTTGATTTAGCTGAGTATAGAAAAAGCTTTTCCATAATACCCAGATACTGTGTAAAACAGGCTACGGAAAATCTCTCCTTTTTGAATTTTCACTGTTGGTAAAGAAGAGTCTATAGTAAAACATTTGTGTTATGTGAGCTGATTGTTTGTAGGCTCTGCGGTTTTCTTCAAAAACACTTATTCTCTTAATGAGAAAATTCTTAAATTGAAAAATTACCCATCAGAGTAAGTCTGTATAGGTTTACAAAGAAAATAAGAGAATGAAAAGTATTTCTTCCAGGGCCATGAAATGATTTCAGAACATAAGATATGCTCTCACTGTAGTTAGATAATTACTTTAGGAAACCCACAACTTGAAGCAGCCTGTTGCTCACCTCTGCCCAAAATGTTGGGCTGCTCCCAAAAGGAACACAGCTGATCATGCAGGAGCAGCCATGCCTGTGTTTCAAATATGGAAATTTTTCAGAGCATGGTCTATAGCCTGGTTTCTTGGATGTAAACCATTTATTCCTGCTAAAAAATTCAGACATAATTAGTGTAAAAAAGTGCACCTACTGGTTTTTAACCTGTTAGAAAAGTTCTGTACACTTAATGATGCAAATAAGCATTTCATTAAAATTTCAGAAGCATCAATCCAGATGAGATCACAGGTTTTCATAGGTGTCACTGAAAAATCTGAACCCTTTTGTTTATTGCTGAGCATTTATATATATATATTCAGCCCAAATGTTCATATATGTTTTAGCACTAAATCCCTAATAATTTGAATGAGAATCAAGAGCCTAATTACTTGTGAGAGAACTAAATTTCTGATCTGCTTTTGAAAATAAATCCGAAACATTTTCAGCTTAATATAATATAATATAATATAATGATATATATTTGTCATGGGTTAGCAAGCATAGTCCCGGAAGTGATGTTCTTGCAAAGGGGTGCTTACAGCTTCCTCTGTGACCTGACAGAACCTATCAGCTGGCCAGTTTGAATATGGACCATTCTTTAAGCCACTTAAAGTTGTGACCACCTCTGTGATACACACTTAAGAATAGAAACCCTGAGGCAGAGCCTCTCTGTCTTGTTTCCGGTGCTGGGACAGGTGGCTGCAGGGGCCAGCGGGCCCGGCCCAGGCCCTGCTCGGGCCAGGCCGGGCCGGGCCACGGCCATCCTGGAAACAATGGGCCCTGTTCCATCTGCGGACCACCCCCCCCCCCCCACCCCCCTAGCAGGGCTGTGGGCAGCCAGAGCGGCTTGGCTTCCCCCCCTCTCCACTGTGATAAGCGACATTCCAGCTGCAAAGCCTAGATGAAATTAACCCTTTTAATGCTCTGAAGAGCTGAAAACCTGAGGGAGAAGAAAGAGGAGATGCTTAAAGCTGAAATTCTGTTGTGAAGCTATGATATATCAGAGTATCCCATTGTAATTTCATGAAGATACGGGGGGTTGAGTGTTCAACTCATAAGCAAAAGCACCTGCACTGAGATAAGCAGATGCTGACGCAGCTGTAATTTCATGAGGAGTTTGAACAGGGAGAGATGGAAGCGATGAGGACTTTTGCTCCATATGGGAAAGGAGAAAACCTCAGTTCCGAGAGATGCTCCCAGAGATAGTCCTAGAGATGAAGATGAGGAGGACCCTTTGCTCCCAGGGAAGGAGAAGGGCCTCTGTTCTTAGAGATGAAATGCTCCCAGAGATGGGTGAAGGGAACTTCTGTTTCTGAACTGCTCAACCTTAAAATTGTACCCCAGTAATTCAAGAGTGGACCCTCAAAAGCAGCTGTGGAAAAAGCTGCAAGTTCGGGGATCAGACTCACATGTGTGCAGAGAGACTCCTCTTCCAAAATGGACTGAACAAAGTTATTTGGAAGTGGGCGGCTGTCTCGTTGTGATAATGTTTTCATAGCATGGGCAAGAGAGACTCCTCTTCCTAAATGGACTGAACAAGGTTATTATGGAAGTGATAAACAGACTGAACATCTGAAGAGTTGTCTTTTTTACATTGTCAGTGGGAGAAGGGAGAAAGGTGGGGGGAGGAGAAGAGTTCTGAAGGTGTTCTATGATTTTTTTTCTTCTTTTAGGTCTGTTAATAAACTTCTTTATATTCTTTCAAGTTTGGTGCCTGCTTTGCATTTCTCCTAATTCTTATCTCACAGAAGGTAAACAGTAATGAGTATTTTGGACCAAACCACTGCACTATTATATATATTAGTAGGTTCTCTTGATATTGTTACACAAACAGGTTGGTGTGCTATAATGTACATGAAGATTTGAAAGTATTTTGAACTTCAGAGGAAGTTATTCAACTTTTAACAGCTCAGTTACATCAATTCCTTCATTTTATTGATGCTATGTTCTTCTTCACTCCATCAGCTTTTTTATCTCATTTCTAACACAACTGATATTAGAAGTCACTACTCTAGTCTACTGTTTTTTAATTTGCCTGCAAATTAAGCTGTGAAATGGATTTTAAAATTTTTGATTAAAAGCACTAAAAAATGTTTCCAGAAGGAAACAACTGTGCTAAGCTTCCTTCCATAAAGAAGTTTTATAAGTAGGTCATAAACCCCTGAAATTAAGTCAGAAATGCTGACAGACCCCAAACTTTTAGAAGCTTTGTAAGCTCCAGTCTAATCATCTTTTCCCAGAGGGGGAAAATCTTTTTCTTGAGACTAAATTGTAGACTGTAAAATTGTTGTTTTGTCACATAGAGCTCTGAGTATACAGTAAAGAAATGTACAGCAAAAAAAAGCCATATGTTGTTACTATAGCAACTACAAGTCAAAAAGATATCGTAAAATGTCTTTTTCTTCTAAATTTATCCTATGTAACATTTCCCAGTCTTGCTTAATTATGTTACACAATATAGCTTTCATTTGTTAGCATGGGTCAGAAGAACTCTGAAACTACACCAGAATTACTGGAGGTAAATAGTTATGAACTAATGAGAGATTTGTCCCCAGTGGACCTTAGATATACTAGGGTATGGAAAAAACTACATACAATTACACGTCTAAAACTTTTATCTAAGAAGCCATATCTATTTGTGTATGTATGTGAACAAATCATTTTATATAATACTCTTCCTAGAAAGGACAAATTGTTTTATAGTTTGGGTTTTTTTAATGTTTCAAAATGATAACGTGATTATTATGGCCTTTATATGAAATGTTTATATTTAGCAGAAGGCTTTTACAGAAGAAATTTGTGGGGCTTTCAAATCATTTGTATACCTGGTATGGAATTTCTCAGTTATGGAATTTCACTTTTAGGTGTTTTCATTTCATAAGGAAAAACAGTATGAAATAGATGACTGTTAAACATTTTTTTTGCCCATTTCATACTATGAACTACACATTATTAGAAAACCAAGGTCTTTAAACTTTTGTTTCACTTTGTTTTATGTGCAATAAAGCCTGAATAGAGAATCCTGTTGTAGTAGTGGAGAGTAACTAGAAAGTAAAAAGACATACAAAAGGCCATTGAGGCTGCTTTGCAGTAGAAGTGAAAATTTGTCTCTGATATACTGATTGTTGCTCTAGTACAGGTGCAGTACCATGGAAGTTTATTCTGTGCTACATTGGGAAAAGGTACACTTGGAAAAAAAAAGAAAACCACCAAAAATCTTTCAGCTGTACTGTGGATCTTCTTGAAGGCATGCTAACTAGCCATAACTTTGAGATTTTATTGTGTATCCTCCGTTATGTTGAAGTTACATGGATTTTCGAACTTGCTTGCATGTGTGGATGTATACTGTTCCGTTTTCCTTGTACTTTACTATTTTCAGTTCACTAAATTTTATACCATAAGTGTTTCATGTTATAATGAAAAATATTACTCTGCGTTTTCTAATTTATTGGCCAAATAGACCATATGTGTGGTTGATGCCCACCTCTTTGATGAGGTACCTGTAATAAAATGGAGATTCTGTGGTCTAAGCTTGCATTAACAACAAAGGATGGCCTAGCAGAGGCATCTTTTAGCAAAAGAGTGAGGATGCAATCAGTATTTTAAAAATGTAGTTAACAGGTTCAGATTGCTTCAGCCAAAGAATCAATGTAGTACACTAAAATCCATTGCATATTTTCAATGCAAACAAGTGTCTTTTATTTCTTTCAAAAACTTTTGTGAAACAGATATGTTGCCTTTAAAAAAGTTTGTTAATCAGAATTATTTGGTGTCCCTCTTAGGCTAAGTCGTCCCTAGCAGCAAATCCACAAAGAGGGCTTTTGTTTCTTTGTAGAACCTAAAAAAATCAGAACATCAGAAATATCAGAAATCCTGCTTTCCTCTCCATGGCCACTGAGAAATTTAGCCCTTGAATTACTGTCCTGGTTTCAGCAGCTTTTACATACTGTTTTCCCTTCTCCACCCCTGTATATGCCTGTAAGAAGCCTTTCTGATTTAAGTTATCCTGCTATTCCAAGTAACATGATTTTTACTGTGGTTTTTATCACCTTAAAGCAATTGTTTAAATTCTTTTGTGTGACATATTTACAGAAATTTCCCCTGGAAAAAACAAAGAAAACAAAACAAACACAGCCAAACACATATAGACATACACATACATACACCATACACACATCCATGCACCAAACAAGCAAACAAAATATCTCAAAAACCAGTTTTCTTTCCTCCTGCAGAACTACATGAAGTCGGAAGGTCAGGTAGTAGCAACGTGTGGCTGTGTTCCTAAAGCTGTGTAAGTGAACTTCAGTGTCCATCTTGCAACAACCCCCACTAATATTAGAGAAAAATTTCATTACTTACAGTCAATGCAGATTTCTGCAATGCTCATTCTGGAATATTCAAGACAGAAAACAAGACTAACTGTCATAGAGCATAGGAACAACTAACTCAGTGTGCAGTTTGGCCCCACACAATCAAAACTTGTGAATTCCCAATCTTCCTAGCACCTCCCTTAATCCTGTTTATTCATTTCTTTAAGAATTTAATTCTGCTCTCATTCTCTTATATTCATATTATCCAGTTTATTTACTTACTTTTCTCCCTTTAGGCACATTAGTCTACCTAAAAAACCCTGACTATAAAAGTATGATTAATATGCTATTAGACAAGATAGATGCCCAGAACATCAAGGAATAATTGCAGATATATAGTAAACCAAATATATTCCTAGTACTATTTTGCGATTTGCAGAGATAAGTATTAAAGATAATCCTGATTATTGTCTGTGTGTTGCAAACACTTTAAAGAGATTGAGCAAAGTATCTCATAGAAAAAAAAGAGGCTTAAATGCAGAAACTATACAAACACTAAGGAATGTCCTAGCATTAACAAGGTAGGTATCTTTGCAAATAAGAATGAAAAATGTAAAAATTTAAAGCAAGTAGTCATTTAGGATAAAAAAAACTGAGGGAAGTAAGCCCATATAATATTAATTATTATTTATCTTCAGACTATTTTTAAAAGTTATGTCATCTATAGAACATCTTCTACACAAATAATTTATTCATCAAATTAAATATTTTTAATTTCTAGATACCATAAATAATAATAATAAAACATAACAGTTATATGTTAAATGCTAGCAGAACATTTTCTGAAATTTGGGTGTAGCAAGCTTGCCATCTACTGATCAACAGAAAAAATCTTTGTTTACAAGATCTTTTTGTATACCATACTGTTTAGTTTGAAACTCTCTTTATATGATGAATCAGTAGTTGTGTATTTAAATAAATCTGTTTCCAGTGCCTCTGAAGGACAATATAAGGCCTCAAAGGTATTGTGCTAGTGGATCAAAGATGAGTTCCTGAAGTACTTCCTATAGCCATTGAGAAATTTTTCACTGAAAGACATAATCTTATTGAGTATTTGGGGAATTTACTTGGCTTCTCTTAAAGCGTATATTCCTAATTCACAGATGTTCTCATGAAGTTAAAACATTATTTTATGAATAATATGGCAGAAGCAAATAAATATACTTTTTTATTTCAATTCTTTCCATTTCACAAAGAGAAATTCACTTGTCCCATGTCATCTGCCAGCTTTGCCCTCATTCAAACCTTGTCAGTGCATAGTGGAAAATTGCAGAAAATCCATATGTCCACAGTATTTGGTGTTGTACACCCTCATGTTCCACTCAGATGGGTTTAGACATGAAGGTTAAAATCCACAGTTATGTCATATGTACAACAAAGAAAAGTCTGTACTCTTTTGTAAGAGTCTGTCTTATGGGTTAGCTTAATAATCATCATTATTGCTGTATAATTTTTCCCTTTGCCATTATCAATTAATTTCATTTAATGTAGAATTATAACAGTATGGATAATAGAGCATGAAAATGGACAACCTGTGACTAAGACAGTGATTGTATTTCAAACAGTGATTTAAAAAGAAAAAAATCTCTTTTAAATTATTTGAAATTTTGTGGACCTTTATTTAGCAGAATATGCCTTCAGAATGTGTGGAAACATAAAAATTCTGAAATTTATGGACCAGAGCAAGATTGAGAGGAAAGAATATGCTCTTTCCAAGAACATGAGAAAGTTTGTCTTTCAATCTAATTCAATCTATACTATTTAGACTCAGTGACAGGTTATTTTTTCACAGAGTTGCCATGTAGATCACGTCTGGAACTTTTCTCTTTTTGATATCTGCCTTCCCTGCTGGATAATATTCTCCTGTAACATCATTATTTAAAGTTTTATTATAATTTCAATTGTACTGGCATAAATCAGGAATTATTTCAACTCAGTTAAAGAATTTTAAATTACCTCTGTTAACTCCAAATAGAGTTAAGGTGTTTTGCTGCAGAACCTCCTCTAAACAGGACTATGATTTTAGATTGCATGGGAGTATAACCTAAAGGCAGAAAGTCCCAGAGACAGAATGATTTGTAGAGACTAAGGTATTTCAAGAGATTTGTCTGCAGAAATCAATAAGCTTTGTCAAAATAAATTTCCTAGCTGGCATTCAAAATCTCTGCCACAACTACTGTACATGGCTTGGTTCATCTAGCAGGTTAAAAATCTGTTCTTTGGGAAGGAGTAGGAGGAACTCTGCAAGGTTTGGGATTTTGTTTTTCTTTTCCCTTGGAGACTACTTTCTATACCTTTCAGAAGGTGACCTGAAAGTACTCTGCGTTTCTGGGGCCAAATAAGTCAATCTCTATTCAGGGAAAGCTCCAAGTCTGTTGGGGCAGATGAGTCACAGCCATCTTGCATATCAGCAGGAATACATCACAGCATGACAGCTACCGCAGATCGCTTTGCACTTCACCTCTTTACAAACACTGGCTCATCTACCTCCTCCAAACTTCAGTAAATGCCAGAGAAGAGGCACCCATGACACAGCTCTTCAGCCTCTACTTTACTCTCCCCAGAATCCAACTGGCCTCGTGGTCCTGCTGCCACCCTTGGTAAAGCTGCCTCCAAAACATCCAGAAAGGATCCACAAGACGGGCAGGTTGCGAGGGAGGTGATCATGTGTGATGAAACAATAGCACTATTTTGTACGCTGTCACTTATTCCACACCTTGTGGAGTTTTTTAAGGAATTGTTTAGTTCACTACAAAAGTATATTTAATATGAATATTTGGTGTTGATGATCTTCACATAAAAGGAGATTAAACTAGTAGAGAGTCCTATAAAAAAATCTAAGATTATATCTACTTTTCTGTGCCACCAGAATCAAAAGGAAATTCCTAAAGGAATATAGTCATGTTGGTTTTTTTCTCTTCTTCTAAGCAAACTGAAAAGAAGGATTTACACATTAGTTAGGACATATCTAAACTCAATGGCATGATCGGTCAGAAAATATTGTACCATCAAAATAATAAGGCTGCATATATTGGGAGAAACATAAATAACCCCAGCTTTCTGCATATTTTAAACTACAGAAAGGTGGTGTTCTTTGTGTCAAAGTAAATTTAAAATAAATAGAACTTTATATTCATATGTATTTAAGCACAGGTATCAGAATCAGAGAAATTGAGAAAATATTACAGATGTATTTGATCTTTGAAAAGAAGCTTATTAAAAAGGGTCAACTTCATTTTTGTAAGAAAATATTAAGGCTTTAAAATAGGACAGCTAAGATGGAATATAGCACAACAGTAATTAAGTAGTAGATTCTAGTTATTTCTGCAAAGTTTAAATAGAAAATTAGGTAAATATGGGATTTGGTACTTTAGCAAAATTGCTCTAAAGCAAACTTTTACATTGATTAGCATTAAAATTCCAAATATGACATATCAGTAATACTTGTGAGAGCATATTTAATTACACTACTCATGTAGATATAGCTTCTTTAAGCTCTCCTTATGGTATAACGCTACATACAGGTCTGAAAAATCAAATCTATACAGACTATTGCTTTTTCTCCAAGTTCAAGTCCAACTTCAATTAAGAAAAAAACAGGAGTATCTTATTGAATTAGTCCTTTGTCTCAACTGAATTTGATGAAGCATCTCCTTATTGTTGCAGAACTTCTCCAAGATCAAGTTACTTGGAATTTGAGGGGAAGAGGGGGCTCAGGCACAACAATTCATTTTGCTGGATTTTGTTAAGAGTCATTGCACCACAAATCTTAATGTAAAATGCATTAAAATACATCTTCAAATAGACTCGTCCTATCTGATTATAACCCATTTTTCCCCTCCTATAAATTTGTTTCCTAAACTTTCACAACTGATATATTAAGAATAATTGTAGCTTAACTGGAGTAGTTAAGAGTGAAAAAGTTGATATCACTCTTTTAAACATGATTTTTGAGGCAATTAACATTCTGCATGGTTTTATTTTTCCACATATAATTTAATCTCAGGCAGCTGCTGGTATTATTCCTGGGAAATACTTCTTCCCTGCTGCTCAGTTAGAAAGATGAATATGTGGTTCTCTCCTTGCCTGTACAGTCTTATTCCCGGTGCCAAGTCTAGAAATTTACATCAGAACTACTCTGGTTTTTTTCAAACATAAGATGTGTTCATTTATTCAATAGAGTGGACTAAATCCAGCACTATGTTTTCCTGGCTTTACCTATTTGTAATTCATACAGGAATTACTTTGAGGAAAGACACAGAGTAAACAAGCAGTAACTCAAAATCATGTTATTTTTAAAAAGAATAGCAGTAAGAAAGCATTTCATGAATCACTGCAAGAGGTAGTTAAAACTGATGGTTCTCATGAAAAACATAAATTTTAGGACTGGCTTAAGACCAATCTCTAAATAAAATAAGGGTGAGTGACAGATGTTAACCCATTCCCAAGGTGTTCTGCTGCTTATATTGGTACAGCAATTGAAAATAACTCACACCATTTCTAGAGCATGAAGTATAGACCATGAGTTTTTTACAGCTCCTTTAAGTTATATCTGCTACTTCTAATCCAAAATATACACTATATTAGTTTTCCTTTTCTCTTCTGTATTTTACCAAGCTTTCTATTATAAAAGAACTTATACATGAATTACTGAATTATTTACAGCTACAGGTTCCTTAATTAAACCTGTTAATTAATTAATGCATTAAGACATGCAATATACTGGCGTATACTTAAATAAAATAACACTAAAAAGTGTTTGTTAGACATCAGATACTCAATAAATGTGATGCCAACAGCTGAGCAAAGATGGGCCTGCTTTGTTTTATTTTCTGAGATTGTAAATTTATATTTTTAAAAATCCTCGGGAAATTCAGCACAAGGCTTTGCCTTACTGCAAAATTGAAGCTAAATATGTTTTTAAATTATCAAAAGCTCTAAAATTTTGATATTTTGTTACCACTAAATTGTCTACCACACAAAGGAAAAATGAAAAGGTAAATCTGTACACTGTGTCCCCAATTTTGGTGTGTTTAGTCCAAATGTGTTTTTCTGTTAAATCAGAAGTGCATTATTTTAATCATATTGTAGAACATGTATGATATGTTTTCTCAACTACATTTGATTTTATCTAAAGTTGTAGTATAATATTGGAGCACAGCAATTCCTAAGTGATGATGTCTGCATAAACCATTGGGATTAGAAATTGGTTCCTCAGTCTTTAACTGAGGCCAGTGCAATCAGGTGTTGCCCCTTCACAAATCACTTAGGAGTGTACTTGATGTCCTGTTGCTTAACTGTGAGGAGCACTAGTAAAAAACATAGACTGTAAGAGCACTTTCTCACTAAAGACTGATACTTCTGTCCTTCCTATGAAGCTGTTACATACTAAAAGCCAGGTTTTCTTCATTATCGAATAGTATATAAACGGTATTCTCAGTCTTTATGTAATTTGTTCAGTATATAGAAAAATAGGCTTTTGTTCCTTTTGGATACAAAATAATAAATGCTTCACAGGGTGCAATACAGTATAAAATTCTACAACTGAAGCCAAGAAGGTTTCTGATTAACATTAGGTAACTGTGCTGTCTATTTTATAGACATAGTCTGTATATTTGGGTGTCCAAGCAAATTTGTATGCTGGTTTTGGTGGAAAAAGCACTGGGTGAATATTGACCCAGAGAGTGAGTGTCTCTGGAGAGCCATTTTACTTTTTCCTCATGAACGGAAGTGGAGTGAAAACAGGATCAATGACAGAGGGTAATCATATTCCTAATCACTGAAGTTTGTTGAGTTTTAATTTATAGTGGATAGGGAAACATCGAAGGACCAGCATCACAGGAAATCATTTATACTGCAAATGACTCCAGAAATTAATTCCCAAAGACATTAAATATTGTCCTTTTTCCGTCTTCTAAAATTACGTTGTAGAAGCCTATTTGTCCTGCAGTTGAGCACCTGTTTCAGAGTATATGGTTCAAACAATATGTGTGCTTTTATGTAATGAACAGAGAAATGAAAGGCTAAGACTTCATGAGATTAGAATTTTGCCCCTGACCCCTTATGGTCTGGAAGAATTACCAACTCTTCTGTCCCATGAGAATAATCTCTGCTATTTTCCTTCCCACGTTCTTGTAAGTGAGCCAAACATTCCTGCCCCAGAAAATCTCTGCATGATTCTGTGTGTGTAGGCACATGCACATGCTTAGAGGAATATTTGCATGCTTCATTTATCAAGCCCAAACTTTAGGGTTGGATATATCCCTTACCAATACCAAGCTAGTTTCTGTTTGGTAGAGACAAGATTATATTATGCTATTTGACATTTTAATCTTTCCCACATCTGAGTTTTCATCTTCTGCCTAAAGAAGTTTCTTCCAGTTTTTCTTCAAATCTTCCCCAAAACATTTCAGTTTTATAACCAATAAGTAAAAATCCAAGTGTGACCATATTTGCAGTCATCTCATTTCCAACCCAGTTTTTCAGTGCAATTTTCTTGTCTCAGTAATTATTTCTAGTTAGACATGATGCAGCTGTAGAATGTCATGGGAAAAGCCCGACTAGAAGAAAATACTTACATAATCAGCAGACAGAAAAAAAAAGCAGGGACTTAAGTTCAACTCTTCTGAGATACTCCCAGAACTTTTGTATTAACTTTGACACTGTGTTTATCAAGCTAAAATAATTCAACTTGATAAGGCAGACAATTTATGAGACAAGTTTATTTTTTTCAGTGCTGATTTTGGTACCAGTCACAATTTTTTCTCTAAAAGAGAATGGAAATTGATAAATATAGATATAGTTAATGTCTATGAGCTCATGAAAAATTCTACATTGAAGTAGTACTAAGTCATACAGTAAATGCATTCATTGAATCCAAATATAATTCAAATCCTTAAAACAAACAGCATGAAACATCAGACAGAAAACATCCAGAGGTAGTGTAACCACTATGAATTATCTTTATTATTACAGCAGAGAATGTAAATTTAATCTGAAATATTTTACTGACATTAAGTATGATTTTATTTCTTCTCTGATTTACGTCATTCTTCGCATCTAGTTCAACTCTTAAGTGAATGTCCCATACAGGGACCAAACACATGATCTTGGCATTATTAGCAGCAGCTGATCTAATCTCAGGCTGTTGTACATAGAGACTGATTGTGGCGATACTGTGAGGCTGGTAACACTGGTGAACATACTAGTACGTTTACACTGCAAGCTGGCTTTGCCAACACTAATGACACTGTGTCAGAGACTGAAATATTATATTTTATGACTTAAACATTTTCTTAAAGGACTTTTAAAAAAGCTGCAGAGAAGACTACCGCACCCTGAATGGGGCCCTGACTGAGGCCTTACACTGCTCGCTGATGAAGATAAAATAAAGTAACAACTCAGGGCTGGGGACAGTCACAAAGCACAGGCTTAACACCTCCAAGATGAGGACCACAGCCCCAGAGCTATCAGCTGCCAGGTTCGAACAGACCCTCCACCAAAGGAGAGGGGAGGAGAGGCCTTGGGTGTGTGTTGGAAATGCCTCTGGTCAGAGGCACAGTGACTGCCCATCCTCCACTGTGCAGAGCCCAGCTGAGGGGTCCTCACCTGGGGGGAGGAAGCTTATCCACAGCAGAAGGGGTGACATGGTCCATCAAAGGGACCCCTCTCAAAGGGGTCCCCAGACACTGCACCAGAGCACCAGAGATGATGCAACAGACCCTCAGTGTTGCAAGGGACAGTGTCAAGCCAGCCCCTGCAAGAGAGACACGTGGGCGTTCCCACCTGGCTCAAAGTGTATATTAATCCACGGGATTCTGTACTCTTCGGCGTGTGGTGTGGTGGCGTGTGGCAGCATGTAGCAGCATGGCCATAGCAGTGGGGGACCCTCACCACCAGCAGACCGGATGGAGGGGAGCAACGAGACGTCATTGGTACCCTTGGATGGGTGATATGCTTCTACCTAATCCCTGTTACCTCTCCCTGTTCCCCCACCCCCCACGCACACTTCTTTCTTTCTTTCTTTTCTCTTTCCTTCTCTTTGCCTCTCTACTATTAAATAAAATACATCAATTTTTTGGCAACAACATCTAACCTCATTTGGTTTTAATCTTGTTTCTGGGGACATTTTGAACCTTCTAAGTTCTTTCTGGTTTATGCTCAGAGACTTAGCTTTCTTTGCTTTTCTGGGTTTAAACCAGATCGCAACACAGTGCAAGCTCAACTTCTTCCATTTTAACAAAGAAAGGATCTTCAAAACATTGATTGACATAGATATTGTCCGTAAATGTAATTTTCAAAAGAGAAACTTTTCATTGAATTTTAGCCCTTAGAAGGATTGTTAAATGGTCGATGGCGAGAACTACTGGAATGAGAGTTCAAGTTCCCAGCCTTGGAACTCACAGACTCACAGACAAAAGTCCTCAATTCTTAGCAAAAATGTACATCAGAGCACTTACTACCCAGAGACATCTAAGTTACAGTTGAAAGAAATTAGCTTGGAAAAAATTGTATGAGCAAGATAATTTTATAACACTTCAGCTTTTTATTACTTCATGTGTACGTATTTTCAGAGTTGTACGGGGATTCATATGTAAGCAAAAGAAGACGGGATATATTGTTGAGGATTCTTTGTGGTGTCCCTCCACAGCCTTCACCCCCCCTGCCCTAGTGAGTTTTGCATATAAATGGATTGTTCATCATTACATGGGAACATATTTTTGGTCTTGTTTCATCTTTCTTGCTCTCCTCCTGGCCAGAATATTCTTGTATCCATGTGCACAGCTTCAATAAAAATAATAGAAATTATTCTCCTCCCAAAATAAATTACAGCCTTGTTGTTTGGAATCACAACAAGCACATCAAAATTTCTTCAGCCAATTTGGAGAGTGCATTTTGCTTCCTAGATGAACGCTGTATGCACTAAAAAATCTGCATTCAAGCGACTCAAGTTTTATGCAATTAGCTTATGCTAAAATTACAGTTTACTGTAATTTAAGTTTTTCTATGTTCCATTTGAGCTGTCATTTAATTTGCATCTTATCCTCAGTGTCTCCCAAAATTTTTAAAGGCAGCATCCCATGATTCATGAAGTCTTATCTGCATAGGTCCTGTCCTTTCATCAGAGATCCTACTGCCTCCTTCTCAGTCTATCAGCTCTGCTACAGATGCTGGTACTCAGACAGCAAGTCAGGCTAGACTTGCCTGTCTCTGTCTCAAGATATTCAACTGTTTGCCCTGTCTTTCCATGCTGGTTGATCCAGGGACAGTGCAGAGACATCTGAGTTAGCCATGCAGGGAATTAACATGGGCCTGGCAGGGCAGTGGCTGGGCATACCCTACATGGCAGAACCAGTTTTTGGAAGGACTTGCAGGTGTTGGTTGACAAGGAGCTCAACATGGCCCAGCAATGTGCACTTGCAGCCCAAAAAGCAGATCAAATCCTGGGCTGCATCCAAAGCAGTGTGGCCAGCAGGGAGAGAAAGGGCATTGTTCCCCTCTATTCCGGTCTTGTGAGACCCCACCTGGAATACTGCATTGAGCTCTGGCGTCTGCAACATAAGAAAGACATGGATCTCTTGGATCAAGCCCAGAGAAGAGCCATAAAGATGATCACGGGGCTGGAGCACCTCTCTATGAAGACAGGCTGAGAACTGGTGCTGTTCAGCCTGGAGAAGAGAAGGTCCTGGGGAGACCTTAGAGCACCTTGCAACGCATAAAAGGGTCCTATAAGAGAGCTGGAGAGGGATTTTTTGCAAGACTATGCTTGTAATAGGACAAGGGGTAATGGCCTTAAGCTGAAAAGGGAGAGATTTAGATGAGGTATAAAGCAGAAATTCTTCCCTGTGGTGAGACACTCAAACAGGTTTCCCAGAGAAGCTGTGGATGTTCCATCCCTGGAACAATTCAAGGGCAGGTTGGATTTACAACCTGATCTGGTGGATGGCATCCCAGCTCATGGCAGAGATGTTGGAACTAGATGATCTTTAAGGTACGTTCTAACCCAAACCATTCTATGACTGCTTGAATCTTGTTTATAGCTTCATTCCTAATGTGCTTTTATCTCACAAAGTAGACACTTCTTAATAATTGGAACCAAAGTTTGTATGTAATGCAAATATACATTGAAGGGAAACTACACAGCATCTTTTTTTTATAATCTGAAAAATTAAAGTGTTAAATAAACTTCATAATAACTTTTATTAGATTTTGATTAGATTTTCTAGAGACGATCAAGAAGTATGTTAAGGATTTTCCCAAGACTATAAAAAAAAGCAAAAAAGTATCATACAAAAATAAAAGAGAGTTTTAGCTAAGGGCAGTTCTGGAAATGATTTAATTATTTTTAATATATTGATAACATGTCAACTCTTAGCTTATTGACGCTTAAAAATATTTTTTTTACTGCTTTCTGCCTTTGTAAATAACGCATTTGAGACACTTGATTTTGTAATTTCACCTTCAAAACATGGGCTGACTTTCATCTTGTTGTGTATTTGGTCTGACTGAGATGGAGATTTTTGTTATTTGCAATATTTTTATTCCAGAGCAAATGCTGCGTGTACTGAGGCCTTATTTCCCAGTGAGTGGCTGGACATCACCTGCTTGATGGGAAGTAGAGACATAGTGGGGAACTTCTGTTGTTGTAATTGTGAAGGGACAAGGGGTGGATTGTGTGTAAATTGTCCACTTTTGTTGACTCTGGGGTCAGTGAAGGAGAACAAGGTGCTCCATGTGTTGGAGCAGACATTCCCCTTCAGCCCATGGGGAAGACCATGGTGAGCCAGGCTCCTTCCTGTGGCTCATGGAGATTCACAGTGGAGAAGATATCCACCTGTAGGCCCTGGAGGACCCACATTAGAACAGGAGGATGCCTGAAGGGGACTCAGACCCAATGGAGCAGGTTTTCTGGCAGCACTTGTGACCCTGTGGAGAATCCACACTGCAGCACTCTGTTCCTGAAGGACTGCAGACTGTGGAAGGGACCCATACTGGAGCAGTTCATGAAGGACTGCAGCCTGTTGGGAGGACCCATGTTGGAGAAGTTCCTGGAAGACTGCCTTGCATGGGGGTGACCCCACACTGGAGCAGGGGAGAGTGCAGGGAATCATCCTCCTGAGGAAGAAAGAGTGGCAGAAACAGCGTGTATGATGAACTGGCCAGAACCCTTATTCCACACCCCCTGCACTGCTGGGAGGGAGAAGATAGAGAAAACTCAGAGTAAAGTTAAGCCCAGGAAGAAGGCAGGGGAGGGGTTGGGGGGTAGGGAAGGTGTTTTTGAGATCTGACAGTATTTCTCATTATCCTGCTCTGATTTGATAGGTAATAAATTCAGTTGATTTTCCCAAGATGAGTCTGTTTTGCCCATGACAGTCACGGGTGAGTGACCTATACCTGCCCTTATCTTAACTCACAAGCCTTTCCATATACTTTCTCTCCTGTGTCCAGCTGAGTAGGGGAGTGATAGAGCAGGTTTGATTAGCACCTGGAGTCCAGCCAGGGTCAACACACTACACCTGTAGTAATAAAATCATGTTAAGAGTAAGGATGTTAGTTGAAAGATAGAGAGCTTTGAGATTTTCTTCAAAGCCAATGAAAGACTTTGGGCATTTGAACTTTTTTATTTATAAGTTGGAACTGCTATGTGTATGTGTGTGTATGTGTGCTTTAAATTAATCTGTTAGCTAAAAGTCTTCAACTCTTTTTTTCTGATCTTGTTACTTGGAGATCAAAGTGAGCTCTTGAGTGATACAGAATCATAATTTATGTAGAAATTCTTAATGTTTTGAAAGTGCAAAATGGACTATAAATGTTTTTCTCTCACTTAGCTTTGGATATTAATATTTTATAAAATTTAATTATAATCTAGTATGAAAGACATTTTGACCTCTGTGTGAAACTAGTTATTTTCAGCACAAGTTGCATTGAAATGCAATGAGAATAAGAATGTGGTTTTGAGCAATACCATTATGAAGATAAATGGTTTTGATTATACTGTGTTGTGCTAAAATTTGCAGTATCTAAGATTCTGTTGAGAGCAGTTTCCATCAGATAACTGAAGAAAAATCTGTGAAAGTTTTAAAACCTTTGGAACTGTTACAGTGAAAAAGTGTATATTGAGACTGGACGAAATAATCGTAATTTGGGATAAGAGGTGAATGATAAAGGCAGATGCATTTAATGCAGATCTGTGTACCATACTGAGCATCTGTTTCCATTCCATCTTCTCCACCCAATTTTAACTCTGTTAAATTGGAGACATTTTTTTTATCTTCTCAATTCAATATATATCGTATAAGTTCTGGTTAGAAAAAGAAAAACTCTTACTCCTAATCAAATAATCATGAGAAAATAATGACCAATATTATCAGTTTTTGTTCCATGGCTCAGCAGAAGACTGGGGGCAAGTATGTCAGGTATGAGTGATTATTAGGCTATTCTATGCAGGAGAAGCAGATTTAATTCACTAGAAGGACTGTGGACAATGTGCTACTTAAAGAGAAGTGATTAAGCTTTGTTTGATATTTTTTCCAATTATTTTATTAGTTGCATAAACCAATTTAACCTGCTTTTTAAAATGGCTGTTTTCCTTCAGAAAAAAAAAAAGAAAATATTCCAAAGTTTTCTTTCTTATGTATTTTATTTCTTCAACTTCCCTTTTTTGAATATATTATTTCTTATGTATCTAGTTTTGTCAAGGTAGACAGTTCTAAAAACTGCTTACTAAAATTTTAAATCTGAAGCTTGGAAGAGAATTGTCCCTTGGAAGGTTCACAGCTCAGCCCTGTGTTTAGATACTCAGAACATGACATATCTGGGTCACTAGAAGAATGATGACAACTAAAACAAGGATACTCTAATCCTGACATTTCACATCCATTGCAAAGATTTCATGCTATTGGATATTTTTTATTTTAAAATAAAAGAAAATAAAAATGTTCTACCCCAAATCCACAAAATTACGTATTTACAATATTGTAAGACTGGGTTGCATACTTGTAAATTATCTCTTTTTTTTTTTTTTTTAATAATTTGGTTTGTGGGACACTGGACAAATACGAAGTTGATTCTCAATCCATTTTGACAAAATCATGCTGTAATGTATTCAGTAATGCATACTGGAAAATAGTAAACTTTATTGTAGTAGGCAAACATGGAACTGTGTGAACATGTACGCTCGTTAGACGGGTTGCTTATTCAAACAGATACTTCTCAGATTTTGTAAAGGAGGTACTATTTTGGATTTTCTGAACTGACATATTATTGACGTGCTGTTATTCAAGTCACTGAGCAAAAGTTGATATGTTGTTCACAAATTTAAGACAGATTTCTGAAACACTGAAAAACAAGGTTGTTCTATTCTGATGGTTCAATTGAATCTGATTTTTCTATGTAGTACAAGTACATACGGAGTATTTTTATTAGTCTTTCAAATATAGATCTGGGATGATGGACTTTGAATTGAAGAACAGTAACAAAATTGAAAACATTATTAAGGAAAAAACAGAAAAAAATAAGTTTATTGGAACTGAAAGGTCATCAGTTT
The DNA here is from genome assembly GCF_020740725.1 of Corvus hawaiiensis. NCBI lineage: Eukaryota > Metazoa > Chordata > Aves > Passeriformes > Corvidae > Corvus > Corvus hawaiiensis. Next base: position 22,515,873 of record NC_063215.1, on the reverse strand, counting down.
TCTTAAGCTTATATTTTAAGCAATGAAGATTTTCATGAAACAGGTGAGTTCTTCTGATATTCCACAAATAGAACATGCTGTTCCCAGGAACAGTTAAAAAGACCTTTCTCACTGGAAAGGACAGTAAATGACAGGCTTCATCTTTTCATCCAAGAAGAAAATTGCACAGGAAGTTCCAATGAATGGTCACCTAACATCTCTCTCATGTAGAATTGGAGGGATGGAGTGGATACCACAGGTTATTGTCTTAACCAATGTCTTGAGTTTACCAAAACCTACTGTTTCAGGGCTTGATTAGGTTACATTTGCTTAATAATGAACAGACAACAAGATCATTAGACCATTAGAGAAATACCAAAAATTTGACATTAAACTGCTCCAGTCCTGTGGTCTTACCCAATGGGAATACTACGCATAAAATCTTTGAAATGTAGAATCTCAAAGTCAAAAAAGTAACAAAAGGATAACATTTCACATAGGAGCAAAGGACAGCATGAATTAGACACTCAACACCTTATTACAAGCTGACTCTTTCAGTTGTTGCAGAACTTTGACATACTCCAAGCAGATCAATAGCTGTTACAAATAACATAAAAAAATGTCATGGTCTGTAAATAATTTTGTAAGATGATGCTTGAATTCTAACCTTCTTAGAAAAATTTACAATCAAGAGACATTTTTGTCCGAGGTTAGCTAGGAAAATTCTGAATCAGGAACATAATTAAGATAGTTTCATGGCATTTATTCTAGTGCAGACAAGCACAATTAAAATTATCAGAACTGAGTAAAATCCCTCCTACATAGTCTATGGGAAATATCTTTAGAATATTTTAAATTATCCTTAGTATGCATTAACTTGATAATAAAACACTTCATGAGTTAATCTCTTTCCAGATACATATTTTTACCTTTCAATCACCTATGATTTTCTATCAAAGATTTTAGCTCGCTTTATACATATCAAGGTAGTTTTGTGAGGCATATATTATTCCAAGCTTTTTTGTGACTGAAATGAGATACAGAATACAATATCTATATTGTATTGTATTATTTCAGAACTATATCTGAAATAAGATATTTGTGTCTCTGTGTATGCACATTACAAAAAGTCAATTGTGTATTATTTTTCAGCATGTCACAATAGCTATATTTACTAGAAAAAGAGGAAGGACAGTGTTTTTATGTCCATCACTAGACTGTAACAGCAAACAGCTCCTCACGTTCAACTTGGTTTTTGTATTTTTGTTTTCTTGTGAGCATCTGCCTCTTTTTATTCTTCTCTAAAATACTAAACTGATTCAAGATCTTTGCCATTCTTATATTAAGAACAAAGATTTTACAAAAATGCTGTCTTCACTGATTTTTTTGTTTTTCTTTCACCCTCAGTCTTGATGACAGTTTAAGTCATAGACTTGAAGATAAAAATTTTAGTCATGAAACAGAAGATTAAAGGTAAATTGGAAGAATCATTCTGATTGTATCCGGGTATGGGATTCTGTGAACATTTTCTCCTAATAAAGGAAGAAAGGCTGATATACAGAACACATTAAATATTAATATTTTGTCTTTCTGCACATACTAGTAGAAGAAACCACACAATAAACAGGTGAAGTCAAACAGCCTGCCTACTAAACTAAAGCTTACAAGTATTTACTAGCCTGGCTCTGATTCTTTAGTAGGAATTTTTGCAACCTGGTTATGATTCCACTAGAAAATTGTATTCATTTCTCTGTGAAGAGAAAAAAATTTCTGATTACAAAAATAACCCTATCACTTTTGACCTTTCATTTTATGAAAGAAAATACTTTGGTTTTTAATCATCTCTTTTAAAAAAACCTCCCTGTGCCCTGGTCAACGTCTTTGTAAAAATCAGAGTTTAAAATCATTGTCTTAGGGAACATTTTGTTCCCTAATCTCATGCAGGATACCACTTCAACTTCTTTAAGAGAAAAACAACATCAAAATATTTGGCAAGTTTCAGAACTGTATTGCAATATAAAAGATTTATACATGTAAATCAGAAGCACTTCTTAAGGATGGCAGGCATCTATTATCTGTTCCCAGAGGTGTCATTTTATTTTCAGAAGTTTTCAGGCCTCATGAAGTTCTGCACTGAAACATTTCTCTTCAGAAATCAACGGCAGTGCTGATGGTAACTGGTGAGTGATCTCTTGCTGTCCTTATCTCAACCCACAAGCCTTTCATTATATTGTCTCTCTCCTGTCCTGCTGAGGAAGTGTGATAGGACAGCTTTGATGGGCACCTTGCATTCAACCAGGGTCAACCTATCACACCTCAAGGGTCTGCATTGGGACTAATATTATTCAGTATTTTTATTAATGACATAGCGCTTTCTCAGTAAATCTGCAGATCACACCAAGCTGAGTGGTGCAGTTGCGTCAGTAGAGGGAATGGATGCCATCCAGAGGGACCTGGACAGAATATGGGGCCATGTGAAACTCATGCAATTCAACAGGGCCAAGTGCAATGTCCTGCACTTGAGCTGGAGTAATCCCCAATATCAGTACAGAGTGGAGGATGATTAATCAAGAAGAGACCTGCAGAAAAGGACATGGGTATACTGAAGGATAAAAAATTGAACACATCCCAGTATCATGTGCTTCCAGTGCAGAAAGCCAATCGTCTCCGTATGTCAAAACAAGCGTGGCACAGAGGTTGAGGGAAGCAGGATTCTGCTGCTCTACACTACTCTCATTTGATCTGTAGTGCTGCATCCAGCTCTGAGGTACCCAGCACAAGAAAGACATGGACCCAGTAGAGCAGGTCCAGAGGAGGGTCACAGAAATGATTACAGACCTGGAACACCTCTCGTCTGAGGAAAGACTAAGAGAGAGTTGGTTGTTCAATATGGAGAAGAGAAGGCTGTGGCAAGACCTTATTGTGATCTCTCAATACTTAAAGTGGGCTTATAAGAAGGAATAGGAAAGTCTTTTTGCCATGGCTGTAGTAAAAGATCAAGGAGCAATATTTTTATACTGTAGTTAGGCTGGACACAAGAAGGAAATTTTTTATGATGAGGGTGGTGAGACACCTGAATAGGTTGATCAGAGAAATTGTGGATGCCACATCATTGGCAGTGCTCAAAGTCAGGCTGGATGGGGTGAAAGCTGTCCTTGCCCATGCCAGGGGGTTGGACTAGATTATCTGGATGAATATCCCTTCCAATCCAAACCATTCTATAAACCTGGCCCAGAAAATGGCTGCTCGTATGTATGTTCTTTGAAAAGCAAGAGTTTAGTTCTTAAGACAGTCACAAAAACAACCTTTAAATAGCTGAAACAGTCTTTTTTTTTTAACTATAAAATAAGAAGGAGAGGATGGTTTGCATTGAATACCAGAAATCCCAAAGTTTGAAATATCTGGCTTTTGATAATGGTCCATGTAGCTTTGTTGATGTCTGTGAGCCTTGTAAATTCCTTCAGAGTTTACAGCTAGGCAGCTCTAGCAGGTACAGTACTAAGAGTTTCCCCTAACAATCCTTTAAGCAAAATGTCCATATATAACTGAAAAGTGTGCTGATGATTTTTGGTGATGGGTTTGAAACAGTATTATCTACAATATTAACACAAACAGAATAGTTCTAAATAAAGCTTGTGACAATGATTAGGGCCAAATACAACTAGATGTTTTCCCAGAATGGAATTTTGATGCAAATGAAAGCACAGTCAAGGCTTTACTGGGTGATGTTAAAAGGGCATATAAAGGTAAGCATTATTTTTTATTATTATTATTTTTAATTCTATATATTTTGCATATTTTAAAAAATAGGGTTTTTTATCTATTGTTTTCTATTGCCCATTAAGTCATTACATTGTTATTCACAAAGCACTGCGATAATCAAAGGCTAATCATAGTGGAATTTTTAACTCTAATTGTAATTAGTAAGGAATAAAAGAATATGCTTCATTAAGGTGAACCTTTAAAGAGGGAACTGATCATTGTGCAAAACATCAATTGTAGTTTAGATCTAATTATATTCAAAACTAAACCTTGGGATTTTCACATTAATAGAACTACAAATGACAAATTAAAATTACAGTCTTGTGAAAATATGTTCTCTTTATAATTTTACACTCTCATTTACAGTATTTTTCTGAGTAGAAAGGAATGTAGTCCACAGATTGGAACCAGCATTTAATACAAATATATAATAAATAAGCAAATATATGTAAATAGACAAATTATGTATATTTTAAGAAATGTGGAAATAATTTTAAAATGCAAAATACTCTAATCTCTACTTTTATAAAGAAGTCAAAGTCAAGAGTTTTTTAATTTACTAGAACATCCAACCTTTTCAGTAATAAAATACTACATTCTCCAAACATCTGTCTCCCTGTCTTGTTATTCCTACTAAGGCCCTTATCCTGAAAGGATGAGTTTAGTAAATTAGTTCCCATAGTCAACAAGGCTGTGAATGAGTTTTGTTCTTGTTGTTGCTATTCCTATCATTATTGTTGTTGTGGGTATTATTATTATTATTATTATTATTATCTTCTTCATCATCATCATAGAATCATGGAATCATTAAGATTATAAATTAAAAGATCTTGAAGATCATCAAGTCTGTCTGTTGACTCAGCACTCCCATGTTCACCACGTGCCACATCCACACACTTTTTAAACACTTCCAGAGACAGTGATTCCACAACTTCTCTGGGCAGCTTGTTCCAATATCTGAATGCCCTTCCAGTGAAGAAAGTTTTCCTAATACCCAATCTAACCCTCCTTTGGCACAACCTGAGGCCATTTCCTTTTGTCCAGTCACTTGTTACCTGATAGAAGAGATTGACTTCCACCTCACTATACCCTCTTTTCAGGCAGTTGTAGAGAGTGATAAGGTCACATTTGAGCCTCCTTTTCTCCAGACTAAATAACCCCAGCTCCCTCAGCTGCTAAAAAAACCCCCCTGTAAACTGTAAATTAAGTAAACTTTAGTAGTCCTCAGGAAGAATTTCCTAAATTGAGGAGCAGGGGAGAAAAAGTTGAAGATAAGTCCTTGTCAGCCAGCAGCTGAACTGACTCTACACACTTTGGTTAAACCAATCAACATTTTATTTCTATATAGCAATGCTTCAGGTCTATGTTTTTTTCCCTTTGTTGTGGTGTTTTCACATGCTGAGAGTTGCATCAGGACTACTACTTCAAGGTCTGCCTGTGTCTGCAATAGTGTCTGTTTCAGTAGCCAGCAACCTTGGGGCAAATGGGAAACCGGACTGTATTCTTTTATCCCTGATAAAAAATTAAGTATATCCATAGAAATTTAGTGGCAGCTTAGTCTCACTGATGAGCCTCCTAATATCACTGTGTTTTGTTGAGATAAGCAGAAGCTTTACAGTATTGCAGCTGTGGTGAACTTTGAGACAGGTGTCTTCTCTGGAAGGTCCCAGAGTCCTGTATGCTGAATGTGTGCCATCCCTTAGTGTACTTTGACATTCTTTGGCTACAAGGCACAATTTTAGGGAAGAAAGGCCAGGATAAGTATTAGTAAGTGCCTTGATCCAGACGGGACCTTGATTTAATTGTTGCCTCCCAGCATGACAGGGAGGAATTCATCATAAGAATGATACCTTTTGGAGGTTTACCATGGCACTGTCTGTCTGCCATTGCAGTTATTGAAAATCTGATCAATAAAAAGAAGGATGCCTTCAACACAATTCAGTTCACCAGGTGTAGGAGCATCTACTTTGAAGTAAGCTGGAATCTCTCCCTGGGCTCAATTGACTGTTTTGACTACATTGTCATTAAACAGAATGAGACTTCAGCCTTTTGCCTCAGTATTTGTAGACTGAACAGCAACTTACTGTAATCTGAGTTACAGTTTTTGTATTGTGCCTGTAAAATGTACCAGATCTGAAGGTGTGTCCTCCTTCCTATCCACGACTGCCTCATCCCTTGGCACTTCTTCAGTCTAAGTTGTTTTTGCTGTCTCCTTGAATTTAACTTCAAAATACTAACTTCTTTCCTGAAATACTCTATATGTTGAGTTTCTACTTAAGAAATTATTGTCATGATTTGGTCAGGAACATGCAAAAATGTTTTGTGTATGGAGTACAGCATGTAGGATAAATATTTCCTGAAGTGGTCACTGATGTCTGCTATAAGCTAGAGCAATGAAACTTATAGGTAAGTCTGTAGAATTTAAATATATGCTCTCCATTCCATAGAGCTCTTTCTCATATGTATTAAGCAATAATGGCTTTGTATTGTTTTTTTTTCCATGAGAAGGGTAGTATTTTTTAATCAAATTCTGCGGTATATTCTATTTTGGAATACTTAATATCCTTTCTCACAGCTCACCAAACAATAAAGACTATCCCTCTTATAACTCATTTTCTGAGGCCTTAGATGTGCAATGGAGTTACAGCAGTTTAAAAATTTATCATGCATCCATAGAGCTGCAGTTACTTAACTGTGTCTCTTTCTTACTGCAGAAAGCGCATAGAAAACCAAGCTGGTTAAAGCATTTTACTGTGACTGAAGTACTTAATTTTGTCCTATGTTTGGCATGAGCTGTGTTCACATATGCTGTCACTATGGTTATGTTCACATGTGGTAACGCCTCAAGTATCAGTAACAGAATCAGGAGTCTGAGCTGTAATAATATTCAGTTTCCAGTAGATATAGCAAAAGTGTACCAGAAAATGGAATTGAGACCTAGTCTTCCAGCTGGTCACAATCCACCCTGCAGTCCTTTCTTGTGATCCCAGTCTCACCGTAGATCAACTGATGCGTCTTTTTAATTTTTTCAATTAATTATAGAATTAATTTTAATTATAATAATTATTAACAATATTAGTAGTAGTATTACTATTATTACTATCATTACTATTATTATTGTTATTAATTTTCTCCAGAGCAGATTAGGTTGCATGGCAGAGAAGGATCTGGGGTGTGCTCCAGTAAATTCCATTTTCCAAAATTGTGGGTGCACTGCATAACGCCATAACTGATGATGTGAACTCCACCTATCACGGAATCATAGAATCATATAGTATTTTAGGTCAGAAGAGACTTTTAAGGGCAATTTACTACCCTGCTTCCAGTACATATGTAGGTGAGTAATATTATTTGGAAAATTCTGTTTCAATTCATAATCATGAATGCACTTTTAAAGATTTTTAGACTGAGTATCTCAAAGAACTGAATTTATTTTTCCCTTGCCTTTCCTGGTAGGGTGTATGAGCTGATTTGCCTAAAGTCAGAAACTAAATCTATTGTTGATGAATCTCAATGTGGTCCCCTGTGTACTAGAACATTTTGTGTGTTTCACTGGACTGACTTTTCCCTCATTATCAGCAGAATATACACACCTGTATGGATAACAAATCATAGTCACTATGTTACAAAATCCTCAGAAATAATTCTGAAGACATATAAAATATAGTTGTGGGAAAATCAGATAAAGCAGATTCCATAGTTCAAGTGTTTATGTAAATGAGACAAACCAAGGAAAGGTAATAGCATTTGCTAGATCAGCTGTTACAACTGTGTAAAACAGAAAAGCTTGATGAAAGCACCCTGCTGAAAGACATGCCAACTTTTAGTATATTTATAAGATGGAGAAATAAATTTTCTTAACTCCCCAAATATCTTACTACAATGCTTTCTTTAACATGGGTCCAGTTACAAGCCTTGAAAGCATGAGCTAAATACCTTTTTCAAAAAACTGTACCAGGCAAGCACTTAGCTCCTTTCACTGTCAGAGCAACGCCCTTTATTGTTCAAAGTACTCTGTCAATCACATCTTGTTGCCCAGACTCCTTAGGGGAAATTAATTTCACTTACCTTTAGATATCTGCCACTATCTATTTATCCTGTATGAAGATCTTCTCCATGGACATTAGGGACATTTAAGCACTTCCAGGAAGCCTGATTTTACTTGGTTTTAGCAGTCACTTGAGGACAAAATGACTCATGGTCTAAAAATTCCTTTTTTTTTTCCCCTCCCTCATTTCAGTTTTTTTACAGGGAATTTAGATGATTGGTATGAATATTTAGCTGCAGACATCTAGCGGGAGGTGGGATGAAACACCCATTCTTACACAGTAAACTTAAGGTATCAGCAATAATGATTGATAACTGTAAGAAAATGGCACCCAAAACCTGAGTTATCCCTTGAGTATTTTGGTTGGTTAGTTTCTATTTGTCTTCATGTTAATAAGACAGTTTTGCTAACTGGATGCACAACACACATTTAGAGATGCAGATCCACTCATTACTTGCTGTAACACCTTTCAGCCAGAGATCTTCCTATCTTACCTTGCATTTACTCATGCAGACAAGATTGGGTAGGCAGGCAAAATGTGGACAGAATCTTATCTGACAGTATAGTGACATCTGTCACTGGTTCCTTTGGCTATATTTATACTTGTAGGTTAAAACTAGAAGCCATGATGGATGCTGGATTTAAACTGATTAATCTAAAATTATTCAGAATTTTCTTTGGCCAATTAGAAATTCCCAAAACAGTTCTAGGCCAGGGATAACTCCTGATAAATATTTTTTGTATGTTTCCTATTGACTTAGGAGGCTAAGAATTTACATGAAAGCCCTCTGTGTCAGCTGGCCTTAGTGTACCACATTTTTTTTTAATTTGCTGGCAAAGTCAGATTTGCTAGAAAGAAGTGTTTGTTAGAGGTAGCAAGGTAATAAAAATATTCTGGAAGTGCATGATAAAGAGTAGGATATTTCACCTTCTCTTTGATCTGTGTACTATTAGTATGATGACACATTAAAATTTTTACATGTTTACCCAGATTTCTACGGATCTACATCACCCTGTCCCTAGATATCATTGTCGCACCAGCTTGAGGTTTAGCAGCTGGCATTCAGCTTGCAGTGCTGATTTTTGAATAACATGCTAAAATACTAAGAATTCTATTGTTTTCCTGCATTTAATATGTGCCAAACTGCATGTATTACATCTTACCATAGGCAAATGCTGCATAGCACAAAAGTAATTGAATGATAACTCCTAAAAAGGATTAATCAGACAGAGATTAAAATAACTTCTCACTTTTCCTAAATAATAAATGGGCTTTATGCTGTATTGCTTTTTCCTTCAATGGCAAAAGGAAGGAACTGGAAAATATAACTGTAAGAGAGGAAAACTGTTATGTCATGTCATGTCTTCATAGCCTCCTGGAGGAGATCAGATGCAGTGGATAAATTATACCCTTTTGAATCCAGTATATTTGGGGATTATCTGTGGTTCTGTAAGAGAAACACTAAAATGTGTTTATTATTAGTTAGTTTAGGCCATTAGACTGGCCACAGAATTAGGAGCTAGAGACTCTTTAACTCTCTGATCTTCTACAAAATCCTTAATAACCCTCTGCTTGCGTCAATAGAATTTAGTCTTTGGTGTTTACTGTCTCATCTATAAGAGAAGGATCATACTTATCAACCTCACAGGGATCATGTAGGATTAATTATTTAATAGTTAGACAGTGATGTAAAAGGAAAAGTATTCTATTGCCTTCATAAATACTGAAATATGACACTGTCATCTTGCAGTATCCGGTTGAAGGTGAAAAGAGACAGTGTCTGTTGTGTCAGCAGTAACACACATGAAAAACTGCAGCATTTTGTTTTTGCTGAAGAAAAACTAGGTTTCCACAGCAGTAGCTTAGCTTCACTTCTAAGCAAATTTTCTATCCTATGTGCAGTTTGAGTAAGCTGGCCAAGGGAAAAAGACTGAAGAATGCTAAACAGAAGTTAGGGAAAAAATACAGGTCATACAAAAGAAAAAAAATTGAGATTCACACATTTGTTCTCAGAGACATTTTTGTGCTACATAATAAAGCAAGGATATGTTGGTTGGTTGGATCATGGTATAATTTTTCTCTTCTTCTGAATATTGAAAAAAATCCGCAAATAAAGCTAGTCCATTAATAATTTTTTTATACTGAAATCTTTTTGTAGTGAAATCTTTCATGAACTGGACAGATGCCATAATGCTCAAAATAGGTATTTAAGTTCAAAAACTTTACGTTTCACTATAGCTCGAAATATATTTTTACCATTCCTCTTCAACCAGTTAGGTATTCACCACTTTTGAAAAGTAGCTAGGGAAGAAACTGGTAATTTCTGGGACATTGAATTGCTGGACAGCAGAAGAAATCTGATCAAAGGGGTATTAGTGAAGGTACAGGCACACTTGTGGTATAGCAATGGGGCTTTCCAGCACAGAGAAGAAGGCCAAGATTTTTGTCATTTTAAAAATGAAGAAATAGTAAAGTCTTGGACTAAGAATGAAGTGTAGCCTCCCTACAGGTGACAAGCAAGGCATATGGCATTATTCTCTGTATGTAACGTGCTTTGTCCACTAGCCATTAGCATGGTGTAATTCTCCCCGCTTGAGTGAATAATCGACAGCCAGTAATTGCCTTCCACATAGGTTCATTTTGCTTTACTTTGGTAATGAGAACGATTTATTCATATTTTCTAATATCAAAATGCTCAAAGTAAGATCAACAAGGAATTACAATCCTGACCCTGAATCTTCTAATACGTATGGATAAATTTACATATTTGAGTAGCTGCATTGACTTCATTATGCCTATTCACATGAGTAATGCAAAATAGAGATGCTTGCAGATCAACCCTAAGGCAGCATTTTCTGCATTATGCATTTCACTTCACTGAGTGACTAAAGGCATAGTGCAAGTCAACAGTCCCACAGCTGTATGCAAACAGAAAAAGAGCATTATTACTCTTGTTTTTTACTTTCCTTTCAAAGCTATATGAATATATTTTCAAAGTAGTAGTTGACAGAACTGTTTCACGCAGTTTTGTGCTGTTTTACGTATTTATCCAGTACCAAATTCATTACCATCTCACCCTATACTCATAAATTACATATTGCTCTGATCAGATTTGCACTAAGCTGCATAAACAGTTTAAAACTACAAAAAGATACAGTATCACTAATACTAGTAATTTCTTACCAGTAGTGTGCTGCTGCACTGTTTCATGAGGCAATAGTGTAGTTCTGATCTTGGAATAAAGTGTTCATTTTTCATCCTCATAGTTTGGGAACAGAATCATAACCTCATAAAATAGCAGAATACTGCTATTATCACTCGATTATTACACCAGACATTCTAGTGTACCTGTTTATTGTAGTTTGATTAGAGTTCTGTAGCTATTAGCCTTCCAGCATCAAAAAAGTGTCCACACTCACTACAACAGTGCTTCCAAAACTTGATATTTTTAATTTGTTTCATACCAGGGAGAAATCAGCTTTTAAACACAAAGACGTCTACGCATACAACACAGATGAGAAATCTACTGGAAGCAATATAAGGGTCATTCACTCAAGAGTTGGACTTGATGATCCTTGTGGGTCTATTCCAACTCAGAATATTCTGTGATTCTCAAAAACTTATGCAATTATACTATCCATAATCATTTCACCTGCACTGTCTAGTGGCATGTGGTATTAAAGCCGCATGGCTCCAACTGAATTTAATGAAAATCGGATGGCTAAAACCATTTGAAATGGAGACTGAGAAAAATCTATAAAATACAGAACATTATGATAATCCCATTACAAACTCACTCACCACTTCTACCCTTCTCATAAAGATGATTGTCATGACAATTCACAGTCCTGTCCATTCTCTAGTGATTTACTCCTGAGCAAACAGTGCATTAATCAGAACCTAATAAAATTACATTCAGTTTGCATTCACATTGCACAGGTATAAAAGGCTACTCAAAATGCCATGCTACACAGAATTAGGGTAGTGGCTTTTAAAAGGTATATAAAGACAGAAAAAGATAATTCACCAACAGTGTGAACAATATTACGGAGACTAAATCTAATGTTGAAGGGGTAAGTTTTTTATCTTGACTTTCATTAATACAATTGTATTGTCAATTTTTTTAAAAAATAGTGTAAGATATGCAGGGAAAAGGGCATTCTAAAGATGTCTTTGACATCTGAGAGCTCAAGCTTTGGGAAGGGCCTTTTATAATCTTACTGTACAGGTTTGAAATGTACAGTTTTGAAAGCCTCTGTACAGTGAAAATGCTCCCTTCTTTGGTACTTCTAGATATGCCAGTACTAGCCAAGATGAAGACACAGTTATATATCAGTGGACCACAGGTGTTTAAAGGTGAGTACAAATTCCCTAAATGTTTTACTTACAATTTTCTCTGCCAGATTTTCTTTGTCTCCAGATTTGTTCTTAAGTTTCAATGCTTCTGACATCATCTGTTTCACCACTAACCTGAATCTAACTGATTATAATAATGTTTATTCACAAAAGAAGAGTTCTTAATGAGAATCAAAATTTTTCCACATTTTTTACTTAGACTGATATAAGGGAACACTCATTTTTTTCATAAATTTACATGTCCTCACTTGCAGAAGAAATCACCAGTGTCTGGAGAATCTGGAGAAAAGCTCACAGACCTAAGCTCAAGTAAGATTTGAAGCTATGGTTAAGCAATGTCCACCTTTTTTTATATTCTTTATGTTGGATTTCATGGTCTTCCATTGCGTTTACTCTTGTTAATGAAAAAAAAAAAAGGAAGCTGTTTCTTCTGGTTTCTTTCTTTGTATTTTGAACTTTGAGATTGATACTTTGGATTTTCTTCAGGACTGCAAATAATCATAAGATTATAAAACAAATTCTACTCATTGAGTTATTTTTCAAATTTATTGCACTTCAAAGCAAGCCAGTAAATCTAGATTAAAGTTTTATATGCACGAACCAACACGAGAGTCTCAAAGAAGCTGATATTTAGATAGCAATATGAATGGTGGATAATATTGACTAATAAGGTATTTGTACCACTTCATATATATCAGTTTTCAATTCTGATTCAAGTATTTTCTTGTTACTGCATTGTGGATAACATCAAGGTTTTGTGGGGGTTTTTAAAGGATTAATTTCAAGAATTCCTGTGAGTAATTCAGAATACTTGAACATGTCTATAAAGAACTTAAATCTTTTCTTTTATCCTGATTACATTTGGTATGTAAGTTACGAAAAATACTTAAGGTCCACTGTATAGATTTTAAGAGGCAAATGCTAGTAAAGTCTGAAGAGCTGGTAAATTGGCTTTGTAAGGTTGTTCAATACTTTAAGATTTCTGGATAAAAGGTTATATCTTGCAATCACTATTGTCTGACTTATCATAAATCCATGTTAGAAATATTTCAGTTATTTTAAGAGAAGTCCTAAAAGAGTAGAAATCTTTAGGGAAAAGAAAAGTTGTGTTGGGTTTTATTAGAGTTTCCATTTTAACAAATATATGTCTGCATTTTATAACAAGTTATTTCTTGTCCAATGTTATGCTGCTTACATATTTTTCACCTTCCCAAATTCATCAGCAAGTTTATTTTTTAGAAAGAAAAGAGGATTATAATTCTGCTTAAAATGACTCATAGTAAACTAGCTGATGGAAATAAAAAGTACAAATATAGAATGTTTTTTGTATCAACTGAGAAATGTCTCATAGAATTGAATTTGCTGCATGAATTCCCTTTAGATAACTGGAGTCCTTGCATAAATCTTCTGAAATTGAGTAGTTTTAGTGTCTACTTATATACCTAGTAAAATATACATAGGTTGTGGTTGTGTAGGTCACTGTGGGCAATCACTGCATGAAAATCAGGCTCACCAGTGAACAGAAAAAGAGTTTTGGGAGCCAAATACTGGGGAGGCCATAAGACTGGGTTGGGTACTAGAGAGATTAACGTTTGAGAGTTCACTGCCGGAAAGACCAAGGCAGGAATGGTGGGTTAACCTTGACTGGATAACAGACTCACCCAGCCACTCTCTCACTCTCACCTCAGAAAGATGGAGGGGAAAAATAAGCCAGAAAATTCCATGGGGCCAGACACTCTTCAATTACTGTCTTGAGCTAAACAAACTCAATTTGGGGAAGATTAATTTCATATACTTCAAGAAAAACAGAGCAGGATAGCAAGAAACAAGGACAAAACTAAAAGTAGCTTCCCCCTGCTGCCCACTTTCCCCCCAAGTCACTCTTCACTTTTCACTCCTTCACTCTTAAATTTTCTGTCTCCTCCCTCCCTCCTTGACAAATGGCTCAGGGGGATAGGTTATGGGAGTTGAGATCAGTCAATAACTTCAACTCTGCTACACTTTCTTCCTCATCCTGTTTTCCTACTCCAGTGTGGGATCCCTCCCAATGGACAGAGACCTTCATGAACTTTTTCCAATGCCATATATAATTTGGTTTTCCCCTTCATATATTTCTTGAAGAAAAAAAAAACAGATTTAAAGAAAAAAAACCCAAACTATTAGGGACTTTATTTGTTGGCCAAATTTACTAATTTTTTTCTTTTTGAAGCAGTGTATGGATGGCTTTATCTAGCTGTAAATACATTGACTAACATAAAATTGTTGTTCCAGACAACACTGTGAATTTTGTCATCAATAACAGCATCATATTCATAAATATTTAAGAATGAAACTCTGGATATGCACTTCCCAAAGCAACAACAAAAACCAGAAACAAACCCCACTGTTTATGGCACGCTGAAGAAATCAGATTCTTAGAAATTTAAACAAGCTTATAGCATAGTCTTTAGCAAGGACCCCAAAACTGCAGTATTATATCGTTAGAACATTAGGTGGATTTCAATTATACTAATACCTACTTGTAGGGAACAAAACAATATAGTGAGATACACTATTTTGGATGTGATATAACTTTCACTTTTGAATTAGGGAACTAGTACACTAAAAATATAGGCAATTTCTCCCCTATTAAAGAAAGTCTCAAGTTGCTGTATTTTATTTTATAGTCTTGGCTGCAATGACTCTTCCTACGCTTATTACTCTTGTTTAATTTTTCTTGACATTTCTTCAAATCATGGCATGGAAAGATACTGGTAGTGGTGCCTTTCTTGTACTTCTAGATATTAAGGTGCAATATGAACTTATGTGTGATTTTTTCATTTACAATTAAATTCATCCTGGATGTTCTTCAAGCCATATACTTCAGATGATTTGAAACAGAATTATATTTTTTACCTTTGTGCATTAGTAGCCTTCATTCATGTTCTACTTTACTCTAGCTGAGTTAAGTTTCACTGGCAATCTAGTCCTTGGCTTCTCTGGCTATTAGTTCCACCCTACAGATACTAGGACAGCTTGTAAACAGAGATAAGTTTTGAAAATATCATCTTTTTGTATAGTTTGGGATTTAGCAAAGAGGGCATCAGCCACGGAAGTGATTCTCTTGCAAAGAGGTGCTTGCAGCTTCCTCTATGACCTGACAGAACCAATCAATTGGCTAGTTTGAATATTGGCAACTTTTTAAGCCACTTAAGAAGCTTGACATGCCTCTGTGATCCACATTTAAGAACGAACAAACCCTGGGAAAGCTCTCAAGCCTTCTGGCTTTCTGACAGGTAACAGGGGAGGCCTGCAGGCGGCCCAGCGGGGCCGGGCTGGGCCTTGTGTGGCATGGCCCTGTTCCATCCGCGGCCCCCTGCCCCCAGCCCTGCTCCGTGCAGGCAGCCCCTGGTGCAGCCAAAACTCATCTGAGGCCACTGCCCCACTGCCCGGCAAAGATCATGTCACCAACATCGATAAGCAAATTCCAGCTGCAAGGCCTGGGTGAGATTAACCCTTTTAGTGCTGTAAGTTTCCTCCAGAACAGATGATGCCTGCAGACATCAATCTTCTCCAGAGTCGGAGGAAGAGGAGAGGTGGAGGCAAGTGAAGAAAACACCTTAGAGACACCAAAGTCAGTAAAAAAGGAAGAGCTGAAACCCTCAGGGAGGAGAAAGAGGAGATGCTTCAAGCCTAGAAGCTGAAATTCTGTTGTAAAGCTATGGTGATGGACTATGATACCTCAGAGTACCCGTTGTAATTTCATGAAAGCATAGGGGGGTGGAGCATTCAAATTTCAATTGTGAGCAAAAGTACCTGTGCTGAAATAAGCAAATGACAGTAGCTGTAATTTCATGAGGACCCTTTCTCCCAGAGAAGGAGAAGACCTCTGTTCCTAGAGGTGAAAGTGATGAGGACCCTTGCTCCCAGGGAAGGGGGAGGGCCTCTGTTCCTGGAGATGAAGATGCTCCCAGAGATAGGTGAAGAGAACCTTTGCTTCTGAACAGCTCATCCTTAAAATGGTACCCCAGTAGCTCAAGATTGGACCCTTGGAAGCAGTTGTGGGGAAAGCTGTAAGTCAAGGGCAGGGACTTTCACGTGTGAGCAGACAACCAACCCGGGCAGCTCTCTCACTGTGACATTGAAACCATGAGAACTTGTGGAGGTGTCTCCATAGCATGAGCAAGAGAGACTCCTCTCCCTAAGTGAACTGAAATAGGTTACTGTAGAAGTGGTAAACTGACTGGAAATATCACGGGTTGTCTTTTTACACTGTCAGGGGGAGAAGGGAGAAAGGTGAGGGGAGGAGAAGTGTTCTGAAGGTTTAGTCTGATTTTTTTCCTTCTTTTAGGTCTGTTAATAAACTTCTTTATATTCTTTTAAGTTTTTTGCCTGCTTTGCTTTCTTCTAATTCTTATCTCACAGAAATAAAATAAGTAAGTAATAGATATTTTGAACCAAACAACTACTAAAATTAATACAGAAATCTATGGTAAGAACTGATTCTCATTTACTTTTAATTTTATGATGTTTTTATATTTTCAGTAACAATGAAATCAAGCAATATTGTCCTTGGATTGTTTTGTTGACTTGATCCACAATCTGTTGGGTAATTCCTATGCCACTGTTATCTCTTTTGCTCTGCACTACAAAAAAAAAAAAAAAAAAGGACAGGAACAGCAGATTTATACTATTCATTTTCATCTTCTTACTTTTCATCTTCTTGTCCTATCTTTGGTTCATACTGTGCCTAAGAAGTTAAAACCAGAAATTAATAAACTGGTGTTTGTATCAGGTATATATATACTATTTTCCTGTTGTGAAATAAGAAAGATGTTAAGACTTGACAGCCACTATTTAACATAAAGAAAAAAAAGGACTATTCAGTTGGGAAAACATCCCACTCTATGTTAAATTTGTACATGCTGATATCCAATGTCACCCACAGTAATATTTCCTAAGTGTTTGTCATCCATGCAGATGTAAGTTAGTGTGCTCCTTTTAAAGATTAACTTCTGGCACAGGTCATGTACAGCTGATCCTACTGTTTAACATCTGTCTTACTATGTATTTTAGTATGCACATGCAGTAAGGTGTATTTGTGCTGGTGGAAGATTCTTTTACAAATGCTAAGATGCAAAAGTATCTTTTTTTTTATTATTTAATCCTCATATTAATTTTATTGCCTTACCCTTTGAGGGAATCATGTAGTAAGATAGAGTTTTTGACTTCTTTTTGATACAGATTTTCACATGGAGAGTTATTTTGGGCTATTTTATTGTAATAGGTTTTACATAGTTATTTTTTAAATTAAGTAAAACTCAAACAAAGTTTCTAAATAACATGATGTTGAAAGTAAATAGACATACCTTATGCTGTGAATCAAAAGCTAGGATGTCAATTTCATGCATGACAAGTAGATTAAAAATTTTTATATAATCCTCAAAGGATAATGGAATTTTTTTGATCTTGGAAGCTTTTTTTTCAGCCTATGTCTAAATATCACTTCATCAGTTTTCTATCTACTGTGATTTTCTTGGATAAGCTTGCATAGATTTTCTTTTACTTTGGGTGCCATTTGACATTGATTTTTTTTTTTTACCAAGTCATAAATCTGTAGGAAAACTATACTCAAATGTAGGGTTGTTAATATATATTTTTCTAATACTTTCTTTTACGTAAAACTTACCTGTTTTCTTCCCTTATTTTGTAAAAATAGTTAGCCAAACTTTTGAAGAAAACTGTGATTCATTATTAATTTCTAGAAATTTTGACCTGGAAGTCTCAACTTCTTGATTTTTTTTTAATTCTTTCTTTGTAGCAACTGTTCAGACATGATTTCCTGATTCATATTTCCTGGCTGTAATAGGAAATAAAAGACATCTTTAAGTCCCATGGGAATAATACTGTCCAGAGTGGAGGTACTGACAGCTATGGAGAGAGAAGGAAAGGAAGTGAGAACAAAGTGATATTTTTGCACATGAAAAACAACTCTCTTCTCTGGTAAAACAATAACAATTATATTGACTGCACTTCAAAAATCTTTTTCTTAATTAAAATTACTTTGTTATTTTCTTATTTAATTTAATTATTGAATAAAACAAGAACATGTTCACTGTCAGGAAAGGAAGATGCTACTCCTCCCCTCAAATCCCCAAAAATTGGAAAATAAGCACTCTGATGTTCAGAAATGCAGGCAATTAACTCTACTAAGACAACCAGTTTGCTTTACAGGAGAGGGAACATTTTAAAAAGGAATAAGTATTAATGCTCAATTTCTTTTTTGCTTTAATCATCACAGGTATTAAACCAGAAAAAGCTCCTATTGAGTTCAGATAATGAAATATAAACAGGATTGAAATGTTCTTCTGATGAACAGAATGAAAGTAACATGGGGAAATCTACAGCAGAGGTTTTAGAAAAATCAGTGGTAAGACAGGAATGTAAATATTACAGAAACAGACTAGTGCTACTAACATGAAATTACAGGCAAAAGAAATTAAGGTCAGGATTATCACCATTGTATTACAGCAAGACCTTTAAAGAGTTACTGGACACATTAATGAAAATCTACATGTTATATATGTCAGCAAAAAATCCAAGAACCATCAATAAGATGAAAAATCCAGTGTAATGAAAAATATTCCATTTATTGCACAAATATCTAAATGCAATGTTGTTTTGTTTAAACTATCTGACTTAAATAGGTGATGAAAAAAGTACCTAAGACCGGAAAAATGCAGGCACAATATGTGTCTCTAGATGAAGAGGAAAAACATCTCTAGGCAATAATAAGATAGATAGCTTTTTTATTAGAATATATGGGGCAAGAATAATAAGAAGAATTATTAATAAATATTTCTACAATGGTGATGAGATCAGCATGAGGCAACATGGAATTCTCAGAAATGGATCACATTAAACCACTGTGTTATATAAAAGAACCAAAGACCTTATGGTTGTGGAAGAAGAACTCAAAAGAGAAGCCTTTCATATGTCATGTCTTTTACATCTTAACACTAGTAATGTTTTGGCACTATGTTACACAGCAGCCTTAAAGCAAGACAACGTCCTGTAAATAATATTATTAGACATTGAATATGAAACTATCTGTTAAAAAAGAAAAGTCTATTGGTTAGAAACCTTAAGAATTTTAAACACACCAAGCAAATGAGCAGAAATCTTGCTAGAACTACTGGATTTTAACGTTACCTGTTGGAGAAGTCATTGATTTGATGTGTATGCCATTTCACTAGTTTTCTGCTCTTAGTCATGCAACTACTTATGAAACTGTAAGAAGAGAACTGAGGATGAAATTAGCCTGCAAAAATTTAAAGCAAAACAATTATTCACCATATTATACAATGATGAAGTAAAATAAATTATATAGCGCTAACTAAAATATTATTTTTGTAGCTTATTATTCCACAGTTGGAATTTTCATGAGTTTAGTAACTTATACAGTTTAAAAATCTGGATTTAATTTGTTGAAATAAATCTAATTCATAACTCCCTCCCCACTCTGTTATCTATTACCTATGAATAATGTGCACAACTCAACATCAAAACTATTGGTCTTTTAAATTTTATCACTGCTGCACTCTCCCAAATCTGTTCTCTAAAACTTGCCAGTCATTCAGAAAAACAAACTAGCTCTTTGTTGTCTTATATTTGGTCTAAGAAGGTGTCTATTAATCATCTTATACTAGGTTTATCATTCTTTTCCAAGAGGAAAAGAATAAGATAATGAAAGTTGTTTGCTTATAAAGGGTCTGGTTGTCATTGTGTTACTTTATAAAAAGGTTCCTGTAAATTTATATTTACATCAAGAAAAACTAGGCTGGGAGAATTTCAGAACTTCATTGTTGTAGATTTTTCTCTCTTCAGACTTTTCAGATGTGATTCAAATCCGAAGTAACACATTTAAGTACTGTGTTCATTTCAGAAATACAGATGGTATGACCTTGGTGTGACCACCAAGGTCCCTTAATATAATTCAAATGTTGAACAATTATATGTCCCATGCTGCTCTATATCTGCCCCATGCATTTCTATGTTTTCTTGCTTTTAATTCCATCAGACTATGTCAAAAGTTTGGTGAGGGCTCAAATTATTAGGTACTTATTTAAAAAAAAAAAAAAAGGCAGGAGGAGCATCTACTGGTAATTCAGTAGCTCTCTACCTTCAGAAGTCAGTTAGATGCAATAGACCAGGAGTCTCCATGGATGCCTAAAAGCTGCTGAACATGTGCTGTACCAATTATAGACAGAAAAAAAAGCAGCTCAACAGGCTTCTTGTTTTCTGTTGACTTGAGTAAAAATTAGACACTTATTTTGGTTTAAATTAGTTTTTTCCCAGAGTTGAAAACATAAAATTCAAGGCAAATACTGTCTAAAATATGTGGAATGTTTCTCTCCTTTTATGTTTTTAGTTTTGTATCTCTTTTGCCTATTTCTGTTACCGAGACAGGGATTTTGCCTTTTTAAGAGTCTTGATGAACAACAGCTCTGGAATAAAATAAGAAAGTACTCATAAATTCAATATAGAGTTCAAGAAGAGAAATTTTGTTTTTCACACAAGTGAAGGGGGGGGTTCTGCAGAAAGGTGAAGCCAGCTTCTTTCAGTGCTGCCCAATGATAAGACCAGAGGCAATGAGTTCAAAGTGAAAAAAGAGAGGTTCTCTCTGAACACCAGGAAACACTTTTTTTCCCTGTGAAGGTGACCAAGCACTGTCACAGCTTGCCTATGTGCCAATTTTTAAAATATCAATTATTTGATATTTTATACTGAATAGATACTGAAAGAGTGCTTAAAGATGATCCTGGAAAACTGGCTTTAAGTGACCCTGCTTGAGCAGGGGCATTGGACCACATTTTCATCAGAGGCTGTCATGGTTTAAGCTGAGCTAGCAGCTCAGCCCCACACAAACACTCTCTCGCTCCCTCACAGTGGGATGGGGAGAGAATCTGAAGAGTAAAAGTGACAAACCCATGGGTCAAGATAAGGACAGTTTAATAGGGAAAGCGAAAGCCACACTTGCTTTCAACTATGTGAAATAACCCAAGGAATTAATTCATGCCTTCCCATGGGTAGGCAGGTGTTTAATAATCCCCAGGAAAGCATGGCTTCATCATGCATAACGGTGACTTGGGAAGACCAACACCCTAAATCTGAACTGTCCCCCTTCTTCTTCTTTCCCAGATTTTTTTTTTATGCTAAAAACCAACATACAGGTCCTTTGCAATCTTAATCATTCCATAGTTCTTTTGTTAAAAGCCTACATTATTTTCCAAAAATTCTAATATAAAGTGCAGAATCATGCTTCAATACTTTAGTTATCCTCTGCCTATGACAGCCAAAACAAATTTTTTTCATCAGCAAATGAAAACTTTTAGTTTTAGTAAAGAGATGCAGATATTTTAATTCCAGCAAGTAAACCTGTTGAGATAGTTCTCTAGAGACAATTAAGATGACGTTTAAGAGAAGGCAGAGAGAGCTCTTTAAAAAGAAAAAAAAATATTTTGATTTTATTATGTTATGATTTCTTACAAGGCAAGACTGACATGTCTTTTCACTGATCAAGCTGTATCTGAACAAACTGAATGCAGTAGACATTTAATTCCATGTAATGGTCAATCCCTGCATCTAAATCACCATGATCCTAGATTTTTGTGAGTACTAAAAGACTAACAATGTGCCTCCATACAGCAATATGAGCTGTTTTAAGGTGTATAGTAAGACTTCCATGGAGAGATGTTCTCCAAAATCTTCTCCAACAAGATATTCTGGACAGTGACTGAACACAAATTTCCTGAACCACCAAGTGTACTCAGTTTTCTTTAGGGTAGAGGCTCTTTGTTGTTTTATATTTTGTCTAAGAAGGTGTCTATTAATTGTTTTTTACTAGGTCTATAATTCTTTTCCAAGAGGAAAAGAATAACAAGTAACCACAGCAAATTTCAATGACTGTAAGACCAGAAAGGAATATATGATGTTCTAAATTAACCTTGCACCTCACATGGTTCATAAAGGCTTCGCGTGGTTCATATACACTCTACCAAAAACAAATACTGGGTGAAACAAAATATTTCATTTGCTGGCAGTTGTAAATGAACCAAGAGAAAAAATAGGTAGCAAAACATTCTGTAGAACAAATTTCTTTCAATCACAAAAAGCAGATTAGGTCAAGAATGTTGTATGATCCCAGGCAGACCAGATAAAACCTTTCACCTGCTGCAGAACAGGGTAGAAATCCACAAAAGCTGTATAAACACCAGATGGGTCCCTTCTAAGATTGCAATTTATGAATAAATGCAACTCCCAGGTGTAACATGGGAGGATTCAGATCACAGAGTAAAGAACAAATATAGATATCTACATGCTTACTGTCTTAAAGTTCCAATTACAGTCAGGATAGATCAAGATGCTGGATCTTGCCTATGCACAGGCTCTAAACCCCACTTGTAACATGTTGTAACCGCTTAACTCTGCCTAGCAGGCTGCTGCTCCCTGAGAGCTCAGCGAGGCTTTCCTAGGGCCATGCGACCAGTTGCATCCCGGAGTCCATTTCAGACAGCCCCGCGACCTGGCTCTGCAGCCAGCAGCGTTACAACACAGTGGTGATAAAAGAGGTAGAGAAGAGTCTCCCATGAGGGTGGTGAGATGGCTTTATTCACATCTTGTCCCAGAGCCCTCGGAAGCAGACAGAGAGACCTTGTGGTCTGGGTGCAGGGTGGTTTTGTCAGGGGCCCAGGGTGGTTTTGTCAGGGGCATAGGGGTGGTCCCTGGGTGGGGTTGGGGTACAGGAGCCAATAGGGAGAAACTGAGGGAGTGGCCAGGGCTAGGGCAAGGAACAGGGGGTATATGTGAGATAGGAAAAGCAATAGATTAACAGCTCACCACAGTAACAATCTTAGGTAACTCAGCCCACCTGTGCACAGCTGCAGATCCCCTGTAGATGTGGTGCTATATCTGCCAACCACATGTGCTATCTCAGCTGCTTTGGAGCATCACAGACATGCCTGTGTTTAGACAATTTAATTAAGTCTTTTACTCACATACTAAGTGTGGTTTTGCATAGCTCACAATTCTCCAAATCCGAAATAATTTTGTGTGCTTCTCTGAAGTGCAGTAGTTTTATCAATTCCACCTCCTGCATGTCTTGAATTCCAAAATTTGAGAAGAACTTAAAATATTCTTATCAATATTGTGCCCAGAGCCTCAAATTATCTCACATCACAGTCATTGCTACCTCTAGCAGAAGCAGAGGATGAAGTAATAAGATTCATTTCAAAGAGCTAACTCAAAGAAATAGTTAAAGATTTTTTTTCCTTGATTGGTACAGATGTTGATATAAGAAAACACCCCTAATATTATATTCAAATACACTTTACCAATTTGCAACATTACATTTAAGTAGATGGTATGAGAAAATATTTGCCGTCTTTCCATATGCAGAGACTTATGAATTCCCTCAGTGCAGTGTGGGTGTAGATGTCAACTAACACATGAATTATAGATCTCTGATTAATGATTTTAAAAGACTTCTTACCAAGTCAGTGCATACTGATGACTTGATTAGATTTGCTAATGTACCTCTTCATGTTCTCTCTGGAAAGCCCCTGTATTTTGTCAGATTGGGAACTTTGACTTTATTCTAAGCCTTCGATATTTTGACCTACAGTAAATTTCTATTACCACTGAGTTAAGTGAACGTGATAATTTGTTTTTCTTTGTTTCACTTTAGATCTAAGATGTATTTTATTTACATACCCCAGACTGTAGTTTATAGGCAAGGTGATTAGTGAAACTATGGGAAAATTTTTTGCACAAAACTGCTCTAAAATGAATAGAAAACTAAGTTTGGGGGTCATACTGATCATGGGAAAACATAGTAAGGCTACACAGGAATGTCTTATGAGTTCATTACTATTGATTAAATTTTTGATGTTATAAAGAGCTTCAAATAATTCCCAGACAGAAAGGATAGCAAATGAGTTAAAGATTAAGTTATAATTCTAACTACTAGGTACAAGAACAATTGTCTGTAACAGAGCAGAAAGAAGAACAAGATATACTAAAGAAAAAGCTTAGGTTCTATATGTCAGAGAACAGGAAGATTATGCTGCTGCAGAGAATGTAAATGCCGTTGTGGATATGTAAGAGTACAACCTAAAGATAATCTTCATCAGTGATAAAACTTCTGAGAAACTGTGCCACATTTTGGGAAACCTATTACAGCTTGTGCATTTCTAAGATGTAAATCAATTTTTTAAAAGTTCAGAGAAGAGCAATGAACATGATCACTGTTCCAGAAATTTTGATTTTTTGAGGAAAGACTGACCAAAGTCCCTTTCAATACTCTAACAAACTAGAAACTAATGGGATTCTTTGCTAGTTTTCAAATACGTTAAACATAGGTTCAAGAAAGAATAAAATTAACTGTTTTCCTTTCCACTATAGGCTTGAGAGGAAATACTGAGTTGCCATTGAAGCAAAGCAGATTAAGTTCTGTTTTACAGCATACCAAAATAGTCTTCAAGATTAAGAAGAAAAGGGTATTTTTCTGCTTCAAAGAGGAAGAGTGTAACCTTTTCTCTGTAACACTGGAAAGGAAAATAGTCTAGGCTGGGGGAAAGATACACAGGACTACACACACCAAACCTGTAGAAAACTTTAGAGAAATGAACCAGTCGAAAATCTAGAATTGTTGCTTCTTGTCTTCAAGAATGGAATACCATGAAGGACACAGCACCAAATACTGGTTTAACAGCCAATTGTCTATGGTAGGTTATCAGAGAAAAGCTCCCTGTGCACTTTATGTAGGATGAAGAAACACACCAAAGAAAAGCCAAGTATTTATGGCTAGTGAAATTAAATTTTAAAAATCCAATCAAACAATTATTATTAGTCTTGTTACAAAGTTATAGTCCAAATTATCTAATTTTTGCAGCTCATTTCCAATAACTATACCATTAAAATTGATGTACAGTTTTGTCTTTCCTCTGGTTTATGCACACCCTTCCTATAGTCCTCTGGGTTCAAAGGAAGATAGAGGGCTTGAGCAAGTCATCAGCACCCCAAGTTATTTCTCAAAAGAGCTGATGATTCCTTAGTCCTCACTCTAGAGACTGCTTGGAGTGATTTCTTTTTATGTTTTGTAATGTGCATTACACCTTAACCTCCTTCTTCACGGGTTCAGCACACAATTTTAAATCCACATAGACTATGCATTTTATTATTTACTTATTATGTTGGCTATGTTACCCTCTTTCTCTCTATTATTCTTGAAACAAATTATACTTAACTCCCAAGGTTGCTTTTCTTTAATAACCAGTAATTGATCATTGTTGAGAAGGCCTGGGGTCTCTCGATCCATCCATTGCTTTGTACTTTCAAGGCCTTTGCTAGCATTTTAAGCTTGTACTTTTTGGAGAACCCTGATAAATTCCTTTTTGTTCTGTAATGGCCCTCAGCCTGTGGCTTCCTGATATGACAGTTAACATTTATTAGAACAGCTTTGTCTGAAATTGTTAGGTACTGGAAGTCACATATACTTACAGACATATATATATATGCATATATACATGTATATACATATATAGAATTATACAATGGTCTGGTAACTGCTTGCCACTAGTATCTGGTAGTTAAAGGAATTATTCATGGTGCATTATCAGAACTATTCAACAATAGTAATTATAGCTAATTATAGTAGGAAAAAGATTGAATGCATTTTGAAGGTGTCTTTTAACACAGTAATTCTGTTGTATGCTCTGTGCCATAATTATGGACTTCTGCCTCTAAGTGAATTACTCAGGTAAGAAAAGGATATGTAGTAATAAGTTAATAATAAGGTAGTGTTCACTCCTATTCCAACTTGGATACTATTTATAATGGGATTTAATATCTGTTGAAAGAGCTATGATAGCAGGAAAAAAGCTGTATGAGCACAAGTGTTATGCTACAGCAGGAAGCCAACATTGTCCAAGAAGGATTATGGTATAACTTTACATTATTCAGTGATGAGATGTGATGAAAATCTTATCTAAAAGAGCTTTATTTCCATCAAAGTGTCATAAAATTGTACAGAATTAAGGTGCAGGACTATGTTCTTCTTTGTTTGCATTGGGTCATTCAAATAGCATTCTTTGCCCAACATACTGAATGTAATTTCTATCCTCATTAGAATGGTTACTCTGTTGCCATGAATCAGTGTCTCCATCATCTTCTGTGAACAGTGGGCACATGCAACAAACATTTTTATGAACAGTTTCGTGATATGACTTATCAGTGTTATTACAGTTAACTGTAGCACCTTGTGTTGATATGTATGGGCTCTCACA
Organism: Corvus hawaiiensis; assembly: GCF_020740725.1. Classification (NCBI taxonomy): domain Eukaryota; kingdom Metazoa; phylum Chordata; class Aves; order Passeriformes; family Corvidae; genus Corvus; species Corvus hawaiiensis. The sequence continues at coordinate 22,489,403 of NC_063215.1, read as the reverse complement.
TAATTACTTGAATGAGTGTGATGATGACATGGACATGCATCGCTCTAAGAGTGGCAATAAGCCTTATGCCACTTCAGAGGAACACGCAGCGTGTGATAATCGGAGGTAAAATTCAAAGCTGTACTGATGTAACCTGATGTGAACTCTTAGGGAGCAACAGCTAGGTCACCCATCTGAAAGAATTGCAAAGACAGCTCCGATACTCTCTGGAGTATCTGAAATTTTGCCTGTGTGACAGCATTTTTCATCACATACTGTCACACCAGCTGTACAAAACAACCTACCAAAAATATGTCTCTGTGTGTATATTTATTTATAGGTTATACTTAATTGTGTATATTTTAAGGCTAGGTATGATGGGTATAAGTTTGTCTGATTTATACATCATAAAAGATGCTGATTCCCTGAAAAATAATTTTACTACAAAAGTGCAAAATGAATAAGAAATTAAAATCAGTATTTATATTTACAGATCTTGTTTATCTTTAATGGATAATTTGGAAGTTAACAGTGGACACAAATAGGAATTTTACTACCACTTACTTTGTATAGTAATGTCTGGTTAGAATTTTTAGAGCTTCTAAGTGTCAACAATTAGTTGTCATAGATAGGATTTTCCAGTCACAAGCAAATATAAATTATTACTGATACTCACAGCAAAAAGAACAATGATGAACTGTGTATAATTTATCTTCTTTTTCACTCTGTCACTCTGGTAAGTCTTGTCTTTGTAGAACTTACTATCTTTGAGATCCCTGTTGAGTTCCTATCTCTGAGATTGTTATTGAACAAGAGGATTTGATTCACACTGTTCAACATTTAAGAGGTTCTTTCAAGACACAGACAGAAATCAGTTACCAGAAATGAGTAATCCAAGTAAGTCCCAAAGTATTTCTCTTTACAGCCACAAAATATATTCACGTAAAAGAAAAATTTAAAACTTTACAAATTTTTTTAAAAGAAATATTGCTATTGTTATTTTATAGACTATGCTGCCTGAAAATATGGGAAATTGTAGTTGAAAAATGAAGACATTTGCAACTTATATTAGTGTCCACTGTTCTCAGATTCATAAAATAAATATGATTGAATGTATTCTTTATAATAATATTTTAAATTGGCAAATAGTTTATATTAGTTAAAGGAGGCAGATGACTGAAAATTGTTTGCCTTGTCTGTTTCAAGAAAGCAAGTAGTAGCAATTATACTTGTATCCTTGCAGAGTGATGGAGAATTTGCAAGATATCCAAAAACAGCATACAGTAAAAAAAATTATTGAAAAATATCATCAAGAAATCAATATGTAGGTTTTTTTAGGTCAAGATTTTAATTTCTTAGGCATATGAAAAAATTAGTCACATTTTTAAGCACTCAACTGTTACAAAGAAGATCTGGAAATCTGGAATTTTCTGTAACATAATGGGAAATATTTTCTATCAGAATTCATAGAAAACAGAAATTCATCCAGAACTTCTTAACACTTTCTCAAACTCATTGCAAAACTTCAAATTCTCAATTGTGTTCCAAAAGTCATAAAACTATTGAGAAATCAGATAGTGAGAGACTGTAGGAAAACAAAAAAACCCTAAGAACTTGGAGTTTCAAATGGACAAATACGTTTAGTATCTCACAGATTTACGAGATATTTTTTAATTCCTCCTCTGAATCTCTTCAGAGAAGAAAGAGGATTATCTGAGGTCAGATTATGGGGAGAATGTTAATCATTATGATCTCATTGAGTGCAAATGATCCCAGTGATAGCACTGAAATCATTAATATGAAGATTCATTTCATAGCAGCAGCTCATTTACTGCATCTAGAATTGTTCCTGATATATAGTCAAGGATAAAATGATGTGAAATATTTCTTTGCAAAATGTGTTGGCTACAAAAGGTGCAAAACTGGAAGAAGGTATTATTATGGTAATCTGTTGTATACAAAACTGAGGACAGGTTTTCAGCTGCAAAAATCAAAGGAAAATCTGTTTATGGTTAATGTTTTCTAGTCAGAAAGTAGTTGAACCTTATGAAGCCTGAAAAATATGAATAGTGATCTTTCATCATGTGTTAATCAGATTTGTCTTTTCTACACAGAACAGATTCTATAGGTATAATCTGCAAAGCTGAAATTAGTAACTGAATTTGGGTCTAAAAATAGCTTCAAAATTACCTTTTGACCTGCAAAATACTGATTTGCAGAATAAATATACTTGTCCTCTTTCCTTTGATTCCTGGAGAATTCTTTGAAAAGAGGATTGATAGAAATGTTCTGAATCATTTATGGGCATGAATATAATTTTCAATCAGTTAGACTGAAATGCTTCATAATGAGGTAAGAGATGGAAAAATTATATCCCTTTTAGTTATTTGTAGAAAAGATATAATAGTTGTATATGATTTTATTTTCTCTCAGTCTGAAATTAAAGCCTGAGCAAGGCCGAATGTATTTTATCACACATAACAGAGCCTGTACCTGGTTATTCGCACATTTGTATGGGGGTGGTGCTTGTCATAAATTTGGTAGGGACCATTTCCATTACTCATCTATAATCCTCTGACCATGGGAGTCCCCCTTCCCCACCAGACCGAGTATGGATGGCACATATGCTGGCACCAGGCATGGTGCCATGAAACACCAGCATGGGAAGCAACCAGTGCCTGCACAGCAACCACCTCCACCACTTTTAGGGCCACCACTTCATTGAATGAATTAGAGACCCTCTGCAGAAACCTACATGTTCCACTTATTAGCATAATGGCATATAGATAGTGAGGCAGCAAAGAGTCATATCTTCTTCACAGGCATAAATCATAGATTTATTAATCTGTTGTGTCATAAAGCCTACATCACATCTCCTTTTTCAGTTTCTTGCTTCTTAATACCACATAGGAGAGAATCACAGAATCAACCCCCCTGCCATGGGCAGGGAGACCTTTCACTAGGCCAGGTTGCTCAAAGCCCCATCCAGCCTGGCCTTGAAGACGTCCAGGGGTGGGGCACCTGTTTCAGTGCCTCATCACTCCCACAGTAAAGAATTTTTTTTCTAATATCCATTAGAATATCTTTTTATCTAATATCCAATATCTTTTTATCTAATATCCAATCTAACACTAGCCTCTTTCAGCTTAAAGTCATTCCCCCTTGTCCTGTTACTATGTGCCCTTGTAAAAAGTCCTGCAACTTTCCTGTGGGATGCCCTCAATGTTTTAAAACTTCAGTTGTATCACTAACATCTCCTGGTAGATGTGCTTGAGATCAAGATTATTGTATGAACTCATACCAAGCTTTCATGAATATCAATGACGATAAATGACTGTTTATTTGTGGTCAAACAGAACAGAGGTAAGACTATAACTTAACTATAGTGCAATCATGTTGCTCAAAGAAAATCTTTCTTTTTCTCACTGCAATTACTTCTTGTGACGAAATCCTAGTATAAAATATAAAAATAGAGGTATGAACATTTTAGGAAACTAAATGAGAGGTTATCAATCTACTTTGAGTTCTAAACAGAAGTAAAAGAGAAGGCATTTCTGATTGTTTAGATGCAAGTTCCTCAAAGGGAACTTTTCTAGATAACATTATTTTCTCTTTCATTCTTCTTTATACTTTCATCTTTATCCTTCTCCTTTGATCCATTTTACCATTTTCTCTCCCAATATGCTATTTTATCCCTTCTCTTCCTCATTCCTTTATCTCACCTTTTTTTTAAAAATTCTTATTTCTCACTCATAGCAACTGTATATCTGAGTTCAGGGCGTTCAAGTTGATTGTTTTTCAAATATGAAAGAATTAAATTAAACTCCAAATCTTTTTTACAGAAACATAAAACCAGGGCCTTTGTCAAGTTATGTTTGGAGAATGCAAACATACACACACACACACAAAACCAAATAAACGAACACGCAAACAAAAATAAAACCCAGAAAAACAAAACCAAAATTGATGTCAAGGAACGCAACACTGAAACCAATGCACACAGCGCTAGAATTTGGAGATTGGGAAAGGGAAGAATGGACTGGGACTCTTTTTCTAACTCCCACTTCTTTCCCCACCTGAAAGTTAAAAGAACAAGGCAACTGACTATTGTTCACACAATTCAGATTTCTGAACACACTCTGGGGGCAGTTTCAGATATGTTCCCCAGAGTCACCATAGAACATGTTTTTTTTCCCTGATTCTTTTCTTGGTTGGTCATGTTATCTGTGTGCGCAGTTGGCTACTCTGTACTATCCATGTAGGACTGTACATTTGGGTGTCCAGCCTCAGTTTAGAAATTATGAGAATTAGGCACCAAAATGTGACACAGAGAACTGTGGGCACAGACTGGTGAAATATCACAAATTTTGAAGTAATGTTTCAAAATGCTTCAGACACAAGCTGAGGGTCTTACCTGTGCAAGATACAGATTTTGAAACTTAGACCACTCTTTTTGTTAGCCAGCTGAAACCAAGTTGTTTGTGAATGTTAAAGAAACAACTGATGGAAAAGTTGGGTAAGCTAGAATTCAGACAACATTTACTGGCATGTTTAATTCTGGAAATCCACCACTGCTATTTTAATTCTATTTTTACTATAGGTAGTAGTATAAAATAAGATACTTATTTTTAAGAATTCAGCCTTGCTGAATTATTGCCAAAATTATGTACAGTGGAGCTCAGCATTATTTAATTTTTTTTAGATTAAATTTAATGGGAAGGGATTGGTTTCTAGCAGCAACTCCAGCATCTATCTTGTGTAATTTATAAGTTTTTTTAAAAAAAAGGTGTTCAAAAGAAAGTTCTCTGCATACAAATGTAATAGTCTGCTCTAAATCTGAAAATCATGGAGGTTTCACAACATAAGTTACTGAGTCTAATTTAGCAAGCAGGGAATTTGATTTCTAAGAACATCTATCAAAGGTGTGTTCACTAACTAAGTTAATATACCCTTTGACAATTAATAGATAATGTCCTTATCTCAGTAAAACAAAACTTTAGATTAAATTTAGTGAATGCAAATGTCAGAAGATGTACTATGTTAGAATTCATGAAGTTCAAGTCAGAGGGAAAAGACTTAGTTATTGTTTTAAAATATGTCCAAAACTAATAGTCCACTCATTTTTTAAAATTAACTTTCTTTGATTTTGCTTAGGTTTGCACAATAAAATAATAATCAAATAGCAGCTAATACTCTCTCAAATTATTGCAAATAATTTTCAACACACATTTAAAGAAACTTTTGTCTGGTAGAATAATCTCAAAAAAACCCTGTTGAGATTATTCTAGTAGCTATATCAGTTGAGTCTATAGAAACAGAATGTTTATACATAACATATGTAACAAAAAGTCTTCACAGATTTGGACATTTGTTCTTTTTTTTCTTTCTTAAATTTTTAATTTGAATATTTCCTAATCTTGCATGATGTTCATTACTTCTACACTTAATGAAATGCATTTAGAGCATTCCCTGTGTATTCCTGCTGTGTCCTGTTTGTGTAAGCCATCTGGCTTTTCATAGTATCCCTATGGATAGTGGGAGCTGGTGTTCTTTTGAAAAAAAATATTGTAGAAGCACAGAAGATCTCGGAGCCCAGTTAGAGGGAAGGGTCAATCTAATGGTTCTTAGAAAGGAAGGCAAAGTGTCTTATACCTGCTGCAGGTGTTTCAGTTCAGCAATTTCTTAGAGGATGCACAGCTGCCTTTTAGAAAATTCTCCTAATTTGTTTATATCTTGGGCTTTGACCAGGTTAAGAGGTGTTCTTCTCCTTTGTATCCACCTTTTTTTCTCTTTGTTCGTGTGCTTTGTGCTTGTAAGCTTTGATTGGGGTTGGGTTTATTAATCTATTTCCTACAGAGTATATACCTTAAGAAAATTTAATAAATTTTCCCTATTATGTCCTTAAAAGTAATGAGTTTCTTTCCTTTTTGGAGGGAAGCTTAAAAATAAGATCTTTTATTGGCAACAGAGTTTATTTCTATCCCTTTTTCCGGAATCTCTGTAGAATGTGAATTTTTGAAATGGTTCTGAAAATACATGAAAGGAGATAATACCTTTGTTCTTGGTTTCCCTTATCTACAGCAAAGAACAGAACAGTGAAGGAGAGATCTATAATCAAATTGCTGTCACTGAACACAAATCCAAATATTTCAAGGAGAAAGGTTCTGCAGAAGGAACTTTCATGTCGGTGACAGAATGTGAAGAGAGTCATCAAGGGAACTAGACTTCTAAGGGAGCTAAGAAGTTCAGATCGCAAGGTAATACTGTAATGTGCAAAAACCCATGTGAAAATCATGCTCACAGGATTCTGATAAATTAATGTGTATTACTGACTACAAGTCAGAGCTGAGTATGCAGGTGCAGGATTTAGAATGCAGTATATGTGGTTTATATATTTTCTTTTTTCATCTCTGATTTACTATGCCTGAGAGATGGTTGAAAGAATTAGTGCTCTAATAACCCCCAAGTCCCCACCTTCTTGACATAATCAAGTTTACTTCCCATAAACACTGGACTACTGAGACAAGGAGTATGCCACCTGTCCTTGTTTGGTGCAAGTACAAATTTTTCAACATTATTAGGCTTGTGGAATTGCGGAAAGCTGATCTATAGGACTTACAGTCTACCTTTTGTTGTTAATGTATGTATATAAACTATTTCTTTTGTCTTTCTTTTGTCTTTTATGGTAGTAGCCACATTCAGTTCTAGCTGGGCTTTGGCCCTTCTAATTTTCTCCCTGCATAAATTTATTGCATCCTTTTTATTAATTGTCTCTGTCTCTTTTCTTCTTTGCCTCTGTTTCGTGAGTTCCTTTACTCAAAGTTTGGATTGAAACGCAGAAGACACAGAGTTTATCTTCGGACTTAGATGTTTATTATTTCTTATCTATATTACAGCTGCACAGAATGTGCCTCTAAGTTAAAAAGGTGAAAATGGCCCCCAAGTGCTACCTTTCAAGCTCTTTTAAAGTCCAGTCTATCCAATTATGGAATGCCAATTAATTTATTTTTACTTATAATCCAGTAACTAAACATTCATGTTCTGCACTGTGGGTTTTTTGAACCAATACCAAAACACCCAGATTTGTGAAGAAGAAGGAGGAAAGAAGAAGAACTAACCTACACCCAAAATCTTCCATTTTGTTACATGCATATTATTATATCCCATAAACCTAAATTTTCTACATCTCTACATATTCTACCCAGTGATATAACTTTAATTACACAGCAACAGTCTCAGTGCTATTACATAGCCTGGGAAGCCTTTCCCAAGGCCTCAGGTCAAATGCAGTGTGCTTTTGAAGACCATTGCCTGTAAGCACTGAAAGACTAAAATTCTCTGAACCCAGGGTTCCAACACCTTATCATCCTCCTGACTTGTCTGTCCCTTCTCCCAAAGGTCATAAACTCTCCCTTCTGAGTTCCAACCCAAGCGCTCTGTTCAACCCGGCTGGTCTTCTTTCCTGCCAACCCATCTTTCAGCACATAGTGATGGCTTGTTATTGCTTCTATAAGATTTCCTTCTAGGAGAATGTCCAGATTCTGTGTATTCTTTTGCTCTTCAAGACTGTCTCCCAGGCGACTCTCTCAACCAGTCCCCTAAGCAGGCCAAAGTCTGCCCTGTGGAAATCCAAGGTAGCTGCTCTGCTGACCTCCCTCTTTAGGTCCCTGAGAACCAAAAACTCATAACATTTCATGATCAGCATGCCCAAGACTGCCTCCAAGCACCACATTACCCACCAGTCCTTCTCTGTAAACAGATCCAATAGGGTGTCTTCCCTAGTTGGCTCCCTCTAGCTGTGTCATCTTTCTACAGGCAGAAGAGGCCAATTCTTATGTGATCATTCTCGGGCACTTCCATGGTTTCTAGTACATAAATAACCCTTGCATTTTTGCTGCTGCACACCAGGTTCTATCACATCATAGAACATTATAGTTGCTGCTTGGCTGGTATGACAACAAACACATTTATGTTTTACTCAGTGATGTGATATGACATTGTCTGATGAGATCCCAGAACACTTAAAATAATACTTACTAGGATTTATAACCTCTCTTACTGAGTGATATTTCATTTCAGGAGGTGATTCCACCTAATATATCTTCTTGAAACACGTTTGTGAAATTAGAGACGTTGAAAGTTAATAAATAGTATTTTTAGGGCAAACAGATTATGTTAGTCTTAACTACAAACATGATAAATAATTTTCTCTTACAAATGTATCCACATCAAATGCTTTATCTACAAATTGCCATCTTCCTAAAGCTCCTCTTTCTCTAATCTTAAAGATTTTTCTTCCCTCTCTACTAGTTCAGCCTAGGATCATAAGATCTCTGGGAAAATCATAGAGCAAGTCCCCCTAAACAGATTTCTGGGTGTAGCAGGGAGAGGAAATTGATCAGGAATAGAAAGCATGTGTTTAGGTCATGCGTGGTCAACTTGGCTTCCTTCCGTGATAATGTGGTGGGTTTGGCCCTAGCTGGCTGCCATACCCAACCACTGTTCTCTCACTCCCCATCAATGTGAGGAGAGGAAAAGAAGATGTAAAAGCTCATGGGCTGAGATAAAGACAGGGAGATCACTAACCAATTGCTGTCATGAGGAAAACAGACTTGATTAGGGGAAGATTACTGAATTTACTGACAATTAACAACAGAGTAGGACAGTGAGAAAATAAAGGCAGACCTAAAAATACCTTCTCCATATACCTACCTGTTACAGTGCGGATACTGCAACACGATGTATCAGACAACAAGGCCTGTGGAAAGAAATATAATGGACTTGATAGATCTTGATAGATGTTTCAGAGAGATGTTTATTTCTCCAGCCACATGGCTGAAGGTCTGCTGAGGAACTGAGGCAGTCACGGGACCCAAGGGTCCTTACCCGCGCAAAACAACCAATGGGGAACGAGGCTGACCAGGGGCAGGGAAACCCCGTGTCTCCCCCCCAGGGCCCCTCTCCCAGGACCACATGGCAGGGGGGAGGGACCCCAACATTTCACCTGTTTATTTTTAACAAAAAGAGATTTAAAACTTAACATTGAAAACAACTGGATAAACATGAGATAACAAGGACAGTTTCAAAACAAAACAAGCCACCCTCCTGAGTCTTTAAATATCCAAACAGATTCTCTGGAACATTTTAATGCTGACAGAAGGGAGACAGGACTCTCTGGGCATGCTTTGTGGGGAAACTGAGGCAGGAGAGGGTTTCTTCTATTTGTACTTGTTGGAACGCTAAACAGCAATGGTTAATTTCTTCCCTCCCCCTTTTCATCCCCCACTCGGCATTGGAAAGGGATTTTTGGGGAAACAATTGGCATAGGCATGGTTGTGTGAGGGAGACAATGGGTGAAAAAAAACGGATTTGGAATACACTGGGGGTAATAGGATATAGGGTAAAAGGGAAAGGTGGGATTAGGAAAGGGAGGCTGTAGGGGGGGCTTATAATGGAGATATTGTCTAACATGACTATGATTTTTAGCATATATACTACCTTTTACAGAAAAACCATCAGGCCCAGTGACCTCTGCTGCTTGTAACCCTTTTCTACCTTGCACAATTTTGAACTCTACCACTTCCCCATCTCCTAAACTTGGGATGTATTTTTCAGGGTTATTCTTTTTAATAGCAGTTCTATGAATGAATATGTCTTCTTGGTTGTCACACCTTGTTATAAAACCATAATTTTTTTAACATTATACCATTTTACTATTCCTAAAACCATAGCTATGGTGATTTTTTCCTTTTTCCAAGTGGCTGCTGCTTTCTGTCTCACTGCGTTTTTGCTTTCTCTTTCACTTTCGCTCGCTCCTGTGTTGTAACTGCCAAGGCTGCTCGTGCCTGCGCGCTCTTCCCAAGGTCGCATTCAGGGCCATGCGGGCTGGGCTGGGCCACGCCACTCAGGTCCCTGCGCGCCATCTCCTCTGCTCTCAGCTTCGCTGCCGCTGCCTGGCGCTGCACCCATGTCTCAGCCGGGCCCCCAAGCAGCGGCCCCCCCGCACCCCACTCCAGCGCGCGTTTCGGCTCGGCGTGGCTCCGCTCCGCCGCCAGCCGCTGCCTGCACGCCACTCCTCTTGGTCGGGCATTCACGGGGCTCGCTCCACCACGTGCTGCGCAGGGCCGGGCGGGCACCGCCAGGTCACGCCACTACCACTGTGCCTTGCTCTGCTGCTGACACTGCAGCTCGTGTCACTCCACCCACGCGCGGGAACTGCCTCGCTGCTGCTCGGAGGGGGCTTTGTCCATGTGGCCTGGGTCACACAGTCCCTGAGGCAGGCTTCCCTTTGCCAGGACACAGCTGACATTGCTCAACAGTCTCGGTAATTAAATAATATTCACAAAAATATTCTGCCATCGGCATATATTTTGACTCAGAAATTAACTGTGTCCAAATGGTGTTCTAAAAGTCTTTGGTAAGAATCAGATCCCAAGAAACATAGAAAAAGTTCTTAAACAACCATGCCAGGAAGTGTTTCAGTTCCTTTTGAGCTTGAATTAAGCTAAAATTTACAAATCGTTGTTCAAGAATCTTTTCAAGTTTAAGATAAATGTCCATATGTGGCTCTGAGAGCCAAGAGTCTTTCCATGGTTCTTCCACAGTATAGTGATGGGATAGCAAAAAAAAAAAACAAGAGGAGAAATCCAGCGTTTACTCACAAATCAGTCGCTGTAGGGATCGGAGATTTTTCTGCTCGCACTATCCACCATTTGCTACAATACGGATACTGCAACACGATGTATCAGACAACGAGGCCCATGGAAAGAAATATATATGGACCGATTCTTGATAGATGTTTCAGAGATGTTTATTTCTCCAGCCGCATGGCCAGGGCTCTGCCGAGGAACTGCTGCAATCACGGGACCCGAGGGTCCTTGCCCACGCAGGGGAACACAAAACAACCAATGGGGAATGAGGCTGACCAGGGGCTTGGGAAACCCTGTGTCTCTCCCCCAGGGCCCCTCTCCCAGGGCTACATGGCGGGGGTGGGGAGGGCCCCAACACGTACTTTCTCCTCAAGCTTAATGTTATTCAATCACTCTTCTACCTCCTCCTGCTCTCATCATTGCAGGAGGTTAGGGAATGAGCGTTGCAGTCTGTCTATAATACTTCATCTCTCCTGCTCCTTCCTTCGTAGGCTGTTCCTTTTCTACAGCATAGGATCCCTCCCATGGGAGACAGTTTTTCATGAACTGCTCCAGTGCGAATCCGTCCTGTGGAGTACAGTCCACCAGAAAAAGACTATTTCAATCTGGGTGCTCCAGGGGCACAGTTTGTGCCAGGAAACCTGCTCCTCTGTGGGCTCCTCTGCACAGGATGCAGTTCCTGTTGGGAGTCTGGTTGTGCTTGGGTTATCCAAGGGCTGCACCTTCCTTCAGGATGTATGCACCTGCTTCAGCATGTGGTTCTCCATGAGATGCAGTGTGGATTTGTGCTTCACTGTGGTTGTCCATGGGCTGCAGATAGGGAACCTGCATCACCACAGTCTCCCTGATGGGCTGCAGGGGAATCTGTGCTCCAGGCAGGCCAGTCTCTGCAGCAGCACATGGGAAGACTAGAGGCATTAAATGAGAAGGAGATATTCAGACATAGTATAAAGATTTTTTTTTTTCATCTTGAAGGCAGTAAAGCCTTGGAACAGGCTGTGAGGTCATGTAGTCTCTGGCCTTAGAGGTTTTTAAGACTTTTTTTACCATACATGCTTATCCCTTCATAGAATAATTAAGGAAAGTGAAGAATTGTTTTACTTTGTTTGGGTTTTCTTCTTCCTGTTTTCATATCTGGATATCTCTTGAAAGACAGTGGGATTTTTTCCCCCTAGTAGACTACAGAAACAACCATCATTGACTGTGACTTAGATAAGAGTATAGTTCAGAATATGGAGAATTCAGTGTCTTGTCAATATATAAAAGGGTGTTAAGAAAATCAGAAAAATACTTTTTATCAAAGTCTGTGGTGAAAAAGCAAAGGGCAATGATTTTAAATTGAAAGAAGGTAGATTTGGAGATAAGGCAGACTTTTTTTACAATGTGGGTTCTGAGACACCAGAACGGATTGCTCAGAGAAGTTGTGGGTATCCCAACACTGGCAGTCTTTCAGGTCAGGCTTCTCTGATGTAGAGAAATATGTCCCTGCCCTTGGCAGAGGGGTTGGACTACATGATCCATCTTCGAAAATCCCTTCCAGCCTAAACTATTTTATTATTCTATGATTCTATTAATGTTGCACCATCAGAACCCTTTAGAAAATAGGATCATGAAATTCAGTGTTTTATGATGCAGGTTCCACACACATGCAGAAAATCAAATGTTTGCTTGGAATGTATGACTAGAATTCTCAGATACTACTTTGTTCATTTTCCGTCCATCTTTTAAAAATATAGCTGTCATTCAAGCATAGTAAATATGTGTTTCTGAGGGTAGAGAAGGGTTGACCACATTTTCATCTTAGTTTCATTATGTTTGCTGTTTATGATTACTTTACAAACCTTTTACCCTCTTTCTCTCTCCTCCTTAGTTCTAGTACCCTGCACAAATTTATTTATGTGTTCATTGTCATTCCATTAATGTGCTTTGATGCTTTCCAGATAATTAACATAAGAAATAAATTTGGAAAAAACAATGCCCTTGATATGGGTAGATATTTATGGGCATTCAACCATTCTTAATGCAGACTCAGCAACCTTAAGCAAATTCTGGTTGTTTCAGATGTCTTCAAACACAAAGGAATGTAGAATGCCGTGTACTGGAAGTGATGTTTGAACATTCTTTGTATTCCCTGTCTTCTATCAGAAGTTTTAAAGAGAAACATGTCGAGAATGATCTAATAATATTATTTGAAATCCTGGTGCCCCTGAATTCACTGCTAAGTCTTCCCCATGCATAGCTATGAGATCAATAGAAGGACACTTTAACAAAACCACCTTTCTAATAGTTGGGAGATGTAACATCTGTGTTTCTGTCTTACAGGCTGATGTCTCAGTGGAAAAGAGGATAATGGAACTTATTTATCTGTGTAAAGCTTTGAGAAATGCCATGTTAATATCTGTATGAAATTTTAGAGTTATAACATACCTTACCAATCCAGCAGATAGACTTCTTTGAAGCTCATTGCCAGTATTAGAGTTATTAAAATTCAAGTTGATAGATAAACTTTTCTCATTGAAAACGTAAACACTGTCATTAAGTTGTCTCATGCCTTACAACTGAAGCTAAAGCATAAATATCTTAATTTGTCTGATTAAGATTTGCATCAACATCGAAATATTAGACGTCTGTAATGAGCTATGTCTTCATCCAAAGAAGTAAGTTGGATTCATTCCGTTGACTTCATTGACATTGGATAAGACCTTCTGTGTACTTATGCTATTCTCCTAAAATAGAGATGTAGTATGTAAGGGCCTTGTCAGACAGAAAAATACCTTTGAGTAATCAGTATGTGAGTATTGAGCTATTACGTTCCAAAATAATTTGGTTTGATTGCATCATTTCATAGAACAATGTCTAATGTTTCACAGAATGATGAAAGAAAGTAGGCACTAAAACAGAAGAAAATAACTTGTGAGGAGTAATAAATATTCCTGCTACATACTTATGTCTAAAAAACTTAATAAATTCTTTATTTTCAATATATTAAAAGTTATCTTTCAATATTTTTTCTGTAGAAATAGATATGCCAGTAATGGCTAATCTCTTGCCATAACTTTAATTTCTCCTTTATCACTCAGCTAATATATTTTGTGTAATCCATTCCAAAAATAAAAAAAAAAAGGGTTCTGCTGAATGGAAGTTCTTATTGCAAGGTTTGGCTTCTCTATTGAGCAAAACTTCCAACATCCAAAGCATTGAATGAGGCAAAACATGTATAATTAGATTAAAAAATCTCAATGGATGATATGTACCACAGGCATCTCATGTTCAAGAGCATTTTGTCAATAGTAGGACTTGTATCAAAGTTCTCTGGCTTTTTTTTTCCTCTCATAGACTTCTCTTATTGTTTTGATGATAGTTTTTCCTTCCAATGATTTTTTTTTCTAGTAATGATGCTATTTCAAATCTAATAGACTTGAAAATATACAGAAATTAATATTGTGAATCTTATTTTCAAGAAGTGAATGAACAAATATGTATGAAAATGAACCACTAGAGAATCTTATTAATGATTTATTTGGCATTTGGTTATCTGCCAGTCATCCTGTAAGGACAGTTATGAGGGTAAAGCTCACCTTTTACCCATGCATTTTTCTGTGTATGTATGCACATATATATCATACATGCACAGCTGTACATGCTTCTGAAAGTTGGTATTGAGAATTATTTGGAGTGATATTTCACTGCAGTGTCCAAATGGGACCAAGGAAATTTCTTTCCAAATTATCCAACTTCATTAATTCCTTCTTTTATTCTCTTTAGGAGGAACTCTGAACAACATTCTTATAGTTTATTTACTTTACCCATTTAGAATATACCTTGGAAGATTATTTAATGTTACTTCAAGTAACTACCAGTATTCAAATATTATCAACAGTATATTTATACAGAATTGTAGAAATTATGACATCCTATCACAGACTACTACTACTACTACTACTAACTACTACTACTACTACTAACTACTACTAAAATTAGTTTGGAAAAGACCCTTGAGATTGTAGGAACCCAGAGTGCCGAGAATATTTCTGTGCCTGTTTTTAAGGGTTCTTAACACTTAACACTGTTTTAACCTCCAACCTTGGAAAAAAATTACCAACGATCAGACAAGAACTAGAAAATACATTGGTGTGAATTAGGTGATAGACTACTATGTAAGATTGTCACAGGGTGAAAAATTTAGAGGTGTTGGGCTTCTCTTTGTAGTAAATAGTTAAGAGTAAAAAATATCAAAATGGAGGATTGTTGTTGTTCTCTAAACTTTCTTCTCCTTCTTCTACTACTCCATGTTCTGCAGTAAAAGTAGTTTGGAATGATTGGATAGAGAATTCCGCAGTTCCTGCCCGTGTTACTGAATAATTGGTAGGAAAGTGAAAATAATATACGTTTTTAGTAACCATTGGTTAAATTATCTTTAAAAAGCTGCGTAAATCTTGATAATTAGAGACTTCACTCCTGCTTTCTGTGCTCTATGCTGTACTTGGGTCACGCTAGTGGCTCTGTTCCTCTGATAAGACTTAATAAACAACTATACAGCAGCATTGAAACTCAAGGAAAAGTCTTGGTCTATCTTTGAAACTGCTTGCAAGGACTTTTAGAAAATTCTCTCCCATCAGGAGGGGTTTGATTTATGGCATGGTTCAGTGTCAGAGATGATCAAGTCCAACCTATGACCTAATACCACCTTGTCAACTAAACCATGGCACTGAGTGCCACATCCAGTCTTTTCTAAAACACCTCCAGGGATGGTGACTCCATCACCTCCCTGGGCAGCCCATTCCCACGCCCAATCACCCTTTTTGTGAAGAATTTCTTACTAATGTCTATAAACCTATATACTAATGTATTTATATACTAATGTGTATAAACCTCCCATGGCACAGCTTAAGACAGTGTCCTCTTGTCCTGTCACTGGTTGCCTGGGAGAAAAGGCCGACCCCCACCTGGCTGCAATCTCTTTTCAGGCAGTTGTAGAAAGAGTGTCCACTGTAAATTAACAGCCTGAAAAACAAACCTCTGATGGTTCACCAGAATAATGCAATCACGGAACCAGAATCTAAAGGTCGGAAGGAGTTTCAAGGGGTCACATAATCCAATTCCCTACTCAAAGCAGGTCTAATCCAAGCAGGTTGCCAAACACCTCCAATGGCAGGGATCCTACTACCCTGTCAGCAGCCTGCTACAGGATTTTACCACTCTAATGGTTAAAAAGAGAACAACAACAACAACAAAATCATAATATGTGACATTCCCCAGGTTTCCAGGAAATAACGATTTTTATGTCATTTGTGTTGCTTCTATTCTACATGTTTTGGGGGGACTTTGCTGTTTTAATGTTAGAAAAACATGAAGTTTTGTGACTCTCTGGCTCCAGTGAACTGGAATATATCCCATTCATATTAACAGAGATACATACAACATTGTCACTCAGACATTTAGACACGTTACTAGCAACATGTGACCTTTTAAAGCATTTGAGTATTCTGTGAGTGTCACCAAAATGGTTTCCTCAAAGTTAGAGGGCTCCCTCACTCCCTTTCCTGCCAGATTTTTAGATTATTTGCATTAGATAATGGGTTAAATTTTTGGTTTTAATTGAATATTATTTTAAATAAATTATTCAATTGCAAAGAAAAACAATTCTTTCATTAAACCTCCAGTAATGGTTAAGCAAATTCTGCAATGTGTACATTTAGGTTACAGAAAGGCTTTCTTCCAGTTTTTATAAGTTTGTTATTCTTTTTGAGAAAGATTTTTCCTTCAGCAAGTCACTCCAGGTGCAGCCCTCAGAAGCTGTTTGATCCATAGAAACACAGGATTCTACAATGCATCCTTCCACTTCTGTGGGAGAAGTTATTTCTCACCCAGTATTACTCTGCAGATCAACAGCAAAAATTTTTGAAATATTCCCTGCTTTCCTCTTGTCTTTCCTTGCCTATTCAAGGTGCAGCGTAAGTCCATTAAGGCATACATAGATTGCATAAAATGATAAATGAGATTTATATTTGCATTATTTCAATTTACTGAAACATAAAAAAAATATTATCTGGAACACCCATGGTGCTGGGGACCTCAAACTCTATCTGCCATTAGGGTTATGGTTAGGATTCAAAGTTCCAAAAAGCCTACACTTTCAGGGAAACTGGGTTCAAAAGCTGTGGTGGAGGTAATGCTTACACAGTCCTTTGCTACCCTTGGTGTTGCTCTTCCACCTCCAGGGTCTCTGGTGGTGCTGTCTTTGTTGATCTCTGAACCCTAATCCTAACAGTAATGGAAGCATCAGAGTCCCCCAGCACCATGGGGGACCCAGATGAGGAAGGTCCGTGGTGCAGTGCTTGCATGTCTGTCCCAGGTACAGAGTCCCTGGATCTAGAGGCCTTTCTGCTCCTTGAACCCTAACCATAACCATAGTACTAATGACAGCTTGGGGATGAGTCTGAGAGCTGGCAGCTATTTGAAGACATTTTTCTTAAAGTGGAAGAGCTCTTCATTCCCAAGAATAATAATATGCGCGAGGAACACAGGAGACTGACTTGTTGCAGTAAAGACTTCCTGGTCAAACCTCTACAGTTGTATTGAGCACAGCATCAGCAACCGGAGTACTCAAGGCCAGGTTGGACAGGATTTTGAGCAATCTGGTCTAGAGGAAGGCATCCCTGCCCATGGCAGAGGGCTTGGAACTACATGGCCTAGACTTCAAAGGTCCCTTCCAAACCATTCTACAGTTCTGTGATTCTATGATTCAAGCGTATTTATTCTCTTTACTATTAGCCTTTAAGATATTTTCTATATAAATATTCTTTTTTTTTGGTACAAAACATGTTTGTACAAGCAGAATATTTCCAGAATTGGACCCTGCACAGACCTAAATATTTGCAAGACAATAAAACAATTGTATATCAGTGAATAGGATAAAAGTATTTTATTGTGAAACATAAAGATTTCATTGTTACTTCATACCTATTTTAAATCTATTCATAGGTTCAACTATAAATTGTTGAGGCCACTTGATATTTTTTCTAGGAATGAAAAGTAAAGTAGATTCATAGATTTCTTTGGCAGAGCTCATTGTAAATTATTCTGTATTTGCCACATCTAGCAAATACTGCGTGTACTACAGAATAGATATGTGTAGCTTAAAATTTTAGCAGGATAGCTTTTTTCCCTTATTGTTCCATTTTTCAGGATTCATTAAAAATTTGAATTCTGTATGATAAGATCTCTGTTGTCTGAAGTCCTACTTTAGCAGATTTCACTGTTTTATATTTAAATACTGATTATTGAATATTTCAAAGCACAGAATAGCAGTTACTTTTTGTTATAACCTACATTTTTGCTTTGTTTATCTTTAAAATTTGTGTCCTGATTCTGACAAAAGGCATAATTTATACCAAACTTTTAACAATATAGTGTCCTAGCAGGAAAATTGTTTTTCTATTTTATTCTTTTCCCATCTGCTTGTAATTTTAAACACTATTGTTTCTGTCAGATTATGGTTTGTACTTAAACCTCATTGAGTTTCTAAAAAAGTTTTCACATATTTGCATATCTGAAATGGCTTTTAAAAACACAATCATTAAATTAAAATGGATGACTGATAAGAATGGGTAAAAATTAATAATTTTAAGTTGCTTTTTTTTATACTGTGGCATTAGGTATCTGAAATATATTAGTAATTTCAAGAATTATTGGGTCAATGACTTTCTCTGTAATCAAAATTGGAAAAGAATACCAAGAACAGTAATATTGCTAGTAGAGACAGGAGGGGATTTGGCAATCTTTTCATGCTCTCTTGTCCTGCCTACCAGACCACATCTCTCTTATCAGCAGGCCATGCATTTACAGAGATTTACTTTCAGTAGAAGAATTTTTAGTGAAAAAACTGCAAATTCCCAGGTAAAGAAATATGGATAGCAAAATCATGAAGGGAGAGTTTCTGGGTGTAAGATAAATAATATCTTCTAGACCACTGTCCATCTCCATGAGCACTAGACAGTGGATGCTGGAAGATTTAATACAATCCTTATCATCTGAACATTAGAAAGAGATTTTAAATTACTTGTTCATTTGGTAGCCTTCTCCTAAAAGAAACCGCCTAACTGCATTACAAAAATACATTATTTTTTATCAAAAGTTTAATTGTGTGTGGTATTCAGGACCAACAGGGATGCTCCACCAAATGGGTAGGGTTTAAAAGCATTTTAGACTATTATCAGAAAAAAATGGGATTAGAGTGTTATGGCAGCTGGTGTGGGGTCAGTAGCTCTGACCGAGGAAGCTGTGACCGGTCTGGAGAGATGGCCTCAAAAGGAATCATCTTCCCAAGGCCCGATGTCTTCCCTCAGCTGCTGGCAGGAGGGCCTGTGCAGAGGCTGTCGGCTCTTTAGTGATTGTCAGCTCGTGATTTCAGCTCAGCTCTGCAGGGCAGCCTCCAGGCCAGACCAGGGAGAGGGACGAGAGGCTCGTGTAGCTGTTCCTCACGAGGCAGCTTTATGAGCTCGGCGAAGGGGAAAGCCAGGGACGAGCATCTCTCTGCCCTCGCAGGGGCAGGGGCCTAGCTTTTATAAGGATACAGGGGGTGGGTATCAGAGGGTAAGGGCCAATGGATTACAAAGGATCTGCACAGGGTCTCCCAGAGGATTCTGGGTTTGTCTTCTTCTCACTGTAACTGAAAAGTGGTTGCCTTTCCAGGGGAGTTCGGAATTAGAATACAGGCATTCTTTATAACTGTCTCATTATTATTAGTGTGAACTAAGTCTGGAGTTAGAGTTTATATTTTTCAAACTTCTTCAGAATTTTCAGGAAACCAGATGTGTCATTTTCTGGAGACTGGATAGCCTTTTGGCTTCTTATCTACAAGACTTTTGAAGGGATACATAATGGAAATTATGATTAAATACATCAATTAAGGCCTTTGGAAAAATCTTTAGGTATTTAATATCAGCTACTCAAGAAAAGAGATCATTTTGAATTTTATTCTTCTGTATTTAAGTTTCCCATGCGTAAACTCTCACTTGTGCAAATACACTGCAGTAATCACCAAGAGCCAAAGGCTTACAAGAAAATAGAATGTCTATTTTCATGGAATGGTTTGAATACCAGCACATTGTCCTGAACAGCAATGGTAAAACAAATTATTTTAATAATCTCTTACAAATTAGGTGCTTTAAATTCTGTGCAATAAGTTAAAAATTAAATACTGTATCTAGAAACATTTCATAGTGCAGTTGCAGAAGTTCCAATACAGGTTGCACAAGTGCGAGTCACTAAAGGAATTCTGGGAGCTGAGTAGCACTAGTTTAAGGTAAACTAAGATCATACATCCAATATATATAAAAGTTCTATATCTGATGAAAATCCAGAAGTCTAGATGGCAGATCCCTCCTATATAAGAAGAGAAACCAAGGGAAAGTAGAGAGATAAGCTGCCACCGTCGTGTTTCCCCTGGTTTAGAATGCTCTGCCTGATTAGGGCTGCTGTTTCTCAGTAAAACCTCCCTTTCTTTTTGGTACAGAAAGGAGTATTAGTTTTAGATTTGCCATTCACTATGTTCTGCTATTGCAGAGCATCAATCATAGTAATTTCTCTGCTACATTTTTGCTTTGAGCAACTTAAAATTTTAGGGAACATTCTATGTGTATGTGGGTTTTTCATACTCCACTCTTCCCATACAAGTTGACTGAAAGCACAGGACTGAGCAAGAATAAACCTGCACACCACACCAACACCTCCTTATGGATTGAGTAATAGCAACACGATCCTGGGACAGAGTAATAGTAACATGATTTCTGAAACCTGGTCTGGTTTCAGAAACAGATGATGTGATGAAATTTTGGATTTCCTCATGAAACTGAAAAGAGAAGTGAGATACAGACACCATACAAAAACAACAAATCCAAGAAACACCAGTGTCTTAGAAATTGCTTGCCTCTCAACTGAATAGATGTATTTCCCAGTACTGCCCTCAAATTTAAAATTAGTAATATTTAAGACTTCCTCTTCACATCACATGCCATTGCTTCTGTGTGGATCCTGCCTAACACCCAAAACTGCCAAGTCAGTGGTTTGGTTATTTCCATTATTAGCTAAATTCAGAAAGCTCTTGCTCTGAAGGCAGTATGACAATGTCTTGCCCTCATAGTGTCTGTCTGACTCAAGGTGAGCTCACAAAGACATCAACAGGGTGCAAAGAGGTCACAACACCAAATTAGTGTTATCACTTCTTATGTAGCAGTCAGAAAACACAGAAAATGGAAGGATAAAACAAGATCAATCTGTTGGCTTTTATATTTCTTATTCATTGTCTTCCTTAATAAGACAAATCAGAGATTTAACAGTCTGAATTAATGGTCTTTAAGCTCATTAGGAAATCTTTACTTTTATTTTATATTCGGGTTGGGTAAAAATGCAAAATAAAAGGATTTTTATTATTTTTCATTCTGTAAACCAAATTGGCTACAAAATAGTCATTTCAGAGGTTGTGTAACAGTAATTAATAAATATCTCTGGTGCTTCAATAGCTATTTAAGCAATTGAGCTGGAGTTCTGCTAGGCAAGGTTTTTCTGTGTAAAATTTGCAAAGAAGCAAGAATTTGCAAAGAAGCTGTCTAAGTAAGGGTTTTAGTGACAGAGGCTTGCATTCTGGATTTTAAATATTTACACAGTATTTAGAATTTCTGGTGCAGTTTTATGATGCCATATAAATACTGAATACAGTTCTTTCTAGACAAGTTTTAAATATTAATCACTTTATTAATTTTTTTCTCAGCTTCAGAGTACTTCTTAGGCTTGATGACTTAGTGTTTATTTTGGTCTTTCAGTGTTTGAAAAAGACTTATATACCAGATGTATCAGTCAGCCTATTTTCATCAGGATTGTAGATAAATTAATATTGGGTGGTCATGCCTCTGATATCGAGACAAGGAAGAATCTTTTTTTCTTCTTCATGCTGAATGTTAGGTTACGGAGTAATGTATATGCCTGAGGACTTAAACAATCTCTTGAAATGGAAAATTTTGTGGCAGCATAAAATATGTATAATTAAATATTACTTTTATTATAAAACTATGTTTTTCTTTTCCTGCAGCAATTTTGAGTTACAAAGCACCCTTTTTTCTGCCCCCAAGCATTTTACAATCAACCAAGTTAAAGTAAAAATCAATTACTGCATCTGCCTGAAATATCAAACCCCATTTATTTCTCTCCCAATAGCAGAATTAACAACCACAGGTTAAATAGAAATGTTATTCCTCTGCCTTCAAGCTAGTTTATATCTCATTTGAGATACTCTTTCCATTGATATGTGAACATTTTCATGTATATGACAATGTGTGACAATCCTCTGCATGTGTATAGCTCTAAATAAACACTGTGCAGTCTCCTTCTCCAGAATTACATAGCTGGAAAATATTACTCAGCCTAAATGTAGGTAGTTTCCTCTAAGAAATAAAATTTTATCAGGTGTTAAGACATGCCTAATGTACCAGAATTCTTCTGTTCATTGGGATTTCAAAGTATCTGGGAATCACCATGAGAAAGGGAAATTTGGGGTCTGAAGAAAGGATAGCTTGAAGGCAGGCTATCAGAGTGGTGCATGGTTAACCATGCCTGTACACCCTTTGCAGACTCCTCACCTATAGACATCTAACAGGCCAAACAGTCAATTTAGTCAGTCATTCAGCTGAAATCCTTTTACAATCTACTGCACTTTTGTAAATCTCTTATCCTACAGAGATCTACAACAATCAGTACTGATTTCTACAAGGCTACAAACTTTCACTAGTTAAATTTATTTTAAACCTGGGATTAAAGCAAACCTGTAAATATCATATTCAGTTTATCACAGCTTTCAATATTTTTGGTAGGTTTTGACTGGCTATGTTTTGGTGTGCATTTGGAATTTTTGCAGGTTTGAAGATATGCAGAAATTGCTAATCTTTTTCCTAGTCCTTCATATGTGTTCTATTCAAGTGAAGGGATAGAAAAATTAAAAACCCTGAAAATAAGTTAAATTTTTTGTCTCAGAGTTATTCAGAACACTATGACCATGTGTATGAGTATAGGATAGAGTTTCTCTGGGGAAAATTACAGTACATGATGGGAAAGTATTTTTAGTTTCAGGCAGAATTCTTTATGCTAGTCCAGCTAGATTCAATGTCTATTTCTGTGTGCTAAATTAATATTCAGACTATTCCTAAAGTGACGAAGGACTGAAGACTAACATATTAAGGAATACAAATATTTAATTGGCGAAAATGGTTGTAAAATGCTATGTATAATACTTCATATTTATGGATGTCCAGAGTATATTTGACCAATCCCTTACCCTAAAGTCTGTCTGCTAAGAAAAAAAGAAGCCATTCACAGAACAAGAAAATTAGGAATCATGACGGTGACAGTTTTAAAGTCCTGCTAAGGATATATCTCTTCCTTAGATGCCACACTTCATAAAAGTATGGCACATCATCTTCTCCTTAACATTTTTTCCTGCCCTCTAAAGCTGCCTTTTCTAAAGAAAACTGTGATATAGCACAAGTTGAAAGTTCATCCTTAGGTTATTCTTCTGTAGTCTATTCTGCAGACTTTCTTAAAAAATACTTAGAATAAGGGCATATGAAGTGTCAATCCTTTTGAAGGCATAATCCAATTAATTAACTAGAGCATGAGAACTCTCCTTTTTTATACACAGTGTACAAGTCAAGTTGCAACATCTAACAAAGTTGTTCATCAGTACTACTTCAGAAAGTCTTACGATAAAGATTATCATAGGCTGCAGAGTTGGAACATAAATTAAAATAGTACATTTGCTTTCTTTCCTTTAGACATCTGAAAATTAAATTTGGTCTAAGTTATGTTTACTTTAATTGATAGAAATTGATATACCATAGTCAGTGGTGATAGTGAGCTGACTAATAATTAGCCAAGAGAAATAAAAATATAAAGACATAGGGACTTCTTTTTTTTGTTGCTTGGATTTTTTTGGCATTTGTTGTTTGGGGGGTTTTGTTTTGGGTTTGGTTCGTTTTTTTGTTTGTGCACTCCATTTCAGAGTGTAACTCACTTTGGACAACTGCCAACATTGCAAACTTGAGAGGAGGAGGAGGTTTATTTTATCTGTCCTTAAAAGAAAAACAAAAACAAACTGGAGATCCCTCACTGCAAACTTTTGACGTATTATTAGCAAAATAAAATTTGTTCTTCAGAAAGCAAATTCCTCTTGCATCAACTGCTGTCAAAGGTAAAGGTAATGACTTCTTCAGAGTAAATGATGTCAGTAGTATGACTAGTGAATTTTCCCCAGAAAACTGGAGTGGTGATGTGATTAAAACTTTTCATGTATTTATACTAAAGACAAAGTAATTATTTTACATTAATAACAAAATAAGAAACACATTTCTTTAATGTGATATCTTTGCTTTACCTCTGAGAGTTTGTCCATTAGAGCCTTTTAAGAGACACTTTAAAGATTTTTTTTTTTCAGGTTTCATTTGATTTATTTTTAAAACTGTCTTAGCATTTCTTTTTTGATGGCTCTGCACATATTTTTCTTTCTCAGGTGCATAGCAAAGACAGAGAAAGAAAGATGAGTGATGCTAAGGAACATCAACTCTTTTACTGTTGATGCTGGTTTGTTTTATAGACCTGCAGTCATCAGTTATGTTCTATAACTGTCATGTAAAGTAATATCACACAAACATATGAATACCTTGGTTTGATAATGGTGCTGTTAAAATAACGAGAGATGCCTTGTTTCAGATATCTATTGGACTTTGGCAAAGCTTCACCTGTACATTTGTAATACTACTTTGAAGAATATGCTACTAAAGTTAAAAGTCATCCATTGCAATTTTGACCTTGATCAGAGAAGCTAAGGAAGAAAATTTTTCTCTAGTTACGATGCTGACTTCTCTATGATTTTATATTGTACTGCTTTTGAACACTTGGTATCGGTAGCCTCATTTCCTAGGAATGTCAGGGAAGTCATAAATTAGTCATAGAAATAACACAACCCTCCTTTCTAAAAATTCAGGATATGATTTCGTTTTGTAATGAGTATTGTCTGCTTTTTATCCAGTGGAAAAGAAATATGATTGATTCTGTTACAGTCTGTTGCTAGAGTTCTCCCAGGATACAGAGTGACTGTGTGCCATAGAGTTCACAATTCT